>NC_092419.1:99041865-99728115 GCF_040894005.1 Engystomops pustulosus
TACTTATCCTGTACTGATCCTGAGTTACATCCTGTATTATACTCCAGAGCTGCACTCACTATTCTGCTGCTGGCGCAGTCACTGTGTACATACATGACATTACTTATCCTGTACCGATCCTGCGTTACATCCTGTATTATACCCCAGAGCTGCACTCACTATTCTGCTGGTGCAGTCACTGTGTACATACATGACATTACTTATCCTGTACTGATCCTGAGTTACATCCTGTATTATACTCCAGAGCTGCACTCACTATTCTGCTGCTGGTGCAGTCACTGTGTACATACATGACATTACTTATCCTGTACTGATCCTGAGTTACATCCTGTATTATACCCCAGAGCTGCACTCACTATTCTGCTGCTGGTGCAGTCACTGTGTACATACATGACATTACTTATCCTGTACTGATCCTGAGTTACATCCTATATTATACTGCAGAGCTGCACTCACTATTCTGCTGCTGGTGCAGTCACTGTGTACATACATGACATTACATTATGTGCTGATCCTCACTTACATCCTCCATTATTCTCCCATTGATCACATGCGGCTGTAAGTTGCATCCTCGCAGACGCCTTTAGTATAAAAGCTGCATAAGACAGGTGGTGCTCTAAGGCAGAGAGAAAAATAGCAGGTATGCCAAGGGTTACTGGCAGACTCATAAATCTCTCCACACCCCGTGTACCATCTGACTTATGGAAATAAAAGGCTTAATGAAATTTTATGAAAAATCCATACTGCAGGTCAGCACCAGCAAATTAAATGTGCAGAACAATCCGACATAGTGTACAGGTTATCACCCGCTATAACGGGAAGACTGCAGAGCTCGTATGTCTGCCGCTGGGGATGCTAGGGTTAATGTATACAGGGATCAATTATCTATATGTGATACTATGATGTATAACTTGTGACTGTTCAGTATCCCTGCAGCTTTCTGCTTTGTGTTCAGCACCACGGACAACACGTCACATAGCTGTGCGTCACAGGGAACATTCCAGGTCGTTATTGTAACTTTCTGTGCTGATAACTTTAGTACCAATAACTTGCTCTTTAGCCTATGCTTTCAGGATGGTGGCCATGTTCCAGACATAGTCTGAAAGATATTTTCTGCTCTGCCATAGACCCGAATACACCATGTATGCGCTGCATGGTCTCCGTATGGCCCAGCCACGAGAAGGGGTCAACGGAAGACATAACCGTAACCTGTAATGGAGCACAGGACAGCTTTTCATCCATCTGGAGGAGGCGACTGACCTATAGTCAGACATATCCAGTGCATATGGGATAAATGTGCATTATGGGAAAGCCCTTTTAATGGACTCCACCTGCAAAACTGTGTAAGGAGGGGGTCAGGTCTAGTAGTCCAACAAGATAAGGTTTCCTTGAGAAGGTGCTCTTACCCACTAAACCATTTTTTTCCCTCTCTGCTGTGTGCAGAAGCGATGATGTGATTTCTGCTGCGGAGAGATCACTTGATATATGGAGCAGCAATTGCATTTTAATTACCCTGAACTTTAACAGACAATAATTTTTTACGGAGTGTCCGGCCGCCGTGTAACAAGCTTTCTGCTTCTTAGAAACGAGGCGTCTCGCAGAATCTCCTCGCTCCTGCCACTACATCTAACAGTCCATAAAGTATGGCGTCTCGGATTATCTCATGGCAGGTGTAGCCACAACCCAATTACCACTGCGCCATCTGCAATGTACGGTACAATGTGGCGCAGCTCCGGCTAACACTATGGATTAGTAATCTTGTGGACAAGTCATGATTCAAGGTTGAACCACACACTTTCCAATTACCATCTGTATATAGATCCGTATTGTGACTGACTTACCTTTCGATTTTGCGGTGTACTGTGTCAGTCTTCACTTTAATTCTTGAATTATTTTTACGGACCTAAAACATTTAGAGTAACCCATTAGTTCGATCCAGTTCGTTCACATTTATGTAAAACCTGTCTTGTAGTACAATGTGATTTATCTGGTTTTCAAGACCCAGATCTACAATACCTCTTGGGGTCCAAATGTTATAGGCACAGAGATGCTCATGTGGGATCATAAGGATTGGATGCAGAGCCAGTAGTGGATTATAATATAGGGGGGGGGGGTAGACCGGAGCCAAAGCCTTCTAGGAAGCCACCCACCAATTTTATACTGTGAAGGACCTTCACCCATGCAATCCTTGTACTTCTGTTCCCACTCTCAATGCACATGTACACAAGAGCCATTTCAGAACCTTTGAAGCTCCTCCAAAAAGGTCCTGAAACTGCATATTGAAAGCAGACAGAAGGGACTCATCCTCCAATATCCAGACCTCTTACCCACAAGAGAGTTTGCAGGTTTGATGCGACAAGACCCATCAATGTATGCCTGCTGAAACATTGGGCCCAAATGCTCACCAACTTGCACTAAGCTCCGCAAGTCAGTTCAGTTCTGGTTCCTGAGCGTCCAGCAGGACACAATGCGAGTTGGACGCAACTTGGATGCATTGAACTCACTCATGGGCAAGAGACCTTCATCCGCCTCCTTCAGCTCGGTGTTCAGAACCCTGGACAACAGGTCACATAGCTGTGCATCACAGGGAACGTTCCCGGTTGTTGTTGCAACTTTCTGTGTTGAGAACTTTTGGATTATTGATCTGATTGTCGCAATCGATTTCTAAGACAATTTTGATGCCACTTGAACCATGAAAATCCCCTTTGCTTCGCCCAGAAGCACAACCAGGTTTCAATTTAAGTCATCACAGGGGATCACATTTTCCTGCACATATCAGTGTGGCATTGCTGCTCTTGGGTTAGCTGTACATATGCAGATTATGTGCCATAACACTCGATTTCAACAGGACTGGTGATCCCAATTCACTCCAAAATGACAGATATCAGGGGATAATGGAGAAAGGGCGTTACCTTATATCCTTCTCCCCAATGAAGCCACATGCACACCAGGACAAGCATGCATGTATATGAGGCAGGAGGTTGGAATAGCTGAAAATTGGGACAGCTATAGAAGGTGTAGCGGCTCTTTAAGAGAACACAGTATCTGCTCATGGCAGGAGTTGCTAAGTGGTTCGTCTAACAAGTTTGAGGTCCATTCCCTCCCTCCTTATCCCTCCAGCATCTCGCAGCAGAGTTTAACCTTGGCTGTCCCTGCGCTGGAGGCTGGAAGGGTTGTGCGAGTATGAAGTTTAAAGCGCTCTCTAAACAATGGGGCTGATCCCGCTAAGCTATGCGTGTTACATGCTAGAACAAAGGACTTCAGTTTGCTGTCTGTCTAGACACACGCATTAACTGCAATGCAAATTTATCAGCGGCAAATCAAAAATTCTAACCGTGTTCTGAGAGAGGAAAAACTGCAGCAATGTGTGAGCGCGGGAGGGGAGGAGGAAGCACTCACTGCTGCGGGTACAGATAGGTGACCGGCTACTAATAATATGTGATCACCAGACATCACATCAAAGACCAGGAAACGCTAAAACTTAAAGTCCTTAAATTGTTTTATTATGTCAAGTTCTTAAAAATCCTATTCAGCTGCTGCTTGGCTAACGTTTACCAGTCTCTATGAAACCCATAGGATCCATATCAGGGGTGGACACCCAGCTTTCTTACAGTCCTGAAGAGGACAATATTTGTCTCTATAAATAAGCAGATTTGCCTGAAATAGAATCAGTCAGCAAGTTTGACCATGTAGACTGCAGCCAGTATTAGAGATTGTCCCTGGAAAGAGGAATAATACTACTTTTGTGTAGGTTGTTAGTAGCAGCAGAACTGTGAAATATTGATTTACATTACAAGATTATACTGGGGTAGGGTCCTCACATTACTAATGGCCAGTTCACATCTCTGACAGGTGCTCAGTTATTTTGAGGCGGTTTGGGCAGTAGCCCAGGGCCCAAGCCTTCTAGGGGCCCATGGCCACTCTCTCTTTCCAGAGACTCAACAGAGGTAAGGAATAATGGAAATGCTTGTACCTGCTCTGTGTGTTCAGTCGCTCCTGACTTTAGTTCAAAATCAAAGACATAAGCGAAGATGTAATGTTGACGTGAAGTGTCCCACACAAATGAACGCGTTTTTGACAGGTTTAAGTGGCGACGGCGGAAGACTGTAAGCAGGTCCTATTCCTGACCGTGTGACCTACCCGTGCCTTCCCATAGAAGTATGTGGTACTTGGAAAACGCAGACACGTGTGGTCCGCATTTGTGTGTCACAAAACTGTGACCTTTCAAGGGGGGTCATGATATCATTTGTCAGACTTCAGTTTTTTTTTTTTTTGTGGACGTCCACAAACGGATGAGGCTTGGATTACTTGCGGACTGCAAAAACGGTCATTGGATCCGATGTTTGCAGCCAGAGAACAGGAGAGGTTAATGTGCAGGGAAAACTTACTTGAATACTTTGGTATGGGACGGGTAGTAACTTTTTTTCTGTTGCATGGACATGGTACATACAGAGAGCCCAAATTACACAGAAATTTACCAAGAACCCAACTGATTGTTACAGGAGAGTCATCACAAGTACGGAATGGTGTGCCGACGCTTTTGTACTGTGAACCCAGCCTGGAACAGGCCAAGGCAAAAACTTTGGTGATGGAGGAGATGGTGGTGTTTGGGTGGAATTTTCTAACTAATCATCTGTTATTACATAAAAGGAGATCCGATGCGAGAGGATTTACCGCCAGCCGTTGCGTTCTCACCAATTTCAGAATGAAAGATGGAGGGAAACGTACAACGGGGAGCCATTATCACAAACGATCATTACACAGAATCTGGCTCACAGTCCCGGCGGCCCTCACGGATAATGAATCAGAATACAGCGAGGATGAAGCGGACTCCACTCACAACACGGAGGCCAAGGTCAGGGACTTTGTAGATCAGACTTGAAGGAGCGCACATCTACACCGTGCCAGTACTGCGCTCCTGTTAGGTTTGGACCGTCGACATAGCAACATGGTGCGACTCCCCACCTATTCCATGGACAAGGCATTGTTTGTGTTCATTCTCCTCCCCATAGACAACCAAGTAAGGGGAACACACTTTGCTTGACAATTAGGGAGATTAATCCCCTCTCACCACTGCCGTTTGGGTAATACAGGTTTTTACCTACTTAAAAGACCATCCCAACTGCAAATTAGGATCTCAGTTTTTCTGGGACTATCAGGGGTCTCGCTTTTTGTTGGTGCCTCCTGGATGTTCCAAGAGAGATGGATGAGGCGGAAGACATGTTGAACTTCAACGTCAAATCCTTGTGTTCACCTGGAGTTGTCTCCCCTTTGACCAAGTGTGCATGTGTAGTAAGGTGTTGGAGGTCAGCCAGACAATGACACACTCAGCTCTGCTATCACCCAATCGATAAAACAAAGTCAGCCCTGCTATAAGCCTCCCTCCAGGATAAAAGCCTTGTCTTTCTCTAGCTTGTAGAGCAAGGCTCTGCTTCTTACGGGTAGGAAGTGCCTGTGTCTGAGCTGGTCTTGTAATGCAGTGGGAAGGGGCAGGACACAGAGATCACACTGCAGTGTGCAGACAAGAGAAGCTATTCATGAGAAGAATCTGACCACAGTCAGAAGATTTAAGGTTATATCCAGGGACACCAGAACTGTCGGAATTACATCTGTGTGCTGTATTTTCATTAATAACAGCAAGTATAGAATGTGTTATTTTGTTATCCTGAGTATATTTAAGAGTCTTGTCTTCATGGGAACACCCCTTTAACTGGCTCCTCCAAATTTTACATTTAAAATCAAATTCTATATAACCAAATGAATTTCCCATTCTATGTCTTACCTTAAAAACGATGATACCCTGCGAATAGCTCAATTATAAATCCCTGTACGGAACGAATATTTCTTTTTGTTTCCGTCCGTCCTTTCTTTGCTCTTTATCTGGTTTAATCTGAATATATTTGCACAAGCCGGCAGTAATATTAGCTCCAAAATACATTTCAGAAACCATTCATTATATTAGGATGTGCATTGTTCTCTATTGGAATATTAATGGCTGCATTTGAGTGAAAATGCTGGGGGAATATTCATCAAATAAAATTTTAAAAAATAAAGCTACGTGCCAGGGATGATGTCATGGAGCACAATGGAGGCCATCGGACCTGGGGACGATCCCTGTGGCTGGAGTAGCGCGAGTATTTTTTATCGAAGATACTTAGTGCGTGAGCCAAAACCAATTGTATATCCCGGCGCCTTCCTGCCTGATTATAAGCATGTAACTCTACAGTCGCCATATGCTAAACTCGCAGCCACATCAGGTTGTAGCAGAAATCACTTCTCACTAACACTTAACCGGCTGATTTACTGAAAATGGGTCCTTCTGTGCTGCTCCGCTAAAAGTATTTACATTGCTGGGGGATAAAGGAAGAAAAAAAACAACATCTAGATGGAGTCTGCTGCCGAAACCATACAAACACAAGCGGTGTACAGATTCCTACGACTTGTGGGTGTTTGCCCCAAGGGTGTCATTGGGAAGTCAGCTGGTGGTGTCATAGGTGTAAACTCCAGGTTTCCATAGGAAAAAAAAAAAAAAAAAATTATTACAGTCAAAATTAAGTCAGAACCCAATTACAGGGTGCATAACCAAAGCATTATGGGTGCTGTCCCCTGCACGCTCCGACAGGGGTGCAGATATACTATGCTTTTTTTATAGCAGTTTTCTGGTGGTCTATGCTTGTAATGAGCCCCATTATCTCACAGGTAACGAGGTTTGATCACCCAGGCCTGCCACAACACGGGAGAAGACTATATCTGAAATCTTAGTCCGGATAGAGTAGGCTGTATTCCCCCCAGCAAATGGAAGCAACAGAGATACCCAAGCACTGCACTCAGCAATTTACGACACTCCCATACTATTGAACGGAGGGGCAGGACTTGTTTGCGCTTCATTCAATTAGTCAGAACTGATACCTTGCTCTTGAGATCAGTGGGGTCTGTTTACAGTAGTCGGACCCCCACCAGATTGGTAACAGAAAAGGGAACAGTATGAAGAAGGAGGCTATAGAATGGGGTGTACCATAAATGGGGGTGGTAGAGGAATATGGGCTACAGAAAAAGGGCATCGTACTATGTGGGGTTAATAATATACTTTCTTGGCACACTAGAGGATGAGGTTAGGGGCTGACCAAGTGCTGTCCATCAATGTGAGGAAGGGCATAAGTCCAGTACCCTTTCTCCAGGAGTAGACTGGACTTAATTTCCTAGCATTACCTGCACAATCGTATCACTGCCACCTAGAGGAGGAGATGCTGATTGGCTGAGAAGGGGATAGTGGGTGAAGGCTCAGGAAGGAGACAGGGACCAGCCTTGACCCACAATGAGAGGAGGACATGCTGGAAAAGCTTCACCTCTGCACAGCAGCCTGACCCTCAAGAGGTCACCACACAGGAAGGTCCTGCTCGGCCCTCCGGGTATCCGCAGCCACAAGACGAATCCTGGAGTGGAGACACCTCTGATGCAAGGAGTTGTGAGTAGACATCATTAATCCATCATGAGGTTAGTAAGAGAAGAGTTACTGTAATGACTGACAATTTTAAATGCAGCAACATTGTCCCCAACGATTGGGCTGCGTTACATTGCTGCAGCACCAGCTGTCACCTATACGGTAGTATTGAGGAAGATTTAAGCTGCCCTAAGACACCCTTCCTTTCCCACGCCCAAAATCCCATAATGGCCCCCGTACAGTTCAATGCCTCTTTCCGCTGCCCCCATTGTATAATGCCTCATGTCTTGTGCCCCCCCCCCCCTATTTTTATATTTCCCCATCTTCATGGGGAAAACGCAATGAAAACAGCACGTGGGAAACCGTCCGGAACCTTAGATTAACGACCCTGCTCTCACAGAATTCTAAATTGTGTATATGTTGTGTAGACCCCAACATACATTGCCCTCTTTGCAGCAGTCAATTTCTGTTGGGCCCACCTCCCTGGCTTATAATACTCCCCACGCTCCTTGTGGCCCCTTCTTTTTTATGTAAAAAAAATGAACAAATATCATATACTTACCTTTCCCTGGCAGCAGCTCTGCAGTGGCTGTGTGTGGCAATGCCGTGGATAAGAAGTTATCCCTTATCCACGGCATAGGGTGATCAATGAGGGTCTGATTGCTGGGACCCCCCAGGGATTCCATTTTCACTACTGGGTGGAGCGGTATGGTGACCATGCGTCCTGACACTACGTTCTATACTATGGGAGTGTCAAAGAGCAAAGCGAATGGCAACTTCTTCTTATGGTCGCTAGAAGTCCTGTTTTTGTAATCGTGGGGGTCCAAGTAATGGACTCTTTTCGATCACCTCAGCTGTCGGCTCCTTGCATCACCAAAGCAGTTAATAGAGTCAAGACTTGGTAGATGAGCAAAAATTCGGGATTGTACTGCTGAATCTGAGTCTGTCTGGAGGTATATAGTTATGGGCAGCATCAGGACAACCTCCTTAGAGGTTATTGATGAGATATTCATAACATCACAGAGAACCCCCCAGTACTGATTGGGTTAAACCTGTGAAGAGTTTAGGGCATAGAGAACCCTCCTAGGTGCCATCTTTCTCCAGCGCACCTGCGGCTCCCCATAGACGGCTAGAGAACGGCAAACACCCTGTCCTATTCATATTTACATATCCCATTATATATAGCTCCTAATTCTCCCTCCCTCGTTTGGCACATCAGAGAATATTTAAATTGCATGAATATTTAGCAGCGCCCTGTAATGTTAATGGGAACCTCTTAAAATGTTAGAAGAAATTGCAGCTCGGAGATTCACAGCCTGTCCTTATATTTCCCATTTCATTTCCTTGGGGGCATTTGAGCAGCTTCATAATATTCCTCCACTGGTGACAAATAGTCCCTCGTAAAGTTTTATAACATTTTCTCTGGTAATCAAAGTAGAAAGCATGATGTTAAACACTGCATTATTTTCCCGTCTATTGCCATTCCACCAGCGGAGCGTCCCCAGTCCTGTTCCTAATGTTCTCAGAATCCTATTGATCCCTCTAATTGTACAGATAGCGGTGACTGCGCAGAATTAGACACAGGAGATTAAATATTTAGGAGCCTATGAGGAAGGTGTAAACGGGGGCTTAACCTTTGATGAAGCTAGATTACCGATCCGTGTACCAGGTGCATCAGATATTACGGAACAGCCATGGACGCGCAGATATTTTTCGTGTTGCAGACTCCCCCCCCACACACCATTAGATCGGTCTGCAGATTTCCGAATTACCACATGGCGGTAGAAGGGTTAACTAGCAAGAAACTCGCACCTAGACAAGGGGAACATAGACGTCTCCTGCAGATATTTGAGTAGACCCCAGTGCTGCAAGACGACAATTGCAAGGTCCCGAGACAACCACCAGGAGGCCCCATTGATCATCGGCACCGTTGCGGCAATGCTCACAGAGGAGAAGGAAATTTTGGCCTTAGGCTTCCTCGTTGTGTGAACAGAACCTCTTATTGCAGCACATTCGCTTCTACTGTGTCAGTATTATGGATCCAAAAGCGCCGCTATATAGGACCACCTTACTCCAAGCTTGTAATATCACATTATCACCAATACTTGTGCTATATCAGACAAATCATAGCACAAAACCCAATATCTTGGGGTGACCCTTATGATCACCCAAAATAGACAGGCAGAAGCAGTGGCGCAACTAGAAGCTGAGGGGCCCCAATGCAAAGACTGTGCCAGGCCCCCGACTATAATGTATGGTTTATAGTAATAGTCTTCTCATATGGGAAAGTGACACCATAAGGGCCCCCTAAACCTCTTGGGCCCGGGTGCAACCGCAACTTCTGCACCCCTCAAGTTGCGCCCCGGGGCAGAAGTACAATATGGTCTTACATGTCAGTAGAGAGAAGGTATAGACCCCCCCAAAACTTTCCAAACCAAATGTCTATAAGGGAAGCCTGACTGTATCCAAGATTTGTTTTAGATGAGAAACAAATATTCCAGAGATAAAGGTTATCAAAGGCATCTGGCAGCCACTTATTGACACGAGTCCCCCGTTGTACAGTATTTTAGGATTTGGTGATGCACAATGGATATTCTGCATGCTGTATTACGGGGTTGTACCAAGTTTAAAGTTATCCCCCATCACAGGATATATCTAGCTTATCAGTGCAGATCCGACTGATGAGACCCACACAATCACGAGAACAGGACCCCCACCAATCCATGTTCTCACTAATTGGAGGTCAAGTATGTATCCTGCAACTCCATTCAAAATTACAGGAGCTTAAAACAGTGCTCAGGTATCTCCGGCTTTTCTATAGACAGTGAATAGTAGTTCTGGAGATACCTGAGCGATGTGCTTGGCAATTTCCGATGCTCTCATACTACTGAATGGAGCAAATCAAGTATCATATAGCGCGAACAGGACCCCCGTTCTCGTGATATCTGCTACCACTATAGGGTGCTCAGAAAATACCAAGATGGACCAAATAAAGTGATCAATAAGCACTAGAACCTGGCATAAAATATGCAATAATTATATTTCTAGTCCAGCAAGCTCACAAAATGAGAGAGTTTTCCAGACCAAATTTGCTCACAGGCTGCGGGCTTCATTGAGAAATAGGTTCACCAGTCATGAGGCGAGTTGAGCCTCTCGCCTCAGGCTGTACCAGGTGGGGGCAATCATCAAGTCACATGATACAAAGCTGGACCTGACAATACCTGATGTCAGCACGGGTATGAGACTGCTTGGAGAACTCACATACTAAAAATGATAACAGGATATTACTTTTGGATTGGAAGGAGTGGCACATCATTTTGTAGTTCAGGCAGCAGAGAGTGTAGGTTCACCCTTTTTGACCCGTTATTGTTATGTCTGCCAAAACTGCAACGAAAACCTGGCACAAAGTAGGCTAACCAATATATATATAAACGGTATAAACTTTCAGACTTGACATACTACAACGCCTGTATAACTTTATGCGGATCAGTCACAAGACTAACGCTCTGTAGCGCCCCCTCTGATCAGCGACGGCCTCGCAGGCTGACTTTATGTAGAACTATAAATCTAACTCGCCACATGGCCTTATCGCTATGTAAAAATATGGTGACAAGACTCCCAGGACCGCCAATGAAAACAACACTTTAACCCTTTCGAGTGGCAGATGCCTCGTCCCCAACGCCGATGTTTTTCAGTGCAACACCCTGGCAGCAAGTGATCTTTGCAGGAGCAGATGTCTGATTTTCCTAAGCAACAAACACCATCTTGATTCCTATTATTGCAGCAGATGGATGTGAGCTCCAAGCAAAAAGCGCGGCTCCGATTTCCACGCATCCAGCACTTTGTGCGACTCTGTATCGGTGACCTGACACACTGCAGTGTCAGAGATTCCAAGGTCTGTTTTAAGACCTTCAGCTTCTGTTCCTAAACAACCAGGCTCAAGATGCAGCTACGGGATGGAGTCAAATCTGTCAAGATATTGCAGGCCAAGCAAAACACAAGCATCTCTGTGGATAGCGCAAGTCGAGATCCAATTCTGCTGCAGGCTACGGAGGAACTAATGATTTAAGGAGCAATGCCTCCCAGCTACAAGCTTTGCTTCCCCGGCTTCTAAATTTAACAAGGGTGAAAACACAGCATCATCCCGCAGACGACCACAGGTAGCGCATTAATGTTTCACTCCTATAATACCAGCATCCTAGCCCTCAGCATTTTATCTATTTTTCAACAACTTCCTCCGAGGTGTTGTACAACGCTGACGTCTCGCAAGAAACCTGCAGTGGGACAAGACACGGGACTAAGTAACACATTACTAAACTCCGGAGGGACATGAAGACGCTCCACAAGACTGAACCTGCCCTTATAGAGGTGCAAATACTGTCACCAGTTTGACCGAACCTGCCTAAAAATAGTGCTAAACATTAAACAAGCCCTAAGAGAGATGCCACACGTGGTGTTTTGGTCCGTTTTTTAAGCATGCGTTTTCAGGCCATTTAAAAACACATGCGTTTGGAAAACCCATCCGTTTTTGACCATTTACCATGCGTTGGCTGCTTGTAAACCTCTTTATCGATTAAGATAATTGTAAAAATGGATGCGCATACGTTTTTAAACAGACTGAAAACGCATGCTTAAAAACGGACCAAAAGTTCCATGTCTGCCATCACCCTGAAGGCCGGCAGCACACGTGGCGTTTTGAAGCCGTTTTTGGGACCTTTTTAAGCACTCTGTTAAAAAACGCATCCGGTTTTACCAATTATCTTATTTAAAACGGGTCAAAAACGGATGCATTTTTGAACGGACAGCTTAAAAACGGCCCAAAAATGGTTTCAAAACGCCACGTGCGCTGCCGGCCTTGTTTTGCATGCAAGTAATGCAAAATCTATGGCATTCATTCCAAAACACATATGCGTTTTGGCCAAGCCACTCCCACTTATGTTTCTGTTGCATTTAAAAACACATCTAAAACCAAAGTATGAATGCACCCTGAGGGCTCATTCGAACATTTTGCTCAAGAAAACGGAAATGCATATGCCATTGGACTGTGATACGTTTGTAAATGCTAGCGCAGCATGTGAACGCACCCTGAACCTCGGATTAACGAACCTGATCACATAGCATTTTTACTTTACATGTTCATGTAAGATGCTCATTTTTCCGACAAAAATACAGGTGACATACAAAACACGCCAAAAAGCGCCCGGTGAGCTCAAAGGAAAACACGCACGCTCGTATTTTCGGCACATATAAAAGAGATGACATATGGTGAATCAATGGGTCCAGCACGATGCTAAAAAACACTTCCATATACAGGTGAGAAAACTAAAAAGAAACCGATATCAGACACAGATTTCTCCATTTTCAACTTTATCTGGCGACAGTATGTAAAATACGTAACATCCACAACAATCAACCCTAAAAAAATGTATAGGGGGCCCTCCACAGACGGGTCAGGGAAGAGTCCATGAGGAACATGTAAAGAGATGCCCTCTGGTGGTTGGAGACTCACCAAGCAGTGCGGAGAGGGTAGCCGAGGCCTCCACAGGTGCACATGATGAGTATATGAGGACATGAGGGGGACGTATTCTCTACAGCACCTCCTCATTTGCTTCTATAGGTCCTTACACACAGCAGCCCCAAGAGGCAAAAGAAAGAGCAGGTCCTATTACTAGTTTTTGCGTCTTTGGCACTCATCGGTGTATGAGGTCCACTGTATACCTCTATGTCCTGTATACCTCTACACGTTGTGTGTGGGTTGCCTAGAGCCGTGTTCACACATTTTAAAACTGCACGAATGCATATGCTTTACCATAAAGACCTGTGCAATGGGTAATGAGTGGCTTATGTTTTGCATCCGGCGCTCGCTATCAATCGCATGCGTTTCTATTGTTACATATATACAATCAGAATGAGCCGTTCTGTCTTCACTATGTCCCTGTGCGTGTGTGAACACTGCCTGAGCTGCGTGCTGGAATATCTCTCACCCCTCCGTCACCAAAATTCCTTGATAAAAGACACATTTTGGGTTGGGACTAGCCCTATGAAGTGTTTGCTCCCCGAGTGTAGGATAAGGTAGGTTATATTTATAAAGTATTATTTGTATGATATAGCGGGTCCTGTCGTGGATTCAGTTTTTGGTCCGTTTTTTAAGCAGACCATCCAAAAACGCAGTTTTAATTAAGATAATTGGTAAAACCTGTCAAAAACGGATGCGGTTTCAAAAAACGCATGCGGTTTTCAACGGGCTGCTTAAAAACGGACCAAAAACGGGTTCAAAACGCCATGTGTGGCATCACCCTGAGGGCGCGTTCACACGTTGCGTTTTGACCTGCGTTTTCATTGCGTTTGAAACGCATATACAACAGCTGAGGAGAGGTGATTTGCCTAATTACATCACTGTTAACGTTTCCGTTTACAAAACGCATTGTAAACGTGATGTTAACGCATTAGTTAACAACGCGTTAACGCATGTGTTTTGTTAACGCATGTGTTAACATTGTGTTTACAAACGTAAACGGTGATGTAATTAGGCAAATTACCCCACATCAGCTGACGCAACTAAAACGCAACGTGTGAACGCGCCCTCAGGCCGCGATCACACGTACCGCAAGGTGTCCGTTCATAACGCAACGCTAGCGCACAGGGGGGGGGGTCCTCGACCCGAACGCACATGTGTTTCCAGGGAAACGCATGCGATTGTTAAGCCAATCGCATGCGTTTCTCTGGAAACGCATGTGCTGTCGGGGAGAGTACCTCCCCCTGTGCGCTAGCGTCGCGTTAGGAACGGACACCTAGCGGTACGTGTGACCGCGGCCTCAGGCTGGTGCCACACGCACCGCTTTGTCTGCGCTTGAAAACGCAAACGCAGACAAAGCCGCAGTGTGTTATGAACACAACGCCAGCGTAACGTGTGACCTTAGGTATAGGTATCTGTTAAAATGAACTGTTGCAAAAATTTCTTCATCAAGCTGCAATTCCTAACATAACCTATGGATGGCTGTGGCGCTGTTGTATAAAATTTCCTTTTTTATTAATCATAAAAAACACTTTTTACTCTGCGTTAGTTTTGTGTGGGGAGGTCCCAATAAAACTTGTGGAGATTTGGGTTTTTTTCCCATAACCTCCAAACAAGCTATTATCCCTTTAAATCCTTTTTTCTTTTGATGAGGTAATGTGACTGATCTGGTAGGCCTTGTGCAGCGCTGTGGAATCTGTTGGTGCTATATAACAATAAAGTAACAATTACATAAATACAAGGTTTAGAAAATGTAGGGAAAATGGAAAGCTGCCAGATTGTTGGATTGGTGCAGCATTTGCCCCCTTGTATTGCACTTACTGATGTGGATAAATCCTTGTCCCCCCCCCCCCCCCAGCGTAATATTAGGACAGCACATTCCCAGGCAATGTGGTCATTGTAACATGTCAGACATATGATCTGCATGATATGTTCATGTGACGCAGAGAGCTGAACACATCTGACACCGCTGTCAAATATAGCAAGTACCGAACTGTATGACGGGACCGCTCCCAGTCCATGGGTGGCCCACCCTGATATGGGAGAACCATGGGTGTAATATCAGTTCACATTACATCATCATCATTTTATTTCTCGTATTTAAAAAAAATGGATTTGAATGGATAATTTTTCCTGGTTTGGAGGTTATGGGGACAATTGGGGGGCATTATAGGACTTTGCAGACATAATAAACATCTCTCCGAGGCTGCGTTCACATATTCTGTCTGTATTGCGTTTCAAAACTGAACGGGGAAGGAATCGTGTGAACGCAGCCAACATTAAACTACAGGCGGTCCCCTAGTTAAGGACACCCGACTTACAGACGACCATAGTTACAGACGGACCTCACTGCAAACTGTGACCTCTGGTGAAGCTCTCTGGATGTTACTATAGTCCCAGACTACAATAATCAGCTGTAAGGTGTCTGTAATGAAGCTTTATTGTTAGTCCTTATTCTAATTTTGTCTGGAGCTACAATTATAAAATGTACAGTTCCGACTTACATACAAATTCAACTTAAGTACAAACCCAAGGAACCTATCTTGTACATAACCCGGGGACTGCCTGTAGTAGTAAATTACAATTTCTATCATTATAATTGTAATTCCTAGAAAGCCCATTTAATTTAATTAATTACCATGTAATGCTCAATTTTACCTGCGGAGGCGCTGTAGGAAAAGTCACCCCCTTTTGTTTGTGGTGGATACATTTCATTGTCCCTGTACACAGTAAAGAACATGTTAATAGTCTCTTAAAGGGGTATTCTAGGATATCTTTACTGAGCGCCTATATCATCGGAGGGGTGTATGACACCCAGAGCCCCCACCAGGCAGCCACTCGAAGAAACTGTAGTGTTCAGGTGAGAGCTGTGGCATCATCACTTCTTACACAGCACTGTACTTGGTATAGTGGCCATGCTTGGTATTGCGGCACAGGTCAGTTAATCTTAAGCGCCGCTCACTAGATGACCATTTTGTTGATCCAATCAGCGGTGAGGGAACGTCAGACTCCCCACCCGTCGGAGGTAGGATAATGCCCCTTTATATTTGCCATTCAGGGCCATGGGAAAGCTGAATCATGAATATGGATTTCGGTCACCCAGCTTTTCCAGGGCATCAGGCAGAAGTGACAGAATGTGATCTGCAACTTTGTATTATTTTAGTTCTTCACTTTGATGTTTCTTTTTTTTACTCTTTCCAATCCTGTGACTTATTTTTCTGTCTTCTCAAGTTTTTATTATACTTTAAATAAAAATGTAAAATTAAGTTGATCCTAACGTGTTTTGTCCCACTACAGGACCCGCGGACTGTCCCTTTAAATTCCCTGTTGCCATGGAGGGTGAGGTCAGAGAGAGTCCATGTGAGTTGGAATCACTTCCTGCTGCTGCTGTTTGTAGCTGTGAGTCTGGAGACAAGCGCCTGTCTGGGTGCCTGGCGAGGCCTGCCCACCCCTGCCCATCCACAGCCTGGCAGCAGGTACGTCCCTGGCATTACTAATCCTGCGCCTCCTGGGGAAGCCAAGACTTTGCTGGAAGAATGCGGGAAGTTACTCTGATACTTTTGTTGCTGCAGAGCTTGCAATCTAAATCTTAACACAAGGTGATTTTATTCTTTTATTCTTTGCAAAACTTTCCGGACCCCTCCCGTTTTATCCGTATATATATATATATATTATGTCAGATCTCGTGTGTCACGGGTGCGGGTGTCACTTGACACATACAGTACACGGCTACTTACTGTAAGGGCTGGGTTAACCCCCGATGTCCCAGAGCAATGCAAGAAAATGAGTGTGGAGGGTTCGCAGAGTATCGGAAGGCCATGACATGGTTAATACATTTCCATTGAACCCAAATTGTTGATCAGCAATGATTGGTGTCTGCTGCACCTGCTTGTAGTCTGTACAGTGGCGTAGAGAGTCCTGTATGGAACCACCGATGTCTGTGCGGACTCAATGGTTGGACCACAATATGGTAATATTACGGGTTTGTATTACAACATTTATTGATTTAAAGGGGTATTCCAAAAAATGTAAAGGCGTTCTCTATGAAAACTCCTCATGAGTGTCCCCTATACCCCTGAATGGAGCAAATGCTCAAGTATTTGTGGCAAATGTATTCACTTATAGAAGACTTTGAGAAGACACTGTGTATAATCGGCTCAGCTCCTTCTGCTCTATAACATGCTGCCTGCAGATAGGACACTGTGCATAATTTGCTCAGCTTCTCCTGCTCTATAACATGCTGCCTGCAGATAGGACACTATGTAAAATCTGCTCAGCTCTTCCTGCTCTATAACATGCTACTTGCAGATAGGACACTATGTACAATCTGCTCAGCTTCTCCTGCTCTATAACATGCTGCCTGCAGATAGGACACAATGTATAATCTGCTCGGCATCTCCTGCTCTATAACATGCTACTTGCAGATAGGACACTATATACAATCTGCTCAGCTTCTCCTGCTTTATAACATGCTGCCTGCACAGGGGTGGATTAAGACCGCCATGGGCCCTGGGATGTATGAATATTATAGCCCCTACAAGTCTGGAATCACTTCCTACCTAAGGTCCTAGAATCAGCTTCTTGGGAAATGGACGCTGTTTCCTGTCTGTCTGCTTTCAATCTGAGGTTTCAGGACCTTTGGAGGACCTCGAAAGTTCCTGAACTGGCTTACATGTGTATTCAGAGCAGGAACAGATGTACAAAGATTTCATGGGTGAAGGTCCTTCTCTGTATGAAAATTGTTAGGGGTTTGATGGCTATGGGTCCCCTAGAAGGCTTGGGCCCCGGGCTACCGCCTATTTTATAATCCACTACTGTGCCTACAGATTGTACATGGTGTCTTATCTACAGGCAACATGTTATAGAGCAGGAGAAGCTGTGAAGACTGCATATAGTTTCCTATCTGCAGGCAGCATGATATAGAGCAGGAGGTGCTGAGCAGATCGGACACTAGTTACAATCTGCTCCGCTCCTCCTGCTCTATAACATGCTGCCTGCAGATAGGACACTATGTACAATCTGATCAGCACCTCCTGCTCTATAACATGCTGCCTGCAGATAGGACAGTCTACCAAAATCCCCACATCTCTCAATTATCAGAGACGCTTAAAGGGGGTTTCCTGTTGTAGATATTTGTGCCATAAATATCCAACTCTGCCGATAATACTATACATTTCTCTAGTGGGAAACCCCCATAGTGTGACTTGTGGATTAGTTACATCCCTATTTTCTTATAGCTGGAAGACCTCTAGTCTTTATATAAGTGACACACAACCAGGGGTGTAAGTGATAGGATGGCCTGGCGGGGGCGCTGCTGTCTCGGGGTGCCCCCTTTTCTACATACTGTCCTGTTGTACTTGTTACTAGTTACATATTTGAGACAAGAATCATACAGGAAAAAATAGGTGAGTGTCTGACCACAGACCCGGCTCTGCGTTCAGAGTTGCAACACCAAACCATTGCCTGGCTGGTCTGTGGTTTCCTTGGGTTCAGAAAAAGAGAAAACAAAGGATTTTACCTACTACTATAAATGAAAATAATATACACCCATGGATTTAAAGGAAAAGTGAAAAAATTCTGCGTTTCTCCATTTAGCAGTGGTCAGGGCTCTAGTGTCTCTGATACAGAATACACTTATAAATAACTAATAAGGTTTTATCTGCCTTGAGCCACCACTAGGGGGAGCTAAGAGGCTTTACTCTACCTGGATCCGGGGGTTAAATTTTTTTAGATTCTTCAAAAACTAATAAACAATTTTTTTAATTTTCCCTATTAAACTACCAGCCCCCACACCACAGGTAAGGAATAACATGTCCTTTCTAGAATTCCCTCTTTTATGTGAAATTTCGTTTTACCTATAAAACTCCCCTAAACTTGTATTAAAATGAACAGTGAAAAGTCTTATTTTGCTTGAGATGAGTCAAATTTAGAGGCTGCAGGGTTGCTTTCACTTCAGACGCTTCTATTTTTGGTTCTGTAGTACCTCTGGCAAATGTGCTGCTGGTGTCATATTAAAGATAAGAATCCCATCTTTCAGATGGCATCAGGCTTTTGATTCTGTGAGCCACAGAAACACATGCTGTTAAAGACATCATGCAAGCCACAGGTAAAAATCCAAGTCCACCATTTTTGAACTGCCTGTATCCCTGGTTCTTTAACTCCCAGAACCAGAAGCCTAAAGAAATTAGAAAAATTATATTCTTATCTTTTAATATGCCACACAAAGCATGTTTCTAGCGTGTATACAAGTGAAGATGGAGGCGTTTCATGTGACTCTCCCCCTGCAGAATCTACGACTCTCCCTGACTCTTCTCTGCTCCTTGTTACATGACTTTGGAGGAGATTTTTTTTTCTTTTTATAGATAAATGGGTGAGATTTTCCATAAAGGATATATTTTGTACCCGGCCTGAGTTTGGTGCTCCTTTGGTGGGGTAAAAGTTGGTGACTATTTCCCTTTAAATGTTTTAATAAATTGCAACGGACACGCTAAGGGGCAAAAATCTATATATTCCCCACATTTCTAGAGCTGTCTCTCCAGTCTCTTGGACTTCTGATCCCATGGGACTTGAAGAGTTGACGTCACATTTGGGCGAGAATTATTAGTAGTGTCTGATAGCCGGGCTGTTCTAGTTGCTCATGGCAATTAATTAGAGTTCAGCTTTCATTTTATAAACGGCTCTGAGGAAACGAAAGCTGAGTTCTGATTGGTTGCCATGGGCAACTAAAACAGTTCTGATAAATCTCCCCCAATGTGTCTGAAAGCAGAAGTGTCTGAGAGCAGAATTATTCTAGTTGCCCAGGGCAACCTATCAAAGCTCAGCTTTCATTTTCCCATGGCTGTTGATAAAATTAAAGCTGAGCTCTGATTGGTTTCCATGGGCAACTAGAACAGTTTTACCTCAGAAACTTGATAAATCTCGCTGATTTGAGGGAGATTCATTATGGCTTCTCCACCTGTTTCCTGGATGAGAAACCACATGAATCTCCCCGTTCCTGACAATCTCCGACCCAAATGCCACTTTAGGTGTGTTGGGGCGGAGACCTGAGCAGGCGCGTACATGCGTCCCGTCACATTTACTATAGTTTCTGCCGTAAAACCAGCGGGGGCTATAGCAAAAAAAATTTTGAAACGCAACACAACAGCTGAGGAGAAGAGATTTGCTTAATTACACTGCTGTTAACGTGTGTTTACAAATCACAATGTAAACGGCGTGTGCGAATTCTATGTTAACATGATGTTAACCAAACAAACACATTAGCGCAATGTTAATGCCTGTGTTAACATTTGTAAACGCTAATGTTCACGGCCATGTAATTAGGCTAATCTCCTCCCCTCAGCTGCTGTATTGCATTTCTAATGTAAAGGCCGCGTGTGAACGTGCGCCAATATATTGCAGTCTGACAACATAGAAAAGAGGAGTTGTCAAACCGGTTCGTATCTCCACTAAGAAATAAGCACTATTTCTCCTATTTTCTGCCCCACTTTCCGATAAATGATTGGGTGTCCGCCCCCGGTGCTGGGGAACGGCGAGTACAACATGTCACCTTTAAATCATATTTGCTGTTCTGTAATCTGCATTATTCAGACTTTTGCTTATCCTGAGAAGAAAGTCTGGAGACGAGTACTTGATGTTCCCCGTGTAAAGCGCTCTCCTCCAGATTACTCTAAGTGGAGCCTCCATTACATGCTGACTCATCATCTGCATACTGCTGGTGTGTGCCTTC
This sequence comes from Engystomops pustulosus, assembly GCF_040894005.1. NCBI lineage: Eukaryota > Metazoa > Chordata > Amphibia > Anura > Leptodactylidae > Engystomops > Engystomops pustulosus. The sequence goes on from NC_092419.1 coordinate 99,062,548, forward strand.
CTTTTAAAAGGCATTTATGTTGTGTTGTGGGCAGCGATGTGCCCGTCTGCCTGCCAAGCGGGTATCTTGTGTATTGAGTAATTGATGATCTATCACATTGTTTTATCTATTCTTTTTTTTGAAAGCTAAAATATTAAACAGCAGTGAAAGTTTAGCGTCAGTAAAACCAAACCCCAAGTCCGACTTAAGTTTGTTTGGGAGGAACTTTTCTGCGCTCTGAACGAATTTTCTCGGGTGCATCTCTACAATTTTTAAAAAAAAATTTCTTACATGTTGCCATGCCACGTTTTTTTTTGGATTATTTTTGGAGCAGGTTATACATATAATTGAATACTGGAACATCATGCCAAGTAAAATAGTTTGTTATTGTATATATGTGATATTGCTCTAGATTTCCCACAAACCCATCTTTAACTCGTACAGTCTTAAACTAATCTCTTCTTTTTGGAATTTTCTATTTTATGTGAAATCTAACTTAAAATTCATGTGAAAATGAGTAGAAAAGAGTCATATTTTACCTGAGTTGAGTCACTTTAATAAGCTGAAGGGGAGCATCAGTTAAGATACCTCTGTCTTCTGCCCTATAGTATCTAGAAAGAAATGCTCTGGTGTGTGAAAGGTAAGAATCTCAACTTGTAGACTGCATCAGGATTGTGGTTCTGTGAGCTACAGAACCGGAGATACAGGCAGCTATGTCTTTAACTACCTGTATCCCCGGTTCTGTGGCTGACTGTGATTCAGTCTGAGACCCCTTGCACACAAACATATTTTTTTGGCGGTGCTAGCTGTACTGTAATGTTTTCATATGGCTAGCACAATGCCACATTGACTTGTATAGCAAATACGGTCATTTATTTGAATAGCTGTATTTCCCACGGCAGCGTATGTGACCCAGGCGATCGCACTGCATAAGATAGTCCTAGCTTTGGACCGATACAACTCTGCTTCTAATAGAGAGGGGAATGGTTAGGGGTGCTCTCTCTCCCTCCTTTCTCCACTCAACAATGTGCTATGGCCAGAATATGGCCCAATTAATCACCTGTCGTGTGCAAGGAAATTAAAAGATGAGAATTTCTAAAAGATCAGATTCTTATCTGTTACATGACACCAGCAGCATGTTTGTAGGTGCTATGGATCCAAAGATAGGGGCGCCTGAATGACTCTCCTGCTGCAGCCTCTAACTTTGACTCCTCTCGGATAAAATATGACTCTTCTCTGCTCATATGACTTTGTAGGAGATTTTTTTTTTATATATATATATAGATATGAGATTCCACATAAGAAATTGAATTCTAGAAAGGTTATTTCATACCCTACCTGAAGGGCTGCGCTAGCAACGAGGTCCCTTTTAAGTAGATATTGCTCATTTTCAACGTTGTTCTTTTTGGTTTTGTTTGTGGTATTGTTGGATTATTTAGATATTTTGGCGCTATTTGCATTTTTCTACCCAGAATACAAAAGCTCTAACCAAGATTTTACCCTTACAATAGATATTCATAGTAAAATCTCCCGGGGGTCACCCTTTTTACCTCCGGGATCCCCTTTCACCCTGCGGTTTCACTTTCGGCCGCTGATATTATGCTGACGTTGCTTTATATATCCCCCCCCCCTTCATATATATGTGACGTCCTTTCGAGATCCGTCCTCTGTCCTGCCAAAATACAATCATTATGCGGCGAAAAATTTTGCTCCAGCGAACGGCAAAATACATTACAGAAACAATCCAGAAATTAGGACTGAACAATGTTCTAGTTTTCAGCCTCATATTCCAGGGGCTGTAATCATCATCCTGCAGAGCGCAGCGGCAGGGGCTCAGTTTATACGGAAACCCACTGCGAATGTTATAGTCTGAGTCTGAGGATTAGATGCAGAGGGAAGCGCGATGTGCTGCGGCCGTGCACATGAACGCTGTGAATTTTTCATCGCCATAAACCATTGTTACTGATGAGACGGATAAGGATTGCATTTTGCTTAGGTCGGCTTTATTTGGCGCGAAGACTACTGGGATTATTAGACATTATTGGGTAGAGTAGTGGTCAAATGGTCCCGGTTTTGGCGCAGTACCGGAAATCCTACATTCATATAGCAAAGGATTCCAAAGGCACGAACTATAGTCTGATAATTGGAATTGAAGGGGTTGTCTCATTTAGCCATATAGGTCTCTGGGCCCCTGATCTGGGCCAAGTATGGCAGACCATGATTGGTGGTAGAGAAGGTTTCGTCATCATGACACCCACCACTGTAACAAAAATGGTGCCAAATAACCTGAGGGGGTTCAGTACTTGAGGATTCCCTTACAATAAGACCAGTACTATAAAAAGTACATCATGGTTTAGGGGCCTGGTACATATTTTGTGATGGATGGGCATGGCATGGGGGGGGGGGGGGTTACTGTATTTTATTGGTTTTGCTTCTAGTTCCAAATTTTTCTTAACATAGGATGAATATCCTCTCCAGAACCTCATGGTCATAACATCAAAGATTCTGGAACCAGCAATACTTCTCGCCCACCTCCTTCTCCAGGTTCCAGGATATGGATAGTTTTTCGTTGACTTTTTGGTCCCAGAGGAGGATCCTGGTTAAAAAGTACTTGTAAAGGGATATGCTTGACAAAAAGAGGTTAGCCCCTTCCTGTGTTCTGGATGAGGGGGCATAGATCTTGACCATACCTAAGCCTGGTGAAAGTCAAGAAGAAATCGACCTTTATGGACTATGGAGGTCTACTGGATAGTACCCGTTCCCAAATGAACGTCAGACCATTGTTGCTCACAAATTCTTAAAAGAAATCTAGCAATAAATTCAAACTAGATAGACCAGGGACACTTACAGGCATCATGATTGTGGTCACTTTATTATATTTGTTATCGTTGGCCTCCATTCTGCTAAAAATCAACTTTTAAAATTATGCTAATGAGCCTGAAGGGCTTTACAAGGTGTTACCATATCCCCTCCTTGCTGCAGCTTCACAGGCTGTTAAACTGTTTCCAGTCCACCTGCCTGATGTGATCTCACAGTGCTCCTACACAGTGTACCAGTCTATGAAGCTGCATCATGGAGGAGCCTTGGTAACAACCCCCTAGAGCCCTTCTGCCTCATTTGCATGATTATAAAAATAGATTTTTAGAAGGAAGGAGGCCATCGATAAGTGCCCCTGGTTTATCCATATTTCATTTTGAATTATTCTGAGTAAGAATTATTCAGCATTCTGACTTGGTGAATATATTGTTAAGGGTTAACACTGTAAAGAACTTTTTAATTAATGAACATAATGATGGGTAAGCAAGAAAGACGAGCGCGTTACTGTAGCTGTTTTCCCACCTTAACATCTTAAAATAAACCTGACATCGTACTCCTATTTGTAGACTCACTTTTTTGGAGACGTCAGGCTGTCATCTATCAGATTTGGAGAAAATAGATATTGTGGAGCGATCCTGACAATTGTGAGAGACCCAAGTCTGGACGTCTGATTCTTGACTACTTTCTAGCAGTCGCATCATGAAAAGTGAATATAATCCTTATGGTGAGAGTCACGCTCACGACTCTTTCATCACTCTGCAAACTGAAGTATGACCAAAGTCTTGAATCCTACTTAAAGGGGTTATCCAAACGTTAGAATTTCAGAGATTAAAGGACATCTACCACCAGGATGAAAGACTGAATGCAAATGAGGCTCCAGACTCCATTAACCCCTAGGGAGCCTGGAGCTCCTCAGGCTCATTTGCATACAGTCCTTCATTTTGGTGGTAGATTCCCTTTAATCAGAGCTGTGTGTTATAATGAAACGTGCACCTGTGTGATATCGCATGATCGGGGATGTACGGAGCTGTGGACCTGGGTGACCTCACATAACCAGGGATAAATGGAACCATGCACCTGTGTGACATAACATGATCAGGGATATAACGAGCCGTGCACCTGTGTGACAATACATGATCGGGGATATAACAAGCTGTGCACCTGTGTGAGATCACATGACCAGGGATATAACGAGCCGTGCACCTGTGTGACATCACATGATCAGAGATATAACGAGCCGTGCACCTGTGTGACAATACATGATCGGGTATATAACGAGCCGTGCACCAGTGTGACATCACATGATCAGGGATATAACGAGCCGTGCACCTGTGTGACAATACATGATCGGGGATATAACAAGCTGTGCACCTGTGTGAGATCACAAGACCAGGGATATAAGGAACCGTGTACCTATTTGACATCCCATGACTAGGGATATAAGGGGCCTTGCATCTGTTTGACATCACATGACCAGGGATATAAGGGGCCGTGCACCCCCGCAGTAAAATAAATAGGGGGTTCAGGAGGCCCTATTGTTGACGCATGGCATAGGTAACCCACTAACTCATTTGCCCCCGATTATAGTCAGTGGGTCCCCCATCCTCAGCTTATTGTCATGAGGCCCATCTAACTGCACATATCACAGGGACCCACTACGTGTTTTTCAGCTTTTGGCGAATGTTAACAAAAAATATGTAAAAACAAGAATAAGTGCTAATAATATTTAGAAAATCTGCGAAAAACTGTGCTGCGTTTTGTGCTGATTAAGCCATCCTTCCGCTGCCTTCTTCCTCGGGGTGTTATGTTCTGTATCGACTGCTTGATAATGCCAGGCACATAGTCTGCCATTTATTTATGGTAATCTTACTGCTCAGCAGAACCATTAGCTTCTACACGCTAGAAAATGCCAAGGAATAAAGGGCCTCGTGTATAGAACGTTCTGAACATTTATGGAAAAAAATAAAGTGATTCCCTCTCTTAAGGAAGTTCTCTGTCTAAATGTGTTTCAATAAAAATCTGATTAATAAGGCGGCATTCGAGTCCTCGCTGCCAAGTTGTTCTTGTCCGTCTTTGCCAGTACAGGCAGTCCCCGGGTTACATACAAGATAGGGTCTGGAGGTTTGTTCTTAAGTTGAATTTGTATGTAAGTCGAAACTGTATGTTTTATAATGGAAGTTCTAGACAATTTTTTTTCTTTTGCCCCAGTGACAATTGGAGTTTCAAAATTTTTGGTGTAATTGGACCAAGAATTATCAATAAAGCTTCATTACAGACATCTTACAGCTGATCATTGCAGTCTGGGACTATAGTAAAGCTTCCAGAGAGCTTCACCAGAGGTCACAGGGGGCAGAGGGGTCCGTCTGTAACTATGGGTTGTCTGTAAGTCGGGTGTCCTTAAGTAGGGGACCGCCTGTAGTGGTAATTTGATGTTAAGCAGGAGACTGGTTGCTGTGGGTGTTCAGGCCTTCAACCAGTTGGGATAGCCACCGGATTTGAGATGGGTGTCTGAGGAGTTTATCCTGGAATATAGAATTATATTTCACAGTCCTGCTGCTACTAACAGCATACACGATGGTATGTGCAACACCCCTGCCAATGCACGGGCAAGGTGGTAGTTGCAAATGTAGCCCTCTCCATGTCAGGAGCTGTTAGGGAGATTAACCTTTCTAAGAGGTCTCTAAGTATTGGAGAACTTAGTAATTGCAGCTGTAGACACTGCCTGGTAAGGCAAGAGTTAATGTTGTGAGATGTTACTGTGCAATTATGTTCTTGTAAAACAAACTGGAAGCTGATTGGAGGAGTATACTTTATATACTCACCTGACCAGGGGAGTATATAAACCCCTGGTGGACGGAAGCACGTGGTCTTTAGTCATGGTCTTCTAAGAGAACCAGACCTCATGGTCTGTCTGCCACAGCCACTGTCCTAATTCCAGGAACTGTGGGTGCCTCAGGCCATCGCCTAGCACCAGGGGCAAGTCCGGAGACTTAAGCCCAAAGCTACCCAGACTCCGTTCCATCTGTAGCAGCCCAGCCTGAATCTACTACCAGGCTGCGTGTAACCTTCCTGTGGACCATCTCTCCATCACTCTTCCAGCTTGTGACTCTGCTGTTAATTGTTTGGCCATTGCCTGCTGTTAAATAAGGAACTGTAAGTTGATTTGCACAATGTTGCCTCCGTCTGATCCCTGGATACAGCTGTTACCACCACGGGCTTCCCCATCCATTACCAGGGACTTATCTTACAGACGCTCAGGGGTTGCCCCAGGGAGAAGCCACTGCATCAGCCTCTCCCTCCGTGTTACCTGCACACACCACCTGCTGTAGGACAGCCCTCCAGTCCCCGTACCAAGCACCGTGACATCAGCCACTCCGGTATTCTGGGCCCTGGCTGCCTCCAGGCCCCAAGAAAAGGCTAGGCCCCGATGGGGGATGTTGCATATGATTACACATCTCTCTAGGGGGCACAACATAATACTGCCTGCAGAGAGCACAGAGCACAACAGTGTGAGACACTACAATCCTGGATCTATATTTTACATTCCTGCTGCTACTAACAGCGCCCGTCCCTCCCCCTTATCCATCAGGCCACATGCTTTACTCAGAATCTGGCCCAGGTGAGCCCATGGTAGTGTGCATTAAAGTTAACACTGAATGCAGAAAGCTCATACCACAACAGTGTGAAAAACTACAATCCTACAACTACAATAGATTAATATTTCACAGTCCTGCTGCTGCTAACAACTTACACAAAGGTCTGATTACACAGATCTCCTGGGACACTACCGAAGGCCCCATGGCACATGACCATATTGGGGGTGATAATTGGTGCAGCCAGATAAGCACAGAGCACAACAGTGTGAGAGACTACAATCCTGGAGTATAGATCCATATTTCATAGTTCTGCTCCTACTAACAACCTACACAACGGTCTGATTACACAGCTCTCCAGTGATAATACCTGAAACTGACTAGTTGTAGGAACAGCTGCTGAAAGTAGTGGGTCACAGGAATCCAGACTGGAGACGTTTGCAAAATTAGGGGTTATAACCTTTGGGACCGATACAGCATATTCTGTGGATCTTTGATAAGACCATCAGTCTGGATCGTGGCTACATTGGCAGTTGCCATATTTTAACTTTGCAAACATTCAAGCTGCAGTATTAATCAGATTTTTATAACATCCCACTATTAATGAGTATCTGCGGCACCTTGTCCCTAATATTTAAGTGGGCCTGAGGGTCCTCTATTATATAATTAGACCTCTGTATACCTGCATTAGGTACCTCCTCCAAATATCCTGGCCTCTAGGAGTCTGCGCCCTATCCCTGCAATATACTGTGTTGGGACAGGGCGCGTTATTGTCTTGGACAAGGGCAGTATTTCACAAGGCGGCTGGGGCTCGCTACGGTAAGACATGTCATGTTACGGGAAGTCGTGTTTGTTTTGGCGCTGAATAATAAGACGTTTGACAGGCAGTGTGCACAGAAGTAAATTGACTCGATTTTACGGTGACGCCATTGGTAAAAAATGCCCTCCATTTATCTCCATGGTCGGTACGTTATATCAAGTGCAACACTAGCTCCGGCAGAGGGAAGTGTGATATATGAGCGGACAATGCCCTTCACAGCTCTGCAGTCCCCGGACGCCAGTCTCTCTCTACCACGGTGAGATATTGGATGGGAAAAGGTAAAGGGCTGTGTCTTCTCGTCATGTATTTCTCTTATTTAAAGGGGTAAACCAGAAAATATGAGAATTTTTCATTTAAATTTTAAGTTTACTCACATACTTCTCCCCCTTCTGACTTTCTCCAGTTTTTATATACGTGAACCGGTTCAGAAACCAAGAAACACACCATTTGGTAACTGAGCACACCAGACTGTGACTGAGGGGGTTGGAACTCTGTAGTACACCAGCGTTTATCCAGCCCCCTAATCACATGACACACTGATGCATCTACTATTGAGACACGGAGACTACGTCAGTCCATCATGTGACTGGAGGGCTGGATTAATGGTGGTGTACTGCAGATATCCAGCCCCCTCAGTCACAGGTAGTGTCTCAGGTTGCCTTTAGGTCAGTCCCTTCTATAAGCAGAGTCTCTATGAATCCTAAATGATGCAGCTTTATCTACCTGCCTCCTGCTTGTGATGAATGATTTCCTTTCAGCTCTTATAAGCAGGAGGCAAGGGGAGTCATGTTAACATGGAAGAGGCAACAATTACATTGACGGGAATTTTTCTGATGCTTTTTTTTTTTTTTCATACCTACACCTGCAGCCAAAACTAGGGGTCATCATTTTACACCTGGAGGTGGTTCTCTGCGACAAGATGATGTAATGGCTGATAATTTGGATATCTTTGAGAGGGGCCTGGATGTCTTTCTGGAGAGCAAAAATTAGGGTTTTTTTTTATTGGACTTGATGGGGTTTGGTTCTCAATGGTAAGTCCTCATCATACAACACTTCTCTCCTCTTATTTTGATTTACAGTAGTAACAAAGTGAGCGAGATTTACAAAATCCCATTTGCCTGCTGCGCTACGGGTTGTAATCCTGTGCCCCATGTCGCCTAAAAAAGTTTTCTCCTATATTTTGATGTGTTTCACTAATGACTTCATTGCACCTATCTGATAGCAGTGCACCCTCTCCATAGCATAGTATTAGTGCCCCCAGGGGTCCGGATGTCAAATGAATATTTCATCGCTGACTAAGTCTCCACGGATTATTACCATGTACCTCCGTGCGATTATTCAGGCTTCCGGTCACATCCGTGCTCCACTTTTAATATGGTACAAAATGTAATGATCCTCCGACTCATTTCTTATTTTAAAGTTCTATCAACTTGGCGTGCGAGTTACTTTATCATAATTTATGAAATCATACGGACGCTTATTAGACTAGAAAGACCGTGCTTCCTTCTTCTTAAAAATGGCGCCACTCTGGTAGTGCAGCTTGGCTCCCTTGAAGTAATTGCGGTTAGGCTGCAATGTCACATGCCACCTGTGCAAAAGTGTGGCGCTGTTTTTTTTGGGGAAAAAAAAGCAATAATTTGCTCATCATGAGCGACCACTTTCCATTTGAAAACCTACTCCTTCATGGACTGTATTTCTGTTTAATCCTTTTACCACTTGAAAGAAACATAGTGCTGCTCATCCTGTGCCTCCTGGTTCAGGATGCTTGCAGTAATCGTGTAACTAGCAGCAGCTTTGGCAGAGCAAGAACAATTTCATAGATTCGCGTAGAAACCGATGGGACCCGTTAAAGGCCATTTTGCCTCATGTGTTTAGTAATGTACATGTATGTAAAGGTTGCCGTTTTTTTTCACATCCATGATTTTTCACTGAACCTATTTTGGCTTAGGTACACGTACTGATTGGTTTACACTTCCTGAGGTGTAAAAAAAGACCACTGAAAAAAATTGGTCAGTAAGACATCCGTGAAAAATCACTGACGCTACTGAGCGGAAAACCGAACTGTATGTGTCCATAGGCCAAAATGGGTTCAGGGAAAAATCACTAATGTGAAAAAAAACGCCAATGTATAACCATCTGAAGGCTACATTCACACTAACGTATGCCCACTGAGCCGTTGCACGGGGGGCATGCGTTCACGGCGAAGGAGAGGAGGGGTGACCACCCCCCCCTCTCCATAGAGATACTTGGCGCCGTAATACGGGGAAAGATGGGACATGTCCTATAGTTCCCCCGGAAACAGAGCAGTACGGTGCCGCACGTGTGCTCCCATTGCCGGCCTGTGGAGGGCGTATATATATGGGCGCTAGCTAGCGGCCGTATAAAAATCCCCCAACGGTCGTGTGAATGTAGCCTTAGTGTGGCGGGCAGGATGTTAAGTAATTTATCAATACACATCTATTACAACTTTTGCTCCGCTTTCTTGATCTATGAAGTGAATCCTCCTGTCTATTACCTCATCAGCCCGACATTCCTGTCCATAACATGGCCGCAGATGGAGGGTCATGTGATCTGTTCATGAACAATCCCAATTGATAATATTCATGAATATAAGATCAAGGTCCTGCCAGGGTGATCATGGACAGTAAGAGATCACATGACCCTCCAATCTGCGGCGATTTTATGGTCCGTAATGTCTGGCTGATGAGGTAAAAGACAGGAGACTTCAGTTCACATATCAATAAATCAAAGCAGATGTAAAATAGAAGTATATTGGTAAATTCTCCCACACTTACATACACATTACAATTTGGCAAGCTATGTGCAGCGCTGCGTAATCTGTGTGCGCTATATAAATAAGGAATTATTATTATTATTACAAAATACATGAGGTAAAGTGGCCAGCCCCTTTAAGTGCACCCAAGATGCAGTCTATTCTCTGGATGTTTTATGTATCTGTCCAACCATCCTGAACTTCCTGGTTAATAACTAGAATTCCATTAGTGCAGTGTACACTGACACTTAAACAGGCAAAGTTTTATGAGAGCAGAAATTTGGATGAAACCCAATACGGGCAAAGCGTTGGCTGCCAAGATGAGGCAGATGTATGGACGGCATTGATATGTCCTATTGCTCCCTGTCCGTGTGGCAGCGTTTTCCACTTTTACGTGCTTGGTCAGTGACTATTGCAGTAAATGGCTGGTGTTTCTTCTCAGATGTGATTCAGCTATGGCTCAGCACAATAACATCCAGTGTGAGGTGAGGACGACTTCTGAGAACAATCGTCCTCATCATGAGACGCGCAGCTCCCTCCTCCTTCCCTGGAACCTGAAGGAACACGGTTTTCACATGTCATCTCAACACATTTTTTTTTTCAGAGATTTAGACTACACCTTTAGGTGCACTTAAAGGCGTTTGTATAATATCCTCGAGTTCTGTGCTACATTGATATCTATGGGATCTCTAGGATTGGCTGTTCTATAAGCCTCCCTTTTTATCTGTATTTTGTAATATGTATTTTGTGCATATAAAATCTCCTCCAAAGTCAGGCAAATATGACTCTTCTCAATCAATTTTCACATGAGATGAGGCACCTAGAAACAAGTTTTTTGTGTCATAGTAAAGATATAAAGATCGCATCTTTCACATCCAATCAAGCATATGGTTCTCTGAGCTACAGAACTGGACTTACAAGTAGTTTAAAAATCGGCAGGAACTGGATCTTTATCTGCAGCTCACATTTCCAAACATGTCTTTAACAGTCTCTCTGGTTCTGTAGCTCACAAAACCATAAGTGATCTGAAAGATAAGATTCTTAGCTTTTATATGATGCCAGGAGCATGTTTCTGGATGCTATAGAACTGAAGATAGGGGGAGCTTAGAAAACACTTCTCCTGCAACCACTAAACTTGACTTGTCTAATGTAAAAAATTAAGAAGTGTCATATTTTCATGACTTGGGTAAGGAGGAACTTTTCCTACATGACATTGTTTTACATGGGAAATCAAAACCAGGTGTCGGCCCCACAAAACTGATATTGTGGTTAAGTCAAAGTTCGTTACTGTCAAACTCATGGATTCTGTAGAATTATATATGAAATGATTATTATGTGAAGTGTAGACTTTTGTATGAAGGGCTGCAGACAGCTTACTGCTCACAAAGTATAGCGCCAAAGTATAGCGTCTAGTGGCTGTACTTGGTATTGCAACTCAGTCCTATTTGCTGTATACGTGACATCACAGATCAGTGAGTGCAGAAATCACTTTTGGCATTTTGTCGGACCCCCCTTCCACCACCTACACATTTTAATATCCCTCTAATAATTGCCCATCTATTGTACTTGCAGAACCCGTCATACACTGTACGTGTTTATTCGGCCAGTTGGATTGGGACGCGTCTCCTGACCCGAGGATGTTGTCTTCACACGACGAAATTGTGCGCCTTCTGCACAGAGATCTTTTTTTAGGTTGATTATAAATAGACTAATGTAAAGGTTTGTGGAGCATATGTGCTAATCCGAGGAGCAGCCCGGGAGAATCAAACAATGAGGTCTCTGTACGGAGCCATACAAGAGGGTGCACAGCCGGGAACTACTGTATTTCCTTATTGGTTTGGATAGTTCCCTGATTCTTAACCCTTTCTCTTGTTCATGTACTTTATATTTGAGAATAAAAGAACTTCCTCCAAGTTTTATGCGATACAACAATCTCCTATATCAGAATGAACTATTACACTGCTCATCCTGATCCTCCTGGTTTATGGGTAGAATACAAGTTAAAGTAATGTGAATGTCTTAGCAAGTTTGACCGTGCAGACTGTATCCAGCGTTTGGTATTGTCCCTGTGAAATTTGTTTTATATTCCAGGATTGTACTGGGGTATATTTTCACACTGCTGTGCTCTGTGCTCTCTGCAGCCATTGTTGGGTATTGTCCCTGGAGAGATGTGTTCGGAAACTTTTGTGTATGTTTGTAGCGGCAGGACTGTGAAATTTGTTTTATATTGTAGGATTGTACTGGGGGTGTATCCTCACACTGCTGTGCTCTGTGCTCTCTGCAACCAGTAATGGGCATTGTTCCTAGTGAGATGTGTTATGAAACCTTTGTGTATGTTTGTAGCAGCAGGGTGTGAAATTTGTTTTATATTGTAGGATTGTACTGGGGGTGTATCCTCACACTGCTGTGCTCTGTGCTCTCTGCAACCAGTAATGGGCATTGTTCCTAGTGAGATGTGTTATGAAACCTTTGTGTATGTTTGTAGCAGCAGGGTGTGAAATTTGTTTTATATTGTAGGATTGTACTGTGGGTGTAACCTTTTGTGTATGTTGTTGTTAGCAGCAGGACACCAGCATGTAAGTGTGCTTAGTTTATAATCCTCAATCCTGGTCGTAGATTTCCTTTTAAGGCCGCAGGCCTGGATGTGACCCCCTGCACCCCCTCCACCACAGACTGTACCTCTCTGTGCTTTTCTAGCTATAAGGAAGGGGCGGTCTGGCACCAGTACTTCTTAGTCATATATTTGTCCTATGACGGGGCATTTGTCTACTGGACGCTGTGATTTGACCATGTATGAAACCTTATATTCGTAAAGACTCGTTGAGAAATTGCCCCAAATTACACAATAATTCGATATTTAACATGACAGTTGCAAAACCGTTGATGTCAAGTTATTGAGTCATTTGCATCGAAAAAAAAAAATACAATAAAAGCAAAAACAAAGAATTAATAAACTTTTTGATACTTGTCTATTCTAAAGTCTCATTGAATATGCAAAAACTGCATATCCCCAAGGAACCTGTCCACTCCTGGGTCACCGTATTTTTCAGACTATAAGGCGCACAAAAAATCCTTTGATTTTCTCAGAAATCAAAGGTGTGCCTTATAGTCCAGTGTGCCTTATATATGAACCGCACTTACAGACAACAGCTGCCTTCAACTGTGCACAGGTCTGCCACCTGCTGGTCATTAATCCTTATAATCATTATAGTCGCATTATAGTCCAGTGCGCCTTCTATATGAACCTAGATATTTTAGCAGGAATTTATTTATGGTGCGCCTTATACTCTGGTGAGCCTTATAGTCCAAAAAATACTGTACTTCCTAAATATACCAGTGGGAGCATCCTGCATCACAAGAATGTCTGTCTTGAGAAAAGATGTAGTCTGAATGCAGGGAAATGTTAGTTTTTACTCCTATGCAAATGAAATGTAAGTGCGCGGTGGGTGTGGCCATTAGCTCTGTGGCACCTCTCTTAGTTTTGGCAGAGCAGATGACGGTCAATCCAGGTTGAGTAGGAGATGCTGAGCAGCTTTGGAGGATCCAGAATGCATCTGCCTTTTCATTTCACTCGGAATTGTGTAATGCTGACTTTCTCCTGCGGAGGCGCTGCAGGTAAATGAAACACTTACTAACAAGTTCTGTAGATTACACCTGATCTTAGCTGTGGTTAATCTATTTTTGGGGGCCTTGTAATGTATATAGCTACCATTGTGCCATTCAAATCAAGTGTAAACCTGCAGTACCAGATATGGCCCCCGGGCAAGAGGGGGCGCAGCCTCTGTAAGTAATCTCATCCCTCTCATTGGAAGCGTACTGTCAGTGATCCGCTGTGCCCTTATTCCCGGCTTTCGGAAAGTTAAGATATTTCTGCAGGTTTAAACAACAGGACATTTACTTATGCAAATGTCTTCCATCTGGCAGGGTTATAATTGACATTGATTGGTTGCACCAGCTTTGTGTCCATGAATATGCAGATGCCTCATTTTTACAGAGCTGTATTTTATTTTTATCGATAAATAAAAGGAGTTTATTGCACCTAAAATTAGATAGGAAAGAGTACATATGCTTTATGACTGCCATATCATACACCACAGAAATATTAGGATCTATAAATATCCCATGACGGATACAAGACGTTCTGCCCTGTATGAAGATCTCCAAATTAAGGGGAAAGAGAGTTTGTCTCACGTTTCGGCTTTTGCCCAATCGATTTAGTCTTTGGGCGCTTAGTGGGTTCAACTGGACCCATAATTGTGGGTTCAACTGGACCCACATTGTACAGAAGACCCAAATAATAACAGTCTTGGCTGTATTGTATGTATACCCATAGGCTATAACCCCTTGTATATAGTCACTTGGCACGTGTGGCCACCCTCATGGTGACTACTACGTCTAAAGATGGTTGAGATTCCTCCAAAATCCTCCGGAGACATTTATGGAGTGGACCCCTGATGGACTGCGTGACGTGCACTTGTTTTTGCCTTTGGGTTTATTGTCACAGTGGTGCAAATTTGACCCCTGGCACCTCCATTGATCACGACCATGGAAGTCCTAAGTCCCTCTGATGGGTGGAGTTGGGTGCATCCATTCCTCTCTATGGGGCTGTCGGAGATTGCCATATGCTCTGTAGAGATATAGGTAGTGTCCCCGAACCTACTTTATTTAGTCCCAATACAGGCGGTCCCCTACTTAAGAACACCCAACTTACAGACGACCCCTAGTTACAAATGGACCTCTAGATGTTGGTAATCTACTGTACTTTAGCCTTAGGTTACAATGATCAGCCGTAACAGTTATCAAATGTTTCTGCAATGAAGCTTTATTGTTAATCCTGGTTCTTATGACAATCCAACATTTTTAAAATGGCTGGGGTTACAACTATAAAATATACAGTTCTGACTTGCCTACATACAAATTCAACTTAAGAACAAAACTACAGAACCCATCTTGTATGTAACACGGGGACTGCCTGTAGTCAGATTCCACCTCTCTATTATCCCCTATTCTGTGCAACCTCTTGGAAGCCTCTGGCCCACATGTGGCAGTGAGGGACCCTTCAGACAGTTATGGCCCCCCTACAGGCAGCGGTCAATGCCAATTTGGTCTTTGTCCGCCATTTTAATGGTTTTATAGATTAACCAAATACAATAGTTCACCCCCCACCCTATAGAATATGAGAAAATTCAGAATCTACTCAAGTCTTGAAAATGGGAATGGGGTCCCTGGTGGTTAGGACTGTGATGGTGTAGTCAAAAATAGTGATATTGCTTTGGGGCCATCCCTCCATCTTGGACATATTTCAGGGTGGGGGAGGATTGAAGAATATTCCTATATCTTGTATAGGACCGGGTGACAACCCAGGTAGCTAATGTAATGGCTGCTATTAACAGTTGTCGCCCACCCCCTATTCTTCATGTTGCAGGTAGGTGGTTATAGAGTTGCTGTACCTGATGAGACTTCTAGTTCCCCCATATGTGATATGAAGTCATCATGAAGTGAGGTGAGTAGAGTATTTGCCCCCTTCCCTTACGGCTCATTGGTCTCGATAGAAGTTCCCTGCAGAAGGGCAGCAGTGAGTTAAACTGAGGCAGCTGAGGGGCGCGAGCCAAAACTGGTGAAAACCAGGTCAGCACTTTCTGTTTGGTTTCATGAGATGCAGGGGGAGGACTGTGCGGAAACTGATGCGCATTATAGATGCCTTTCAGAACAATTAAAGGAACATGTATCAGATTAATATAATTTATATAATTCCTCTGGATTATACAGTATAAAGGGATGAGGGAAACCAGTGCTGCGTGGCTGCAATGTCCCGATCAGGATTGTCTTCTACTGATAGTCTCGTCGTCCTGATGTCAAGGGCGACTTGTCTCACCGTGTAGGGCCTAAGGTGTGAGACGGCAAAGATATCGTGATCCAAACCAAAAACTTAATGTAAAGGACAAAAGAGAAGAGTAATGATGGCTAAGTATGTAGGTCACCTCCTACTGTGCAAGAACTTCACTGTAATAGGGAGGGGGACAAGTATTTGGGATATGATCGCAGTCGGAAACTGATTTTTTTTTTTTTTCCGTTTTCTACCATTACCTACTGCCTTGCCAGCTGGAAAAGTCTGACAAGAGACTCCTAGTGGGTAAAACATTTGGGAAGTGATACCTACCCTACTGATATCACCACTGGTGCTATTCTCTCTATACTGGGGTCACCCCCGATCTCATCAACATACGTAGAGAGGTGCAGGGACCAAAGCAGCAGGAGATCGGTGGATAGAGTTAGTGTCTGTTCTCTAAACCAACTCTGAGCCTTCTTTATAAAAGCTTGAACTCTTTTTGTTTGTAAAGAAGTGAATGCGTAAAGCATGGTCAAGTATCTACCTATGCTGGAATGATCACCAGTTGGGTCTTCCTACCTGATCGCCTGCATTGTAGTTGGACATACATGACCAACATGATACATTTGACTTTCTCTCGTAGCAGCCAAATATGGGAAACCATATAATAATAATTATTTATATAGCGCACACAGATTGCCAAATCAGTTTCTGTCTCCATGGGGCTCACAATCTAAACAACCTACCAGTATGTTTTGGAGTGTGGGAGAGAACCTGAGGATCCGGAGGAGAGAACATAAAAACAGGACTCGGGGACAGTGAACCCCCTGGACCACCGTACCAGCCAACACCTGGGACCGGAGTCTAAGTGGCACCTGGTCTTCACCAGAGCCCGCTGAAAATCGGGATGGACTTGCTGTGGCAGGGTGCCACCAGGTCGTTCCACAAGTGCGACTAGCCCACGGTGGCAGCCAAGGTCGCGGTACAGGATCTGAGTCCAGACTTGAGATCAGGCACAGGCACAAAGTCAGGGTAGGCAGCAGAGATGCAGAGAAGTCAGGTCCAAGGTCACAGCAGGAATTCAAGGCAGATGGGAACGGGAACACGGGAATAGCAACACAGGGAGACTTTCACTAAGGCAAGGTAGCTCAAAGATCCAGCAGGGAATGATGGGAGCCGCTGGTCTTTATGGAAACCCGGAAGTGGCCAGGGAGCGGGGACACACGCGCGGCCTAGCCAGGATGGGAGCAGGATCATGGAGTGGTGAGTGCGGGCCAGGGGACGGGGCAGTTGCGCCACGGAGAGTGGTACGGGTGTGCCTGCGATCCGAGGAATGGATCGCAGGGACACCCATGGCACAAACTCTTCAGGTTTTTTCACCATCAAGTTACAATTCGAGGGGTCTTCAGAATGTGCGCCACATTGTGACCTTCTGACCTTGTGACCTAGCAGCCAAATATGGGAAACCTTGATTTTTTTATTCCATCAAGTTCCGATTCAAGAGGTCTTTAAAATCTGTTGTTACTTGTCTGTACCAAAGTTTCCAACACCATGTCATGTGATACCATCCCTAACGCATAGAGGTCAGTAAGGGGACGTGACCTGAAGACTGTGCAGCAGCGGAGTGTAAAGAGTTAATGACGGCGGCTGTAAGTGACATGGACACAGCTCCATGAAGTCTCAAAGTACATTAGCTTTTTAACCTTGTCAGATGGAGACAAAATGGGACTGAGAAGAGCAGCGCTAATATGTACATTTAAGTCAGCCTGACCCATCACAGATAAAATATTTCTCTTTCTCTCTGTGCAAATGTAAAATTATATACTGATTGAATTCTTTTTATGGCTATTAAAATTCAGTTTTGCCCAAGGGTTTTTCCGAAGTCACAGGGACGGTGCCATTAGCATCTGGTTTTCAGCTGCAACGCTAAAACGATAATGCTAAATTGCTAGAGCCACTTAGCAAGATATACGGGAGCCGCAATAAAACGAAAGCGCTTACCCCATGTAACACCTTCTCCGGCATTGTTAATATGTGATTCATAGCCACGGACCGGCTCGCTCCATCTGCAATGCCGGCAGCGGAGGGGCAGGCATCGGGCTTTGTTGGGGGCTGATAAAAATGCCATTTTAATGATGCTTGAAATGTGGAGAGGAGGCTTGGAAGATTACTTCACATCAAATACACTTCAAGGAAATTGCATTCCTTATACAAACACTGGACCACCCAGGTAACACTGCTCTTATAGAGCCATACAGTCACCATTCAGTATACAGATTATAGTGGAGTAATGCGACCGTCCATTACCATTACGCTGCAGAATTATGAGCCGTCACCTCGGGTAAAACAGGGAGCCGCTACACAGTCAGATGGTAAAAATGTTATTCAAAACCAGATTCAGCTGATTTTGGGCTCATTTGCACCCCCTGCTGAATCGTGCACTTTCCAAAAGTAACGGCAGAGCTCCAACTCCTGAGACCCCTAATATTTATCCAGTTAAGTAGCTGCCGAAACCTTCATTGACCTTAGAGGGTGTGACCATAGATCGTGGCTTTTCATTTCTGTGGTCGCTACTTTCTAAGCTTGGTCTGTTAGAGAGACCACAGGCTCATAAAGCGAGAGGTTTTCTTTCTGTGATGTACCTTTTGGGGGTCAAAAAGGGCAAAATAAGCCTTTTGTGACCTTATATGAGCTCAACTAGTAAGTTAGGGGCGTGTCTGACAACAAATTTGTTGACTGTTTTCTACGGCAACCATCGGAGTTTAGAATCCAGCTCCGGATACATGTGACTTGTACACTTGCAATTTACAATATGTACACGGTTTCTCAACTATTTCTGTAGGACACTTTTCTTAGCTACTTCTGATTTTAAACCATTTTCAGTCCCTTACTTGTTAGAAAGATTTGCTGATTGGAAATCTGCCCATACTGCATGATCACGACGGTCTACCAAAGCACTAGTGACCCATAACACTATAAAACCCATCTGGGTCTACTAAGGTCTTCCTACCAGAGGGTTTGGAGATGGTGGACATCAAGAATAATTTAATCTTTGCACCCCAAGCAAACACAGATGTGTGCTTGGACCAGGGGTAAGCCTAAACTCTCTGAGCATTGCCCCCTTCCGCTACATCCAATAGTCATCTATAAGGTTGTTTTTTATTAGTAGGTGGGTTCTCCATGTAGTGTCTAACACAGATGCTGACATCAGGCTTGAAGAGACACTATTTTTAAGTTTCAGGTCCTCGTTTGTAGCAGATAACTGCACCCATGATGCTGCCCCCCCATCTTACTGCAGGTAGTGCTGCCTAAGGCAAGAGGCTCAACTCTCCCCATTGCTGGAACCCATGGTTATCAGGGGTAATCCGTGAAATCATTGTTCATTCAATTCAATATATTCTGTGTACTGCAGGACAGGTCGTCCAAAACGAGAGACACTCTTTGTATCCTCTGCCCAGATATCCGCTCCTCCCGTTGTCTGCTAATTACTTGTAGGGGGTTGTCCTGAAGCCACATATTTACACACATCCTAGATAACTATTTAACCATCCAATAAATTTACTCAAAGCATGTGAAGTTTGTGTTGTGTCTCAATCAATAGAAGAATATTCGAGGGCTTCCATGTCTTAGCCGAGTATTGTGGTAATGACTTTATTTCCTGGATGAATGGAATTCTCCTGCGGCTTTTGTATTTACGCCAGCGAGGGAAAAATTTCTGTATTTCTTCAAGTAAAATTTCCTTTTGTTTTGAGGTAACGGGATCAATGAGACGGCTGCATGTCAGAGCGCACATCTGAGCCGGCACAATTTATTAGGGATCATAAAATATACACCGAGATTTTTCCCTCTCTGCATCTCTTAAATTTGACGGGATTTATAAAGTCGGGACTTAACCTCACAAGTCGTAAACTCCGGCATAAGTGAAGATAAAATTAGCTAATGAAATCGACCCCTCGTGGAAGCCTCTTTTATGGCGATTTATGTGTATTAGTTTAGGTCATGTGCTTCGGTGGGAAATCTCCAGCTCGGTGCACTCCCGCCAAACACAATGGCTGCCGATGGAGTTCTTTGTAAATTAATGGAGTAGCCTTTCCTTTTACGAGATTCCTTTTTTTAAATAAATGTCCTGTAAAATCTCCTTTTTCATTGTTTTCTGTAATGGACCATTAAATCTAACAATAACAGTTGTGTTATGGGGAAGATCAACTAGTAGTAAGCACAAGCAAATGTCGGATAATCCATCTACGGGGCCCGGAAGGTGCCAAATTTATGATTATTTTCAATGGTTGAAATTTTAAAAGTTTTTCAAATTTAGTCCAAAGTAAAGATTGAAGGGGCTTTCCAGGATTTTAGACTGGAGCACCACCTTTCCTTGGTTGGTTACCAAGCACAGCTCCACACTTTGCGTAGTGGTTGGGTCTGGTTCCACAACTTGGTTGTTTAGCTTGGCAAATAACCAAAATATCCGAGGAGGGTTCCAAGAATTTGACCTTTTGGACTTATAATATGACCAACTATACGCAATTGGTTTCACTGGAGAGCATCCATTATGTTTGTGGGTAATACTTCACCCTTTGTCAAGTATTACCCCATTCAATTAGTCAGGTTGGCCCCCATTTAAAGACTACAGATGTCCATAGGCACCAAATGTTAAGTCCAGGTTTACCCAAATTCGTTGGCTTTTCTGTTAACTCCTATTGACCTAAAAAGACTGAGCACATATATGTTCCTCCATCTCACAACTCTCTTCTTTCAAGTCAATTAGGTTACATTAATAATTAGCAGTATTGAGGTTGGGATACCCCTCTACTCCTGATGTAAGATCTCCAAATCATCATCTCTTTAAAGGGAACCTACCACCATGATTCTACCTATAAAGGTAGAACGGGTGGTAGGTGGATGTATGAGACGTGAGGATAGCCCTTTTTAGAGTTAATCCTCACGTCCCGGCTATCTTTTTAAAACTTTAATACCCTAATATGTAAATGGATACTGGGGCGTGGAGTAGCTGGACATAACGCTACACGTCGCGGCTACTCCACGCCCCAGTAGCCTCTTTTCTCCTCCTACCCTGACATCTTCGGCGTGCAGCTCCTCGTAGCTGTGTGCCCTCGTCTGAGAAGCTGGAGTTCCTTGCATACGCAGTAGTTCCGGCTTCGGAGCAGTGGCTGCGCAGCCGTGGGCCAACATTCTGCGCATAGCTGCGCGCCGAAGATTTCCGTGTAGGAGGAGAAAAGAGGCTACTGGGGCGTAGAGTAGCCGCGACGTATAGCCTCATGTCCGGCTACTCCACGCCCCAGTAGCAGCTTGATAAAATTTACATATTAGGGTATTAAAGTTTTTAAAAGATAGCGGGGCCTTGAGGATTAGCTCTAAAAAGGGCAATCCTCACTTCCCATACATCCACCTACCACCTGTTCTACCTAGAATCGTGGTGGTAGGTTCCCTTTAAATATTTGGAGATTCTCAGGACCATTTCTAATACAGCCGGTCCGTACTTGTGTTGGGTTATTCGCACCGCTCCTCCCTCCACATGGCTCTGTAATCTGCCGCCTGAGGCAGGATTTTCATCCCAACCCATTGCAGATGCTACCCTGGAGATCCAGTTTGTGAAACTCTAGGTCCATATATAACCTTACGCGGTGGCAGATTACCTGCCATCAATATTTTACCATTCAATTTAGCGTGGATATTGTGCACTTCATGGCGAGATACCCTTAATGGAAACCCATAATTACATTGCAAACATAAAATATTATTGTCTATGGGTTTCCGGGCAGAGAACTATTATTGCTGTGCACGGCCTCATTACAAAGGTAACTCCGTGCAAAACGATATCCACACAAAGGGTTGGCTGAAGTGTTTTTCATGTCGTCTTTACCTACATTTCCTCTCCCCCTCCTTGAATTACGACAGATTTGCATTTCCCAGCCTTTAGGTTCAGGACGGAAGGGATTGAAGCTGGAGCCCAGCTGAGAGATTCCCGGCTTTACGCTATTATATTTTGATATTTCAAATTTAGATTAGGCTTTAGATTCTCCTGCGTCCCCCGTCTGAATGTCTGGGTTATTTTTATTTATTTTTTTTTCCTCCTACTTTTTTCCATTTTATTTTTTTAAAGCATCCTCACTGGGTAAAATAACCCGATTAATTGGTATAGCAATCAGGAGACCATAGGGAGACGGCATCAGACTGACTTTTGAGTATATAGACTTGATTTATAAATGCATGGTGTGTACAGGGTTGACAGTAATGTCTTCATACGCCGCCCTCCTCTCATTACACATTTTCCTGCGCTGTCTTCGGAGGGCTGATTTGCATAGAAGCTGCATTCTCACTAATAGGAAGTAACTTAATGTCTATTGAGGACACTACTATAATAGCAACAGCGCCGCTAATGCACTGAAGCTCTTGGACCAGGACAAGAAGACTGATCTGGATCTTCTGCGTGGTGACAAATCGGTGGGAGGATCTAGGCCGCAAACCCATAAAAATATATCTTTTGATTCAACATTTGTTCAGGGGGGGTTCTGAAAGTCTGACTCCTACTTATCTGATGGGCAATCCTAAATCGTCAAGACGCTGTTGACTGCTGGCCCAGACGAGTCAGGAAACAAGGGTGCTGGGGCACCAGGATGCGGATAAGAGATGGGCTATAGACAGAGTAGACTAGCCCCAATAATGCTCAGGGACATTAGTATAGTTGAAGGTGGCTTGTGTTATGTGGGTACCACTGCGATTGGTCAGGAACACCTTAGGAATGTGCAACCGTTTTTTATATTCCAACTCTGTTTGGGGTAGGCAGAAGTTTGGCAACTATGCACACTGAATTAGGTTACATTGTGGTGGTAGATATTGACTGGCACAAGTACACAGAGATGTGTGTGTGTGTGTATGTATATATATATATTTATTAGTGACTCTAGAAGTGTACAAGTAGCCACACACTGAATGGTTACCCAATGTTTTTAAAGTTCTTATATCCAGAAAAAAAGTTTTTACGGAAGATACTGGAGCTTCTAGGAGCTATGCCGTCAATCCACGTCTTAATGTTCCACTTTCTATCACTTTTTTTTTTTGGGGCGGTCAAAAAAATGGCTTTTATTGTGTAAAAAAAAATAGTTATATCATAAAATTTCACGCTGTTAAAAAAACAACGCGCTTCAAGGTACTATGAACTACCTCTTTTTCAGACGAAGTTTTGACCAACCTCCGGTCAGCCTAAAATACCGTCGCTGGATCTTTAATCACTCGGTGTGTGACGCTGTAACCTTCACAGGATGCACTATATCGGTATTTGGTCAAGTGACCAGATTCATTGATTTGAATAGGTATCCATCAATACATTAAGTTAAGGTTATCAAATGGAAACTAATTGGATCCCGGACTCTACCTGTTGCAAATGTTTGCTTCTAGAGCTGCCAAAGGTGGCACTCCGAGCAACCAGACTGTCGCCCCAGCACAGAGTTTCTCTGGCAGGAATCCTCCTCATGTTTTTGCGTCTAGTTTCCATTTTCATGTTGTTATTGGGCTCCATGGCCCCTTGTATGATCTTACTGCTGGAGAAGAAAAACTCAAAGCAAATCTTATTCCATCCCAGGTTTGCAGCTTGAACCATCTTTACTATTATCATCGCGTGTGAGCGGACCTCCCACTCTCGTGACACACGGGCCACAAACAAGGGACCTTGGGAGAAATGCACAAGTTTGTGTGAAAGAACTAGTAGCTCCCATTACATTTCCAATCTCTCCTCCTTCTCTAAACGTTCAAGTGTCCAATTCCTTCCAATATTTCCATTTTGTTTCCTAGCTTTAAATCCCTATTACTGCTTATTACTTTACTACTTGTAATAAAGTGCTCACATGTTCCTCTATGATGAGCAATAAACATCTTTTTGAGACTTCTGAGGATTTTAAGTTTCCTTCTTTACCTTGACGGTAGGAGTGTGCCAAGTCAGCAATTTAAGCTCGAGGAGACATCAAAGAACTTGAAATCATAGGGTGATCAGACGCTTTGCTGGATGAGCAGGAGGAAAACCTGGGACATACTGATGTAGAGGTCCGTACAGAGAGACTCCAGAGGCGGGAAAATATATAATCAACTCAAAAGGCACAAGTCAAGCGTATAGGATAATTTTATACTTTTTAATTTTGCTGACAAAAGTAAACTAATGTTTTGTTCTTTATCTTGTAACATAACAGATGTGTGATATTGGAGTAGTCTATGGTCAAGCAAAGATTGGAGAAGAACGTTCTTACGTTAAGCTAAAGGATACAATATGGATGACTTGCAAGGACATTGATGTTGACTTCTTCAGTCCTGAAGGGTTATAATGATGGTCCTACCAATCAGATCTTGGCTCAACAAGTAGAGGGTTTCAGGAAAAGATAAAGATAGGAAGAAGGAATAGGCGGGGATTAGAGATGAGCGAACATGCTCGTCCGAGCTTGATGCTCGGTCGAGCATTAGGGTACTCGAAACTGCTCGTTGCTCGGACGAATACTTCGCCCGCTCGAGAAAATGGCAGCTCCCGCCGTTTTGCTTTTTGGCGGCCAGAAACAGAGCCAATCACAAGCCAGGAGACTCTGCACTCCACCCAGCATGACGTGGTACCCTTACACGTCGATAGCAGTGGTTGGCTGGCCAGATCAGGTGACCCTGGGATAGACTAGCCGCTGCCCGCGCTGCTCGGATCATTCTCTGTCTGGATGCCGCTAGGGAGAGAGCTGCTGCTGGTCAGGGAAAGCGTTAGGGTGTTCTATTAGCTTACTGTTAGGCAGGAGTGATTCTCAAAGAACCCAACAGCCCTTCTTAGGGCTACAATAACGTTCTACTTTTTTTATTTTAATTTGCATCTAGTACCATTTTGTGAGGAATTAGCAGGGGGACTTGCTACCGTTGTGTTTAGCTCTTAGTGGCACACATATCCATAGCAAAGACCGAAGTGGGAAAATTTAGTAGGGGTTGGATTTCAATTAGGCACTAACTCAGTGTCATCTCATCTGGCATAGTAGTGTGCTTTGATACTTGGCTAGAAAATAGCCATAGGAGAATACAAAGAGCTTACTTACGCCTACAGTAGCGTTCTATATATTTGATTTCTGGTTGATCTGCTGGTGGCTGTACTTTCTGCAGTGCATGTACTAGGCAATTCTGAGCAATTTGTAGTGAGACTTGCGACCGCTGTGTTCTGCGCTTAGTGACGCACATATCCATAGCAAAGACCGAAGTGGGAAAATTCAGTAGGGGTTGGATTTCAATTAGGCACTAACTCAGTGTCATCTCATCTGGCATAGTAGTGTGCTTTGATACTTGGCTAGAAAATAGCCATAGCAATAGGATAGCATTGTTTGGTTTTAAAAACTCAAAAAAAAACAAAAAACACAAAAAAAAAAACAAAAAACACAAAAAAAACAAAAAAAAGTTAAAAAAAAAATAAAGTTATAACTCTCATTTTAAAAATGTTTAACCCGAGGGCTAGGGGTAGAGGACGAGGGCGGGGACGTGGGCGTCCAACTACTGCAGGGGTCAGAGGCCGTGGTCCTGGGCGGGGTGAGACACCACCTGCTGATGAGGGAGCAGGGGAACGCCGCAGAGCTACACTCCCTAGGTTCATGTCTGAAGTTACTGGGACTCGTGGTAGAGCACTGTTGAGGCCAGAACAGTGCGAACAGGTGATGTCGTGGATTGCTGACAATGCTTCGAGCAATTTGTCCACCACCAGTCAGTCTTCCACGCAGTCCACCCATGTCACTGAAATCGCCACTCCTCCAGCTCCTGCACCTCAGCCTCCTCCCCCCCAGTCTGCCCCCTCCCAGGAAAATTTGGCATTTGAACCGGCATACTCTGAGGAACTGTTTTCTGGACCCTTCCCACAGTCACAAACCACTTGTCCGGTTGCTGCTGAGCAATTTTCCGATGCCCAGGTTTTCCACCAGTCACAGTCTGTGGGTGATGATGACCTTCTTGACGTAGTGGAAGTGTGTAAAGAGGTGTCCGACGATGAGGAGACACGGTTGTCAGACAGTGGGGAAGTTGTTGTCAGGGCAGGAAGTCCGAGGGGGGAGCAGACTGAGGGCTCGGAGGATGATGAGGTGACAGACCCAAGCTGGGTTGAGAGGCCGGGTGAACACAGTGCTTCTGAGACGGAGGAGAGTCCTCGACCAGAACAGGTTGGAAGAGGCAGTGGTGGGGCCAGACGGAGAGGCAGGGCCAGAGCTGGTGCATCAGCGCCAAATGTGTCAACTAGTGAAGCTCCCGTGGCGAGGGCTCTTGCGGCGAGGGCTAGATCTTCAGAAGTCTGGAGGTTCTTTAAGGAAACACCGGATGACCGACGGACTGTGGTGTGCAACATTTGCCAAACCAGGCTCAGCAGGGGTTCCACCACTACTAGCTTAACTACCACCAGTATGCGCAGGCATATGAATGCTAAACACCCCACTCAGTGGCAACAAGCCCGTTCACCTCCGGCCGTGCACACCACTGCTCCTTCCCCTGTGTCAGCTGCTAGTCAGCCCCCTGCCCAGGACCCTGCCACAAAAACCCCATCGTCGCCTCCACGATCCACCACAGCATCCACCAGCGTTCAGCTCTCCATACCACAGACGCTGGAGCGGAAACGCAAATATAGTGCAACCCACCCGCACGCCCAAGCCCTTAATGTGCACATCTCCAGATTGCTTAGCCTGGAGATGCTGCCCTATAGGCTAGTAGAGACCGAGGCCTTTCGCAACCTCATGGCGGCGGCCGCCCCTCGGTATTCGGTCCCCAGCCGCCACTACTTTTCCCGATGTGCAGTCCCAGCCCTGCACCAGCACGTGTCAGACAACATCATCCGTGCCCTGACCAACGCCGTTTCTGACAAGGTCCACCTGACCACGGACACGTGGACGAGTGCTGCCGGGCAGGGCCACTATATATCGCTGACGGCACATTGGGTTAACTTGGTGGAGGCTGGGACCGAGTCTGACCCTGGGGCTGCTCATATACTGCCGACGCCGAGGATTGCGGGGCCTACCTCGGTCCAGGTGTTTCAGGCCTCCTCCTCAGGCCTCCTCCTCCTCCCACCCCTCCTCCACCTCCT
The DNA here is from genome assembly GCF_040894005.1 of Engystomops pustulosus. NCBI lineage: Eukaryota > Metazoa > Chordata > Amphibia > Anura > Leptodactylidae > Engystomops > Engystomops pustulosus. Next base: position 99,089,443 of record NC_092419.1, read on the forward strand.
CCTCCGAACTACCATCCGTGGGCACGGCGCCATCAGTCGGTAGCTCTAGGCACAGCAGCAGTGCCGTCGCTAAGCGACAGCAGGCGGTGCTCAAACTGCTGAGCCTAGGCGACAAAAGGCACACCGCCCAAGAGCTATTACAGGGCATCACGGCGCAGACTGATCTGTGGCTGGCACCGCTGAACCTCAAGCCGGGAATGGTTGTGTGTGACAACGGCCGTAACCTGGTGGCGGCTCTGCAACTCGGCAGACTGACACATGTGCCATGCCTGGCCCATGTGTTAAATCTGATAGTTCAGCGTTTCCTCAAGACATACCCCAATCTGTCTGATTTGCTCACGAAGGTGCGCCGCATCTGTGCGCATTTCAGGAAGTCCAGCCCAGATGCTGCCACTCTCAGGGCAGCGCAGCGCCGCCTCCAACTGCCCGCTCACTGACTGTTGTGCGACGTGCCCACGAGGTGGAATTCAACACTGACCATGTTATCCAGAGTTTACCAGCAGCGCAGAGCGATTGTAGACTGCCAGATGTCAACTTCCACCAGAACTGGTAGTCAGGTCAGTCAGCTTCCTCAAGTCTACAATGAGGAGTGGACGTGGATGTCTGATATCTGTCAGGTGCTGAGTAACTTTGAGGAGTCAACACAGATGGTCAGTGGCGATGCCGCCATCATCAGCCTCACCATCCCGCTGCTTGGCCTGTTGAAAAACTCTCTGGTCAGCATGAAGTCGGAAGCTTTGCGCTCGTCACAAGAGACAGGGGAAGAATATTCCCTTGTTGATAGCCAAAGCACCCTCAGGTCTGTTTCTCAGCGCATATCGGAGGAGGTGGAGGTGGAGGAGGATGAGGAGGAAGAGGAGGAGAATGTTGGCGAGACACAAGAGGGGACCATTGTTGAGTCCTTCACTGTTCAGCGTGTATGGGCAGAAGAAGAGGAGTTGGAGGAGGAGGAAATGGACAGTCAGGCCAGTGAGGGGAGTGAATTCTTACGCGTTGGTACTCTGGCGCATATGGCAGATTTCATGCTAGGCTGCCTATCCCGTGACCCTCGCGTTCAAAGAATTTATTCCAGCACCGATTACTGGGTGTTCACTCTCCTGGACCCACGGTACAAGCAAAATCTTTCCACTCTCATCCCTGCAGAGGAAAGGAGTGTGAGAATGCATGAATACCAGCAGGCCCTGGTGCACAAGCTGAAACAGTATTTCCCTTCTGACAGCGCTAGCGGCAGAGTGCGTAGTTCTGCGGGACAAGTAGCGAGGGAGAGTAGGCGAGCAGGCAGCTTGTCCAGCACTGGCAAGGGTACGCTTTACAAGGCTTTTGCCAGCTTTATGTCACCCCAGCAAGACACTGTCACCTGTCCCCAGTTTCGGCAGAGTAGGGCTGATCTTTACAGAAAGATGGTGAGGGAGTACGTAGCTGACCATACCATCGTCCTAAATGATCACACAGCTCCCTACAACTACTGGGTTTCAAAGCTGGACATGTGGCACGAACTGGCGCTGTACGCCTTGGAGGTTCTTGCCTGCCCTGCCGCTAGCGTCTTGTCCGAGCGGGTTTTCAGTGCAGCTGGTGGCATCATCACCGATAAGCGTACACGCCTGTCGACTGACAGCGCTGACAGGCTGACGCTTATTAAAATGAATAAAGGCTGGATTTCTCAGAATTTCCAATCTCCACCAGGTGAAGGAAGCTCAACCTGAATAATTGATCCACTCCTCCTCCTCCTCATTTTCCTCCTTCTCCTCCTCTTTGTACAGTAAAGCAGAGGAAAATGGCTATTTTTTGACAGGGCCCACTGGCTCTTGCTATAGTACTTCATGCATTTAATTTTTCTGGAGGGCCACCTACCCGGTCCTCTGTTTGAAACAATTTTTGTGAGTGCCACATACAGGCACTCAATCTATTCCATTTTTCTGGAGGGCCACCTACCCGGTCCTCTGTTTTAAAAAATGTTTGGGACTGCCACATACAGGCACTCAATCTATTCCATTTTACTGCAGGGCCACCTACCTGCTCCTCTGGTTTGAAACATTTTTGGGACTGCCACATACAGGCACTCAATCTATTCCATTTTACTGGAGGGCCACCTACCTGCTCCTCTGGTTTGAAACATTTTTGGGACTGCCACATACAGGCACTCAATCTATTCCATTTTACTGGAGGGCCACCTACCTGCTCCTCTGGTTTGAAAAATGTTTGGGACTGCCACATACAGGCACTCAATCTATTCCATTTTACTGGAGGGCCACCTACCTGCTCCTCTGGTTTGAAAAATTTTTGGGACTGCCACATACAGGCACTCAATCTATTCCATTTTACTGCAGGGCCACCTACCTGCTCCTCTGGTTTGAAAAATGTTTGGGACTGCCACATACAGGCACTATCCAAATTAAATTGTCTCCATAGCAGCCTCCACACGTTGTCTCCATTGCTACCTCCAAAAGTCGTCCATATAGCTGCCTCCATACATCGTCCCTTTATCAAACGAGGTGTGTCAGGCAGAAATTTGGGTTGTTTTCATGGATTCCACATCAAAGTTGTTAACTTTGTCGCCACCCTGCTGTGTTATCCACAAAATATACTGGCAAACTTTTACCATTTAGGGATATTATTTCAGCGCTTCTTGCGCATCTGTTTACATTCCCCTCACCCGGCATATCCTAAACTTATAAGAACGCTACTACACTTGATCTTATACAAAAGGTTCTTAGAAGTGCTGTTTGGGGAGTAGCCTAGAGACAGGGGCTTGGATTGGCGAAAGCTCGCCTGGCAGCGGAGCGCCAGCTCCATGCGCATCATGCGCTTCTTGCGCATCTGTTTACATTCCCCTCACCCGCCATATCCCAAACTTATAAGAACGCTACTACACTTGATCTTATACAAAAGGTTCTTAGAAGTGCTGTTTGGGGAGTAGCCTATAGACAGGGGCTTGGATTGGCAAAAGCTCGCCTGGCAGCGGAGCGCCAGCTCCATGCCAAGATCCAACTAACATAGTTTTAACTGCAGCACCTTTAATCTACTACTAGTTCACTGCCTCCATACATGGTCCCCTTATCAAACGAGCTGTGTCAGGCAGAATTTTGGGTTGTTTTCATGGCTTCCATGTTAACTTTGTCGCCACCCTGCTGTGTAATCCACAAAATATACTGGCAAACTTTTATCATGTACCGATATTATTTGAGCGCTTCTTGCTCACCTCCTTTGGTTCCTCTCTGCCACCCATTGGTTTGAAGCCTGAGTCCATTTAGGGTATGTCGCCATGACACTCTCTAGCCTGCTGCCGCTGCCTCTGCATGCCGTCCCCTATAGTGTCAGGGTCAATTATTGGATGTTTTAGATGCTATCTAGCTTCATTCTGTCACTCTGTCATGGCCATGCTGTTGCCCATAATTTTGGCATAATGGTGCGATTAGGCAGCCTCAGAGGCATCCATGCATGCTGCCCCTGCTGTTTCCTGTCCATTTCCGTGGTGTTTCCATCCTTTTCTGAGGTTCCCAGGTGTTTGGCCAAGCTTCCCTGTGCAGAGCCTTGGTCCCCTTGAAAAATGCTCGAGTCTCCCATTGACTTCAATGGGGTTCGTTATTCGAGACGAGCACTCGAGCATCGGGAAAAGTTCGTCTCGAATAACGAGTACCCGAGCATTTTAGTGTTCGCTCATCTCTAGCGGGGATGCTAACAGAATTCATTCACTCTCCATGAACATCATGTAAATCCTGTTACTATCATCATGAGGTTTCCTCAAGAACCTGATCCCATGGCTGTAGTTTCTTGGTTGATCTGGTTTGACCATCTGTCTTGTAGACCTTGCTTTAGGTCTTTAGTGGTCTTCATACTTCTAGAGTGTCTAAGCATCTTCCCCTGGTGTCCACTGGTTGAAGGTTAAAACAAAACTACTGAGGAAATGTAGCCATCATGTAAGATCTTATGTAGCTCCTATGTGGTTGCCCATCTATACTCTAGCTACCAAAAGGTTCTGAGTAGTCTGAAGAGCTCCTTAAAGGATCGATCTTCTTAAAATGGTGGGAATGAGATCCTTTAAATCTCAAAGAAGAAAGGAAAATGTCCTTCTCGTGAGCCACCGTATCTCTGTTGGAGGACGGGCGTTAAGTACTTTGACAAATGAGGAAAAAAATTAAGGAGATACAGAGGAGAAACTTGTTTACAGTAGATGCATAAAACGGGACGTCCTACGAACTTTTTGTGTTGTAAGTCCTCTCGGTCGATTCCTCTTCTCCTAGCTGTTAACGTCAATCCCTAATGACATCTATGTGATGCATTGCAGTGTACAGTTCACAAAAGTGACTAAGTGCCATGTGAGTAAGCGTCTGGTCCATGTTCCATGCTGTGTACATATCATCCATGTTCCTCTCTGACCATCTGATGATGCTGGGTGGTGGGCACCGTTTCCAGAATCCCCACTTAATCATAAAAGCCTCCTATGTGATTTCGGGAAGAGAAGTTGGGCGTTTTAAACTGTTCTCTGAGGATGGACTTCTGGTTTTCCTGTATTTTGCAACCATCGGTTAGCCGTCAACGTAAGGGTAGACCACAAGAAATCCCTCTTCTGCATTTGTGAGAGGACAATGATTGATGGTTGTACCTCGCATGCGTCTTTCCTCATGACTGATCCCATGCTATACGGCAACATCTGCCCGCAATCAAGTCACAATTCCTTTTTAGATAATTTTCGCGTTTCCGTTAATCTCTTCCTTACGTTATCCTATTGTGTTTTCACATGTGAAGACTGGCTTCTGTACAAGGGGTCAGATTAAGCCGACAGATGGGCCAATGATGAGCCTGGAGATGATCTCATTATCTTTTGGGCATTACATATTTTCATTCCAAGGAAAGATTTAGATGCAAAAACGTCTGCTGTAATCTAATGATAAGTGACAGATGTTATGTATTTAATGAAGGTGGTCATACATATGCAGATTGTTCACTTGTTAACAAACAGTCTGAACAATCTGATTTTCCCATGCTCATAACAGTTACAACTTTATTTTTATTTGGATTTTTTTTTTTGGTAGTTATTTGCATATTTGGATAAACAACTTGTACATATGTTTCCGATTTTTATTTTTTCATAAACATGCCTCATAGAAGCATCAGCTGACTTTGTCATCATGGTATTAAAGGGAATTTTTTCGCAGTGTTGACCATGCAAAACTGTAGCCTGCATTGAGTACTGTGATTTGTCTGCGTTGTTAGTAGCAGCAGGACTGTGAAAAATGGATTCATATTCCGGGATTGTGGCTTCTCTTGGTGCATGTGGGAAGTCTCCTTACACTGCTGTGGTCTGTGCTCTCTGCAGCCAGTGCTGGAGAGATGTAAAATGAGAGTTGTGGTCAATGATTCCTTCTCGGAATGGTCACCAGTTATGAGTGGTGTACCTCAGGGTTCTGTGCTTGGCCCTCTACTATTTAATATATTTATTAATGATATAGAGGTAGGAATTAATAGCATTGTGTCTATTTTTGCAGATGACACCAAGCTGGGTAGTGTAATACAGTCTATGGAGGATGTTCATAGGCTGCAGGGGGACTTGGACAAACTGAATGTTTGGTCATCCACTTGGCAAATGAGGTTCCATGTGGATAAATGTAAGGTTATACACCTGGGGGCCAATAATCCAAAGGCAAAATATGTCCTTGGGGGAGTAAATCTGGGAGAGTCCCTTGTTGAGAAGGACCTGGGGGTACTAGTAGATCATAAATTGAGTAACAGCATGCAATGTCAATCAGCTGCCTCTAAAGCTAGTAGGATCTTGTCATGTATCAAAAGTGGTCTGGACTCTTGTGATAGGGATGTAATATTACCACTATTCAAAGCACTGGTTCAGCCTCACCTGGAATATGCTGTCCAGTTCTGGGCACCGGTCCATAAAAAGGATGCCCTGGAACTGGAGAGGGTTCAACGTAGAGCCACAAAACTGAAAAGGGATATGGAGGGTCTTAGTTATGAGGAAAGATTAAAACAACTTGATTTATTTAGTCTGGAAAAGAGACGACTATGAGGGGACATGATTAATTTATATAAATATATGAATGGTCCATACAAAAAATATGGTGGTAAGTTGTTTCAGATTAAATCAAATCAAAAGACGAGGGAGCACTGTCTCCGTCTGGAGAAAACAAGGTTTAATCACCGGGGACGACAGGGATTTTTTACTATGAGTACTCTCAATCTGTGGAATAGCCTGCCTCAGGAGCTGGTCACAGCAGGGACAGTAGAGAGCTTCAAGAAGGGTCTAGATGCCTTTTTAAACCTAAATAACATTGATGGTTATATTATATAGAATTGTTTCCCCTAAGTCCCTTCCTCATCCAATCCCTTCCCTTCCTTGGTTGAACTTGATGGACAAGTGTCTTTTTTCAACCGTATAAACCATGATACTATGAAAATCACATCAGTGTGTAATGTATGGAGCAGCAGGACTGTGAAAAAATGGATTCGTATTCCAGGATTGTGGCTTCTCTTGGTGCATGTGGGTAGTCGCCTTACACTGCTGTGGTCTGTACTCTCTGCAGCCAGTGCTGGAGAGATGTGAAATCACGTCAGTGTGTGTAATGTAAGGAGCAACAGGACTGTGAAAAATGGATTTAAATTCCCGGATTGTGGCTTTTCCTGGGAGTATTGTCCTCACACTGCTGGGCTATGTGCAATGAAATGCTCCACCCTCCCCTTTGCACAGTCTTCTCTCCTCAAAGCAGAGAAAGGGCTGTGCAGCAGTTTTTTATGTAGGGAACTAAGAGCACAGCAGTGTGAGGACACATCTCCAATTCTCTTAGAGAAGTAACATTGGAGTATAAATCCAGCTTTCTTAGTCCTGCTGCTACTACTAACATACACAAAGGTATGACTACACTTCTCTCCTAGGACAATACCTAACCCTTTTGAACGTCATCTTTTTCAGGGTTACAATCTATTTAGTTTGCTACAGTGATGATGTGTTATATAGCCACGTGTCTCTTGTTAGTCAGTCACTAGCCTAAATTTGGATTCCTGCATATGTCTCCCCTAATGTGTTTACATCTCTGGAGACCTGCTTGATAAATTTCTAACAACCTTTAGCTGCCACAAGGGGGAGCCGCTGCATACATTTCTATTCAGCACCAAATTATATCTATAGGAGCCATGCAGCAAGCTTCTCCTTGTTGTGTCTGCCTGGAGTATAGGATATCTTCCCTGTTTAAGGATGCTCTCTGACAGTCCAGGAGAGAGAACAAATTGTATTAAATGAGTGGGCAGGGATTAAGATATTGTATTTCTAATCTAATTTCTGCGGATCGGCGCTGGTTCAGGGTTAGGAACCTATCTGACCTGATATTGATGACCTAAGAATGTTACATCATAAACTGTATCGGAGACAATCCCTTTACCCTATTCTGCCCATACTAAAAATATTTTACTTCCCCCTCCACCCCCATATAACCCTATATCCTATCTCATGTATCTGTATATGAAGCTCTGTGTCGACGCAACAGGTCCTGGCTCCAGATACGATGTCTGGAACTAATATGGTTTGCGGAGGATGTGAAAAGCTTCATTTCTCTTAAAGAGAGTTCCCTCAATTGCTTCTGTTATTGTCGGTCGTAATACCATAATAGTTTATGAAGCCATGCATGTTTTATGGCTTAGTATTAAATACAAGCTCTTCTGCCCCTTCTCCGAGTCTCTGCTTGTATTTCTGGAACCTACAAAGCTCTGATCAGGTATAATTGATGACTTATAATACACAAGAAGGCGAGTTCTTCGAGGGGTGGTTCAGGATGGGACCTCCATGTATACGGGCTGTATGTACTGATGAGGGCTATTAAAGGGAAGCTGTCACATGTGGAAATTCAGTTGAATTTAATGCTTGTCTTGCTAAGGAGTCAAGTGGGCGGTCCTACAAAGTCATTGACCAATAACTGTGAATGTATATTTATAAATCAAATCCCCTGAACACCTAGAATGGACATGAATTGTCAGAGATGAGAAGTAGCAATGCAAACTGTTGATCTGAGACGTTATCCCTCTCGTATGTTAGAATGAGCCGGGTTTCATGCTTTTACCCAGCGCCGCCTGTGATAACAAACTGCACAGGACTAGTGCTCTCGCTCTGCACAGTAGGCTCTGTTGTGTATGACTGCTATTAAGGACTACGTAAGAGGGGTACATTATATACATGGGTAACATGTCTGACTACAGGGATAGAAGCTGTTGTCTGTTTCCAAGGGCAACCTGGAAAAATTTTAACTTGGCAAATAACATGTTTATAACAGCATAAGCTGATCCATCTTCTATTCTAATCCTGGGCATGGGAAGCATCATATCCATGGCCTATCGTAACCATAGATATATGAATCATGAGATCCATCATCTTTTCTAACCCATGGTATGGGAATTACCATACCAGATCTATCCTTACCCTGGGAAATGGACTACCAGATCCATGACTTATCCTAACCCTGTGTGTGGGAACCACCACACTTGACCTATTCTAACCCTAAAATGAGGACCATCAGATCCATGACTTATCACAATTCTGGGCATTGAAACTACCAGATCCTTTACCTATCCTACCCATGGACAAGGGAACCACTAGATCCAATATCCTATTCTAACCCTGAGTATGGGAACCACCACATCCATGACTTATCCTAACCCTAAGATGGGGATCATCAGATCCATTACTTATCCCAATACTGGACATTGATACGACCAGGTCCATTACGTATTCTACCCATAGGCATGGGAACTACCAGATCCATGGCCTGCGCTAATCCTTGTGATGGAAACCACCACATCCATAACTTATTCTAAGCTTGAGTATGGAGATTGACCAATCCAATACCCAATTAAGAGATGGGTCGGATCATCATTCATAGGCTGGAAAGGAAGACACAGAGGACACGCAAAACTCATTGCTTCATATTCTATCAAGTAAACCTAGACTTGTCCTGGCTACAAGTCCAATGTGTCCCAGGTCTACCCAACACTCTTCACTCGATCGTGTATGGCAGAAGTAAAACCAAGAGGGCATGACATCTACCTAGGTTTCTTTTTAGAGCACCCCTTTACGAGGCGACTTATATGGGCCTCGTAAAGGGGTTTGTGCCACCAAAGCCAATTACTATTCCACAGGATAGGTAATTTCTCAAAAATGGGGGTCTGATCACCCATCTTAAGAACTACGTCTCCCATCTCCATTCTGTGAATAGAGAGGCAAGTCTTGCATGCACATTGTTGCTCTAATGATTCTATATGGGACTGATGGAAATATCTGTGGACACTTGATGACTTGCTTTGGTGGTACACCCCATTGTAAACTTTTCATTTACAAGTCTTGATTTTATTTTTAAAATTCTATTACTGTTCTTTGGAGGTTTGTCTTTCCAACTTCAGAGGTCACAGTGTATGGCTGTTTTCATTCTTGAGAGGTATTGGTCACCTTCCAATTGAATATTTCTCTCACCTTGGAGACATTTACTGGGAAAGCAGATTCTGAGGGTAAGAACACTCCACTACGGGATGAACACACAAGAGAAATCCACTACTGCAGTGATAGCATATTTCTTAGATGATACACAACAAGGACATTGGAATTGGCAGTGATTGGTCTCTGCCAGCTTGTCTTTCAGACGCCACCGCTTTCTCGAGCTCTGAAGTTCTTGCTATCTGGATCTTGCAGAGCCACAGCTCCCGGCGTCCTGCCCTGATTTCCAGTGCCGCTTCTTCAAATAGCGTGAGAAGGCCGTAGATTCTTGGACGTTGGTAATGATGATATTAGGAGGTTACAAGTTGTGTGGATCTGCTGCATGCCTATATGTAATCCCAAAGAAGGATGGAGGGGTTGGGGGGATTGTGAAAGGCGTCTGAATATGTTGGGAGCAAAATTTGTAATATTGCTGTTGTCAGGTATAGTGTATTATTGGTTTATGATCCTTATCCTGTATGAAGAATACATACAATCTTTCTCTGGTGGCTCTGTCAACCTATTGATATAAATGGGTATTATAAGTGTAAAAAAGTGTAGCGTGCCAAATTTAAGGTGCTCAATGCGGTCCATCGCAAGGTCCCCATAAACCCCTTCCCTAATCCACTGACACAGAAGGCCCTGCATCGGTCTGGGATTAATTACCCATCCCTTTGGCCCAAGTGTCCATCCAAGTATGGTCTAGGTTCGACCTCCTCTGAAGAGGATGACTGGGCTTTCAAGGGGTTGAGGAACATTATGGCCACACAAATCCCTCCTAGATCTATAGGGAAGCCCAACTACTAAAGCTTAATCAATGTGACCTAAATAAATATAAAATTGTAGGATGCTGATTACCTGGATATATGGAAAGAATTATAAATTTCCCATAAATGGCAGCCAGAAGACCAGGCAGGTAGAGACCTGTGGTGGTGCCATGGAGAAGTTTTCCCACAAATTAAAGCTGAACTTTGGAAGTCCAACACTCTCCTACAGTGTTGGTGCTGCAGGGGACTTATAATGGATGTATTATGGAATTTTGGAACCAGTAAAACCATTCCAGGGGCAATCCTTGTCCAAATGTTCCAAAGACACAACCAAAAAGCTGGACTCCACCCGTAAACTTCTGTAAAGTAGCTCCTGGATGTTGTCCAGCCCAAATGTAATTTATGACGTTTTCTTGTACGTTCCTTGCCATACTAAATCCGAGATAGCTGTAGTCACATTCTCATTGAGTACCCCCCCTCCTCAACTTCATCCTAAAAATTCCCTTTCCTCCCATTGTTGTTGTCTTCTCCTTCCCCTGCAGACTTTAAGGTTTCATCTTCGTTTCAGCCAATAGTTGAAAATCAATTGCATGACCAAACCCTTAATCTAAATCCCAAAGGCAGCCGCTCCGTTTTCCAGTGTAATAAAATCGTAATGAACTAGAAATAAGTGTGTGATTACATATTATGACTCGCTATATGTTTTGTTGTAGCAGTTGCTGAATATTTTTCGCTCGCAAAAACAAAATTACTATATGGAAGGAGCCGGCTTTTTATGACTGCCTCCGGCTGTTATAGCAAATAAGTTAAGGGTTAGTTGGCCTTAAAGGGGAATGAGTTGGATGTTGTGGGGGAAAGTTTTTCAAATTTCCAAGCTGAGGAGCACCTGCCCTAACCTAAAAACATTTAGGATGTAATGCACATTCAGCAAAGATCAGCCACATCTAATGACTTTGACTGTACTGGCCAACCATCTAATGTGTATGGGAAGGTCCCCTTGCTAGGATTGAGTCTACTGGGTATCTTTTATGCTTGATTCTTTTGGATTTAATTTTTTTCCAGGAGACAAAACCACAAACAGAGGAATTATTTCCCTCCCCTTGACAGGGCACATGTCTTCATAGATGACCACTATCTAAGATGTATGGCCACATTTGGACTTGGCTGACCTTCTACAGATGTATGTAGGTTCTACATAAACTCTATTTCTATGCAGAGTGGCATTGGGACAAGACAAGTGACCACATGGCCTTGTATCCCATAGGGTTTTCTGTCCCTTGAAGGATCCACAAGGACATGACCACCATTGGACAAAAGAAATGCACACCATTTTGTATCTTGTAGGATGTAAGTGTGAGTTATAATCAGAGGCAGGGATGAATCTAAAGTCTGTGCTGCATGAGGAGAGCTATAGAATAGAGCACCCTCCACCCCATCCAGAAGTTCTCCATACAGTGTCTCACACCTGCGCTGACATCAGGTGTGAAGAGACACTGTTTTTAGGTGTCAGGTCCTGCTTTGTAGCAGGTGACTGCTTCCCAGGAGGGTCATCTCACCTTATTGAGGATGCACCCCTGATCTGAGGGTAAAAAGCTCTTCAAGCTGAAGAAGACCTAATGTCAACGAGACGCAATGCTTGTGTTTAGTTTACTCCAAAAGGATTGGTTGATCCCTGTGAAGGAAACCGTGACTTTTCGGACCCCTGAAGGGTCCTTTTATAGACACTCCCAGAAGGCACTGGTTCTCGAAGGCACAGGAAGTGATTTAAAGTTGTCCACACAACTTCCGGATATGGCACAATAATAAATTACAACCCGAAATGGCTATAAGACCTTTTTCACTAGCGTCAGTGAACCAGAACCTTATCAACCCAATTAAGCTGCCACCAGCTCTCCTTTAATATAATAAGCCCAGGCTGTAACTGGATTATATAGGGTGAGGAACCAACCCGGTAGCATGTATATGCGAGACTCGGATGTTGGGGTTTGTAGATCGAGATAAAAGAGCAACACTGGTTAAATTTTATATTTAATTGCCTTAAGGGCACACTACACTAACAGTACATACAATAGATTTCTATACAATTAAATAGCGTACAAAAGGTAGCATTACGAGTATCAGCAGTTCAGTAAATTAGTTACCTTGTGTGTGGGCCTAATGGAACCTGATAGTCCACACCTTAAGAGCTTTAGACCTGCACTTGATGGTAAAATGGGTTCCCAGACGAAAAACAAAACAACAGGGTGTTCTGATAATATTCGGTGCAGACACACCTCTGCCCACCCCCTGGTGGGTTCATGAGTCCCTCCTACCTGGTATTAACTCCAAACCTTGGAGAAGTCATAGATTCTCAAGGGGAATTCGTAGGACTCGAGGGTGCTAGAGTCTTGGGAATTGGGGCACTGTGATCCCCTGATGATAAAAAGAATCCAAAAATGTTGTTCCCCTTTGGGCTGAGATGGACCATAACTCCATAACCAACATATTGGTCCGAAAGTTTTATGACTCGGTGGGGCAGATTTACTTACCCGATCCAGCGGCGCGTTCTCCGACGCTGATTCAGGTTCTGCTGGGATTCACTAAGGTTGTGCGCCCGATGTCCATTAGGTGTCGATGCTGCGCTGAAGTCCGCCGGAGTTCACCTGCTATTCTTGCGACACAAATTTTTTTTAAATTCAGCAGCTCTTCCGAATCCGTCGGGTTTTCCGACAACCACGCCCCCCGATTTCTGTGAAAGCCGGCACAGATGCGCCACAATACGATTGGGGTAATTCGGCGCAAATTGGAAAAATTCGGGAAACCCGGCGGAAAAATGCGATTCGGACCCTTAGTAAATGTGCCCCATTGTCTCCTGTTGAAGGAATGGGAGGATCCATGGAAATATCCAAGTCGAGTCGATGTGGCTGCAGAAATCTTTTAAAGCTTCCCCTCCTAGAGTGATAGTTAACACCCTAGCTGGCTCAATTAGGATAATTAAGCTGAGGCTGGGGGAAGTAAGATATGGGTGGAGAATTCACAGATGGTTTACAATATCCGGCATGTGAATCTCCCTTGTCCATCACAATCCCCATCGCCAAGTAACAATGACCCACCAAGAAGAGTCACGCATGATTTTAGTTGGGTTGTGTGCTGGCATAGTCAATCCATTGTCATTGTGTTTCTGGATTATGTAATCCTCTAGAGCAAGGTTATCATAGGGGCTTCTGTGATTTTCTTTTCTCATATTGACCAACTTGTTCCTTTTTTATGACCCTCACGTCAAGCCAACCAGTCTCGGATGCCGGCATCTTCTGAATTACAGTCTCCTCCACTTTTAATGTTGCTCTTCAGAAATGTGCGAGCTAGATGGAGGGTGCTTATTGATAAAACGTCTTATTTGTCCTTTAAAGTCTGTCATGGGAACTTAGTTTTGATGGTGAGATGAAGCAGGCCCTTTATCACTGCAGTGTAAAGCTGCAAGGGGATCTGGTGTTTGTGGTTAAGCAATCTTCCTCTAATGCCGGAGGAAAACAGCGCTAAAGCTTGTGTACGGCCTCCCAGGATTCTTACAACATTTATCTGAATTTCCTTTTAATTCACAGATTTCTAGTAAACAATATTAAAAATAGACCGAGGCTTGAAGCCAGAGCGTGCGCTGTATGTGAAGATACGCAAACACAGACTTTCGCTTCTCGTTATTCTGAGAATGTATTGACGGGAATCGGTGTCGTAATTGCACGTTGCTGCTGATGTGTAGTGGCATCAGCGTCCCATATGGCACTACAAGGACATATGTATCCTATATGAGAGTCTGCAAAACTCCATCCTACTTCCTCATGGGCGGGGTCAAATTGTTATCCCACCTTTTTTTTTCTTCTGTAAATGCCCCTGAGTAAAAGGGACACTTTTAGATAACCAGAAACACTTTTTAACTAGAAGCATTTCAGGCATTTCAAGATTATGGTGTTCGTTTTTTTTCTGCTGGACTTTTGGCAAAAGTCTAATAATTCCTAATGTATTTCTAATGTAATAAACTTAATGGAAGATGGAGAAAGTATGAGATGCTGTAAAAAAAAAAAACCATCATAAAATAAACTTGAAAGGAATCTGTGCTGTACCTGACACTTGAGTGGCTATTGGACTTGAATTGCCATACTGCCCCTAAACGGAGAGATACAATTGTCATGGGTGGTCCTGCGACCCATGTTTCGGGTCGCAGGAGCACCCTTGTGCCTCCGACGGTCTACTCGCTTCAGTGCGTTTCCCCGCCTCCCAGGGCAGGTGCGCGCCGGCTGTCTGTAATTTAAATAGCCAGCGCACCGCTAATTGGCGCTGGCCACTTGACAACCTATAGATGCCCAACCTCTTCCTGTGACCCCTGCCAGATCTTTGTGCTTCTATGCCTAAGAGAAAGCTTTGTTCCATGCCCTTTGCGATTATCCTGATTTTCCCGTTGTGACCTCTATTCCGTTCCTGACTCGGATCCCGTGCCGCCTGACCTAACGCTACGTTCCCGACTCTGATCCTGTGCTGACAACCATGAATTTGCCTTACAATTCTGTACTACACCTTGGCCGCCATTGTGGACAAAGTCGCGCCTGTGGTACCACCCCACAACAAGTCCAACCTGCTCTACAGCGGGCTCTGTTGAAAACTGGGTACCACTTGGACCAGGTGTCGGCTTACGTCATTGTCCGCGGTGGTCCAGAGGAACCACTACTCCTGATCCTGACAACTATTTTATATAGATGCCCAATTTGTATCCTCCTCCTACCTTCTTCTTTTACAGGCGGTATGGAAAGTAGTCAGATCCCTTTATATTTTTCACTCTTTGTTCCAGCCCTTTGGTGAGATCAAAAAATGTCTTCTTTTGGTCATTAATGTACACTCTGCCATCATCTTGACAGAAAAAAATAGAAATGTTGATATTTGTGCTAATTTATTAACCCGTTAAGGACACAGCTCATTTTCATCTTTAGGACAAGTCACGATATGCAGTTATAACTTTGAAACGGTTTTTATTTTTTTTACTCAGAGGGAACTTCCAGTCCGCGATGTGGCCGGCTCCTCCCATCTGTCCCTATCTCTCAGCGTTGGAAGCGCTGAGAGATGGTGTCGGATGGGAGCTTCCAGCTGGCCGGAAGTTCCCTGTGCGCCCCTGTATACAAACCGGCACACAGATGAGACGGACCATGGCGCTGGACATCGGCAGCGCCGGACGAGGTAAGTACATGTTTATTATGTTTAACTAGCCCACCCCAGCCCGGCCCTCAGTATTTTTTAAAACCCGGATAACCCCTTTAAGTTGCCTGAAGCCAAGCAGGAAGGGTGGGCGATTCTCTGAATGTTACCTACTTATACCAAGTCTTATGGTATAGATCTATTTGGTTACTATCTAGTGCCCTAAGTACTTCCATGCGTCTGATTCGTTCAACTTCGTCAACCCCCATTAACCTGGTGGGAGAAGTGGATTTCCATAGCCTGAAATGTCGTAATAGACCTCTCTTGATGTCTTTGAGTTCATGACATGTTATAGGTCAGATTTCTTTTGAAATTTTTTTTACACTTATTTGTAAAAAAAAAATAAAATAGAAATTTGGTGAAAATTCAATTTAAAAATTTTGCGCTTTTCTGATTTCTAAATGTTATGCTCATCATTGCTCACCCAAATTGGTTGTTAACTAACATTAACCGAATGTCTGCTTTATGTTGACATCATTTTTTAAATATGTTTTTAAAGGAAACCTACCACCACAAATCTGCCTATTAAGGTAGATCTGGCGGTAGGTGCATCTCACGTTTTTAAGGATAGCCCTTTTTAGGGCTAATCCTTTATGCCACTCTAAATTTTCTTTAGATGCTACTGGGGTGTGGAGTAGCCGGAGCTGAGGCTACACGGGAGGGCTACTCCATGCCCCAGTTGCCTTTTTGATCCTCCTACCCAGTTATCTTCAGCGCAGCTACAAGGATCTGCGCCGTACTCGTCTGCAAAGCCGTAGATTATAAAAGATAGAGGGGAGTAAAGGATTAGCCCTAAAAAGGCTATCCTTACATACGTTAGATGCACCTACCACCGGATCTACTTTAATATGTAGATCCGTTTCGGTAGGTTTCCTTTTTAAGTACATTTCAGATTCATTTTTTTTTTAAGAGGACAATTTTTCTTCGTAAGGGTTTTCAAATCCTATTTATTAGAAACTGCCCACAAATCTGCACCCCTCAAACTATTCAGAACACCCTTTGCTAAACTTTAGAATTTTTTAGCCCTAAAATGAAGTGAGAAAATACAATCTTGGATTTTGTTCTTACTAGTAGGGCAATACCCCACATCAATGTACTGCTACTATGGGGCTACAGCAGAGCAAAGAACAGAAGGAGACATTGAGCTCTTAGAGGGCAGATTTTGATGACGTTGTTTAAGGTGCTGTTACACATTTGAAAAGTTTCTTAGGTACCAGAACAATTCCCCCCCCCCCCCCCCCCCCATAAATGATCCCAATTTGGAAACCACACCACCCAGAGAATTTATCAATGGTTATATTTCTACCACCACGGATGTTTTATAGAAAGTATTTACATTGGCTCATGTATGGGAAAATCTTTTTACAAAAAAAAACCTTGCTTTGGCCCCCCTGTAGTTTGTTACCCAGTTTCTCCTGAATGCAGTAATATCCCACATGGGATCCCAAACTGTTGTATGGGTGCAGAATGCGTCTCGGAACGGAAGGAGCATCTAATGGGGGATTTTGCTGTAACAGATTTTAGGTGCTAAGTCGCATTGGCTGAGCCCCTAAGATAATAGGGCAGAAAAATACTCCAAAGACTGTACTCATTTTAAAAACTAGACCCCTAAAACATTGCAGTAACACTATATTTGGGGGCGCATTAACAAATGTCTTCAATGAAACAAGGAGTGAAAAAATTTAAAGGGGTCTGAATACTTTTGTACCCACTGTATGGATGTTGTGTATTAAATGGGACAGAGAGTAATACGGGGCAAAAGATCAGACTACACAGGATTTTGTTTGTAGTATGGAGACACATAGAAAATTTATACTCCTGGTTGGATTATTTGTTATAGGTGAAAATTATCTTATCTTATTGTTGTAACCACACTAAAGGCTCAGTCTGGACAATGTCAATTGTTTGCACTTCCTGTTATTTTCTTATGTGCATAATATTGTAAAATTTTAGTAATTTTTTTTACAAAAAGTCATCTCTAAGAAATCCCCTAACATTTTTTTTCACCATAGGAGTATAAACGGCTGAATAATAGTTACTGGTACATAGGGAGATCTGTATATTGGAATTTTTCCAGAAATTCTGACTTTTTTGGATAAAATACTCGGTAATCTGACTTTGATTCCAGAATGAGACAGATCATCCATGAAATCTCTCATTGATCCGGAGAAGCGTCACGGTACATTAGTTGGTAGATTTTGAGGGTTTGCTCGGGGTTGCGCTGAGCAGGGGGTGATTAGCTTGTTCCTTTTCTCACTGATTTATACAGATTTAACGAGGGTGGGTGGATACGGACTTAACCAAATTACTGCTGAATGCTGTTTAGGCTTCTACTCCCAGTGGGATTTCTATCTCACTTGGGCCTGTTTTTATATGTTTTATAAATTTATAATGACAAATCATTGCTTGTACCTTATTTGGAGATATTTTGATATGAATTACATAGAGATATTCTCTACACTAGGAATAGAGGCGGAATATGAAGGTCCTCTGAAACAGGCCCCAAAGAGCTGTAGGAAGGTTCTTCTAACATTGGGGAAGTGTTATTTTACTTTCCTTTAATTTACATCAAAAAAACATAAGTGGCTGGTTGGTTCCCCTGAGATCCAGCACTTAGGCACGTAAATCGGCTGCCACCTCCCCCTTCCCAAACAAACACTGTACCTCCTACTAGGGGCAAATACATTGAGTTAGATCGGATAAGTTGAGTTGGATTTGTTATGTAGCAGTGCAGATGTCTATTCAGTCCTCTGTTTGTGATCTCGTGTTCTCTAGACCATAATCGGTTGGCCAGTCCTGGCTGTGCCTTCAAGAATAGGTTGTGTAATGCTCAGTTTTTGTTGTAGAACTGGAAACTTTCTTCAAGATTCCGACGCGTATTCCAGATTCCGACACATATTGCATGACAGGTGTTATATCAGAAGCAATCAGCTCATCGGAGAAGGATTGTCCAAGAGAGGACAAGTCATTCAATTCTTCTATTATCCTATTAAGCCTTTCCCGAGTTAGCTTGGTGTCCTAC
This sequence comes from Engystomops pustulosus, assembly GCF_040894005.1. NCBI lineage: Eukaryota > Metazoa > Chordata > Amphibia > Anura > Leptodactylidae > Engystomops > Engystomops pustulosus. Next base: position 99,107,915 of record NC_092419.1, read on the forward strand.
ATAGGTGGTAGGTACTGTTGAGCCATGTTAGTATCAGCCAGTAGCCTACCCATAGTTCAATAAACTGCTGTACCCACGGACAGAGAGATTTAGCTTGCGTCAATATTGTGCTACAATGCATAGAGTTGGGAGGTGGCAACTGGAGAGGTTAAGGATGCAAGTATTGAATTTTATATGGTAAGTACTGACTCTTTTATGGTAGTCAAATTTATAGTGAACTCCTAAAATAGATCAAAAGGACTTTTTCTTGGAGCTAGTTTCTTTATACCACGATGGAGAGGGTGGTCAGAGAAGTTGTAACACACTTCAAGGTTGCCATCTTTGGGTCACAGTTGCGGTGGCTCTGTGACTTGCATTTGCTGATCCGTATCTCCTGGAGGTTTGGGTTCCAATAACAATATATGTACAATGCTTCATTGGGGTTTAGGGTTTTTTCGATAATTAAATATTGGTGGCCTACCCTTAGAAAAGGTCATCGACATCAATCAGTGGTGGATGCAACAGGACGAGTATTCACGTCAACGTTTCACTCATTCCCCGGGAGCGCCAAAGTTATACTAATAAATACTTTGTGTCTGTAAGACCACCCAGACATTAGATTGCCCACGGAGCTCCCAACAATGTAATCTCTATGGATTTCTTTGGACTCCTCACTGGGAAGGGTCCTCATCCTGGTACGTGCCCATTGGCATTGCTATAGTCACTTTCTCCTTAACCCAAGAAGCAAATGGCCGCCTCCTTATTGCTTCATCTTCTTCCCTTTATACATCGACGCTGGCCCAAAATGACATAGTGGCATTTGTTTTATGTCCTGTTCCCTAAACAAGTGTGTAGTTATGTGGAAATCTGTGTGACACAGGCGCTTTGTTTCATGTGACCTGCCTTTGTATCCTCTGCAGATATTCACTGCCTAAACAATACGTACATTGTTATCCCTGCCCCACATACGTTACCGGAGGTCGTAGTCCTACACAGAGACAGAAAAGACTAAATCAACCAAAGACTGCGGGGGCACTAACATGTATCATACACCATGTGGGGGGTCACGCCCAGCTCCGCTTCCTATCATGTGATCAGATATGACTACTATATGGGATAATGTTTTGCATTGTGCCCATCACCTCCTATAATACATCATTGAGGGTTCTGGAATTTTGGCCCCAACCTTCAGAATGCTTTGTGAGATGTCAACGAATCGTCGTAATAGTTGTTATGGAGGCGCGAGAGACTGATTAACTACTTATCCACCATCCCTGTGATCCCCGTGCTGAGGAACTAATTTTCCACACACCCTGACCACAGGAGCGCTACAGTCTGAGACCACTGATCAACATTATACCTTTTTCTTTTTCTCGAAATTTGATGGAGCCCATGAATGATCTAGTTTTAGCCCCCTACTCTCCTGGACTGGACATGGGGCTGATCACTATATTTCTCAATGGTCCAACTCTGGCTGATGAGTAGAACGTACATTTTGGCCAAAATCATGTGAGTAGTAGTTCTCGCACTGACCCAGACAGGTCTACAGACCCGGGAGAAAGGATTACTAGATGATACAGTAAATGCAACGGGGAATTTGTAGTGATCCAGCACGGTATGATCTATGGGTATAGCACTGGCCCAAAAGGTCCTGATCATTAGCTCTTACAAAGTGGCCACAGAAGTAGATTACATTCTGGTGTGAAATGGGCCAATACTACATCACATGGAAGGTAATCCAGCAGTGGCCCAAAATTGACGACCAGTAGATTTCAATTGTGAATAATCGCTAGATCTCACAATGACATACATTCACTACGTTCAGTACCGGAGCACCTACAATTGGTCCAACAGTATGTAGTCACAATATAGGACCTCCTATTAGTAGTGATTAATGATTTGAGGCATTTGGACAGCCCATGGCCAGCCAAGCCACCCACCAAGTTTGATTCTAGCCTTTATATTTATTAACAAGAGAAGCCTATTGCAACCTCCTGAAACACTTGCATAGAGCACTTCTTCTAGGACTTTTTGAAAGGTCCTTGATAATTTCTATGTGCCCTGTATTCTTATATAGGAGCTTACACCTCTCACTGACTGACTTATAGGTTACAGCAGATCACCAGTGGCTGTGGAGTGTACGATTAGGAGGATAATATTAGTAGTATACGACCACCACAAGAATGTAAATATGGTAAGCAACTTGTTTTCCCCTTTGTGTCATCACCGGGATCTTGGCCTACGCTGCTTTGTGATCCCACAGTTGTAGCTTGGCATCTCGCTGACACACACACAGAAATGTAATTTGGGGACTTGCCAGGACAGACTAGCAAACAGAAATCCTGCCCGGGACAAAGCCGAGGCGTTAGACAGGTCTAATGTACAATATGTCACAAACGGTTCCTCATCGCTTACAAAAGCCGGAGATCGGCACACAAGGCATTGCAAGCCCCGCTACCTTGGAGACGCGTTGACAACACAATGCGGTCATAACCCAGACTATGGCTTTATGGGGGTGTCGGGAACAGTCAGGTCTTCACACCGATAGAATCCTTTACACGCGGCGGTCTATCCCTGACCCTTCCTTACATCGGGAAGAAATTTCTCTGCTTCACTTCTCAGTCTCAACCTTTTGCGTCCGCACAAGTGAAATGTAATCTTTGTATTGAAGGCCTCACTTTGTGTGCGGCAGCATCTGATGACTCCATGGACAATGATAAGGAAACTTTTTCTATTGTCCTCCATAACTCTCAGCTGTTGTCTTTTGAAAATGGATTCTGCCGAGCAGATAACTTATTGAATTCCTCCGACCCATTGTCTACAAAAGGTCTTTTCACAGTAATGGCCGAGGACCGTGACATCCAGATCTCCAACACATGATTGAATCCAAGTTGTATTGTGTCCTTCAGCTCTGAGCGCTCATTGTTCAAGTTTTTATTTCTATTGTGTTGTATTTTATATGACTGGCGGTCATGGTCAGGGGACATATAGCGGTATTTCGCTTGCATTACTTACACGTTGCAGTATTCTATACATTCCAGAAGTCATTCCAGGTTATTCATGACGTATTCTATTAACTCAATGGGGCAGATTTACTTACCCGGTCCTGTTGCGATCCAGCGTCGCGTTCTCCGATGAGGATTCAGGTCTTCCGGCGATTCCCTAAGGTCGTGTGCCCGATGTCCACCAGGTGTCGCTGCTGCGCCGAGGTCCGCCGGAGTTCACCATCCTATTCCTGGTGCTTGTAAGTGAGTGTCAAGCGGCACTTTTTTTTAAAAAATAGGGCGATTTTTCCGAATCCGTCGGTTTTCCGACAGCCACGCCCCCGTTTTTCGTCGCATGCAAGCAGGCGCCGAAGCGACACAATCCGAGCGCCGGGGAGAGGAGGAGGGGATGACCACTGCTCACCCCGCCCCTCTCCACAGTAATATATGGCGCCAAATTCCAGAGAAAGATAGGACATGTCCTATCTATATATCCCGGCTATAGAATGTACCTCATAGTGCGCCGTGCGCCCATTGCCGTGTATGGGGGACGTATATAAGTCCTCCATACATTCGTGTGAATGTAGCCTAACATTGAGTAACGTTATTGATCCTCATCTTTCCCTTTAATTTTTCTATGAGCAAAATAAAGCTAATCCATAAGTCTCCCAATCATTGGAAGGGGACGGGGTAAATCCTAATAATAGTTAATTTATTCCTCATTGCATAATTGAGCTTTCACATGTCATAATAATAGTAAAGTTATATTTAGCTCAGCACAGAAAGTTCTTCCGAATAGAAGTTTTAATCTAATTATTAGTGCATGGGAATAACATGAGACCGAGCCAACATTGTGGTCCACGCTGTGGATTCTCCAACCCTTCCCTTGGGGTATAGCCTTTACCTCTAATCCCATTCTCCCAATAGTCAGGGTGTTAGATGTAGAATGTGCCCAGATGTTAGGAATCAAGTACCACTCTATATCCTTGATATACTATATCCTCTATATACTCTCTATATACGCTATACACTCTCTATATCCTCTATACACTCTCTATATCCTCTATACCAGTGGTGGCGAACCTATGGCACGGGTGCCAGAGGCGGCACTCAGAGCCCTTTTTGTGGGCACCCGGTCCAAAGCCCCAGCACACAAGACAGAACTCAAAGAATATTCCTGCAGTTCCAAGCAACTTAAAGTTGATATTTTGATACTTCCTTCGCTACTTGGAACTGAAGAAAGAGGGAGAATGAGTAGACAGGGCCGAATTATCTTTGGAGGACCTCCTGCTGGCCCCACGATTTTTCCATCTTTCTACTGTGTTGCTGTTCTCAGGAGGCCAGTATGATTGAAAGTTGTTGAACAGAGAGCAATAAGTTACTGATTCAATTTTTGGTTGGCACCTCACGATAAATAAGAGGGGTTTGGGTTGTAGTTTGGGCACTCGGCCGCTAAAAGGTTTGCCACCACTGCTCTATACACTCTCTATATCCTCTATACACTCTATACACACTCTATATCCTCTATACACTCTATATACGCTATACACTCTCTATATCCTCTATACACTCTCTATATCCTCTATACACTCTCTATATCCTCTATACACTCTCTATATACTCTATACACTCTCTATATACTCTATACACTCTCTATATACTCTATACACTCTCTATATACTCTATACACTCTATACACACTCTATATCCTCTATATTGTTAATCTTGTACAGTTCATAAAAGTAATTTAATGATGAACTTCACACCTGCTCTTTATAGCCATTTATTTAGGAAAGCCGATCACATTCCCTAACTGCAGGAAACCCTCCACCCCGACCAACTTCCAGACAAGATCCCCTAGTCAGTGTAGGAGATGCTACTGAGATGTTAGCAATACAGCCATGCAGCGCTGGGGTCCTAGGTTCAAGTTTGTATGTTCTCTCCGTGTTTCCACTAATTTCCTCCCATACTCCGAAACATACTGGTAGGCTGATTAGATTGTGAGCCCCATTGGGGACAGGGAGTGATTTGACAACCTCTATGCAGCGCTGCGTAATCTGTGTGCACTATATAAATAAAGGAAATATTATTATTATTATACCACAAAAAAATGGGTAAAGTTATTGACTTGAGTATAAGCCATAGGGTTGGGAATGCAGCTGCTACTCCAATAATATGTCCCGCAGCAGCCACACCTCATTAATGAAATGTCCACAGCAGATGCCCCCCTTTACTGAAACGTGCACAGCAGAGGCCCCTTTACAAAATGTCCACAGCTGATGCCCCCTTTACGAAATGTCCACAGCTGATGCCCCCCTTTTACAAAATGTCCAGAGCTGATGCCCCCCCTTTTACAAAATGTCCACAGCTGATGCCCCCCCTTTTACGAAATGTCCATAGCCGAGCCCCCCTTTACGAAATGTCCATAGCCGAGCCCCCCTTTACGAAATGTCCACAGCCGAGCCCCCCTTTACGAAATGTCCACAGCCGAGCCCCCCTTTACGAAATGTCCACAGCCGAGCCCCCCTTTACGAAATGTCCACAGCCGAGCCCCCCTTTACGAAATGTCCACAGCCGAGCCCCCCTTTACGAAATGTCCACAGCCGAGCCCCCCTTTACGAAATGTCCACAGCCGAGCCCCCCTTTACGAAATGTCCACAGCCGAGCCCCCCTTTACGAAATGTCCACAGCCGAGCCCCCCTTTACGAAATGTCCACAGCCGAGCCCCCCTTTACGAAATGTCCACAGCCGATGCCCCCCCTTTACAAAATGTCCACAGCCGATGCCCCCCCTTTTTAGAAAATGTCCACAGCCGATGCCCCCCCCTTTTTACAAAATGTCCACAGCCGATGCCCCCCCTTTTTACAAAATGTCCACAGCCGATGCCCCCCCCTTTTTACAAAATGTCCACAGCCGATGCCCCCCCCCTTTTTACAAAATGTCCACAGCTGATGCCCCCCCCCTTTTTACAAAATGTCCACAGCTGATGCCCCCCCCCTTTTTACAAAATGTCCACAGCTGATGCCCCCCCCCCCTTTTTACAAAATGTCCACAGCTGATGCCCCCCCCCCTTTTTACAAAATGTCCACAGCTGGTTGAAAAATCTGGCTGTTTTCTTCCAAAAACTGTGCCACATCTGACCATGGGTAGAGTGTGGTATTGCAGCCAAGTTCCATTAATTTCTATACAGCTGAGCTGCATTGACTATACAAACCATAGTCCGGTGTGGTGCTGTTTTTAGAAGAAAGCAGCCATGTTTTTCAACCTTAGGAGAACACCTTTAAAGAATTGTCAACTGCAAAGCCCTACTTTACAGAAATGTCTGCAGCAGATGCCCCTCTTTGCATAAATGTCCACAGCAGTGCCCTCTTGTGGAAAAAAAACCCTCTATACTCGCCTTCAGCTTCTTCTCCCACAGCGGCGTCTTCTCCTCTTCCTGCCTGCGTGGCGCATACACTATGACGTCACATGGCCGCGACATCATTGCATCATTGTGTATGTGCCTGGGCCGGAAGGAGAAGACTGGGTCGGGGAGAAGAAGCCAGAGGTGAATATAGGTGTTTTTTTTTTTTTGACTGATGGCGGATCTTCATATAGGGCCCGCCTATATGATGAGCCGCTGTATAACCACCCATCCTGTGCTACCCTTCCCAAACAGGAAGTCGGTCTCTCCAGACCTGTAGAACTTCCTGTGTTCTAGATGATCAAAACCGTATTCTGTGTTTCCTGGCAGCTCTAAGGCTCCACCCACCTGACCCTTCCAAAGACTCTCTTTGTGACACTAAAGATATAATTTATCATAAAGACATATACACACATACATCAAATACACACATAGATACAATAACATATACAGACAAGCCTACAGTATATACACTCCAAACACACACACATACAGCATATACACAACCAAGACCCCAAATGCCAAGGCCCCTTGATACTGCAGGCCCTGTAGAGGCTGCTATCCCTGTAGTCCTGACTCTGCCGATCGGATGGGGTCTTGGCAGTCAAGTGGAGAGGGTGCGCACTGGACAGGGAATACAAATCTAATCATTGTGGGTCTGACTCCAGACTACTAGAAGGTACCCCAACTAATGCCAAGAACTGGGGTCCTCCCATTCTCCATAATTGTATGAAGCTGCAGGGTGAGCAAGTGCCCTGCCCATCCACTCCATACTAGAATGTAGTAAATTGCTGGAATTCCGGCAGTCAGACCCGCACCTATCCGATTGTTACCCTCTGTCCTGTGGTTAGAGGATAACAATAATACCCCATTCAACCCCTTTTTAAGGGATATTCCCATTTATGGATGACCAGTCATACAATTGTGATTTGTGATGATGTAACCTCTGGGACCACAAAGCTTCTTCTCTATATGCTCGGCAGTAATGTTGCGGTCGCACCAGGGCCCGAGAGGTTTAGGGGGCCCTTATGGTGTCACTTTCCCATATGGGAAGACTATTACTATAAACCATACATTATAGTCGGGGGCCTGACACAGACTTTGCACTGGGGCCCATAAGCTTCTAGTTACACCACTGATGGTCCCTTTAAGAACTGGAAGTTGCATGCCAAATGGGAGGTTGAGGGTTGTACTTATTGGGTAAGTGTGAAACACAACGGGCTCTGTGATACGTGTTTGTCACGTGCCGCGCTGTGTGTGTACTCTGTGTGTTGTCACTACTCGCCAAACCACAGGCATCATAAACTTAATCCTCACTTCTCTTCACAAAATCAATATTACCCCAAGGTCATTCTCCCGTTTGTGTTCTGCAAGTGATGTAGCAGAGCCGACTTTGTCATTTGCAAGGGTTGAATGGGATGTGAAAATGAGTCTAGTATTGCAACTCATCCCCATCATGTGCAACACCAGGCACCACAAATAGACAGAGGGGGTGCTTGTTTTTTAAAAATTAAAGGGGAGGTCTAGCAATTGGGTTGGGTCATCAGTATCAGATCTACCAGAGCACCCACGATCGCAAGAACGATCCCCAACCGATGCCAAGAGCTGGGGGGGGGGGGTTGGTGAACCGTGGGTGAAGTAAGTGGATGCACATAATAATCCCTCTTTTCTCTGTGCCCTGTGTATACCCTAAATAATTGGATAGTCTTTATGGGTACAGGGGGGAGGGGACATCTGGCTTTCTCGCACACCTCAGCCTGCAGGGGCGTAAATTGAGGGGGTGCAGAGGTTGCGATCCCACCCAGGCACAAGAGGTTTAGGGGGCCCTTATGGTGTCACTTTCCCATATGAGAAGACTATTACTATAAACCATACATTATAGTCGGGGGGGGGGGGGGGGGGGGCCTGGCACAGGCTGTGCACTGGGGCCCATCAGCTTCTAGTTACGCCACTGTCAGCCTGGGTGTCCTAATTTAAGAACCCTTATAAAAATTGGATATGAAACATCTTGTAGACGTGAATTAAGATCCAGGACTTTATCCGGTCTTGTCCATTCTACACGGATTACGGCGGCCATGGAGAAGCCACAATGCTGACCGTCCTCCGAGCAGATAGCCCCGGGGCAGCTCCAGGTTACGGTTTCATCACAAGCCTCCAGCAGGGATATCCTAAATCATTGGACATTAACCCCTCCAGATGTGTTCCCTAAACCCCCCCCAGCCCCTGTGTCTGCACAATGCCAGTCAGTAAGCAGAGCTCACACATCCCCTGCCTCCGGCTACCAGTAGTCTGTGCAGTAATTGAAAAGTAAAGGCAATTGAATTACAGTCCAGGGCTCGGGTCCAACAAAATTCACTTTCTTTTTTTTTTTTCTCTCTCCTCTCTTTCCCAGTCTACATTCATTGCATCAAGCTCGGCAGGGCTCCTGATCTCCTCATGTGTGTTAATGCTGACTCACAGACTAACTTGCACAAGACAGAGGGAGAAAACACACTCACGCAGACTGTTCCTCCATACTAGGTAATGACTGAGCCGAGCCAAGGAACTGCGCCTCTCGTAAGATCCTCTATGGCTTTGTACTGGTATTGGGGAGGGGTTGAGGGGGCTTCTGGGGGTCTCACACTGACTGCAAGCCTTATCTTCCTCCCTGGCAGGGAGCTGTGCTGCTGGGCAGGCTATGGCATTAGTTATGTGCCCGCTCTTCTTGCAGGACTGTATATTAACCCCTTTTGCTTTGTTCTTGTCATAGTGATGGGCGTTTAACCCTTGTGTTGGCAATGTAGCATACTACCCCCTCCCCCTAGACTAGGAGGATGGTTGGCATGAGTACATTTGTACCATCTTTATAAATGGCGCCATGTCACAATTGGGTATATAGTGTCTGTAGCCGCCATATGCTGTCTGTTTGGGGTGTGCATGTTGTGTACCCGGGAGGGGTAGAGGGGTTGGCAGGGTATAATAAGGGTTTTGTGAGAGTCGTAAGCAGAGGACGAGAGGATTTTCTGACCACAGGACATGAGCCGTCAATCTGCAAACTTTGATTGACACGTGTGCTTTCCCCCCCCCAAGAGCTCTGCAGCAGCTGAGGCGACGGGTCCTCCGCCAGCTGTCGGCGTCAGGGCAAATGATAGCCTGATGTCTAATTAATTTGCCTCCCAGCCAAGTCACTGCAAGTCTGCCACCGTTCTTGCTGATCCTGGCACATTTTGAGTTTGGTGAAAACAGCACCCCCCCCCCCCCCCCCCCCCCCTGTGTGTGATGCGGTGGGGGGAGAGGGAACTTGTTAGTATGACAGAGCACAGTCTGCGTCGTCTGCTACATGTCTGCTAGACGCCATGTGCTTGTGTCCTGTACAGACTGCAGCGTCCCCCCATGTACTGCAGTGATACATTGCCTGCCAGGATGCCAATGTCAGCACATACTGCAGTGCCATGCCAGTACCCCAAACACTTGTCATGCACCTGTATCCACTATGCTATAGGGCGGTATGATGTATACCGTATACATGTAACAATGTACGCACAGGGTGGCACTGTATAGAGCACTGGCACATACAGGGTGCTGTACACTATACTCATGCTATGTACTACCTTATGGGGGGATCTATGTTGCTTTAGTAACTTGTAACCTTTTAATATACATCTTTATATAATGTGATGTATGTAATGTCATGACGCCGTGTAATATCAACTATAGGATCCTGCCATATAGTGTAGCGTAGTATAATAGGATATTCCTGTATTCTACAATATATCCTGTACACAATGGCATCTATGTAAACGTATATATTCTATATGGCTCACTATATATTGGTATAGTGTACTGTATGTCCATACAGCAATATATGGTAACATGGTATATAGATAATGTATGGCAGTGCCCAACATGACATGGGCATATACAGAACACGAAGGCTATTCTTTATCTGTATGTACAGTATAAATATGTTATATTGTATCCATACACTATAATACTCTCATAGTATCAGTATATCCCACTATCCTACAGAATTCTACAGAATATCAGGCACATAAATGCAACACGACAGTATATGGCGGCATAGTGTAGTGTCGGATTCAGTAGTATCTAGGAACATAATATACTGGTATAACTGAACACTATACAGTGTTATTATATATGTATTTCTATAGTATACATGTTGTGTGTCCATATACTGACACTATACATTGCACCTTGTACCGTGTAGGTATATATAGTATATATGTTATATTGCACCTTGTACCATGTAGGTATACATAGTATATATGTTACATTGCACCTTGTACCGTGTAGGTATATATAGTATATATGTTATATTGCACCTTGTACCATGTAGGTATATATAGTATATATGTTACATTGCACCTTGTACTGTGCAGGTATATATAGTATATATGTTATATTGCACCTTGTACCATGTAGGTATACATAGTATATATGTTACATTGCACCTTGTACTGTGCAGGTATATATAGTATATATGTTACATTGCACCTTGAACCGTGCAGGTATATATGTTATATTGCACCTTGTACCGTGCAGGTATACATAGTATATATGTTACATTGCACCTTGTACCGTGCAGGTATATATGTTATATTGCACCTTGTACCGTGCAGGTATATATGTTATATTGCACCTTGTACCGTGCAGGTATATATGTTACATTGCACCTTGTACTGTGCAGGTATATAGTATATATGTTATATTGCACCTTGTACCATGTAGGTATATAGTATATATGTTACATTGCACCTTCTACTGTGCAGGTATATATGTTACATTGCACCTTGTACCATGCAGGTATATATGGTATATATGTTACATTGCACCTTCTACTGTGCAGGTATATATAGTATATATGTTACATTGCACCTTGTACTGTGCAGGTATATATGGTATATATGTTACATTGCACCTTATACTGTGCAGGTATATATAGTCTATATGTTACATTGCACCTTGTACTGTGCAGGTATATATAGTATATATGTTACATTGCACCTTGTACCGTGCAGGTATATATAGTATATATGTTATATTGCACCTTGTACCATGTAGGTATATAGTATATATGTTACATTGCACCTTGTACTGTGCAGGTATATATAGTATATATGTTACATTGCACCTTCTACTGTGCAGGTATATATGTTACATTGCACCTTGTACCATGCAGGTATATATAGTATATATGTTACATTGCACCTTGTACCGTGCAGGTATATATAGTATATATGTTACATTGCACCTTGTACCGTGCAGGTATATATAGTATATATGTTACATTGCACCTTGTACCGTGCAGGTATATATAGTATATATGTTACATTGTACCTTGTACCGTGCAGGTATATATAGTATATATGTTACATTGCACCTTGTACCGTGCAGGTATATATAGTATATATGTTACATTGCACCTTGTACCGTGCAGGTATATATAGTATATATGTTACATTGTACCTTGTACCGTGCAGGTATATATGGTATATATGTTACATTGTACCTTGTACCGTGCAGGTATATATAGTATATATGTTACATTGCACCTTGTACCGTGCAGGTATATATAGTATATATGTTACATTGTACCTTGTACCGTGCAGGTATATATAGTATATATGTTACATTCTACCTTGTACCGTGCAGGTATATATGGTATATATGTTACATTGTACCTTGTACCGTGCAGGTATATATAGTATATATGTTACATTGTACCTTGTACCGTGCAGGTATATATGGTATATATGTTACATTGTACCTTGTACCGTGCAGGTATATATAGTATATATGTTACATTGCACCTTGTACTGTGCAGGTATATATAGTATATATGTTACATTGCACCTTGTACTGTGCAGGTATATATAGTATATATGTTATATTGCACCTTGTACTGTGCAGGTATATATAGTATATATGTTACATTGCACCTTGTACTGTGCAGGTATATATAGTATATATGTTATATTGCACCTTGTACTGTGCAGGTATATATAGTATATATGTTATATTGCACCTTGTACTGTGCAGGTATATATAGTATATATGTTATATTGCACCTTGTACTGTGCAGGTATATATAGTATATATGCTATATTGCACCTTGTACTGTGCAGGTATATATAGTATATATGTTACATTGTACTGTTGTTGTTGTTATTATGGTCTTGTGTTAGAATAGTGATTTGTGGTTTGCTCTTGGGCTGTGTCCCCGCGCCCCGTATACCACTGCAGGGTGGCACCGGCTCTGTACCTGTCTGCTCCTATTACATCCTCCTGCTATGTGCTGCAGTGCCGCTAATTTGGAAACTTCTCAGCCTGCTGCAGTATGGATCGCACAAAGGATGGTATGGAAAGCCTTCAGCTAGATGTGCAGTCCGGTCATGGGATATATTGTTATATCCCAGCAGCCCCCGGGTACCTGTGTAGTGATGCTCCCAGAATCCATGTAATGAAATCCCTGGCCTGTGTGCCCACCACAAATCGTCTCTATAACATTACCTGTCATGGTGTGTGCCCCCCAAAACAAACCTGCTATGATCGGTGCCCCCCAAGACTAGCCTGCTATGGTCTGTGCCCCCCAAGACTAGCCTGCTATGGTCTGTGCCCCCCAAGACTAGCCTGCTATGGTCTGTGCCCCCCAAGACTAGCCTGCTATGGTCTGTGCCCCCCAAGACTAGCCTGCTATGGTCTGTGCCCCCCAAGACTAGCCTGCTATGGTCTGTGCCCCCCAAGACTAGCCTGCTATGGTCTGTGCCCCCCAAGACTAGCCTGCTATGGTCTGTGCCCCCCCACGACTAGGCTGCTATGGTCTGTGCCCCCCCCCACGGCTAGGCTGCTATGGTCTGTGCCCCCCCCCCCCCCCCACGGCTAGGCTGCTATGGTCTGTGCCCCCCCACGGCTAGGCTGCTATGGTCTGTGCCCCCCCCCACGGCTAGGCTGCTATGGTCTGTGCCCCCCCCCCCCACGGCTAGGCTGCTATGGTCTGTGCCCCCCCACGGCTAGGCTGCTATGGTCTGTGCCCCCCCCCCACGGCTAGGCTGCTATGGTCTGTGCCCCCCCACGGCTAGGCTGCTATGGTCTGTGCCCCCCCACGGCTAGGCTGCTATGGTCTGTGCCCCCCCACGGCTAGGCTGCTATGGTCTGTGCCCCCCCACGGCTAGGCTGCTATGGTCTGTGCCCCCCCACGGCTAGGCTGCTATGGTCTGTGCCCACCCACGGCTAGGCTGCTATGGTCTGTGCCCCCCCACGGCTAGGCTGCTATGGTCTGTGCCCCCCCACGGCTAGGCTGCTATGGTCTGTTCCCCCCCACGGCTAGGCTGCTATGGTCTGTGCCCCCCCACGGCTAGGCTGCTATGGTCTGTGCCCCCCCACGGCTACGCTGCTATGGTCTGTGCCCCCCCACGGCTAGGCTGCTATGGTCTGTGCCCCCCCACGGCTAGGCTGCTATGGTCTGTGCCCCCCCACGGCTAGGCTGCTATGGTCTGTGCCCCCCCACGGCTAGGCTGCTATGGTCTGTGCCCCCCCACGGCTAGGCTGCTATGGTCTGTGCCCCCCCACGGCTAGGCTGCTATGGTCTGTGCCCCCCCACGGCTAGGCTGCTATGGTCTGTGCCCCCCCACGGCTAGGCTGCTATGGTCTGTGCCCCCCCACGGCTAGGCTGCTATGGTCTGTGCCCCCCCACGGCTAGGCTGCTATGGTCTGCGCCCCCCCACGGCTAGGCTGCTATGGTCTGTGCCCCCCCACGGCTAGGCTGCTATGGTCTGTGCCCCCCCACGGCTAGGCTGCTATGGTCTGTGCCCCCCCACGGCTAGGCTGCTATGGTCTGTGCCCCCCCACGGCTAGGCTGCTATGGTCTGTGCCCCCCCACGGCTAGGCTGCTATGGTCTGTGCCCCCCCACGGCTAGGCTGCTATGGTCTGTGCCCCCCCACGGCTAGGCTGCTATGGTCTGTGCCCCCCCACGGCTAGGCTGCTATGGTCTGTGCCCCCCCACGGCTAGGCTGCTATGGTCTGTGCCCCCCCACGGCTAGGCTGCTATGGTCTGTGCCCCCCCACGGCTAGGCTGCTATGGTCTGTGCCCCCCCACGGCTAGGCTGCTATGGTCTGTGCCCCCCCACGGCTAGGCTGCTATGGTCTGTGCCCCCCCACGGCTAGGCTGCTATGGTCTGTGCCCCCCCACGGCTAGGCTGCTATGGTCTGTGCCCCCCCACGGCTAGGCTGCTATGGTCTGTGCCCCCCCACGGCTAGGCTGCTATGGTCTGTGCCCCCCCACGGCTAGGCTGCTATGGTCTGTGCCCCCCCACGGCTAGGCTGCTATGGTCTGTGCCCCCCCACGGCTAGGCTGCTATGGTCTGTGCCCCCCCACGGCTAGGCTGCTATGGTCTGTGCCCCCCCACGGCTAGGCTGCTATGGTCTGTGCCCCCCCACGGCTAGGCTGCTATGGTCTGTGCCCCCCCACGGCTAGGCTGCTATGGTCTGTGCCCCCCCACGGCTAGGCTGCTATGGTCTGTGCCCCCCCACGGCTAGGCTGCTATGGTCTGTGCCCCCCCACGGCTAGGCTGCTATGGTCTGTGCCCCCCCCCCCACGACTAGCCTGCTATGGTCTGTGCCCCCTTTTTTCAGCCAAGGTATTTCTCCTATTAATGATGATATCCCCTTCACTTGGCTCCCATTGGTCTCTTCATCCTTAACATTGTCAACCGGTATCTGTTCACTTTTAACATTGATACCCATGGCTTCTTCCCCCTGATCATTCCTACCCATTGCTTGTGCCCCCTTGGCATTGCCAGCCATTGCTTGTGCCCCCTTGGCATTGCCAGCCATTGCTTGTGCCCCCTTGGCATTGCCAGCCATTGCTTGTGCCCCCTTGGCATTCCAGCAACAAATAGCAATCAAGCACCTTATAGCATAGTGTGTACACTGGTCAAGTTCGTGGGCTCTCAACACCGCGATTAGGCAAGGACTGTATATGACTATATAGCATGCGGTTACATCACTGTTTGCTGTCTCCTATCTGTACGTACAGTATTACTGGTGCACATAGCGCCCGCTCATTAATGTACAGCTTGACCTCAATTATGACCAACCTCACCCACTAACCTCGATGCCCTCCCTGGATATGAACATAACTCCCATCATCCATGGATTCAACAAGACTGATAATAATGGCTTGTAGCTGCGGTGCATGTAGAGGATAGCGGGGATCCCACAAATCAACCCCCCCCCCCCCAAACCTAAATCTTGGAGTAGGGGGCACCGAGCTGTTTGATTGGCTAGACATCTCATATTACAAAGGTCTCCCCTTATTACACCCTTACTATGGGCGCCCTCTGCTGGAGAACCCACAGTGGGGACTACACACATGATTATCTACATACCCAGCTCCGCTACATCTCATACTATACTTGTAGTCACCTCCAAGAAGAATTTCCTCTTAGAATTTTCTCTTCTGGGACGTTCCTTCATTTTCTTGGGAAAGCTGGGTGACCCATATGGACCACTATAAGGATATCAGGATATGGAGGGTCACCAATATCCAAAACTAATAGACTATCTGGCGCTTGTCGATCATTCGATCATTATCCTGAAAATCACTTTCGGCCATAGCGGCCATGTTGGTTGTTATCACCCAGCTTTCCCAGGAACAGATGCATGAAAAGATTTCTGATAAAATACTCGCCGTAGTCCCTGAAGATCTTGTAATACTCCGGATCTCGCCCGCATCGCCCTGTGTATAATCTGCTGTTAACCTGCTGCCCGTGTATTCGGTAGTGACGGAGTAGGTGCCCCCTTGCCGCCCCCGCTCGGTGGGCATTTAGTACATTATTGGGATAATCTGTGCCCCCGTGTGAATGCTGATGAGAGGATTACAGATTAGGCAGCGCCTGAGAACCTAAGAGGAGACTTGTAATATTTACTAAATGCGCTGCCAATATGGACGGGATCACCAGCCAAAAATCTGTAATGTGGGTACAAGACGCCTTCTCCCATTCCCCCTTACACTGGATACAAGGTTTGCTGGTCCTGTAGGGGGGAAAAATAGGCAAATTATCTCTCCCCAAGTAAGTTGTCTTTCCTGTTACTGCCCTGGAATCTATGTGATACAATTCAGTCCTACCTGTAAGTGTTCTATTTCCCTGCAGCACCCCCACAGGGGAAATGGGGTATTACACCGTAACCTTATTGAAAGGAATGCATTGCCTTTATATTCCCCTGACCCGCAGGATCATCCAGGGCACCCTCTATAGCTGTGTGATGGGGTCCTAAATAGGGAGCCCCTAACAGGAAATGTACAGCTGGAAGTTTCTTTTTCTCAAACCAGAGAGGAGAAGGAGCGCAGCAGTGTGAGGAGTGCACTAGGAGAAGTTACAGTCTGTGTCACAGTCCTGCTACTACCAACCCCACACACACAAGTATGATTACTCCAGGGACAATAGCACTGGTTGCAGAGAGTACAGAGCGCAGCAGTGTGTGGATTGCACATGGAGAAGCTACAGTCCTGCTGCTACTAACACCACACGCAATGTATGATTACACTTCTCTCCAGGTATAATACCTATCACTGGAAGCAGAGGGCATAGAGCACAGCAGTGTGAGGATGTGCCCCCAATGCAATTGAAAAAGCTTCAATCCTGGAATATAAATCCACATTTCAAAATCCCGCTGTTACTAACAGCACACAAATATATGATTACACATCTCTCCAGGGACAATATATAACACTGGCTGCAGAGAGCACAGCAGTGTAAGGGCACATATCTAGTGCACTTGGAGAAGCTACAATCTCGGAATATAAATCCATATTTCACAGTCCTGCTGCTACTAACAACACACACAAAGGTATGATTACACAGCTCTCCAGGGACTGACAGGTTCCCTTGAAGTGTAACTCGCAAAGTAAGTGTCACGAGACAGGCAATGTGTATAATCATGCATATTTCACAGTCCTGCTGCTACTAAATCTATTCACACAGGTATGATTATACAGCAGCACAATGCCTAACACTGGCTGCAGAGAGGTAAGAGCACAACAGTGTGAGGACGCTCCCCCAGAATATTGAATCCTAGAATATAAATGCACAGTCCTGCTGCTACTAATTACATTCACACAAGTATGATTATACAGCAGCACAATGCCTAACACTGGCTGCAGAGAGGTAAGAGCACAGCAGTGTGAGGACGTTCCCCCAGAATATTGAATCCTAGAATATATTTGCACAGTCCTGCTGCTACTAATTACATTCACACAGGTATGATTATACAGCAGCACAACGCCTAACACTGGCTGCAGAGAGGCAAGAGCACAGCAGTGTGAGGACGTTCCCCCAGAATATTGAATCCTAGAATATATTTGCACAGTCCTGCTGCTACTAATTACATTCACACAGGTATGATTATACAGCAGCACAATGCCTAACACTGGCTACAGAGAGGTAAAAGCACAGCAGTGTGAGGACATGTCCCCAGAATCTATAACCCTGGAATATAAATGCATATTTCACAGTCCTGCTGCTACTAACAACATACACAAATGTGATTATTACATTTACATTACATTACTATCTCTCCAGGGACAATACCGAAAACTGTCTGCAGTTTTTCTCAGGGATCACCAAGCTCCCTAAAAGGATTAATATCCCAGCTATCACCCCCTTTTCTACCTCTGTTATTGATTGACAGCGGACGGACCCCCCACCACCCAATCTATCCGTCACTTTGATCTTCAGTCCTGATCCACAACCACATTGTATCAATCCTGCCAACTCCAGACACAACAAATGTATCTATTCCTGTCTTCTAAGAGCCGTCTCCTCCATGCAGACCCCTTCCCCGTCTTCTCTCCTGACCCCCCCCCCTGGACGGGTGTAATGACCTGATGTGAAGAATAACAGTGAGGATTGATGCCTCCCCTCCCTCCCTTAAATTGTTATTGCAGATAAACCTCCCAGCTTTCCCCTTGTGTCTGGATTCCTGCTGCAGACCAGATGTCAGGCACATCCGAAACTCCCACTCCTGAAAGTGTGGGATCCTATAGAGTTAACCCAGCGGCTGCCAGCTCTGCAGACTGTTTGGCATAGTTGAGATGCTTTGACACTCAGGACTGGATGGATGGAGGGGGGGGGGGGGGGGCAGGTTACGGTGTCATTCATATGCAAAACTGCCCTATAAATGAGTGGCGCTTGCCCGTGTTGCTGTGGCACCCCTCAGCCCTCCATCAGCATACAGTACAGTAATCCTGCCATCTTTGTTTGCATTGCAGTGACTCATCACAAGTCTGTCTTGTACCAACACTGAGAGCATTATTCTGGCACTGATCCGCCTCAGCCCAGAACTGGCATTTTACTTGGGGAGCCTCTAATCAAAGGAGCCTATTCATTGCGGAGAGAGAGAGGGAGAGAGAGCAAGGCTGAATATTAATCTGCATCCGGCCAATTCATTGACATGCTACGGACTGACTTGCTAAAAAAAAAACCTTGAGAGTTTTTAATTATTTTTTTACTTCTTCTGATATATGTTTTTTTTGGACGCTTTTTTTTTTTTTTTTGTAGTAACCGGCTGAAAACGGGACGCACGAGGAAGGACTCCTTGACTTGGGAGCAGTTTTTTGGAATTTTTTTAAGGTAGGTCTCATCACCGGCGGATCCGATAGAAGTTCCTGAGGTTTGTTCTATATGTGTCGGGTGTATGTGTTATATTCTGCAGATAGAAGAAAATGGGACATACCCCCCCCCCCCCTCCTGCTCCGGCACCAGCACCTCCTCCTCCTCCCCATTGCCTGTCTGTCTAGTGTCTCTATTCTCTCACACTGTCTATTTGCTGCTCATCTACTCAGGGACACAATAGTTTGGATTCTTGCCCCCCTCCCTCCCCTCTCCTGGAGGGAATATGTTCCGAAATTTCATGGATATTTTAGCTTTTGATGAGTAGAAGAAGGGGGCAAAGCTGGTGCCCATGCAGGTGCCCATCAATCCCCGGCGATTGACTCTTTCTTGGTGGTCAGTATACAAGGAAATATTGCATGGAATATTTGGGATTAGTGTTTTTTTGGGGTATTCGGTTTTTTTAAATTGTAATGCAGCAATTTGGGCAGAAGTGTTTTTTGGGCTATTGTCCTGGTTTCGCCTGCTGTGTTGGTAATTTGATGCAATAGTCTGGGGATAGTGGAGTTGTTTTCAGCGCGAGATATTAAAGGCTCTATGTGAGCTGCATCGCCTTAGATCCAGACACTGGCGGGCAGGAGCGGAGGAGGGGGGGGGATGCATTAATGGGCTCATGTCTGACTTGAAAAAGCATCCTTGCACTTTTGTCAACTCTCCCTTTTTCTAAATCTTCACGGAGCGGAGATCATAGGAGTCTCCAGATAGAAGTACAGAGGTGCTCCACGCCCCCCCCAACATACCTTCCCCCCCCCCCTCACACCACCCAGTGGGTATTAAAAATTTAGACTCCTCTGTTCGCACTGCAGCATGTTCTATAGGATGTAATGCCCACTCAGATCATCTCACAGGCAGCAGTGCCACATAATTCGGCACATTCAGCGACAGCGTGGTTGGCTGGCGGCGCTCGCCCCCCTCTCCGTCCTGGCACATCTCAAGCTCACACCGGACATGTTTACATCCCAAACACTTGAAATCAGCTCCTTTTTTTTGCTGCCGTCGGATATTTCTCCCAGACCTGGAATCTAACCGGACGGTGGGGTCTAAGAGCAGCGACGATCTGCAGCGTGTAAGTAGAAGACCACTGCATGCAAACCCCGCCGAGCGCCAGACCTGCTCCTGTCTCTCAGTGACATCTCCATTGTTCATTTTATTCTTCCACGTTACTTGAGATCATTAACCCCTTCTGCACCCAGAGGATTTAGCGGCGCGTCGTTCCTCCGCGGCAAATCCGGGCTTGGCGTGCGGCGGCTGGAAGCACATTGCTTGCACCCATCTATAAATCAAAAGTTTACTTGTTATGCAAATGTTTATCGGGATGCCAGCGGGAGGGATGGCGGCTCTTACACCTCGGATGACCTGTGTGCATTGTCCTATACGTGGCGTGTTATATATATATGTGTGTATGTCGTCCTAGTAAAGGCTGCCCCCCCCCGGGGCAAGTTTGTTGCCCTAGCCTTGTTTATAATTGCCCTTGCTAAGACAGAGCGTCTTGTTATTACAGTAGACTGTATATGTCTATAAGCATTTTCCCTATGTATAAGTTATATGTATTCATTATATCGCCGCCATATTCCGTAGCTGCGCTACTAATGCACCCATATCCGTCCCTATCCTCCTAATCTGCACGAGCCCTGAGGTCACATTCATAGGAAGTCAATTAACCTCATAGGAAGTTTTCGGAAAAGAATGTTAACTCTGTGCGGATTCTACCCCTGGTCAACGGATCCTTGACTCCCGGGATACAAGTCATCTACGCTTTATATATAGCAGTATATAGCAGTATATAGCGGCAGTTTTGCTGCCCAAAAAGTAGCATAATGGGAAAAGTGTCTGTAATTGGTTTGGCTCGTTCCTCCATCCTTCAGATCAGATTCGATTCTCCCGATGTGGCGCCCGTTTACAGGGGGCGATTTTACATTTACGATTTTTCCCCCTGAGGGATCTGACATAAGGGACATATTATTTTGGTGACAGAACTTTGGTATTTAAGAGATGCTTGAAAAAAAAACTGCAATAAAGGGAAAATCGGCACAGTTTTCTTAACTTTTTAACTGCTGGACAATTATTTGTGCACGTCCCGTTGTTTGATGGCTAATGGATCTTGTTGTCTAGTTTACTAGTGTCCCAAAATTCTTCAGCCCCCCCTCAGCCCCAATCCAGAATTCTCATACATGTTATGGTGTGGTCCTTGGACTCATCTCTAGATGGGTCAAGGGTCGATTAGTAATTAGATCATTCAATTCAAATGCGTCAATCTTCTGTAATCCCTGTTTCCCGTGAGCTTGCATTGTAATTTTTGACCCCTGACACACTTTAAGACCCATTAACCTCACAGTGAAGGAGGAGGCATTGCCGCCATAAAAACTGCTCCACCTATAGTCCATGTGACCGTAACATGGGCTGACTATGGGTTTATATTGGACCCCTATTACGCTATGTGTGAGTATTGTCTGCAGATGGTAGGAGGTGATCCTGAGCAGGTGCATATAGTCTGTTGTTTTCTGTTATCAGCCATTTCATCTGGGAGGTGCTGAGTAACACTCTTCATATTGAACTTCTCCACTGTGCGTCCCTTTAAGAACTGGGTATGAGACAGAAGAAAAGTTTTATTACCATGGTTACAGGACTCCTTTTTGGTAAATGTCCAAAAAAAAAAATCAAGGGAGATAATTGTTAAAGGTATATTTGTGTCTTTACAAACTATCTGCCCCCTTCTCCCCCTTTGCGGGCGTTATACGTGCCACTTCCCTGTCTGCGTCGGGATTAGTTGTGGTGTTGAGGGGGGGGGGTGTTTCGGATGATCTTTCCATCGCACTCCCGACGAGATGAAATGAGTCAGTGCTGAGCCGATGAGTGTTAACATAAGTTGCAAATCCACAACATATTGCATGTGTGAGGCGTAATAACCAGACTGAACGATTTACAGGCTTTTTTGTGTGTGTGAACTTGGGCTTTCCACCGTCTTCCATGCCAGAACACAGAATAATTCTCCATCTGCTCCGAGCAAGTTTCGAGATTCTTGTCGGAGGGGAGAAGTTGGATCAGTTGTGTTTATTTCTAAGGGCACGTGTGGACGTGGTCAGACTATTCATAGTCGGGGGATTGTGTGTAAGGCCGGTCAGACTGTCTAATGGGACACGTTCCTCTTGGTGGCCACATTAGATGGACTTGTGGAGGGTCGTCTCGCACTCCTCTATTGCTTTGGTCCACCTTTGGTTTAGCGCCCATGCTCCTTACACCAGAGCTTTGCTTCTCCCGTTTAAAAAGGTTCAGTTCACTTTGCATCAAAATATGTCAAAATGGGTCATCATACACCCCTAACACCGAAACCTTACTCTCGACAAACTTATGGCAAAAGATGGGTTGTGCATTGCTTGATCTACAAGTGGCCTCCATCCTTTACCAGAGCTGTGGCCAGACTTTGCTTCACCCATTGAAAAGGTTCAGTTCACTTTACATCAAAATATGTAAAAGTGGCCTGCCGACGCACCTCCATGGTCTGAGCAAGGACAGGTTGCCCCGTCTCCTCAACTATGCCTTAGCTGGACTTATGTGGTTTGTAAACTACCCCCTCTCCTCACTAAGACTACATTTTTGTGTACTTTTTGAATTTAAATCATTTTTAGGCAGAAAAAGTTACATTTTGATTCTTGTGAAACTACAGGTTGCAGAAACTCTTTTTAGGTGTGGCCTGTTCTGTATTACAAGACAAAAATAGCCTCTGACAAGCAATAGGATATCTTTTCAGCAGGAATGATGGTTATCAGTTGCTGTAGGACTACAAATTCAAGCATATCGGCATATAATATCTCTGCCAGACTTTGAGATTGAAAAGATATTTATTGAATTACATAGACCTGAGCAAGATCCTCGGATAAGAGATCATAGTATGAGAAGGATCAAAGTCTCGGTGTACAATCTTCTTGCGGGGTCTTGGGATATTGCTGAGAACTTTGGTTCCACAAGGGTCACACATCTACATTTTGGTTCCCATCCAAATTCTACACTGTGCCAAACAACAAACTCGGCACTGCTGTGTCTGTCTCCGGACCGCTCCTTCCTGGCTTGTGTGTATGTACTTCGATCTGGAGTAATATCGCATCTGTTGACACTCGTGTTAAGAGCCCCCCCATATGATCATCTGATCTGTAGCGTCGTCTGACTTCTGAAGACTTTACAACGCTCCGTCACTAAAGCAAATTAATTGCTTAATTAGACAGTAATCACTCCGAGTCCTGGATGTGGTAAATAAAATTATCTTTAGATTGCTTTGCCTTAAATTCCAATTTTTTTTTCTCTTTTACTATTCATTTGCGATATGTTTCTTTTTATACAGTTTTGCTTTGATTTTATTGGTATTTTTAGTATGACACATGTCCTCTGGGAAAGCAGTGTGAGGTTGACCAGCACCCAGCTTTTCTTTACTACAAATCCTCCTAATATATATATTTTCTCCTTTTAGTTTTTCCTCTCCCATGTTTTTCATTTATCTGGTTGTTCCTCTGATGAGTCCTCCAGATCTATGGGCTCCGGCTCAGGGGTGTATTCACATGTTGCAACGCGATAGAGTTTTCCATTACTTCTGATTTGCTGAACTCGACACTTAAAAACGTAACCCCTTCCATAGGATTCTAGAAGCTGATTTGCTTGACCTGGTGGTCCCTGATTTTTTTTTTTTTTTTTTTTTTACATTTCTCTGAGGGTAAGAAGATCCCTGGTGGTTAGGTGGTTAGCTATATCTTGGCTTTTTATACCCCTGCATGGCACATTAGAGGGGTATCTAAGGCACCAGTATTAACTATAATGGTATAGTAAAAGACAACCTCAGGAGGCCAATACAATCGAACGTTGTTGAGGAACAGGGAGCAATAAGTTACTGCTTTAATTTTTGGTTGGCACCTCACAATAAAAAAGGGTGGTTTTGGGTTGCAGTTTGGGCACTCGGCCGCTAAAAGGTTCGCTGTCACTGCTATATGAAGTCTTATTATCCTTATCCTTGCCCCTGGGATGTAACAATTAGACCTGAGTTTGTTAAAATTGATTCAAAATTTTTTAATTAATTGGTTTTGTTGTCGTTTTTGTCTTTTTTTTTTTTACAGATGTGAACTGTCTCGACCCCGGTTTTGTTGAATGTCTCTGTAAAGCCAAATCCCAGCCATGTCACAGATGTTACACATTGAAATACCCAATTTCGGGAACACTGTCTTGGGTTGCCTGAACGAGCAGAGGCTCATGGGACTGTACTGCGATGTCTCCATAGTCGTGAAAGGTCAAGCGTTCAAGGCACACCGTGCCGTGCTGGCAGCGAGCAGTCTGTACTTCAGAGATTTATTCAGCGGGAACAGCAAAAGTGCTTTTGAGTTGCCAGCCACTGTGCCCCCGGCATGTTTTCAGCAGATCCTCTCTTTTTGCTACACTGGAAAGCTAACTATGGCTGCCAGCGAGCAGCTGGTGGTCATGTACACAGCAGGGTTTCTTCAGATCCAGCACATTGTAGAGCGAGGTACGGACTTGATGTTCAAGGTGAGCTCGCCCCATTGTGACTCTCAGACTACTATGATCGAAGACGCCAGTTCGGAGCCGCAGAGCCCCTGTAACCAGACGCAGGCCGCCACCGTGCCCTACGTCATGTCCCCTTCCATGCCCATCCCTCTACTAACCAGAGTGAAAAATGAAAGTCTGGAAGTTCAACCTATTGCCATGCCCAATTTGCCGGGCAAAAAGTCATCAGAGACCCAAAACAGAGACAGTGGTGGAGGCGTTAATGCGGCCGCTCCACCAAAAATCCCCCGAGTATCATATTATGGCATGTCTAGCTTAGCAGCACTCTTTCCCAATGTACAGCAAGTACAATACTCTCAAGGGGAGCGCACAAGCCCCGGAGCAAGCAGCATTCCTACCACCGATAGTCCCACGTCCTACCACAACGAAGAAGATGAAGAGGACGACGAGGCCTATGACACCATGGTGGAGGAGCATTATGGACAGATGTACATTAAATCTACTGGTGGCTACACAGGTATTGGACATTTCCACATATTACTTTGTATGTTGAGTTTATAAGGAGGACTGTGTTTTGTTTGGTGGGCCATTGACATATCCCTGGACAGTGGTGGACAAGCTAGTAACTACTGAATCCTCTGGTTCAATAGCGTTACAGTATCAACAGAATCAACGTGGGAACCAACCATTTAAAAAAATACATACCCATATGACATATGTCAGAAATAATGGCAATATATGAGATCAACAGTAGAAGATGAGTGTTATTATCTTGCAGCAGGCAGTGACCTATACACACTATTTCATTGTTTGGAGACATGGGAGACTCCATACTTGTAGAGGCGGGAGCAGAGTCTTGTAGAACAGCAGAGTATTTAGAATAGGAGTGTGTTCACTTTGAGCGAGGCAGTGACCAGTTTACCTCTCCTGACTGGTCTGGTTTTATATAAAAAACAATAATTCTGGTCTGAAATTTTAGAATAAATTGACAACCAGATGATCCTTTAGTAAAAAGGGGTATGTCCTCATGTGAGTAGGGACCGGACTGATTGGACAGAGTTAAATTGTGCAGGGACACGCCCCTGATTGGTAACACCCAGCTGTCAAGTTACTCATAAATTTCTAGTTGATTGGCAAGGAAATGTCCTGTCTGCTGGTGAATTCCATAGGACCTGAGAGGTTCCTGCTGCTCTGTTGGAATAAGGAGCACTAGACTCATCGGGAACGTGTCGCTGTGTCTGTAGACCAGATCTTTTTCTGTGTGATAAAATGTGACATATAAACCACGAGCTGTGAAATGGTAATGCCACATTCATTAGGCACGGTCAGACCGCGAGTAAATATCGTCACACGCTATTGCTTCGTACTTGATGGCAGATTTTTTTTTTTTTTTGCTTGAGATGAAGTCAAGCCAACAGGAAAGGGAAGTTTAGCTGAAGAATTATCCATAGGTGAGTCCTTTCATGATGGTCCATTCCCCCATGACGACTACTACTTCGTCATGCTGTTGATTTGTGTTTCTATAAAAAAGTGGGACTTTATCTCTAGAGACCCATATATAGATCCTCTTCAAACAGGGACTTGTGGTGGACATCTAGATGCTGAAGGCACTGTTGGTCCAAGCCCAAAAATTACAATTCTACAATAATCTGTTCAGTGGTTAGGTAAATTTTTCATTTATGGATTGTAAACTGATGAGGAATTAATAACTTTTGGTCACTTTTTAAGTTTTCACACAGACCTTGAAAAATTAAAATACTTTGAGCACTTAGAGTTCTCAAAATTCAGTGTTACTATTTGTAAGACCACCACTGGGTGGATTAAAGAATGAACTGTAGCGTGTATCACTTATTATAGGTGGAGACTGGAATGACTTGGTCAAGTTTGAGACCTGGTGGTCAGCTGAAGCATTGGACATGGTGAACTGGATGGTTTGAGAGTAGAGTCTGAAGATCAACGGAGCTTCTCAATATGTAGAATGACCAGTGATTTGGGTGGATCTTGGAGTCCTGGTGGATCAATATGTATCATAAGATTTTCCAGATGTATTTGGAAACCGGTCAATAAGTCCCATACCCATGACTAGACTGCAGACTACTCTTGGATCTAAGGAACTTCTGAGTAATAAAACTTGACTTCAGGTTGAGTAGGAAGCCTTCGGAATATCTCTATTATTAGTCTGACACAAAGTTATTGGGTGATGGACCATCAGATGGTTCTTCTCGCTCAACCTTTGTGGATTTCTAGGCGGGAACGAAAGATCAAACAGAAATGTTTTGTTAATGCAGTGGAATATCAAACCAGGGAGGAGCTGTGGAGGACGTCCTGGGTGTCTGCGGAGAAGGAGAGGAGCAGGAACCCATCTTGTAGGATAAGATCAATCATTAGACTTGGCCTTGGGCGGGGGGGGGGGGGGGGGGGGGTGTCTGCAGATGGCACTCTAATTTGAAGGGGTTAATAGTACAGGGTGTGTGCCCTCGCCCAGCCCTGTGGTACGCTGCCTGCTGATTAGACTTGCGCTTTGGGATTAGTAAGACTTTCATTTCCTTCCTTCCTATGATAATGCAATTTTATAACTTGCATTAAGCAGATGTTCTCACCAGTGACTGGATCAGGTAGATGTTACTGAGAGATGCTCCCGATCCCTGAGACCTACCGTGGCAGGTGATCGGGGGAGCTTTTTTTTAAAGAGACAGTCACCCTAATTTATGCACCCAATAGCTATGCCAGTCAGATTCTTCCATCTTACAATGCATTGGCATCAATCGATGATGACCTACCTGGGCTGATGGCTCCTCCTGGTCTGATTTTACTAAGGGGTTTATGGTGGACATAGTGTGAATTTTATCTTCTTCTTCAAAAGAATTATTTTGTAGGGCGCTATGGGTACTATGTATTAGTATGTGGCGGTATTATTATCCTATGTGGCGGCATTATGAGGGCAGTCTTCACTTGGCACTATAAATGGCGGTGTTATAATCATCCTACGTTGCATCATTTGAGTAACTATATTTCGGTATTAGAAGGGGCTGCTTCACGGGATGCTGCATATTATTTGGTGACGAAAGTTGTATTTTGCAGGAATTTCTTGCAACTATATGGCGGTATTATAAGTACGGTATCCTGTGTAGCACCATATGTAGCCTATATTTCAGTAATGGGTGAGCCGCTCAGTGGTGTGGTATTCTCTTATTGTTATATGGCGGTATTACAAGAACTAAAATTTGGAGCCAAATTTCTAAAAATTACAAACCTGACGGGGAGGGTAAGCTGCTTTCTGCTGCAGGTAAAAGGGGAGGATTTTGGCCCAATACGTGATGTGACTTTTTTTTTTCGTGAAAACTCATGTCAAAAAGTTTGTCCAGAAGTCGTCAGATTTTCTTCCGCCGTCTACATTGAAGGTTTTTTCGGGAAGGTCCTTTGGAAAACGATTAAGGAGGTGTCGTACAAGACGGTCATGTCCGCGGAGTAGTTGAGCCGTGTTTGCTGTTGAGTCGTGTTGTTTGTACACGGCGCAGGTAGGGATTGTGCTGGTTTCCCTGTAATACTCCTGTGTTTGCTGTGATCCGTGGCAGTGGCGGGCTTTAATCTCTGCGCCTCTGCTATACAATAAGCCCTAAGCTTTCCTCCCGCTCCTGCCTCTGTTTACACTGGAGTTGGCCCGGCTTCTACACAACAGTATTCAGCACCAGCAACGGCTCTGTGTGTCTAGACAGGCAGCGCAGCGCTCCAATTATGGGCCACATCCGCCCGCGCTCACTGTTTACATGCTATAGCATTGTTGTGTCCTCAGCACAATACCTATACAAAGGTCACAGACGTAGCAGAGCTGAGCTCGCAATGCGGCAGCGCATATAGACTGCGGCCAGTGGCGTAACTAGAAACTGATGGGCCCCAGTGCAAAGTCTGTCGGGGGTGACAGGTTCTGTCATTTTCCAGTGGCAGACAAGATAAACAATAAATGTGTAGATGGAGAGTAGGACACGAAATAACTCAAGATCTGGACAAAATCCGTAGAGCAAAGTAATTGTAGATTTACTTCTTTCTTATGAATGTTTAAACAGTGAAGTGGTAAGAATAGAATTACTTATTAATGTTAAATATTTAAAGGGGTTTTTTAAGTTTTTTTTAGAAAATGGCTGTAATATATTGAAGACATCAAAAGTGCATAAAGAAAATCCATCTTAAGGGCATAGAAAGAAATACTTAGGTCCCATAGCGACACAGCAGTAGGTGTAGAAGACACAGTAATGTCACAGTACAGGGATAATACACACAGTAATGTCACAACACAGGGATAATACACACAGTGATGTCACAGTACAGAGATAATACACACAGTGATGTCACAGTACAGGGATAATACACACAGCGATGTCACAGTACAGGGATAATACACACAGTGATGTCACAGTACAGGGATAATACACACAGTGATGTCACAGTACAGAGATAATACACACAGTGATGTCACAGTACAGGGATAATACACACAGTGATGTCACAGTACAGGGATAATACACACAGCGATGTCACAGTACAGGGATAATACACACAGTGATGTCACAGTACAGGGATAATACACACAGTGATGTCACAGTACAGAGATAATACACACAGTGATGTCACAGTACAGGGATAATACACACAGTGATGTCACAGTACAGGGATAATACACACAGTGATGTCACAGTACAAGGATAATACACACAGTGATGTCACAGTACAGGGATAATACACATAGTGATGTCACAGTACAGGGATAATACACACAGTGATGTCACAGTACAGAGATAATACACAGTGATGTCACAGTACAGGGGATAATACACACAGTGATGTCACAGTACAGGGGATAATACACACAGTGATGTCACAGTACAGGGATAATAAACACAGTGATGTCACAGTACAGGGATAATACACACAGTGATGTCACAGTACAGGGATAATACACACCGTAATGTCACAGTACAGGGATAATACACACAGTGATGTCACAGTACAGGGATAATACACACAGTGATGTCACAGTATAGAGATAATACACACAGTGATATCACAATGATACACAGATAATACACACAGTGATGTCACAGTACAGGGATAATACACACAGTGATGTCACAGTATAGAGATAATACACACAGTGATATCACAATGATACACAGATAATACACACAGTGATGTCACAGTACAGGGATAATACACACAGTGATGTCACAGTACAGGGGATAATACACACAGTGATGTCACAGTACAGGGATAATACACACAGTGATGTCACAGTACAGGGGATAATACACACAGTGATGTCACAGTACAGGGGATAATACACACAGTGATGTCACAGTACAGAGATAATACACACAGTGATGTCACAGTACAGGGATAATACACACAGTGATGTCACAGTACAGGGATAATACACACAGTGATGTCACAGTACAGAGATAATACACACAGTGATGTCACAGTACAGGGATAATACACACAGTGATGTCACAGTACAGGGATAATACACACAGTGATGTCACAGTACAAGGATAATACACACAGTGATGTCACAGTACAAGGATAATACACACAGTGATGTCACAGTACAGGGATAATACACACAGTGATGTCACAGTACAGGGATAATACACACAGTGATGTCACAGTACAGGGATAATACACACAGTGATGTCACAACACAGGGATAATACACACAGCGATGTCACAACACAGGGATAATACACACAGTGATGTCACAGTACAGGGATAATACACACAGTGATGTCACAGTACAGGGATAATACACATAGTGATGTCACAGTACAGGGATAATACACACAGTGATGTCACAGTACAGGGATAATACACACAGCGATGTCACAACACAGGGATAATACACACAGCGATGTCACAACACAGGGATAATACACACAGTGATGTCACAGTACAGGGATAATACACACAGCGATGTCACAGTACAGGGATAATACACACAGTGATGTCACAGTACAAGGATAATACACACAGTGATGTCACAGTACAGGGATAATACACACAGTGATGTCACAGTACAGGGATAATACACATAGTGATGTCACAGTACAGGGATAATACACACAGTGATGTCACAGTATAGAGATAATACACACAGTGATATCACAATGATACACAGATAATACACACAGTGATGTCACAGTACAGGGATAATACACACAGTGATGTCACAGTATAGAGATAATACACACAGTGATATCACAATGATACACAGATAATACACACAGTGATATCACAATGATACACAGATAATACACACAGTGATGTCACAGTACAGGGATAATACACACAGTGATGTCACAGTACAGGGGATAATACACACAGTGATGTCACAGTACAGGGGATAATACACACAGTGATGTCACAGTACAGGGATAATACACACAGTGATGTCACAGTACAGGGATAATACACACAGTGATGTCACAGTACAGGGATAATACACACAGCGATGTCACAGTACAGGGATAATACACACAGCGATGTCACAGTACAGAGATAATACACACAGTGATGTCACAGTACAGGGATAATACACACAGTGATGTCACAGTACAGGGATAATACACACAGTGATGTCACAGTACAGGGGATAATACACACAGTGATGTCACAGTACAGGGATAATACACACAGTGATGTCACAGTACAGGGATAATACACACAGTGATGTCACAGTACAGGGATAATACACACAGTGATGTCACAGTACAGGGGATAATACACACAGTGATGTCACAGTACAGGGATAATACACACAGTGATGTCACAGTACAGGGGATAATACACACAGTGATGTCACAGTACAGGGGATAATACACACAGTGATGTCACAGTACAGGGGATAATACACACAGTGATGTCACAGTACAGGGGATAATACACACAGTGATGTCACAGTACAGGGATAATACACACAGTGATGTCACAGTACAGGGATAATACACACAGTGATGTCACAGTACAGGGATAATACACACAGTGATGTCACAGTACAGGGATAATACACACAGTGATGTCACAGTACAGAGATAATACACACAGTGATGTCACAGTACAGAGATAATACACACAGTGATGTCACAGTACAGGGATAATACACACAGTGATGTCACAGTACAGGAATAATACACACAGTGATGTCACACTACAGGGATAATACACACAGTGATGTCACAGCACAGGGATAATACACACAGTGATGTCACAGTACAGGGATAATACACACAGGGATGTCACAGTACAGGGATAATACACACAGGGATGTCACAGTACAGGGATAATACACACAGTGATGAATAGGTAGGATATATGAGGAGAGGATTGTGATGAAGTTGGTGTGAACACTTGTGAATAATCTCTAGTAGTATACAGATGCTGTATCCTAGACTAGCCATGGATGGGTATACAGGCAGGAAAGTGTTAATGTGCAGCCCGGTGTATCCTAGCATAACCCCGGCACTTTGTGGTTGTCTCTGGCTGACAACGGGTAAACTCCGGAGATGATGTGTAGCTGCACATGCAGCCTGGCAGATGGTTTGACTTTTCCACAAGATGTGAAGTGCGGCTGAAATACGAGTATTTATAAACCATGAAAGTTGTGACAAGGAGCGAGAGCTAAAAAAGGAGAGATAAGGCCGGTTACAAGACCCACACCACGAGTCCTGCGTCCTCGGAATTTATAGGAATGGAGAATCCAGGGAGGAGCTGCCATTTAGGAGAACATCATGTAACCTGTTCTGTAATCCCTTATATTCCACACAGATTAACCCCTTGTAACCTGCCGTGTGCGGAGAGGCCAACTTCTGATGTCAGGGGGGATGGGACCCCATAACAATCTGTCTAGAGTATTCCTACAGTTTACTGTCACCATAATACTCTGCCCATGTAGCACTACCATACATATCCATTATACTATCACCCTAATACTAAGCCTATATAATACTACCACACACAGTCATTATACTATCACCGTAATACTGTGCCCATATAATAGTACTACCATACATAGCCATCATAATATCACTGTAATACTAAGCCTATATAATACTACCATACATAGCCATCCTACTATCATTGTAATACTGGGTCCATATAATACTACCATACATAGCCATGATACTATCACCGTTATACTGTCCCCATATAATAGTACTATACACAGCCCTTTAGACGTAATGGATGCATATAGTACTTCTATATACAGCTTTTACAATATCACCATAAATTTAATCCAATATAATACTGCCATAGATGGCTTTTATACAATCCCTCAAATACTCTATAAAGAGCCCATATCCCGCACATAATGCTACCATTCATTGCTAAACAATACTGGGTCCTGGGGCTCTCGGCTTCCCCTTGTTCGGCACTCCTGATTACCAGTTACCCCCCTGTTATTGTGGCACCAATATATATGGGTTACTCATCTTTCCCCTCTTTGATATGAAAATAACAATATTTGACCAAAATGTCCATATTACACTGTGGAATCTGCCTGCTGCTGCCCCTGTGCATTGCTGAGCGGCTCCGCATGGGCGGGGCTTCAGAGTGATTGACAGCTCTGTTGTACTGCAATCTGTGAAAGCTGATATTAAAGCTACACCTCATATGTTGGGTGCCTCATGTGTTGCCCGTAGAGATGGCGAGTGCCTTGGAAGCCGCAACGATGTCCCAAACAAAGAGAGAGAACTGGCTGATCCCGGAGGAGAGTGAGTCACGACGAGGAGTGGGAATTGTCGTCCTCTGTAGCGTCTCTCTGCTATAATTGATGTTTGTTAATGTAGACTCTGGCACTCTGTCTAACAACGCGTCTCATACGCTCTTATAGCACATCCTGCACCCACGTCCCCATCACCCCCTGCTTACTCTACCATGGTTTATGTGTGTGTAATATCTGCAAACATTGGCAGGGGTGCCAAGCCCATAAATACCCCACCGGAGGAGGCAGAAGAAGCTGCGATGGGGCCCCAGTCATAAGTGCTATCCAGGGGTGATCCGAAACTATATGAGCTATAGAATGGCACCCCTTGCATAACCCATATTGGGTTATTTTTGAGTATGTGGGTTCTCCACGCATCCATGATGCCATCTGGTATGAAGGAACACTATTTTTAAGTGTCAAGTTCTGATTTGTAGCAGGTGACTGCACCCGTGATACTGCCCCCCCTCTATCTTGCAGCAGATGGTGCTGCCTGAGGCAAGAGGCTCAACTCGCCTAGAGGATGGTGGAATCCTGGGCTGAACTCTCCTATAGAAAGCCTTATAGTATGGAGGGTGTAATAAACCCCACATTGTAATCTGAACCCACCCTTAAAGGGATCTCACACGTATACAAAAACATGTCGGCTTTATCTTAGACCAGCGGCGCACCTATATCTGGCCTTGGTCAACAACTTATGTTCGTTAATTTGAATTTGTATACCACTCACTGGCATCGTATTGGAAGAATGTGGCCCATCCCTGACAAACCCTTTAATTCACTACTGATTTAAAAAGGGGCTCATTTTAGGCAACAAGCACCCCCATATAGTGCCTGTGTTGGAAATATTAATGATAATAAAGTGCATTGAGCGCCACCTGGAGGTCAGTTTTCTGTTAAGCTGTAAGTATGGAGTAGAAAATAGAATTCTTTTTTTTAACGTCGAAACTTTTTAAGATTTTTATACACCCAGTATATACTTGTCGTGGCTGAAGAGCTTACAATCTAAAGACGATGCTCAGTAAACACTTGGATTGCCGGAGGATACTGTGTCTTATTGTTGGTGTGGGTGTTAGTATTCGGCTCGGAGTGTGCAGTGCCCGTCCTGTGTGTGCCCCTTTCATGGTCTTCATGGAGATGAATGATGCCCCGGGATGTTCTCAGAGCGGTGACCCCTGTGGCTACTCGCAGCTATTGTCGGCTATTGTCTGCCTTATTGTACGTGTATAATCCTCCATGACCGGTGGTCGCTGACCAGCTGAAGCAATCCTTATCGGATGAGTGGCGTTGGTTCAGTACGTGGCCGCAGCCCTTAGTTATGACCTTCAAGTGTTTTGGTTCTTAAACTGGACAGTTTTTTTCCACGGAGAGCGACTATATTATCACTATGGGGCCTGCAGTGGGAAGTCCTGGCACCTACCCCCCAAATGCTACCTCCATTATCTTATTGCACTTCCCTGGAGCAGTGGCATTTCCTGTGGCATTCAAGACTGAATTGGTTAATGATGGTTCCAAGGTGAGATCTGTACCTGTATTCAAATTGATCCCAACAGCGGGGAATGAGTGTTTTGCTCTTATGGTAAGCAGTGACCTGATAATTTATGTGGAGTAGCTACTATAGGGCTGCAAATATGACGTAATGACCATAGATGAATCAATAACATAGAGAAGTAGGATAATGGGATTAATTCTAATGGCAGAGGATGAGTGCTTTTATTTTGTGGTAGGCAGTGACCTAATCATACACATGGAGTGACTACTATAGGGCTGCATATGTGTTGTATGGACCATAGATAAATATGTGCTGGACCTTAGCAGCACCGAGTATTAGGATAATGGGAATACTCCCTGCGGCAGAGGATGAGTGTGTTTCATCTTGTGGTAGACAGTGACCTGATCATTCACATGGAGTAACTACTATAGGGCTGCAACTATGTTGTAGATGGATGTCAATAACACTGAGAAGTAGGATAATGGGATCAATCCTAACAGAAGAGGATGAGTGTGTTTATCTTGTGGTGAGCAGTGACCTGATCATTCACATGTTATCAGTAGTGTGAAAAAGTGTGTGGACGTTTGGCAGCCGTTGGCGCCTCTGAACATGGATTATCTGGATATTCCAATGCTTCGTGAATATAATAGGAATGCTAAATTTTGTCATACTTTGTACATGTATGTGGTGATGAGTGCAGCTTATGACTTCCATGTGTTTCACTTCTTCTTCTTGTTTCTCATTCAGTTGCCCAGGAGAAAGCCGATCAAATGCAGAACTCCATAGAGAATCGCTCCTGCGTCCTGATCCGCCGGGACTTGGTGGCACTTCCTGCCAGCCTGATAAGTCAGATTGGATACCGCTGCCACCCCAAGCTCTACTCTGAAGGAGACCCTGGAGAGAAGTTGGAGCTGGTTGCAGGTAAGGATCCTCTACTACTCCAAGTATTTACAGTAAATGAATGAACTGGGGAAAAAATGTCTCCTTGTCTGTATCTTGTGTATATACTGTATACACCTATATTTAGAAATTGAGGAAACTTCAGAAATTAAGGATGGAGTCATAGGGTAGGACAGGGGCTCCAGTGTGGGTCAAATGGTGAGCACCAAAGACTATGAACCAGTCCATCTTTGGGTTTGGTGACCTCACTGATGACATCATAAATCTAAAAAGCATGTCATCGATGAGGTCACCAGACATTTTAGTCTAAAGCATCTTGTCATGTTGGGAAATCATTTTGATGCTATACCACCAAAAGGGTCAGTTTTGGGTGGACCTGCTTATGAGCGTGGACCTGCTTATGGGCGTGGACCTGCTTATGAGCGTGGACCTGCTTATGAGCGTGGACCTGCTTATGGGCGTGGACCTGCTTCTGGGGGTGGACCTGCTTCTGGGGGTGGACCTGCTTCTGGGGGTGGACCTGCAGATTTGAGCCCTAAACTAGACAACCCCCCCAGTATAGTATCACAGATAAGTCATTGACTCCAAAATATGCCTTAGTTTGTCCACTGTGGTATCATATTGTATATACAAATTTAATGTTGGCTACTTGGCATCGAAGGCTAACTGTGTAGACCGATATCTTCGTGTAATAGCCATGTGTTTCTAGACTTTACCAGTCTTGTCTTGTGCTATTTCATGGCATTACCACCCCATTCCTTGCATGAGAATGCACATTGTGTTATATTTGGTGGAGGATGCGGGTAAGATCGGACAAAGGGAATCGCTACCTATATCAGACACTTGAGGTTCCTTCTCCTTGAATTAGCAATGTAAAATGAATATACATAGGATTTAGAGTCTATTGTATTGGTGCCAGCTGCTGCCTATTTCGGGTACAGCTTGTACCTGGTATCTGCAGACGATATTAGTAGCCAGCAGCAATTAGATAGGATGTTTGTTTAATGGGGACTATGGGTGGTCCTGGCAGACACCTCCAAACACAGACGTTATCCGGGGACGCTCCGCATCCAGGTTTTCTAAGTGGCCTCTCCTAAACCGTCACATCCACTAAACAAGCCTGACATCCAAAGTGCTGTGTACACTTCCAACAAAATCAATTTCCCGGCGCAGCACAATGGCCGGGGCCTGTAAATGCTTGTTAGCATACAGAATACCAACACTCGTTATGCTGCTAGAATATTCATTTTGTTGCAGTTTACATTTTATGTGCCGCTATTAAATGTGACACGGGTTATTTTCACAGTGAGGCACAACTGTAAATCGTGTCTCGCACACCTGTGGATGGGGACGATTTGCATTTTTCAATCTGCGGAAGGCAGATTAATATCTCCAGCTCATAATACATGGAGCGCCTGTTTTATTTCCTCTCCCCTGCATTAATATCACCATTGGCAGGTGTTGGGGGCTTTTTATCCCCCTCCTCCTTCCTCCCAGAAGCCAACATACTTCTTTTTTTTGCTTTCCGAACCTGTGGCATTAACCTTTAAAGCGCCTGATGAGAGTACACTTCATTATACGAGTCCATTACACCTGCTGCCACCACTACTACTAATAATACTACCATTACTTCTACCACCACTACTACTACTCCTACTGATAACACTACCATTACTTCTACCACCACTACTACTTATAACACTACCATAACCTCTACCACCACTATTACTAATACTACCATTACACCTGCTACTACCACTGCTACTAATAATAATACCAATACTTCTACCACCACTACTACTACTCCTACTGATAACACTACCATTACTTCTACCACCACTACTACTTATAACACTACCATAACCTCTACCACCACTATTACTAATACTACCATTACACCTGCTACTACCACTGCTACTAATAATACTACCAATACTTCTACCACCACTACTACTACTCCTACTTATAACACTACCATAACCTCTACCACCACTATTACTAATACTACCATTACACCTGCTACTACCACTGCTACTAATAATACTATCAATACTTCTACCACCACTACTGCTACTAACACTACAATTACTTCTACTACTACTAACACTACAATTACTTCTTCTACTACTACTACTACTACTACTACTACTAACACTACAATTACTTCTTCTTCTACTACTACTACTAACACTACCATTACTTCTACCACTACTACTAACACTACCATTACTTCTACCACCACCACTACTACTACTACTACTAACACTACCATTACTTCTACCACCACTACTACTACTACTACTACTACTAACACTACCATTACTTCTACCACCACTACTACTACTACTACTACTAATAACACTACCATTACCTCTACCTCTACCACCACTACTACTACTAATAACACTACCATTACTTCTACTACCACTACTACGAATAATAATAACACTACCATTACATCTACCGCTGCTACTAATAATACTACCATTACTTCTACTGCCGCTACTAATAATACTACCATTACTTCTACCGCTACTATTACTACCCTGTTTCCCCTAAAATAAGACATCCCCTGAAAATAAGACCTAGTACAATTTTGTTCAATCTTAGAAATATAAGGCCTCCCCTGAAAATAAGACCTAGTGGCAGTCATTGCTACATCTCCCCCCATGCCATACATTAGTATTAGTAGATTTTTTGGATGCTGCAGAAGGTTGTGACATGGGTGAAGAATTGCAGAATAAAATCACTGACTGTTGCAGGACAAATGCGCTACAAGCAGCTACATGAACATGAAGTGGTCAGTTACGGAAAGTGCTATTGCACTTGAGAGATTGGGGCCAGATATTCCAATAATTCAGAGTTTGGAGAGTTATAAGGATGTTTTAGGGGATGATTTTTTGTTCACCAATAAATGTAAATTCTTGTTCATGGAAAAATAAGAATCCCCTGAAAATAAGACCTAGTGCCTCTTGAGGAGCAAAAATTAATATAAGACACTGTCTTATTTTCGGGGAAATAGGGTAATACAGCCACCAATACTATTACCACAACTACTATTTTTATTACTGTCCCTGCTATTGTTACCTGCACTACATCTATTACCACTACAATACTCCCACTACTAAAAGTACTGTGGTTACTATTCCTATTACCACCTACACTATCACAGGTACCACCACTGCTACGACTAGTACTATTAATATTACCACCTCTGCAATTATTACTAACACTATTATTATTGCCTCTACTTTCAATATTTCCACCTCTGATATTACTCTCACCACTACTATACTGCCAGTACTATCACTACTATTGTTGTTTCTGTCACTACTCTTAATAATACCACTTTATACTATTGCAATTCCCTCTACAATACTACCAGCACTATTACTACTACCACGGTTATTATAGTCACTACTCCTAAAAATACCACTTATAATATGGCAATTACCTATACAACATCATTACTGTTCCTACTTTCACTATTGCTATTGTCAGTACTTTAAATATTGCCCCCTATACTATTGCTATTACTATTACAATACTATTGCTACCGCTAGAGCCATCTACTTCACTACTACCGCCACTTCTATTTCTGCCACCATGACTGCCATTAATACTACCACTAATACTTTTACTACTACCACTACTACTATTACTTCCTTTACTACTACAATTGCTTCTATTGCCCCAACTTTTACTATTACTACTATTTACAGTACCATGACAATATTACTGTCCCTATTAATAATGCTACTACAATCACATGTCCATAGAAATCTTTCTTGGCCAACATATTGAAGACATTGTGTATGAGGTGGACAACCTAGGAACGGAGTCTCCTCATACGTTGTCTATTAGTCTCTCATTAGGGTTTTTCTCATCACCCTGCACCAGACTGTATCTTGGCTACAAGATGTTGGACGGGGTTAGTAACACATGGCGGCCAGTACTGGTACCATGAAACGGTCCTTGGGTTATATACAGCAGTGCAGCTCAGCTCTAACTACATTACTATATACAGCCTATGGGCGCCTGTGACCCACTGGTTTAATTAATCACGGACAGTCCCTTTAATTTTCCATGCAGAGATAATACCAGCTCCTAAATCCCCCTTTATCTTTCTGGAAATAGTTTTCCATTTTCAGTTTGTCTTTTATATTTATGCAAATGAGCTTGTCTGTGCAGCAGAGGTGGGGCCTAGACCGCTGGTGCACCTGTTTCCTTCTTTGTATACTGTCCAGCATGAGGAAGCGGCACTTGTTCACTTAACATCTGACATCCCAGGGACAGCAAAGTAGGTGCTCCAGAAGGCGAAGCCCCGCCTCCAGTGCACCATGTAGCTCATTTGCCTTTGGCATCAGGGTGCATCCCCTGGCTTCAGCTGTCATATGCCTATGGCATTAGAGTGCACCCCTGGCTTTGGCTATCACTGCCTGTGGCATTAGGGTGCACCCCTGGCTTTGCCTGTCACTGCCTGTGGCATTAGGGTGCACCCCTGGCTTTGGCTATCACTGCCTGTGGCATTAGGGTGCACCCCTGGCTTTGCCTGTCACTGCCTGTGGCATTAGGGTGCACCCCTGGCTTTGCCTGTCACTGCCTGTGGCATTAGGGTGCACCCCTGGCTTTGCCTGTCACTGCCTGTGGCATTAGGGTGCACCCCTGGCTTTGCCTGTCACTGCCTGTGGCATTAGGGTGCACCCCTGGCTTTGGCTATCACTGCCTGTGGCATTAGGGTGCACCCCTGGCTTTGCCTGTCACTGCCTGTGGCATTAGGGTGCACCCCTGGCTTTGCCTGTCACTGCCTGTGGCATTAGGGTGCACCCCTGGCTTTGCCTGTCACTGCCTGTGGCATTAGGGTGCACCCCTGGCTTTGCCTGTCACTGCCTGTGGCATTAGGGTGCACCCCTGGCTTTGCCTGTCACTGCCTGTGGCATTAGGGTGCACCCCTGGCTTTGCCTGTCACTGCCTGTGGCATTAGGGTGCACCCCTGGCTTTGCCTGTCACTGCCTGTGGCATTAGGGTGCACCCCTGGCTTTGCCTGTCACTGCCTGTGGCATTAGGGTGCACCCCTGGCTTTGCCTGTCACTGCCTGTGGCATTAGGGTGCACCCCTGGCTTTGGCTGTCACTGCCTGTGGCATTAGGGTGCACCCCTGGCTTTGCCTGTCACTGCCTGTGGCATTAGGGTGCACCCCTGGCTTTGGCTGTCACTGCCTGTGGCATTGGGGTGCACCCCTGGCTTTGGCTGTCACTGCCTGTGGCATTAGGGTGCACCCCTGGCTTTGGCTGTCACTGCCTGTGGCATTAGGGTGCACCCCTGGCTTTGGCTGTCACTGCCTGTGGCATTAGGGTGCACCCCTGGCTTTGGCTGTCACTGCCTGTGGCATTAGGGTGCACCCCTGGCTTTGGCTGTCACTGCCTGTGGCATTAGGGTGCACCCCTGGCTTTGGCTGTCACTGCCTGTGGCATTAGGGTGCACCCCTGGCTTTGCCTGTCACTGCCTGTGGCATTAGGGTGCACCCCTGGCTTTGCCTGTCACTGCCTGTGGCATTAGGGTGCACCCCTGGCTTTGCCTGTCACTGCCTGTGGCATTAGGGTGCACCCCTGGCTTTGCCTGTCACTGCCTGTGGCATTAGGGTGCACCCCTGGCTTTGCCTGTCACTGCCTGTGGCATTAGGGTGCACCCCTGGCTTTGCCTGTCACTGCCTGTGGCATTAGGGTGCACCCCTGGCTTTGCCTGTCACTGCCTGTGGCATTAGGGTGCACCCCTGGCTTTGCCTGTCACTGCCTGTGGCATTAGGGTGCACCCCTGGCTTTGCCTGTCACTGCCTGTGGCATTAGGGTGCACCCCTGGCTTTGGCTGTCACTGCCTGTGGCATTAGGGTGCACCCCTGGCTTTGGCTGTCACTGCCTGTGGCATTAGGGTGCACCCCTGGCTTTGGCTGTCACTGCCTGTGGCATTAGGGTGCACCCCTGACTTTGCCTGTCACTGCCTGTGGCATTAGGGTGCACCCCTGGTTTTGCCTGTCACTGCCTGTGGCATTAGGGTGCACCCCTGGCTTTGGCTGTCACTGCCTGTGGCATTAGGGTGCACCCCTGGCTTTGCCTGTCACTGCCTGTGGCATTAGGGTGCACCCCTGGCTTTGCCTGTCACTGCCTGTGGCATTAGGGTGCACCCCTGGCTTTGCCTGTCACTGCCTGTGGCATTAGGGTGCACCCCTGGCTTTGGCTGTCACTGCCTGTGGCATTAGGGTGCACCCCTGGCTTTGGCTGTCACTGCCTGTGGCATTAGGGTGCACCCCTGGCTTTGGCTGTCACTGCCTGTGGCATTAGGGTGCACCCCTGGCTTTGGCTGTCACTGCCTGTGGCATTAGGGTGCACCCCTGGCTTTGGCTGTCACTGCCTGTGGCATTAGGGTGCACCCCTGGCTTTGGCTGTCACTGCCTGTGGCATTAGGGTGCACCCCAAGCTTTGGCTGTCACTGCCTGTGGCATTAGGGTGCACCCCAAGCTTTAGCTGGCCCATTGTTTTGGCAAAGGATTGCTGCAGGTACTAGCCATTTTCTGTATAGGGACTTGTGGCGACCAGAGGGTAAGTTGTAGCACACCCTATGTGGCACTGACATAACACGGTTGCCCCCAATCATGGCGGGAGATGGGCTCGGTGCTTGTGATGCCACGTTGCTCTGTACTGTGGGTCCATTCTGCTTATCAGTACAGTGTATTATGTCACTCCTACCTCTGCAGAGGGCAATAACAATGTCTGCTCTTAGCAGTGCCCCCTTCCCTTGGGTGCTGAGGAATGCCATTCAGACATTGGTGGTGCCCGCCTATAGAGTAGGGTGCAGTCGGCGGAGCGGTGGTGCCCCCTCCTATCTGGCTGTGTGCATATTGACTTGACTGGAGGGGATGGAGTTGCGCTCCTCTGCAGTCAGCAGTATATAATTAGAATCAATACCCGCAGATCTCTGAGCTGCCGCTCTGTGTGTGGGAGTTCATTCAAGGTAAAGAAGACGAGGAGGGAGGGGGAGGCGCAGAGCATCGCAGCCTTCTCATTCCATCGATTTATCGGGGACTGTGATTTGTAAAAAGGTTTAACGTCGTCCTCTTCATCCTCGCCCGAGCATCTTCTTCTTCCCCCGTCTCCTTAATGGAGTGAGAAATTATCATTTTCATCCTTAGTTTCACATGACGGGGTTAACTAGTTCAGTTCCAGGGGGATGATGCTTTGTGACGGTGGAGCTGAGGGTCCGGGATGGAAAGGGATTAGGGGAAAAGGGTCTGTGTCATCCCGGGACATTGGCTGTGTCATGTATCGCAGAAGTCGTGTAAAAGTTGCAATACCAGACGCAACCAGGAGACACAGGTGGCGCTGTTTCTATAAAATTGAGGGTTTTTTTTAAATCGGACTAAAAAGAATCCCTTTTTTAAGTAAAGTCTTGCTTATTGTTATTATCATTATTACAATAATCTGTGTATTTTATGTATTGTACTTAAAGGGGATGTGTCGGCAGTGCTGACCGTGTAGACTGCAGCCAGTATGAGGTATTGTCCCTGGAGAGATGTGTAATCAGACCTTTGTGTGTGTTGTTAGTAGCTGCTGGACTGTGATATATGGATTTGCATTCCAGGATTGTAGATTGCTCACACTGCTGTGCTCTGAGCTTCCCAGCTCCTCCCCTCTATTGTGATTGGCTGCTGCAGGGATCGATGCAATGAGCACAGCAGTCTGAGGCGAAGACCCAGGATTCTAAATCTATATATCACAGTCCAGCTGCTACTAACATACACAAAGATATGGTAACACATCACTCTGGGGACACTACCTAAAACTGGCTGTAGTCTACATGGTCACACCTGCTGACAGGTTCCCTTTCAATTTATGGTCTTGTCTAGTGTATTTTTCTGAAACAGCACCACACCTGT
The DNA here is from genome assembly GCF_040894005.1 of Engystomops pustulosus. Classification (NCBI taxonomy): domain Eukaryota; kingdom Metazoa; phylum Chordata; class Amphibia; order Anura; family Leptodactylidae; genus Engystomops; species Engystomops pustulosus. The sequence continues at coordinate 99,151,525 of NC_092419.1, forward strand.
GTCTAGTATTGCAGCTTATCCCCATCAGCTTTAATGGAGCTGACTAACAGTACCAGACACGACCTGTGGAGGAGGGTGGCGCTGTTTTTGGAAAGAAATAAGCTATGTCTTGTACCCGATGGTTTGTTAGCTATGAACTTTACCATGCTGTGTATTGGCTTTGTCTGTCACTTTTTGGGAGGTCACCAACCCCTAAAAATAGACAATGAAGAGACTTGATACAAGAGGACAACTTTTTTTTTTTTCTTTTTATTTTCAGGGGAAATAATCTTTAAAAACTCCTATGTTTCTGTAGGGTCCGGAGTCTACATCACCCGGGGGCAACTCATGAACTGCCACCTCTGTGCAGGCGTGAAACATAAGGTCCTACTACGACGACTCCTCGCCACCTTCTTTGACCGGTAGGTTCTCCAGAATCTGTTCTTCCGCAGTTTTTAACTTTTATTTTTGTGTAAAACTGAATCCTATTCTATGGATGTACAAACCCTGATGGAGTTGGGCTGTTTTTACTTTCTTCTTCACCCCCTCCCACTATAATGGTATGGTCCAAGTCTTGGAGACCAGCTCAGATCATTGCTAAATATCCCTGCAAAGGTTTTTCCTGCTCCAAATATTTAATCCCATTGGACTCCGAGCGCTCCTCTTAGGCCAGACGATAAAACAGGGCGTATGTGTTTGTAGCAGGGAGAGCCGGGAAGACGGGATTAGACACTTATCACCCACTGCAAGACACGCAAGACACGTAAAGATGGATATTCACACTGAATTCATTCTAGAAACAGCGCCACACTTCCCCGCAGGTTGAGTCAGGTAATGCAGCTCTATTAAAATGAATGGGGTTTAGCTGCAGTACCACACACAACCTATTAAGAGTCGGGGCGCTGTTTCTATTCAGGTTTGCGGTCTTGTCTCATCAGAGGCTATATACTACAATGCACAGTTGTATACACAGTAATGAGAAGCATAGCATCTAAAAGATTAGTAAGATTTCCTTCCTAGTTTCCAGCTGTTGGATACTGTTAAGTAAAGTGGCTGTTAAAGGGATCGTCCAGGAAGTTACGGAATCCCAGGACCACAAGACGTCATGTTCTTAATGCCTGGAACACCCCTTTAACATGATAGGATGTTCATGTGTTTGTATGTTGACGAGATCTCTAATTCTAGAATTCAGGATCCGTCTACTATCATGATGGTTTCCATCTAATTTTTTTTTTGTTTTTGTTTTGTGGTTATAACCTTAGTCTTCTATTTTACTCATAGAAAATCTTGTCTTGTTTCAGGAACACCCTGGCTAATAGCTGTGGGACAGGAATCCGCTCCTCCACCAGTGACCCGAGCAGGAAGCCTCTGGACAGCAGGGTCCTCAATGCTGTGAAGTGTAAGGACCTGTTATTACTGTATGTATTATAGCGCCCCCTACACTACTACACCAAGGAGGCGGCTGTACTGTACACACATTGTATAAGCCAATAGTTCCAGGAGACCTGCTATAATATGATATGGGGATAATATGGATTTTATCCCAGGTATCTCACTGTTAAAGGAGTTGAAAAATATGACTGCTTCTTTCCAAAAACCGTTCCACACCTGGCCACGGGTAGGAAGCAGAGATGAGCTCGGGTTCGGCTGCCCAACCTGGACGTTTTGCTGATAAATGGGGGCAAATGAATGCCCCTAGCTACTAACCAAGGCTAGGATTGGCCAGGGGAACTGTAACTGACACAGCTAGGTGTGTTCGTTTGCCGGATTGGCTGTTTGGCCTCCAATCCGGTAATATGTCCGGGTCGGACACCCGAACCGGGATGTTGAATCCACTCATCTCTACTAGTGAGCAATATTACAACTTGGCTCCATTCATATCTGTACGTCTGAGCTGCAATACCTGTACTAACCATGGTTAGGGGTGGCGCTGTTTTCAGAAGAAAGCAGCCATGTCTTTTAACCGCTGGACAATCCCTTTAACGAAACTTGGAAAAATAGGTAAATTTTTTTTTTTTTAGCAGATTCTTCCCAGATTATACAAAATTTGAAATCCTTTGGCCCATCCCTCAACATAACTCTTACCCCTGATAATTTTGGTGTAATATTTATGCATTTTTATGCTTTTCTCTAATTTTTGACTCTATTATAACACCACAAATTTTTTTTTTTTGTATCGTTTCTCCAGTATACTGTCAGAATTTTGCACCAAACTTTAAGGAGAGTGAGATGAATGTCATAGCGGCGGACATGTGCACCAACGCCCGCAGGGTGCGCAAGCGTTGGCTCCCCAAAATAAAATCCATGTTGCCAGAGGGCGTGGAGATGTACCGCTCCGTCATGGGCGCCACCGCCGCCGGGGTCACATTAGAATCCGACTTCCAACCAAGTCCGGCCCAAGCGTTTGAGCAACGGATCTACGCAGAGCGGCGAAACGATTCTGGCGCCATAGTATCTTTGAGAACTAACACAGCAAACATTGACCTCACCAACAACTCCAACCCTTCGTTCGAACAGACCCAGGAGGCCGAGGGAGCGACCGGCTCCGTCATCCAGGAGGTAGGTGGCACCGATCCGTTGGCATCAGATAACCAGAACACACCTCCGCCACCATTTGAACAAACCACCGGCACTACTAGCAGGCCAGAAACCCCAGTGAGAAGACAAGACACTGCGTACAGTGGGACTTTATAAAAAAAACGGAAGAGCCAAGACGGGCGCGCGTCCAGGCGCTGACCGATAAGGGATGTGTAATATTAGCACTTGCTTGCATGAATTACTAATACGAAAACCAATGTGATCAGCCACTTACCCTCAGAACTGCTACTTTTGCCTGACTAAAATGTGATTTTTATTCTGCTTGTATTAAAAACAAAAACTAAACAAAAAAAAACCTACGGCAAAAAAAGAAAAATCCGAAGGAGAAAATAATCGCATTCGTTATACTGTAAATTTTGCCGGGGTCGGAAGCGACCACCTTAGATAAGAAGACAAAACGGGCTCCTTTTTAAGATAACGAGAACTTAACTCTCTTAACGAAATGAATGCATCCATTAGATTTTTTTTTTCTCTTCCAGCCAGGGTCGAACGATCCTATCATACAAAAGCACGTAAAAAGAAAACAAGTAAAAAACAAAAAACTCTCGATAATAATATAATCGGCGTCATTCATCTGTTCACGGGTAAAGCAGATGTCACTTACATCCAGTCATTTAAGGTAGAGGACCTCATGGAAATCGCAGTCTACGGAACACGTCTAGGTGCCATAACGAGGCGGTTTTGTTTTGTGTTTTTTTTGTACAAAAAAGAGATTATTGGGTTTTACTAATTTTTTTAGTTGACCTTTTTCTCTTGCATTAGGACTAATGTAACTGCTAATGACAACTGATGATGATGCAAAATGACTTGTATGGTGCATTTTACTAAAGTAGTCAATCAATTGGATGAATGTTATGGGAGGGGTTGCAGCAGGTGAAGAGTGTTTTCATCTTGTCGGGGGGCAGTGACCTGTCATTTTATCAAATACTAGTAAGGACAGTCAAGGGAAGCTGGAAAGCAAGGACTATCCTGTAAATAGTCGGTTAACAGCGGAAGACAAATGAGTTGATTTTGTGGGATCTAGTGACCTATGGTATTATTCCATCGACTATAAGTAAGGATAAAGATGACCAGGTTGGTGTCAGTTATCTGAGAAGGAACCATGACCCAAAAAATAGTCCAAAGGCAGGAATGCTGACAACAGCAGCAGCAGATGAGTGATCTGATCTTGTAGGAGGCAGTGACTTACATGTGAATTCTAACGATTGAGGACGGGCCTAGAGTCATGAGGTGAGGAAGGTTAGAACATCCAAGCATTGAAAGGAAAATACGGAATGATGACCACAGAAGATTATGCTGATCTTGCAGTAGGCAGTGACCAAATACCATGATGCATGGTAGAGGAAACGGAGGATCTCAATAGAACTTCATAGCAGTTTGCTGAAAATATAGCGATGCCAAATGTACCTCAGTATAAAACAAAGTTTATACACGTAAATTTTCTGATGAAAAGAAGCACTTTTGATAGATCCGTTATTATCGGTATTCTGTGTTCACATCCCACTTGTCTCATTTCTGCATTGAACGTATGTAGACAGCAGCCAAGAACATGGCGGAAGTGCATGTAACCCCACTAATGTCACCGCAGTAACCATAAACGCATGGCGGAGGGTAGTTGCATTGGGATGGCAATGTTGCTCAAGAACTGGGTTAGGCCACAGACAGTCGTCTGGATTTGTCATTTCGGGAACGTTGTCCAGGAATTTGTTGAAGAATGTTAACTATGTGAACGTAGATCTGAAATATTTGGTAATACTGTATGTGCTCTGGTACCATGAAGTAGTTAATGGGAAGGTGACAATTCAAGAAAAACCAAGGAGAGTTGAATGCCCACGTTGCCATGTGAAATTTGTGAAGAGCAGGATTGACCTTGGTCTTGGGTTCCATCGTTGGAGCAGGATTGTAGGTATGAGGGCCAAAAGATCTTCGATCCGGTTGGTTGTATAATGGCTGCTACCCTCACCCTCCAAAAGGCTCATCTTGAATATTTATGGCCACTTGTTTCTCATAACTTAAACTATTTTCAGTAATGATTGACCAGTGGTTGGATATCCGTCCATACCGACGGCCATACATAGACTTAAAATCCAAAAAGTAAGATCTTAAGTGTTCATTTCCAAGCACCAAAATTGGTTTTGGGTTTGCGTCGTTGTTTTTCTTATCATTGGTTTGATTATTTTAGATCTTGGCTTAGGGGTCCCACTGGTCAAAGGAGGCTTCTTGCTCCGTAGAATCTTGGTTACAGGTTCTAGAACCAGGTTTGTAGGCCCTGAAAGTCGTTGGCTTGAACTTGAGGTTACGATGGCCTTGAAGAACTCCAAGTTGCTTACTTTATACAATTATTACATATGCCCTTCCTTTAGGAGTCAAGTATTAAAGCAATTGGATGTTTATCTGTAGGGTGGACATAAAATGCATTCTACAGAAGTTCTAGCAGGGTAACATTTGAACATTGCTTACACAGCACCAGGCTATCCCCATATCCTCAAAATGGATTAAGAGTACATTAATTTGTCATGTAAAAGCAGTTTATTGATTTGATATCAGTCTTAATGTATATTTTAGAAACCACCTCTTACCTTGGATACCTCCCAAGCCTAGACTAATTAATGGAGTCTGCCTTTGATGCATGCATTTCCCAGAATCCTATGGGGGCTCTTTTAGGTAAGGTAGTATCAGGTCACTCCATCAGGCTCTTCTCTCAGCACCGTGTGTTGATTTGTCTTCAGTCAGATAGTAATGTTAAGCACTTTATTGCGGGAAAATAGATCTAAAATATCTAGGGGCTTCTTTTTCCTTGAACCTTATAATAGGTTTGGGGTCCTCACATGAAGGATAATCGGTAGGAAGTTCTTGATAGAAGAAGGGGACCATAACTCATATATGTATAAGTCCTGGGTAGAAGTTTGATGTCCAAAGTTCTATCTTGTAAATGTTCATAACACGGTTGACTATGGCCTGAGCCAGTGATCATACATGATTGGTTTACAGACAGTCCCCTACTTAAGGACACCCGATGACCCCTATTTACAGATGGACCTCTCTGCCCACTGTGACCTCTGGTGAAGCTCTCTGAATGCTTTACTTTCGTCCCAGGCTGCAATGATTAGCTGTAAGGTGTCTGTAATGAAGGTTCGTTGGCTTCCACAACATGGAGCCCACAAAGCTGATGGAACCCATTTCTGGGCATGTTCTTGTATTGGTCTAATAATCTGTAGGGCGTTGTTAGCAATAACAACATAGCACTTTGGACAAGAGTGAGTTTTTTTACCCAACCAAAAAACTTTGTGTGTTTTGTTGAGTTTTGGTTTCTGAATAATGGTGGGAAATAGGGGGTTTTAGAACTTGAAGCTAACAAAGCAGAAGGAGTTCATTTCTTGACAGGTTCTTGTGTGGGTCTTATCATTTGAAGGATATTGTTGGAATTTACGAGATAGCACTTTGGACGTCATTGGTGGTGCAAGATTTGGTTTATTTATAATGGGTTACTCTGTGATGATGGGAAGTTAGTAGGGGCCTTAGGATCATGTAGCTAACAAAGTGGATGAAGAACATTTCAGAGCAAGATCTTATATGGTTCTCATCATTGGACGGACATTGTTAGTATATTCAAGATAGCACTTTGGACGTCAATAACGATATAAGATTGGTTTGTTCACCCAATAAACATCTGTGTGAGGTTCGTTGGGTCATACGGTTTAATCGGTGATGGTGGGAACAAAGTATGGGCTTCCAGAACATGGGAGGCTTAGAACATGGCTTAGGAGCCCATTTCTAGGCAAGTTCTTGTATGGGTCAGACCATCGGTAGGACTTTGAGATTTACAAGATAGCACTTTGGATGTCATTGATGTCTATTGACCAAACTGAGACGGCTCTTGAGGTCCTAGTGGTTACCGCGTGATGGTGAGAACGATTTAGGAATGGGTTTGGAAATATTTTCTCCTATATTATTATAGCACTTCGTACCAGTCCATTTCTAACATTCATTTATTTTGACATCATTACATGAAGACAGGACGACTGTTATTGTTTGCATGGTGCTCCTAAAGTTTCCCATAACCCCAATAAATTCAGAAGATCAAGGCCCAATTAATAGGTTCCGTCTTAACATAGGAGTGTTAAGGCACCCTGTACAATAGGTGGTGCCAAACTGAGATAGGAAGCCGCCATCTCTGGTCCATGTTAATAAAACCTTACACAGCTCACCATCCAACGTGGATGTCCTTGATCTCTGACATTCCCCAATCAATATCTACCCAACCCTGTTACAAAATGTGCACAAATTTAGAATGGACCAAAATGCGTTGTATATCCAAGACCTAGACAAGCTGTTGAAATGCAGGAGGCGAAACGCGTTGAGACTATAAAGCTTATCTCTTGACAGCTCCACTGATTTACAGGTACCTCTAGCAGCTTAGGCACAAGTTACCAGATCTTAATATACATATATGGGAAGGTTTAAAAAAAAAAAAAACTAAAAACAAAAAAAAATCCAAGGTACCTCTTTGCACAGTGTACCTTGCCAGTGGTATCTGCAGTGCAGGTATTAGTATAGCTCAAGATCAATAAGGTTAAACCAAAGCGGTATTAATCTGTAGTATCTAAAGAAAGCACTTATTATATGGGGAGTGAAACGCGTGTGTGTGTTATATTACTGATGATGATCTGTGAATTAATGGGAATGGCCTTGAATGTAAAATATATGAGTTTTAATGTACGTTCTTTCAACCCACAATTTCATTTAGTACAAAAATGAAATGTTTTGGGGCCCTCGGGGGTCGACGCGTAGAATAAAGTTCACTTCTTGCACAGAGAGAGAGAGAGAGGGGGAGGAGTTTATCCGGGGTAGTGACAGGCACCTTGCACAATGGGAGAGAAGAAGAGTATATATATATATTTTTATTTAGCTCATTTCTTCCTGTATATATTTTTGATTTTAGGAAAGCAGAATATGTAGGGTTAAAATGTAAAAAAAATAATAATTAAAAAAAAATAATGTGACCGGAATAGGACTCGCGGATGTCCCCTCCCGACACCCGTGAGAAATTTGCACTAACGTTTTGTGTGTGTCAAAAGGTTAATGAAGATCGGAGTGGATGAGGGGATCGAATGTACAGAGAATCGTGATTGTACAGGCTTTCCTGAGTGCCTTAGAGGAGTCTTTTTTTGCTAAAAATATGTGAGAAAAAAAATTCTAAAAAAACGAGTTCCTCTATGTCTGTGGGTGGAAGGTCCAAAAAAAAAAAAAAAATTCTTCCTTAACGGGATTGAATAAACTTTATGAAATCCCTCCTGTTTACAACGGATGTGGGCTGTCTAGTATTCACAGAAAGGTCTGCCTAATATGACGTTTGTTATCATTGCGATGCATGTTTTTTTACTTTTTTGGGTTTATTTGTTAGCAATATTACAAGTATTTGCATGATATAAAGCACCTTTTTCTTCCTAGGTCTTGTGAAGATTTAGGATTTTTTTTTTAAAACAAAGGGGTTGGTTGCCTTCAGATAACTTTAACTTGTGCATGACGTCCTCCTGCAACTTTAACCAAACTGTCTTTTTTTTTTTTTTTGTGTGGATTTTTACTGGCTTGAGATATGACGCTTTAAAATTTAAAGCTCGATCTTATCTCGGGGGGCGGCATCTCATATCGAGAAATTATTAAAAGTAACGGTAGCAAGAAGTGATTCACGCGATGAAAGGGAATGGGTCAATAAAGAGACCCCTTTCAGTTAAAGCAAACGAAAATAATCTGACGCAAGTGCTAATTAAGTCCCATGCCCCTCAGTAAACCTTCCAGTCCAGGAGGCCTCCTCTTCTCTGCCCTGTAGACTCATTTCATGCTTCCAGTACGTCGAAAGGTGGACCGATTGGCCAAGATTATTAGCAAGGGGAGGAGCTTAATTAGCATACATGTCACAGATACCATAACTTAAAGGGGTCTATCTGGTGACGCTCTCCCTTAAGTTTTTAAAGGAGGGTCTGTGCAAGCCAAAAATAATCTGAAGGTTCAAACCCCCCTTTAAAGGGGAACTCTATATAATAGGTTGTTTTCCCCTTTAATGTCGGACATCGATGGACGAAGCAGAAGCGGAAAATTTTTGCTGTGTCTTCTTCCTCTGACTTCCACACACATGTAATGACACTGTACTTTATTTTATTTTTTTTGTTTGTTTTATGGTTACACTGCATTATTAAAGGGCACAGTGACCTCCAGTCTCACTCCAACGTGTTTCATTGTCCTGCAGTTACTTTCTATCTGAGAAATTTAACTTGATGCCATGAAATTGATATATTCTAAACCCTTTGGATCAGGCGGAGAAAAAAAAACGGGCTCTCCAGAGTGGAACAAGGTCTGCATTGTTCTTTATAGGAGGCAAGACACAGTGTGCCAGGACAGGACCGGGTAGGGCCGCTCCTTACAAGTCACATTGTGCACCCGTCAGTGCTTTCCGATTTATATGCAGCTCATACGGTTTCATTTTTGAGAGAGTAATACTCTTTCTAACCAGTAGGGGTCACTGCCTGGGAAGAATGTTGGCTGAAAGAAGATTCCATATATTCTACATTGAAGAAAATCGTAAATACTAGAAGCAAATTTGGGAATATAACTGACACGCTATAGACCACCATGTGGTTAGTTTTCATTTTTTTCATTCAGTTTTCCAATATATTTGTCAATTCAGCCCAAATTACTCAGCAATTTCTAGGGATCTTTATGATAATTGATCTGTAGCTTTATATTCACTAAAACTAGAAACCCAAATAAGCCTGAAAATGAAGGGAGTTGCTGCAGACCCTAGAGGCTGGACCCCTTTTGATTGTAGAGCGGCCACTGTTATAATTCAGGCAGGTATTTCCCAAGCAGCGGCCACTACGGGTCAGACATGGTATTGCATGGCAGACGCTGACGTGACAGGCTGCCTATTTCATAAACACAGGTGCATCATCCATGAAGCGAGTTGAGCCTATTGCCTCAGGCGGCACCACTTGCAGCAAGATGCAGGGCAGGATCAGGGGTGCAGGCATCTACTATAAAGTAGCACCGGACACCTAAAAATAGTGTCTCTTCACACCTGATGTCAGCGTGGCCGTGAAGAAGACACTGCATGGAGATTCCACTTTAAAAAAAAAAAAAATATATAAATTACTGATATATTACTTCTGGTATATATCCCAATATCTAACAGGGCATCTGGTTTGATTATTTTGGATCATGTGATCGTAATAAAATTTGCAGTGGTTGCCAGAATTAGTCTTAGAACGGGATATAATAGCTACACGTCTCGTTGTAATCGTGGCCTAGTAATATTATGGCGTTTGCAGCAACTTGGCGACAGCCACCATATCCGATGACTTAGTTTACTAGGAAGCCAAACTGAGAGGCAGTGTCTGTAATACTACAACTCCCACTATGCTTGGTCTGGACCACTCCACTTTTTTTTTGATGATAGTTACCTGGTAGACGCTAAGGAACCATATATATATCTTGCTTTAAACATATACAGGTGGTCCCCTAGTTACAAACGGACCTCTGGATGTTGGTAATTTACTGTACTTTAGCCTTAGACTGCCATAAACAGCTATAACAGTTATCAAAGATTTATTACTAATCCTGGTTCTTATGACAACCCAACATTTTTTAAATCCAATTGTCACAGAGGCCCAAAAAATTTTTGACTGGGGTTACAATTATAAAATATACAGTTCCGACTTACATACTAAACTTAAATTAAAAACAAACCTACAGAATCTAACTTGTATGTAACCCGGGGACTGTCTGTATTGTAGATGGAACTCGAAGGGAAGGCAATTCCTCATTCTAAATTTCCCCAAAGCTGCTTCTACTCTTGGCCAGGAACGGATGGTCTCGTGAGGGTCATGTATAAGGCAAGGAAGACAGTGGACCATAAAGGGACTAGCTCTAAGAGACAACCCCTCTACTTTAACTTTTGGAAATGCCCTTTACTATTGAACTTGATAACCTGCACCAGTGTCAAACTGGCCCACCAGAAGGACCCTCCTGTAGTCCCAAGTCCTGACCTGATATTGTACCCAACAGATTCAGTAGAAGAGAACCTAATTTTGAGGCTTGAGGGGTGTATTTCCAAGAGGTTGAAGCTGGACCCCCAGAATAATTTTAACCAGGGGGCCCAAGGAACCCAAGTCCAATACTACAAGGTCCATCATAGTGGTCTTCAAACTGTGGTCCTCCATCTATTTTGTGGACTCCAGGCATCCTGGGAGTTGTAGTTTCACATCGAAGCTGAAGACTTCCCCCCCATCCCCACCGTTTACAGTGCTTTTTGCCCACCATGGGTAACTAGCAGACGTAATACTATATTTAGCGACTAAAATGGTGCAAAGTCCTCTAAATATTTTGACTTGAACACTTGGATGGCATCAGAATCAAATAAAACATTAATCCTCGGGACATGATGTTTAGGGAGGGAAGACGGAGTACATTGTGTTTTTAGGGTTTGTTTAGGTTGGGCCTGGTACTGTATTTCATGACTGTTAGACGAGGACTTCACAGATGCACCGCCGAGTTATTCTTATCCCGCGGTGATTTGCTTCTTTTTTATGTTGTTTGTGTTCCATCCACTGGTACGTATGTGCTGTTACTATGTAGATTTACAACTGTTATTTTGTAACTATGGCTTTCCTAATATATCAAAATGAGGAGAGAAAAAAAAATAATATTCCAACCTTTCCGAAAATAAACGGTAAAAAAAAAAAAAAATTGGTCACAAAGGTTTTCATGTCATGGAACGAGAGATTGAAATAATACGGCTTCATCAGACATGACCATTCATTGTAAGATGCTTTGTAAAATTCACATTTACAGAATAATAAAGTCGATTGAAATTACTTTTTTTTGGGCTGGTTCTTAATAGTTTTACATTGTAGGGGTACGAGGCGCTAAGTGATTGCACATCCCAAGGAGAAGGACTGGAGAATCCAAAAAAAAACAAAGCCGGGACTATAACAGGGAATCAATATTGCTTACAGTGTTCCCTTGAAGGTATAGTCTAGAAAAAGCTAGTACAGGGCATTATGCTGTGTTTTATTCAAGAGCTGCACTCACTATTCTGCTGCTGGTGCAGTCACTGTGTACATACATTACTTGTCCTGTATTGATCCTGAGTTACATACTGTATTATACTCCAGAGCTGCACTCACTATTCTGCTGGTGCAGTCACTGTGTACATACATGACATTACTTATCCTGTACTGATCCTGAGTTACATCCTGTATTATACTCCAGAGCTGCTCTCACTATTCTGCTGCTGGTGCAGTCACTGTGTACATACATGACATTACTTGTCCTGTATTGATCCTGAGTTACATCCTGTATTATACTCCAGAGCTGCACTCACTATTCTGCTGGTGCAGTCACTGTGTACATACATGACATTACTTATCCTGTACTGATCCTGAGTTACATCCTGTATTATACTCCAGAGCTGCACTCACTATTCTGCTGCTGGTGCAGTCACTGTGTACATACATGACATTACTTGTCCTGTATTGATCCTGAGTTACATCCTGTATTATACTCCAGAGCTGCACTCACTATTCTGCTGCAGGTGCAGTCACTGTGTACATACATGACATTACTTATCCTGTACTGATCCTGAGTTACATCTTGTATTATACACCAGAGCTGCACTCACTATTCTGCTGCAGGTGCAGTCACTATGTACATACATGACATTACTTATCCTGTACTGATCCTGAGTTACATCCCATATTATACTCCAGAGCTGCACTCACTATTCTGGTGCTGTTGTAGTCACATGACATTACTTATCCTGTACTGATCCTGCGTTACATCCTGTAGATCTTTTATTTTATATAAAAGTAAAAAACATAACAATACAAACCAAACATAATATACCATATATACAATCTTACCTGCTGGTCCAGCCCCATTCACTCCTAGCAAAAACAATAACTTAAAATACACCAAAATGAATAAACACCAATTACCACAACCCCCACCCAACCGATTATTACATCCTAAACCAAACCAATAAACAAACACAAGCCACACCCGCAAATAAACAAAAATGACTATAAATATACATAAACCCACCCTACACCCTCTAATAACAAACCACCCCACACAGATCACATCCCACACCCGTTTTTTTTTTTTTTTTTTTTAAATATATAATAACAAATACACACAACACTACACTAAACTAAATCCCTCGCCCGCACCCTCCCCTTCCCCCCAGACACTGGTCTAACGTCCAAAGTTTGCGTTAAGTAGTCCAGACCAGTGCCCAGGGTCATAGAGTCCAAGGTCAGTTCGTAAATCCCACCACCATCGCCCCCCTCCCAACCTAACACTAATCCCAAACCCCACTATATACAATATATACAGTATTTACAACATAACATAAAGAAAACAGAATACAAATAAAATCTCAACAACATCAATCAAAACCACATAAAGCCCAGGTTCGGTGCCTGCAAGCCCAACATCACTACATGCTAAGAACACAAAACAAAAATCTACAGTGTCAGCACCAGCCCAACACCAGGAGAGGAGACGACAGACTAAGGGACACTAAAGGAGAACCCCCTCCAAAGGAGAGAGGCCCTCCCCGTGCCCAGCCCCTCATACTCCAGAGAGCGCACCCTCACCAGGTCACCCAGAATGTTCCTAACCACCTCATCCACCGGGAGGATTTTACGCTGCGTCGATACTAAACACCGTGCGTTCCACGTGTGGTACCTGACCACTAGGCTAACTAGGAATAACGTGCAGTGGTCCCGGCCACCCAGGCCTCTGAATGCTCCATAGGCCCACTCCGCATAGGAGAGACCGGCCAACCCGGGCCAATGGATGGAAGCGCCCACCCGGTTGTACACCTCTGTGTTAAAGGGACAATGAAGCAGGAAGTGGTCCATGCTCTCCAGCAGGCCACCGCACTCCTCCCAGGGACAACCCCTTTCCTCAGAGGTCCTACACTTCAGATTGTCCCTCACACACAGCTTTCCATGGAAGCAGCGCCAAGTCACGTCCCAAAACTTCAAGGGGATTCTGATGGAATTCAATAAACTCAAACCCACCCCCAGATCCCGACTTGGGCAATCCCTGAGGGCCAGAGGCTTCTGGAAATGGGTCAACAGAACCCTCTTGTCAAGGACTTTCCTCGACATGGTCCTGATCTCCCACATTCCCAGACCCCACCGGCGAATCACCTTCAGAACCGGGGTAGCGTAAGCCGGAAGATGCCCATGCGGTGTACGGAGATCCTTCACTTGTCCTCCTGTCTCCCATTCCTGGAAGAAAGGCCGAAACCATCCCCTGCAGGAGTATACCCACGGAGGAGCCCTCTCTTTCCAGAGGTTTGATACATTGCTCTTAAGAAAGGTATTCACTAGGAACACCACAGGGTTGACCATACACAACCCTCCTTGTCTCCTCGTGCGGTAAGTAACCTCTCTCTTGATTAGGTTCAGCCTATTCCCCCATAACAGCTGGAAGAACAGACTGTACACCCGAGTCCAGAGGGGTTCTGGCAACATGCACACACTGCCCAGATAAATCAGCAGTGGGAGCAGGTAAGTTTTAATCAGGTTCACCCTTTCTCTGAGGGTCAAAGACCAACCCTTCCACTGGTCCACCTTCTGGGCGGCGATCTTAAGCCTGCCGTCCCAGTTTTGCATGGGGTAATCCCCCTGGCCAAATTCGATGCCGAGAACTTTGGCAGAGTCCTGGGGCCCTGGAAGAGTGTCCGGGAGATCAAAGCCTGGATCCCCCTCTCCCAGCCAGAGACTCTCACACTTATCCCGGTTGATCTTGGACCCAGAAGCCTCTGAGTAGCGGTCAACCTCTGACATCACCCATTGCGCCTCCCCTCCCGAGGACACGAAAACGGTGACATCATCAGCATACGCTACCACCCTTACAGTGGCTTCCGGTGCTGCCCGATCCATCCCAACTCCCACCAACGGCCCACGATCAACCCTCCTAACGAATGGGACGATCGCGAACACGTATAAAAGTGGGCTCAGAGGACAACCCTGGTGAACACCAGACCCGACCTCAAAAGAGCGGCCAATCCAACCGTTCACAAGCGGGAAACTCTCTGCCCCTGCATACAAAACCTTTAGCCAATTGACAAACTCCCCCGGCAGGCCATACCTCAGAAGGACAGACCAGAGGTACTCGTGGTTAACTCGATCAAACGCTTTTGCCTGATCCAAGGACAGCAAGTACCCCTTCCAGTTACCAGCCCTGCCCTGCTCCACTGCCTCCCGGACACAAAGCACAGCACTAAATGTACTGCGGCCTGGAACAGAGCAGTGCTGGGTCCCCGAAAGGAGCCGGGGTGCAAACTGCACCAGCCGATTAAACAGCACCTTTGCCAAAACCTTTCTGTCCGTATTGAGAAGCGATATGGGACGCCAGTTCTCAACACGAGATCGGTCCTTACCCTTTGACAGGATGATCAGGGCTGACCTCCTCATTGACTTCGGCAGAGCGCCCGAGGAAAGACACTCATTGAAAACCTCAGTCAAGAGGGGAACCAAGGCGTCCTTAAAGGTCTTATAAAACTCAGATGTTAAGCCATCCGGACCTGGCGATTTCTTGAGAGTGAGCCCTTCAATCGCCAGGCTGACTTCCTCTTCCCTGATCACTTCGGTCAAAACATCAAGAGAGGGGTCTACTCCTGGCTCAGGGACAGTTTCAGCCAGGAAAGCCGACATCACATCCCGATCTAGACCCTTCCTGCCCAAGAGGTGTGAGTAGAAGGATCTGACGACCTCCAGAATCCCTGATCTGGACCTTTTCAGGGATCCCGTACTGTCAACCAGTCCTGTGACAACTTTACCATTCACTGACATCTTGCAGTTTCTGTAAGGGTCGGGCGAGCGGTATTTCCCGTAATCCCTCTCAAAAACCAAAGATGCGTGTCTATCGTACTGACACCTCTTCAGCAAGGATTTCACTCTGGAGATGTCCTCACAACTACCTCCAGTCGAGACGAGATGCTCGAGTTTCCTCCTCAGGCCCTGATACAGGCGGTACCTGTCCAGGCTCCTGAGGCTCGAGAGCTGGCGGAAGAATCTCGCCACCCTTTTCTTGAGCATCTCCCACCACTCTGACTTACTACTACAAAGGCCCAGCAAAGGTACCTGGCTCTGAAGAAAGTCCTCAAAGGATTGTCTGATCTCCGCTTCTTCCAGGAGAGACGAATTGAGCTTCCAGTAGCCTCTTCCCATTCGGGGGGTCTCTGTAACATTCAGAGAAAACTAAATTAAACAGTGATCGGAGAATTCCACCTCAACAACAGAAACTGGTGAAGAAATGGCTTCCTCCTTTAAATAAAACCTGTCTATTCTAGACCTGCAGCTACCCCTATAATAGGTGAACCCCGCGTGGCCTGGGGTGTGCCGGATGTGGACATCCACCAGGCGAGCCTCACTAGCTATGCTATTAAGAGTGACGCTATCATAAGTCAGCTTGTCTCTGGAACCTCCCCTATCCTGGGACCTCGTGACAGCATTGAAGTCCCCTCCAAAGACCACCTGCCGACTTGTAAAAAGGTAGGGCTTGATCCTCATAAAGAGACACTTCCTGTCCCACTTGGACTGGGGACCATAGATGTTAATTAGGCGAAGTTCTTGTCCCTTCATGAGGACATCCAGGATCAGGCACCTCCCCATTTCTAACTCAATAACTCCTCGGCATTCTACCGATGCGGTAAAAAGGACCGCCACTCCGCTATACGGCTCGGCCGCAAGAGACCAATAGGAAGGCCCGTGTCTCCATTCCCTCTTAGCTTTAAACACGGCCGCCAAATCTGGCAGCCTGGTCTCCTGCAAAAAATAAAATGTCGGCTTCAACGCGGCCGAGAAAATCAAAGGCCGCAAATCTAGCCGCATCAGACTTAATGCTGGCGACATTAATGGACGCCAGCGTCAACGGAGTGGGTGCCGCCATCATGAGTGATTGAGTTAGACGGCTTTCTTTTTACCCATCTTACCACCACCCTCGGGAAATGAACACCCCCTTTTTAGACATATTGTGGTGTCCATCTCCCGCACCTCTGATGCTTCAGGGGCAGATCCAGGACCTGCCCCCTCATCCTCGTCTCCAGACTCTGGGCCAGTCTCCCCTCCTGAGGACCCTGACTCCCCAGGGGGAGACTCGGCACCTCCTGCAGGCTCCGCCACCTCTGGCCCTTCACCCTCAGCCCCTCCATCGGCAGGAGAGGCTCCATCCAGGGCCAGGAATCGATTTGAAAGTTCGACCAGCGGGGGGTTGGTTGCACCTTCCTTGGGTACCTTAGTCAGGGAGGGAGAAGATCTTACACCTCCCTTCTTTTTACCCTTTTTCTTCTTTTTGGCGCCACGCTTACGCTTTTCCTCTAGCCACGCCCTATTATCCTCATCCATACTCTCATAATGGGAGGAGTCTGAGGACGTGGCACCTTCCTCTCTCTCGATCCTCCTGACCTCCTCATCCAGTACATCATCCCCTGGGGCCTCAGCGACAGGTGTGGTCTCCAGGATAGCGCCAGAGGTTGTCCCAGCAGGCCGAGACTCCCCCCGCTCTCTCTCCTGTTGACGCTTCTCTATACGCCTTAGCTGGGCAGGCGTCTTTTTCCTGTCTTTCTTCCCTGGCCCCTCCATTCCTCCGCCTCTGCTAGTCCCCTCTCCAGCAGATTCGGCCTCATGGCTTTCATCCGCTGAGGTTGAGCCTGCATTCGCGAAGGAAAGAGGACAACGACTGTACGGGTGACCGAGATCACCACACAGGTTACACCTAATCTGCCCTGTACAGGATGCAGCGAGATGGCCGACACCCCCAACGCACACTTCTGCACGGTGCAGTTTGCGCTGAAATGTGTGGGGTCATCGCACCTGTGACACAGCTTAGGCTGCCCCCGGTAGAAGATCAGGATCCGATCCCTCCCCAGGAAGGCTGATGAAGGGATGTGGGCGACTGAGTTACCTGAACGCCTCAACTTCACCATGAAGGTCCAGGCCCCTGACCAGATACCATACTCATCACGATTTTTCTCGGGTACTCCCATTACCTCTCCATAACGATTCATCCAGGTCATGATGTCAAAGCAAGATAGTGATTCGTTACGGGTAAGAACGGTCACTTTCTTGAGTTCGCTCTGGCGGGACACTGCTTGCACAGCAAAGTCCCGTTACTCGGGCTCGTTGTATCTCAGCTCATAGTTGGACCAGAAGAGCTCAAGCCCCTCCGGCCGAACAAAGCTGATATCAAACTCGGATGTACCATAGGGATGGATCAAGGCAAAGATGTCAGCCGCCTTGAAGTCCATCTTCAGCAGCAGCTCAACTACCCGTGCCCGAGGGGGACACACATCACTGCCACGCCACCGAAGACGGACCACATTCCTACGGTTAGCACCCGGCCCGGTTGTCGGGAGCGACCATGATGTCTCCCTGCCTCTTTGCTCTCGGAAGGCAGACAGGCCGTGCCTCTCTGTCCAAAACGACAAATCAACCTCCTCCCCCGCTACATTGATCGTCCTTTCTCCCTTCTGTAAGGCCTGCAGGAGGCGCCGTTGCAAAAAGCCGTCCCCAGAGCCCAGAGACGAGGATGATGGAATCCTACTTCCCCCAGCAGCGACACTGGCATAGCTCTTAATAGGGGCCGCCACTGGGGGAGCAACCGGACCAACCCCTGCACCCACCACATTAACACTACCCACCTGCATGTTACACTCAGCCGCGCCACTCACACCACCAGTCACTCCATCACCCACCCCCAAAGCTGGCAAAGATTCTGCACCACTCACATTATCCACCACAACATTACTGACTCCACTCACACTGGCTGGACCAGCAGCAATATTAGCAGACAAGACCACCTCCGCTATTACACTCCAGAGCTACACTCACTATTCTGCTGCTGGTGCAGTCACTGTGTACATACATGGCATTACTTATCCTGTAGTGATCCTGAGTTACATCCTGTATTACACTCCAGAGCTGCACTCACTATTCTGCTGCTGCAGTCACTTATGTGCAGTCATGTAGTGTTCTTATGTTATTACATTACATAACAATGTAATACATATTACATTGCCAAATTTTCTCCTAGAGGGTACTTGAAAACCGAAATGAGGAAACACAACTTCAAAATGTCTTTTGATAAAAGATTTGGCTACACTGAAGTGGACTATTCCATAGGGTCGTCTTCTAGAGGGTAAGTCAGCTTCCAGAAAATTATTTTTGCTTCGTGGCCTTTTTATTTTTTTTTGTCTTTTCTCGAAGAGGTTGAGGATTGGGATACCCCTTATAATATTGTGGCTACTAGCTGCAAAGAATAAAGCACCATGAGGTCTCCAGGTCTGAAATTCACTCTTAATAGTAAAAACCTATGGCTTTTGTTGGTTATGTCTTACTAAAATTTAATATCTTTTTATGGGGCTATATCAAAGGACAATGGCTTACACTGCATGACAGTCCTATAGGTTCATCTCCTCGAGGTCCGTAGGTTGCCCACATACCAGTTCCCACCAATGCCCTGACATGTCTGATGTGTATCTCGCTCCCTGTTATAGTTCATATTATATTCTCTTACATCAAACATGTAAAATAAACCATTCTTCTGAGGTTAATGGGTAACGAAAGAGTCACACATGAGCAGGATTTCACACCGTGATAAAGTGGCTGCCGTGGCAGGACCTCACGTAACAGGACATTCTTTGAATACAGACATGGTTTATGGTTGTGTTTGCACAGATGACTAAACATGATTGTATGACACAGCAGAAACATAATAACATAGTAAAAAATAGCTGGAAGATAAACCAGGGGCATAGCTATGGATGTGCTGTACCCCCAGGGAAAGGGGCGCCAACAAGCTTCCAAAATTTAGCAATGGTCTTTAGGTACAAGGTTAGGGCAGCTAATGAAGGTGAAGGAGAACTATCCTATGGAGCCATCAAAAGGGGTAGGACCACCTCCCAAAGTGCAAAGAGGGGGTAAATACACATAAGGATTGTATAACACTGACCATTACCGTCCCGTACCAATTGAGGGTTGTATCTGAGCTGACGTTCGGGGAAAGTGTATATGAGCGGCCCCTTGACCAAGTTTAGAGGATGTTCTTTTGAATTGGTCGTAGGTTCCTTTGTGTTCCTGGGTTCAGGAATTGGTTTATGTTGGGGAAACTTCCCATATCAGAATTTTTAATTATTTGCATTGTACCAGGGGGAACACATTGGGGCACATTTACTAAGTGTCCGAACGCTGCATTTTCGTCGGGTTTCGCAAATTCTTTTCCATTTTGCGCTGAATTGCCCCAGGTTTTTGCCGCACGCGATCAGAATGTGTCGCACCGGCTTGCATTCGGCACAAATCGGGAGGCGCGGACATCAGACAACCCGACTGTTTCGGACAAACTGCGGAATTTAAAAATGAAATTGTGTCGCAAGATTAGCACTCACATGCATCGGGAAGAAGAAGGTGAACCCCGGCGGAGCTCAGCAGGACACATGCAGGAAATTGGATGCACGATCTTAGTGAATCACGGCAGCTCCGAATCCTCGTCGGACAACGCACGACGGGGATCGCGTTGGGACGGGTAAGTAAATGTGTCCCATTGTGACTCATTGTTATATATCAGTGGGTGGCTGGAACCATGGTTGACACTTTTAACCTCAACAAAACAAGTGTCCTCCTCTAGAGGAACCTGCAAGGTCCTGACATTAGTAAGGCTTCCAGGGTGTGCACACATACCATGGAGCATAGTTGTCATATAGTTCCTCCATGGGAAGGTGCCTGAGTAACTTCTCAACAGTTTCCATACTATAGTTTGACCTTGTGTTACCCCTAGTCTGCCTGATTACTGTGGTGGATCTATGCCACCTGCCATTATGTAAGAACACTGCTTTCCCTGACCTTGACCTGTTGCCAGACCACCTGCTTAACTTGTACCTTTCGTGCCATTTGTCTATTTTTCTTGACCCACCTTGGACCTTCTTAAACCAAGATTACTTCAAGAGGTAGCTACCTGGTGGAATCTGGTGTTGAAGGGTGAATTCATTGGACCATTTAGACAATGTTCCTGTTTATTACCGTAGCTAAAATCTATTAGTTGGATCCACCACCACTTCATTCCCTAATAGAAGTTTTGGCAGTGCCATTACTAATCTGGTGTTTAGCCACCAGCATTCGGTACAAGCCCCGAAGTGGTTGGCAGTGCCCATCATGTTGCTTCTATGCAGCCGTTTTTGTGCAGTATCTTGGTTCGGTATTGTGCAGCGGGATTACGTAGTCAGGAAGGAGAATATTTTTGTGCACTTGCCGGTTCCTCTCATTTCCTTGTCTCCACATCAGTTGCCAGTACAAAGAGGCTCAGCATGAAACTAAATCTTAATTAACCTAATAGCATAGTGGCCATTAGCAACACTTGATACGTACCTGGCAAAGTGTTGTGTTGCGTCTGGTTTGTGACATGAAAGTAATATAGATGTGTGGGATAAGCGTATTACGGGCGCCAAGTTGGCTTCTCTTACCAAAGTTCCATTTTATTCTGTCAGCAGCTTCCAGCATTTCCATGAATCATTTTGACTATTCAGCTGTACCCGCTGCTGGCATATACAGTACACAGCGCACTGTTGGTATACTGTCTTGCCTCATATTTTACTGCAGGCTACTGTTCCCCCATGTGAGTCAATGATTTGTACCAGTGACTCCACTTCAAGGAAGCGGATGAGTCTATTTCTGGGCATGGCAGTCTATCGAGGGTCTACCCTTATCTGATTTGCTTACGTTCATGCCAGTTCACAGCAATGCCTAATGAGTATCATCGGTCACCGAGTTACCCAAGCAATGGGGGACTACCTTCATGTAGGCCAAAAGAGCTCCAAGAACCGTAAGTAATTGAACATTGCCATAAAAAAATTGGGGTGGGAGTTTGAGGTCCCTCAGGACAGGTCTAAGTGTGTTCTTCATAACAAGCTGAGGAGCCATTTCGGGACATCAGCGGCGCCGGAGGAGGTAAGTCCATGTTTATTATGTTTAACTAGCCCTCCCCAGCCCGGCCATAAGAAATTTTTTAAACCCGGAAAACCCCTTTAACTCTCTGAGGAGCTACTTAAGTAGACACATAGGTAGACCTCTACAGAGTTGTCTCCAATATTCAGTAAGAGATGTCCATGAGCAGATGTTGAATGCCCAATGTCTGACTTAGGTAAACTGCTACCAGAAGGTCAATGACAAGATGAAGCAATTTGTGTTTTCAGCAGGTGGTTCCTACAGAAGAACATCAATAGAAGACATGTGAAGCCACCTCCATGATTGAGGGCTTTACCAATATACTAAGAATGGAATAGAATGATCCGGACATAGACTGGCACCATCCATTGCATATCGATACCACCAAAGGTGGAAACTCCAGGTGAGAATATTACACTTAATATTCAGTATTGCTACAATTAATGCGGTTGTCTGCGGATTAAAAAAAGAATATTCCATCCAAAAGCATTCCCACATCTGTCCATGGTTGGTGCTGGTATCACAGCCCAGTGGTACAGAAATGAGGCTTAGTTGCACCAGTTCCTATCTATTGCTTCTTGCTGCATGAATTTAACTGGATGCCCCAATTCCTTTCATTAATGGTCCTCTGCAACAAAGGAGATCCTAGAACCCCCAAGAGATCAGCTCTGGTCTACAAATAAACCATCGACTTTCCCTGCAGCACCCCTTAAGGTTAAACATAGCATTACACTCTGTTGTTCATAATATCAATGGTCTGTATGTATAAAGCATGGATACGCCCGGTCCTCCAGAGTTAGAGACCCTCCTTATAGCCACTTTTGGCTCCAGTAATAATTCCTTTCATGTCCTGTGTGGTAGCGGGGCACGTTTTGGGTAGCCAATGAACGAACGATGGAGGTCCATATATAATTTTTTGTATAAGACACCATCTCGAATCAGACGTGTTCCTATAGATACTTTGTACTTCCCCTGTTCCCGTCTGCTTCTGCCACGGCTTCCAATCCCATCCTATTAACTCCTCTTCATTAATGATAAATCCGTGTGGTGCCAGCGGCGTGCCATCGCCCGCGCTCCGAATGTCATTACGTTTGTTCAGTGCTTTAAATATGGACATAGTATAATTTATCTGCTCCGCGCCTGAATTTGTCTTTTCTTAGCAAAACGCTCTATTTCTGGTCCTGGCGGAGGGCGAGAGGAAGCGGCGATAATTCCTCGGGAAGCGTGTCATTTCCACATCTCTCGTAATCTGTTGCTTTCTTTTGACTTTCCATAAAAACGCGTGGAGTTTCTTACTAAAAAAAAAAAAACCTCATTTACCCTTCGCCTCAATAAAAGCCAAGACTGAATGCAAAATGCCAACGTCTACAAGTATGGCGCACACACTCCGCTCTGATTTATCCTAAATGGCTTGTTATAATAATCAGACTTTGCCGCCGTAGCGACGCGTTTCTTGCCGACTCAGTATTTTCCAGGCAAACGACGCTAAAGCTTTTCACTATTTCAACATGATTACTTATAAACAGCATTTCCAAAATTAGTGCTTTGTTGTACGTGTGTGTAGGGGTGGGGGGGGGTTACGAGGCGCGGAGTGGAGTGGGAAGATAAATGGCTTATTTAAGGAGGTAGAGCTATTGCGCTATAATGCGGCGGGTGAAAACAACCTCTTTTAATAGCTGTATTATGTTTCATTATAATGTAAAGCTATTAGGATTTTTACACATTTATTCTGCTGCATAGATTTGTTAGCCCAGGCCCCCGGACGAGCGCGCGGCTCCTATAGGAGGGCCCCGGTGGCTTTTATAGACGAGGTATTTCTCCGCCATCAGGAAAACGGATGGAGCGTAGACCCCGATGGGTTTTTAAGCAAGAGAGGTAAATCATGAAACGTTTGCAGCTTTCAGAGCCGCGCGGCCTGTCAACATCAATTGTGGACTTCCTGGCATTTGCATTCTGCAGTCTTTTGTTTGCCTTCTTGCACATAGAAGTAATTGAATCAGCAGAAAACTCCAAATGTCCTCGGTGTTCCTTTTCACTGGCTGTCTGAACTGAGTTGTTATCTCGCGCAGACCTGCACATTACTGAGGCTTTTAACCATTGGGGCGGCTGAGCTGTGGCTGGCGGGGTGCGCCGCTCCCTATCCTGCCCGCAGATGCTAAGGATTCGGACGGGATTTGGAAGCGCTGTGTCTGTTTTTAGAACTGTCTGTCTTGTGACAACTTCAAGGGAACCTGTCAGCAGGTGTGACCATGAAGTCTGCAGCCAATCTCTCCCTAGAGAGATGGGTGTAATCATATATTCGTGTGTGTTGTTAGTAGCAGCAGGACTGTGAAATATAGTCGAATTGAAGAACTTAATAATAAAAATTATTTTTTTATATAGCGCACACAGATTATGCAGCACTGCACAGAACTTGCCAAATCTGTCCCTGTCCCCAACGGGGCTCATAATGTGATCAACCTACCAGTATGTTTTGGAGTGTGGGAGGAAACAGGAGGACCTGGAGGAAACCCACGCAAACACGGAGAGAACATACACACTCTTTGCAGATGTTGACCCTGGGACTTGCCAGATCACCCTCCGCACCCTGCCTCTGTTCCGATTCCAAACTGTAAGAGGAGCTTGTGACCTTGTCCGAAGTACACGGATCAGCAAACGAATAAAGCTTGCCTGGCACATTGACAACCCACGGAGGAAATGATGAACTAGTCCAGGGCCCTTCATAATAACCCCCAAAGATCAATGCATTTCGATGCGTATCATCTTATTCATCACAAATTTTAAAAAATATGGTTTTATATTTCTGATGGAAGCTTCACACTGCTGAGCTCTTAGCTCCCTGCATTGAGCTGCTCCATAAGCTCTCCCCTTGGCTCTGAATGACTGCTGTTGCATACATCCGTAAGCATAGTACAGAGCAGAGTTCAGGGAACTTAGCGCAGCTCAATACACAGAGCTAAGAGCACAGCAGTGTGAGGTTACTTGCTAAAATCCTCTTATACAAATCCATGTTTCACAGTTCTGCAGCTACTAACAGAGTACATAAAGGTATGATTACACATCTCCCCAGGAACAATAGCTAACACTGGCAGCAGAGAGGACACACACCCAGTGCGCTTGTAAAAATGATAATCTTGGAATATAAAATAAGCATTTTTCACAGCCCTGCTGCTACTAACCGCACGTGAAGAGGTGTGATTGCACTGGTTTCCATGGACAGTACCTTACATTGTGTGCAGTCGGCATGATGACCAGCACTGCTGACAGGTCCCCTTTAAGGCCGCAGTTGTACAGAATAGACTGGTAAGTATTCAGCACTTGCCATAAAGCGAGAAATCAGTGCGGCTGTGGCAGGTTTACTGGTGTCTGAGCTTTATAGGGGCAGGAGCAGCTGAACCCTTCCCAGGAGAGCGCTGATCGTTACTGTACACAGCCATGTGGAAGACGTTGGCACCTCCGCCCTCCAGCTGGGCTGTAATTAATAGACTGCCCAGAGAGGGGGCACTAGAGGGGCATATGCCCTGACACAGGGAGACGGGGAAGTCCAGAAATACACAAGTACAATTATTTACATGACATTTCGTGCTGGGTCGTAGTGTAAATATCAATGATCCAAATCAATGCCAAGATAATACCGTCATCCAGTTACCAGACGGCACCGCCATAAGGTGCCCAACACTAAATAACCATGTAATGAGCTGCTGAATGTAGCTTCACCTTCATTGCTGCGGGCGTGGATGTGGTGTCCATGCTATTCGGATAGTGGTGCGCCTTTCCAGGGGGCCGCTACTCTGATCAAATCGGGGGCACATATTGTTGGCACTGTAAAATGAAGGAATTATTATTAAATGACACGTCATTGTCACTTAAAATAGAAGCCGTCAGCAGGTATGATCCAAAAGAACTCCAGAACTGTAGTGTAGTCAGACCTTTGTGCCCATGTTAGTAGCAGCAGAACTGTGAAATATGGATTCTTATTCTGGGATTTTTGCTTCTCTAAGTGCACGGAGGGTGTGCCCTCAACACTGCTGTTCTCTGTGCTCTCTGCAGCCAGTATTGGGTGTCGCCCTTGAGTGCTGTGTAATCATACCTTTGTGTATGTTGTTAGTAGCAGCAAGAATGTGAATTCTGAATTTATATTCCATGACTTTATGTATTGACACTGCTGTGCTCTTAGCTCTCTGCAGCCATTGTTAGATATTGTCCCTGGAAAGATGTGTAAATCATATTTTAATGTATATTGTTAGTAGCAGCAAGACCTAAAAAAATATGGATTTATATGCCATGATTGTAGATCCTCCAAGCACATTTGGAGGATGTCCTCACACTGCTGTGCTCTGTGTATTTAACTGTTCTATAACCCCTCCCCCTAGAGCAATCACTGCAGTGCTCAACCAGAAGCTGGCTACCAATTGTACTTAGAGGGGATAGGGCTCTGGAGCAGTTCAAAACGGAGAGCTAAGAGCACAGCAGTGTAAGGACTCATCCCTAATGTGCTTGAATAAGTTAAAATGCTGTCAATTTTTGGCAGTCCACATAAATGTGGACTGCCCCATTGACAATAACTAGCTGAAATCACGGACCTTACGCCTGCTATGTACACTCACTACTATGATATACAATACTGCCCCCTATGGATCACTGTATAGTATAGTACTGGTGATAATAGAATATGTTATTAGGGTTAGATAGGTGAATCAGGCTGCACCCCAACAGCGCCCCCAGTGGTGATGGTGACTTTGAATCCACATATTACCTAGTGGGTGTAATATAAACATTTACCTACCTGTATACAGTCACCTCCGGTCACGACTAGATCAGTCTTGTATTCCCGGGTAGTAAAACTTTTACCATGAACCAAACATACTATAAACATATGAATGGCAGGAATCCGCCATACTTATCTAAACCATAAACTTATATGACATCCATAAAGCGCAATATTAACTATTTACTGGGAGAAGAAGAGGCGGCCACCTACTGGCGGCAGCTAGTATCACAGCACTGATAAGTTATTACTGTATACAGTACGTGGTGATTAGGACCCCAATGTATAAAATCCATACGGGGCCTTATATGGACAGCTAGAGCGGATTTACCCATAATGCAACCCCTAAAATTAGGGGGGGGGGGGGCCCCACTGATGTCAGGGAGCAATAAACCCAATTATCCCGGAGGTCAACTATCCATAGGAAATACACCAGCGTAGCCTCCGATTTGGGCTGTCTTTTGCTTCACCTAGTATTGGGTTACAGTTTTGGACCACCAGAAGATCCTATGATTCTCCGGTGGCCCCCGTCTGATACTGAAGAGGTCGAAAGTTTAATATGTAGAGGGCAGTATACAGTTGAGAGGGTGTGTGGTCATATTATAGGGTTAGATTACTAAGGGGGGGTAAAGGTCATTAAAGGGGAGGGACTACGTTTCTCAATGCAGAGAGCTAAGAGCACAGCAGTGTGAGGAAATGCCCCCCAGTACTGGAAACCAGGAATATAAATCCAATTTTTAAGAACACTTACTTGGGAACAGAACCCCCATCAGACTATAACAAATAGATCAGCTATTTCTGAGTATACATATAACAGAAGACAGAAGGAGATAGATGATGAGGTTGTATCAAGGAGAGGTTTCATTTCTCCCCAGCCGTCCCCGGAGATTTGTGTAATTGAGTAAAATCTTGAGCCCGGAGATTGGGAGATGGAAACGTGACATTTTGAAGATGTTTGTGTGAGAACAAAGGCTTCTCAAATCCGAATAAGAAAGAAGATTTCACATGAGCTCCTCATTATAGCCCCGAGAAGATTTACAATGGGAACGCGACGCACTCCTCCCACTTCACAAATCCTGCGTTCTGATCCGAGAAGGCTCCGAAAGTTGGGGTGTCCCTCATAAGTCCCGCTCTGTCATGCTGGGGTAGATTGTGGGGTCCCACCGCAGCCAAGGGGGTCTCTTCCCCATATGATGTGGTTAACCCTATAAATGATACACTATAATGGGGGTTCGGGTACACACTATGTATTGGAGCTCAACATCTGCTGAGAAAACCCCCCAGCAACAATTTGGCACCAATTTGGGGTCCATTTTACCATTTTCTGGTTGTCCTGGATCCAAATTTCAGCAATTTCTTTCAGTACCCCTCCCTCTTTCCCATCCCAAATGGTCATGAAGGAGGAGCTAGAGGGCTATCCGGGCCTTATATGGTATGGCACTGTCTGTTTGGCTATGTGAACACAATCTGGCACTGTGTAGACTTTTCTTAAGCATGTCTTAAAGGGGGTGTCCAGGATTAGAAAAGCACATAGCTGCTTTTCTACCAAAAGAGCGCCTCACCTCTCCACAGTTTGTCTCTGGTATTGCAGTTTATTTAGTTGCCTGTAATACCAGTCACAACCCTCAGACAGGTGTGGCGCTGTCTTCAATTCAGGCCAACCCACTTTATTTTCATTACATACATCTCTTGGTCCACTTTTGTGAGTGACATACAGCACACTGTGTAGTATACTGTATAGCCCCCCTACCCCTTCAGGCCTCATTGCACCCTCCGGGACCACCACTGTTATCCCCCTGGTCACCCAGGTCAATGTGAACAGCTCCCTATTTGTCTGCGCTCCCCTGAGATGAGGTGCTGTACCCAATCCTCGGCCCCGTACCTCTGGTGTTACACTGAATCACGGCCTGTAAATTACTCCATCCTGGCGGCTGGGACTGGGGGGGACAGTGATTTACACCCGCGGGGAGCAGATATTACACTTTTGCAAGAAAAAATAATCCATGTTTCTACGGCAAAAATCTAAATGAGAACCTTGTCGCTTTCCTTGTTCGGAGTAAACCTGACGGATTACACGAATGTAAATCCCATTGCCCTCATATTAGAAGTGATTGTGCTGTTTTAGTGGCGGTATTAAGTCATGCTTAGCGCCGCACGGTCTTACATCGCCGTCAGAGCTGAGGTCTTGTTACAAGTGAGTAACATCTTGTTTTCCCGAATGTTTATGTGCGACGCAGTATCGGGGAAAAAAAATGAGAGATCCCTCTCTAAACCCAAGCACAGGGGGAGGGGCATAGCCAATAAGGGGGGCACAGAGCTGATAATGGGGGTACAGAGCTAAGATTACAATGAGCCCCTCATTCCAATAGTAGGGTCTGGCGTTAGTATCCTCCTCCCCCAACACCGAGCCCACTATTGCTATTTGTTCCCATTGGGGTCACAATCTAATTTCCAAATTAAGCTTTAATTTTGTGAAAGGAAACAATCGCCCCCATCCTTGACCTAATGATTGTACCCTAATAATACCATCTAGCACAGGTTTTAACCCCCTGCTAGCAATGAGGATGGAAGCAACGATAATGTAAGGAGTAATGTTTCCAATAGTAGTGTGCAGTTGGTTCCTTGGTCTTCATGATGCAGAACCCTGAGGGCGTGTTCACACGTTCCGCTAGCGTTGCATTCATAACGTGAAGCTAGCGCACAGGGGGCGGGCCTTGGGCCAGAGAAACGTATGCAATCGGGTTATCTGTGGTATTATTTCAGCACTGTGTGATAGTATGCTCTGAGCACTGTATGGGTAGTATTATTTCAGCACTGTGTGATAGTATGCTCTGAGCACTGTGTGATGGTATTATTTCAGCACTATGTGGTAGTATGCTCTGAGCACTGTGTGATGGTATTATTTCAGCACTATGTGGTAGTATGCTCTGAGCACTGTGTGATGGTATTATTTCAGCACTATGTGGTAGTATGCTCTGAGCACTGTGTGATGGTATTATTTCAGCACTATGTGGTAGTATGCTCTGAGCACTGTCTAATGGTATTATTTCAGCACTATGTGGTAGTATGCTCTGAGCACTGTCTAATGGTATTATTTCAGCACTGTGTGATAGTATGCTCTGAGCACTGTGTGATGGTATTATTTCAGCACTATGTGGTAGTATGCTCTGAGCACTGTGTGATGGTATTATTTCAGCACTATGTGGTAGTATGCTCTGAGCACTGTGTGATGGTATTATTTCAGCACTATGTGGTAGTATGCTCTGAGCACTATGTGATGGTATTATTTCAGCACTATGTGGTAGTATGCTCTGAGCACTGTCTAATGGTATTATTTCAGCACTGTGTGATGGTATTATTTCAGCACTGTGTGGTGGTATTATTTCAGCAGTGTAGTGGTATTTCAGCACTGTGTGATAGTATGCTCTGAGCACTGTCTAATGGTATTATTTCAGCAGTGTAGTGGTATTTCAGCACTGTGTGATAGTATGCTCTGAGCACTGTCTAATGGTATTACCCCGTTTCCCCTAAAATAGGACATCCCCCGAAAATAAGACCTAGTAGAATTTTGTTCAAGCTTAGAAATATAAGGCCCCCCCTGAAAATAAGACCTAGCGGCAGCCATTACGGCGGCTCCCCCCACGTCATACATTAGTATTAGTAGATCATATACATACCACAAGAGATTGTGACATGGGGGAAGAAATCATGGGATAAAATCTCTGAATGTTGCACTGCAAATGTGATATAAGCAGCTACCTGGACAAAAAGGGGATCATTGAAGAAAAGTGTTATTGCTTAACATGAAAGATCGGGGCCAATGATTCCAATATAAATGGAGTCATAAGAATTTCTGCATGAAATAAGTTTGGAGAGCTATAAGGATGTTAGAGAAGTTGATTATTTTTTCCAACAATAAATGTGAATTATTTTTCATGGAAATATAAGACATCCCCTGAAAATAAGACCTAGCACCTGTTTAGGAGCAAAAATTAATATAAGACACTGTCTTATTTTCGGGGAAACAGGGTATTTCAGCACTGTGTGATAGTATGCTCTGAGCACTGGGTGATGGTATTATTTCAACACTGTGTAGTGGTATTATTTCAGCAGTGTAGTGGTATTTCAGCACTGTGTGATGGTATTATTTCAACACTGTATAATTATCTGCTGTGATTACTGTGTAGTGGTATTATTTCAGCAGTGTAGTGGTATTTCAGCACTGTGTGATGGTATTATTTCAACACTGTATAATTATCTGCTGTGATCACTGTGTAGTGGTATTATTTCAGAAGCGGCAATCCCACCCATCTATAATATGGACTACAAGGTAAGTCCGCCATCTTGCCTCGTTTCTCTTTAACTCATAACCCTTCTTGTTTAATAGGGAGTACGAGTCTATGAGTCATTCCACCATCTTTGCTTCTAGACCTGAGACTCTTGGTCTTGGGACAAGTGATGGGACCTAAATACATTCTACAACCTCCATCCTCTCTGGGAGATGTGCGAGTATTTGGAGTTTGGTATCAGACGGATTATAAGGATGATCTCATTCTGCTGTAATCTTGTTTGATATCTCCATCCCTGGCACCTTCCCTGGTATCACTTTCCACTTCCTCCAGTCCCTGAGCAGGTTAATAAGGATTCAATGCTTACTTGGCTCTTCTCAGAGAAACCTTATTTTTCCTCCTGCTCCTCCTTGTTCTCCTGAGGTAATTTCTTCCATCCTCTTCATCCATTAAATGCTCCAGGACGGCCTGACTGTAAACATGAGCAAGGGCTATAGCGATGTCCTTGACTGCCCGGAATTGGCCAAAGTTCTTTAAAGGTCTATTATCCAGCCAAAAGAAGTTCCATATTGGAGGCCTCCAAACGAAAAGATGTTTTCTCACTAATACATATCATTGTAGTTTGTAGACATTATTGTAAAGGTGCTGAGAGGAGGTCTATAATCCAGGCCCATTGCTCACTAATCACTATTAGAAGAGGACCCTATGGCTGTGAAGGGATGGTACTCCTCGGGCCCACCAGACATGATGATCCTGAGGTAAATTCTCACCTGCGAGTAATCTTTTACCTCAATTGTCCTCACAGGACATGTTATTGATAATGTCTAATAGGTTATTTGTGATCTGCCAAGAAGTCCTAGACCCTAGTGACATGTGGTTTGATCTTAAGTCACCTTCAAACAGGACCATCTTCTGATGGATCATTGTAGGGTCAGAAGTCAGGCCCACCTGATGATCTTCTAGTAAACTAGTGAGCTGTCCCAATGTTGTGCCCCTATTATTAATGTGTATATCCCATATACACAACACCCTCCCTCAAGTTTATGGGAACCCTTCAGACCAGGAGTGGGCAATTAATTTTCCCATAGGGCCACATGAGAAATTGAAATGGTTTCGGAGGGCCAGACTAATATACTTAAAGGGCATATACCACCAGGATGAAGAACTGTATGCAAATATAGGTGTTATTGGAGCCTGGAGCCGGTCATAGAAGGCTGGAGGACCATAGGTTTCAACATCACGATATTCTTGTTCCAAATGTTTGCAAAACCATTGTTGATTACAGCAATACGCCACCGATATCTGTATATTGAGGGCTCCATTTTGTCACTCCACGGCCTTCTGATAATCTTTTGCCTTAGGCTGGATATGTATACGCTAAGCATATACGTACGTTGGGTAAGCACCTGACTTATATGCTTAGTGTATACATTGACAAATAGTGGCAGACGGAGGCAAGGAAGGCATCCTCCTGACGTGTACTTACAACGTATGACATAAAAACAAGGTGTGAACCCAGCCTTATATGGTTGGGTGCTATGGATGACGCCTCATGGTAGTCTAAACATGGAGGGATATGCTCCCATGAAGGCACTCGGCGTATTGCTCATAGCAGTAGAAGTGCATACAGTCCGATATATCTAAAAACCCAGCATGCAGGTCACTAACTCCAACTCCTCTGAGTATCTGTTCTGTGCATTAAAGATATTGATGGCCCACAATATTTTCAGGATGATATCACCAACTATGGCGCAGTAGTAGTATATCTGAGACACAAAGCAATGTATATGGTCACTGGTGTGGATAATGTAGGAACATTTGCTCCACCATCAGTATAATATAGGGCGGCACGGTGGCTGAGTGAGTAGCACTTCTGCCTTGCAGCGCTGGGGTCCTGGGTTCGAATCCCACCCAGGTCAACATCTGCAAAGAGTTTGTATGTTCTCTCCGTGTTTGTGTTGGTTTCCTCCGGGTCCTCCGGTTTCCTCCCACACTCCAAAACATACCGTTAGGTTGTTTAGATTGTAAGCCCCATGGGGACAGGGACCAATTTGACATACTTTGTGCAGCGCTATGTAATCTGTAGGCGCTATATAAATAAAGAATTATTTTTATTATAATGTGTGCTATGGGTCCATTTAACATTCTCAGTGCCAATGTATAATGTATGGGGCACAATAACGTGGATAGAATTCAGAGATGTTTGCAGCTCCCTCTACTGGTGACCACAAATTGAAGGGATTTGGGTCACCAAATCAAATCAGCCAGTCATTATGGGAAATGATGTCTTCTGGACCCCCTAAGGTTCCTGCATTGGTGTGTGACAGCCCCCTTTGCACCCCTACAAGTTATGCCCTTACAGAGACATCACATAATACAATATTCATGTTCAGCCCGTTAGCTCATTTTGCATAGACCATCTCATATCAAAAGAACAGATTCTGTGCATTTGCCTAAAACAAACCCCAGTCCATCTAGAGGTCCCAGCGCGGAGAACCCGGTGCCCACGCAGGCTGCCGCCACCCACCCGTAGACGTAAAGCGTCTCTCCAGAGCTCACCTGGGGCCACATTACAACATACCAGCAGACAGCTTGATGCGTTTCCCATTCCCCTTCACATCCAGAGCGGCTCAGTATTAGATTTATGGGACTGCGGAGTAAATCAGACGTCGGCGCTATTGATTATTCCTGAGGCAAATACACTTCATGAATCTTTTTATTTATTTCCACATATTGTGAGAAGCTATTGTGCTGCAGGAGCCAGAAGTGGAGAACAATGTCATATATTATTAAGTATATTAATGTATTCCTCTCACTCCGGCTATGTGTATACCTCATACACTCAGGCTCCTGCAGCCAGGGCCTCCATGCAACCCAGGGCCAGAACGGGCCAGTTGGGTGAAAGCCCCTTTAACAACATGATGACTTAGAGCAAGACGTAGTCCAGTGTGTACATGAAGAGTAATAATGGTCATTACATGATGTGTAACCTAGCAGCTGTCTACTCTGCAGTCTGTATCTCTAGTTTACTGTTCATTAGAGCTCTAACTGCTGTGACTCACTGCTTCCCTCTCCATAGACATATATGTATCTCTATGTATCTAGTCTGTATCTCTAGTTTGCTGTTCATTAGAGCTCTAGTTGCTGTGACTCACTGCTTCCTCCTCCCCTCTGCATAGACCTCTGTGCATCTCCAGGGCCGCATCTGCCATGAGGCGAGATGAAAATCTCGCCTCGGGCGGCAGAATGCGGCCCTCTTTAAAAGCGGCATTTCGCAGCTCCAATGTGGGCGATTCGGGCGCCCGCCGGCGCCCGAATCTCCCTTCAGATAAATCGCACCTGTCTCTTTAAGAAACAGGTGCGATTTACATGCGGAACGGCGCAGCGCCTTTACGGCTGCTGGCGTCGCTCCGTACAGTGCAGTGACACAGGCGGCGGATGATGACGTCACGCGCCTGTGTCACTCAGCGGAGCCGCGGCTGCCAGAAGAGCCGCGTGAATATGGGACCCGCGCGCCGTGGGACCACCCTGCCGTGAGGTAAGTACAAGTTTTATTATTTTTATTGTCCAATTATTAATTAAATGTGGCCATATATATATTATGGGGCGATTACTGCTGTAACGGGGGGAGGGAGGGAGGAGGGGGGGGGGGGTTGGTCTTCTATATATACATTTTTACTGGGGAGGCTGGTGTACATTTATAAGGGGCCAGATCCCATTTTCCTGGGGGGGGGGGGGGCTATATATATTTATATGGGGGGCCAAATTCTTATTACACTGGGGGGGGGGGGCTGTATATATTTATATGGGGGGCCAAATTCTTATTACACTGGGGGGGGGGCTGTATATATTTATATGGGGGGCAAATTCTTATTACACTGGGGGGGGGCTGTATATATTTATATGGGGGGGCCAAATTCTTATTACACTGGGGGGGCTGTATATATTTATATGGGGGGCCAGATTCTGTTTATTCTGGGGGCTGTATATATTTATATGGGGGGGGGCATACTCTGTTTATTCTGGGGGGCTGTATATATTTATATGGGGGGGGCAGATTTTGATTATACTGGTGGGCTGTATATATTTATATGGGGGGCCAGATTCTGTTTATTTTTTGGGGGGGCTGTATATATTTATATGGGGGGCCAGATTCTGTTTATTTTGGGGGGGAGCTGTATATATTTATATGGGGCCAGATTCTGTTTAATCTGGGGGGGCTGTATATATTTATATGAGGCTGGATACTGTTTATACTGGGGGGGCCTATAAAAATAAATTATATATTCATTAGGGGGTGCTATATATTTACATTAATCAGGGTAGTACTCTATATAAATTCACGTGTAACATAATAACAGGGTGGGATATATTATTCATAAGATACACTGTGTGACTGACTACAGGATCTGAGAGGCATTAGTGGCATCTTTGCATCATGTAAAACAAATGTTTGGGGGGGGGGGGGGTCTGTATTAATAAATTGTGGGTGTTGTATATTGATTGGTGCTTAGCATGCTATAATTCCAGTAGAATATATATATAATGAAGGGATGTTTTGTATGTGGGGAGAGTGCGGTCAGTTGCTTTGTGAGGAGTATATAATATTTAGGAGCACAGTGTTATCCAGGAGACTTTATACTGTAAGTGACTGTGGTATTTTTAGGACGCCGGGTGGAGATGCTGCACGGAGCTGAAGATATCCGGCTGTGAATTCACCTTTGATACGTCATGGATTGGAGAACCCGGAATAAAGTCCCCCTGATGGAAGAGATTGTCATCTATAAGGTACTAGATGCCACTAATGCCTCTCAGATCCTGTAGTCAGTCACACAGTGTCAGGGAGCTGTCTGTGGGGATGTTAATTGTTAATAAAGTTTTCAGCATTTTCTGAACAGGGAGCGGGGGGGGTGGGGGGGTGCAGCATTTTAATATTCGCCTCAGGCAGCAAATGTGCTAGAATCGGCCCTGTGCATCTCTATATATCTAGTTGGTATCTCTAGTTTGCTGTTCATTAAAGCTGTAACTGCTCCCCGTCCCCTTTACATAGACAGTTATGTATCCAGTCTGTATCTCTAGATTGCTGTTCATTAGAGCCATAGCTGCTGTGACTCACTGCTTCCCCCTTCCCTCTGCATAGACCTCTATGTATCTAGTCTGTATCTCTAGTTTGCTGTTCATTAGAGCTATAGCTGCTCTGACTCACTGCTTCCCCCTTCCGTCTGCATAGACCTCTATATGTCTAGTAGGTATCTCTAGTTTGCTGTTCATTAAAGCTGTAGCTGCTCCCCTTCCCCTTTACATAGACATATATGTATCTTTATGTATCTAGTCTGTATCTCTAGTTTGCTGTTCATTAGAGCTCTTACTGCTGTGACTCTCTGCTTCTTCCTCCCCTCTGCATAGACCTCTATGCATCTCTCTATATCTAGTTGGTATCTCTAGTTTGCTGTTCATTAAAGCTGTAACTGCTCCCCGTCCCCTTTACATAGACAGTTATGTATCTCTATGTATCTAGTCTGTCTCTCTTATTTGCTGTTCATTAGAGCTATAGCTTCTGTGACTCGCTGCATCCTCCTTCCCTCTCCATAGACATATATGTATCTCTATGTATCTAGTCTGTATCTCTAGTTTGCTGTTCATTAGAGCTCTTACTGCTGTGACTCACTGCTTCCCCCTTCCCTCTGCATAGACCTCTATGTATCTAGTCTGTATCTCTAGTTTGCTGTTCATTAGAGCTCTTACTGCTGTGGCTCTCTGCTTCTTCCTCCCCTCTGCATAGACATATATGTATCTCTATGTATCTAGTTTGTATCTCTAGTTTGCTGTTCATTAGAGCTCTAGCTGCTGTGACTCACTGCTTCCTCCTCCCCTCTGCATAGACCTCTATGCATCTCTATGTATCTAGTTGGTATCTCTAGTTTGCTGTTCATTAAAGCTGTAACTGCTCCCCCTCCCCTTTACATAGAAATTTATGTATCTCTATGTATCTAGTCTGTATCACTTGTTTGCTGTTCAATAAAGCTTTAGCTGCTGGAACTCACTGCTTCCCCCCCCCCCTGCATAGACCTCTATGTATCTAGTCTGTATCTCTAGTTTGCTGTTCATTACATCTGTAGCTGCTCCCCCTTTCCTTTTCCTTTCCATAGACAGTTATGTATCTCTATGTATCTAGTCTGTATCTCTAGTTTTCTGTTCACTAAAGCTCTAGCTGCTGTAACTCACTGATTCCCCCTCTCCTCTCCATAGACCATAGAATTTGGAATTCCCATATTTAGTAGCCTCAACTACTGACTAGAATATAAAGAGATGTCAAAGGATGTTTTTGCCTTTACTTGAACACTGTAATACTTCACTTTGCCACTGTTGACGTTGCAGTGAAATTAAACACTTGCTTCTGGATTCCCCCTTAATTACAGCATCAAATTTTAGTAAATCTGGCCCCACCCTCAGCCTGACCCGCTAATTTTTTTTTTTTAACACTTTTCAAAACTAGCAAAATACTTCAACTAGCACAAATATGCCCCAAAATGTATAAGTTATAAATCCCCTGAATTCCATCCCCTCAGTGTATTGCACACAACTATATATCGCTGGTGACGTATCCCTAGTAGTTGTCATATATCCAGCAGGAGATGTCAGACAGACCAAGAGATTTAGAATTTTTCTTAGTTTTTTTTTTTTCTTCCAAATTTAAATGATGTTTTCCCTTCCGTGAGGATTAAAATATCTTCAAGACAACATCCTGACAAGTGTGTTTAGTTCTCTAATTAACCAACCACCAATAAGACAGAATTACCTGACAATTTCATACATAATTCATGCTCATTCTGTGGCGGCTCGATGATTCCAAGCAGAAAATAAGATTTTTTTTTTATTATTATTATTTTCGGTGTCCCCCCCATCACCTTAACTTCATACTATTCACATTGGAGAACAAAGAAGAAAATGTCACCATAATAAAGATGGTGGAATATTTCCCAGCGTTCAGTGGGTGTCCCAGTAGCGTCTGACACATTGTACAGACAGAATCCAGGTAGGAACGAACCTCGTCAGTCCTGGGGAACTCCTAGTGCACCGTGATAAAAAAGATAATCTGCATGAAAATTATTTGGTCCTACGGGCCGCCCATTTCTGTTGCAGCTGTGCCAAAATCCGATCGCGTGCGACACAATCCCCTGTTAAATACCTGTCACAGCCGTTCAAAACCCGAAAATGTCGGATGAAAGTGCGTCTGCGGACATTTAGTAAATAAGCCCCAATGAGTTCCAATAGGTTCCTACAAGCTACAGACAGATAAGTTGTTTATCCGAGAGGGGCACAGCAGGAAGGCGCAGCAGATCTACTGTGTTGTGGAATAGCAGAGATGTAGTGAGAGAGCTGACAGTGTGTAATATGCATCTCATGGATCTCTGTCTCATCTCTCTTTCTATGTTCAGAAGGGGATATAAACCTTGTACCTTGATAATCTAAGCACATTGTCAGCAATGAGAAACACATGTCGGGTGGTGTCCACCCTTGGTCTTTGTATACCTGTGTATATATTGGGGCACATTCACTTAGAACAGTGCAAACTGCACTATATACAGTTTGCCTGTGTAGTGTGCAGGGGGCGCCAGATTCATGATTTCTGGTGCATGTTCTTTATGAATCTGGGGCCCCCTGCAATGCTCCGACAGAGTGCACCACTTTTTTTGGTGCACCTTCAACACGCACACACTTCTGTTGGACTTTACATGTTAAATCTGGCGCACAGTCCCCTAATTTGTGTCGGATGATGGCCACAAAAGGGTTGCGTGCGATACAAATCTGTCTCGGA
This sequence comes from Engystomops pustulosus, assembly GCF_040894005.1. Taxonomy (NCBI): domain Eukaryota; kingdom Metazoa; phylum Chordata; class Amphibia; order Anura; family Leptodactylidae; genus Engystomops; species Engystomops pustulosus. Next base: position 99,189,988 of record NC_092419.1, read on the forward strand.
CACTTCTTAAATACCTGCACAAGCAGTTTGTACCTAAAAGAACGTACAAAGTCCAACATAAAACTTGTCCCTTGTCCTCCGTTATCCTTCTGGGTAATGTGCACTACTTTTTTACATGTCGTTATTTCACCATCGGTGGGGCTTTTCTGTGTATGTTCTGTCTTTTTAAATAGATTTGTTTTAATTAATCTGATAAAGTTTTTTATTTTATGCTTTGTACTTTTTTTGTTTTCCTTTTTTGTGGTGTCATTTTTGTTAACTTGTTAAAATGCAACAAAAACCTTTATTTTATTTGATCATTTATAAAAATGTTTACCGTATTTTCCGGACTATAAGGCGCACTTAAAAGCCTTGGATTTCCTTGGAAATCCAAAGTGCGCCTTATAGTCCAATGCGCCCTATATGAGGCAGCGGACCCTACTTACATAGGTCCCCGCTACCGGAGACAGCAGATCTCCAGCGGGAACTGCAGACCACGCGGCACGAACAACTTCTGCCGCGTGGTCTGCAGTTCCCGCTGGAGATCTGCTGTCTCCGGTAGCGGGGATCTATGTAAGTATTCTATTCTTTACCTCCCCCTCACCTTCCCCGCTCACCTTCCCCGCGTTCCGCGTCTCGTCTCGGCGTCGCGTCGGGTCTCGTCCCGTCGGGTCTCCTCTCCGCCCCCGGACCTCCGCCACGCCCCCGACCCTGCGCCTTATAGTCCGATGCGCCTTATATATGGAATTATTACATATATAAGGCGCATCGGATTGTTGCGCCTTATATTTCGGTGCGCCTAATGGCCCGGAAAATACGGTACTTTTAAAACAAATTAAGTTTAATAGTAGAATAATTCTCATAAAAAATTAATTAAATATATTGAAATGCCAAACTTTTTTTTTCAAAGGTTGTCTCTGTGGTTCCTCGGGCTTTCCATTTCCATTTTTTATGTATTTTGTGGAGGGGCATTTAGACAGTCGTAAATGATCAATATAACGTTTTATTACCGTGGAAGTCCTGTTTCCGACTTTCCGGTCTGTTTTTATCTGTCCTAATGACAAATTGCCATTAATATGTAATTGCCTAAGATCCGAGAAATAAAAAACAAGCTGATAAAAATATATTTAGACACAAGTGAAAAGATACAGACATGTCCAATTTCCATACAACCTTCTTCTGATGGACATCATGGAGATGAAGGTCCTTACTAGGGGACCTCCCGCAGTAGCCAAAGGGGAGTGGGACTGACAGAGCCGGCTCATCAGAAGAAGGTTTTTGTGTATTTAGGGTCCATGCATTAAGTTTATATATTGAATACTCAAGGGGAAGCCACATATTCCACACAATATGGTGACCTAAAAGGGGTAGTTTTTCAACTATGAGGACACCTTGTGAGGGCACACTTGTGTTACCTGTAGAATGCAGAACCAATGAATGTGGGCTCCTCCGGTTCACATCATTTAGGTCTCATATAGTAAAATCCACACAGACCCCTGAGGTCCACAAATACTGGACCTCAGAGACCAGTCATGTTGGCTTTAACCCTTAAATAACTGCAGCTTTCCTCATTCTCAATCCCACCAATGATATTCACCATGAGGGTTTGGTGGTCTAATGATAAGCAGTTTGGGACTGTGCCATTTTAATTTTGTCTTTTTTTTCTTCAATTAGTTTCTTCTAGAGTGACTGCGCTGGAAGAGCCAATAAAGATAGCGGGAAAGGTAAAAGTTCTTTCTAGACTATGTACTTTGTATCTAGCACGCTCCATTAATTCTGTAATTAGGCATTAGGCCTTGCGTTCCTATAATGTAATTAGCAAAGTCATTTAGGAAATGAATAGAAAGCAGTGACGAAGGACAATTTGCGCTGGCGATATAGGAGTCAGAGGCAACAAGGTGAAGCGTTCATTTGCATTTTACTGTTAGGGTTGGGAGAAGCTTCCAGGTTAGTCCTCACCATTGGCTTCGGGAGACACATCCTGGACTTGTGCTAGAAGGATTTGGTGGGGTTGAGGAGGAGGTGGAGGAAGCTGTAGAAGGTCAAAGGGATAACTTGGAAAGGAATAGAGAATAGGTGACAGTATAGGCAGCTCAGCACTCGTACACCCCCGGTTACTCCAAGCAATCCGGAAATCTGTAAACCAGGACAAGTAAGTGCTAGGAACACGATGACCTGTGAAGGGAGATAATGTGCCCAGTATATAATGTATCATGTTATTAATGTGCTGGGGAACATATTCCACTTATGACTTAGTGTTCTAGGTGTTTTGTGCTTTAGTTCTAGTTCCTTCCAAGTCTGTCTTTGTACTATTGTTCTAGGTCCTCAAAGCATCGTTCTGCACTACTGTTCAATGGTCTTCCATATGTTTCCTTATGTTGCTGTTTTTGGGACTCAGAAGTGTTTTTGTGCCATTGTTCTAGATCCCTCAAGTTTGGCTTTGTACTATTGCCGTAGGCCTTCATAGTAACTTTCTTGACTTGTGTTTTATATTTCTTTATCCTGCTGTTGTAGGTCTCCCAAGTTTTTTGTACTATTGTTTTAGATCACTCAAGTCTATATATGTACTAATGTCCTAGGTCTTCAAGTATTTTCTGTTCTAGGTCTCCCAAGTGTTTTTGTGCTGTTGTTCTAGATCCTTCAATTCACTTTGTTCTATAACCCTAGGTATCCCAAATATCTTTCTGCACTACTTTTCTAGATCATTCCAGTCTGTCTTTGTACTAATGTCGTTCTAACGTTCTAGGTCTTCCAAGTGTTTGTTTATGCTTGTTCTAGGTCTCCCAAGAGTTTTGTGCTATTGTTTTAGATCCCTCAAATCTGTCTTTGTACTTTTGTTGTTTGGTCTTCAACTATCTTTCTGTGCTACAGTTCTAGGTCATTCAAGTGTTTCTTTATGCTGTTGTTCTGGGTTTCACAAGTGTTTTTGTGCTTTTGTTCTAGATTCTGTAAAGTATGTATTTGTACTATTGTACAAATGTTTCTTAATGATTATCATTCCTAAACATTTCTTTGTGCTTTTGTTCTTTACAGTAAACAATAGGTTTATGGTTGTTCTAGATCTGTCAATTTTCCATTGAGAATTGTTATTCTATGTATGCATTCTTCTATTGGTCCAGGTCTCTCAAGTTTCAGGATACGATTGTTGTGTTGCACAAGGTTTTCAAATACCAGAGCAACCTAAGTAGTAATAACATTCATTTATACATTGCCACCATATTCCATATCTCTTTACAAATGATCAGAGACATATACAAATAAAATACTACATAACAGAGTAAAAACATTCATATGGAATAGTAGTGAGGGCCCTGCTCACAAGAGGGTAACACAAGAGCTTACAGTCTATGAGGATGAGGGGGTGATACAAGAGTTTACAGTCCATGAGGATGAGGGGGTGATACAAGAGCTTACAGTCTATGAGGAGGAGGAGATGACACAAGAGCTTACAGTCTATGAGGATGAGGGGTGACAGAAGAGCTTACAGTCTATGAGGATGAGGGGGTGACACAAGAGCTTACAGTCTATGAGGATGAGGGGGTGACACACGAGCTTACAGTCTATGAGGATGAGGGGGTGACACAAGAGCTTACAGTCTATGAGGATGATGGGGTGACACAAGAGCTTACATTCTATGAGGATGAGGGGGTGACACAAGAGTTTACAGTCCATGAGGATGAGGGGGTGATACAAGAGCTTACAGTCTATGAGGAGGAGGAGATGACACAAGAGCTTACAGTCTATGAGGATGAGGAGGGAGACACAAGAGCTTACAGTCTATGAGGATGAGGGGGAGACACAAGAGCTTACAGTCTATGAGGATGAGGGGGGACACAAGAGCTTACAGTCTATGAGGATGAGGGGGTGACACAAGAGCTTACAGTCTATGGGGATGAGGGGGTGACACAAGAGCTTACAGTCTATGAGGATGAGAGGGTGACACAAGAGCTTACAGTCTATGAGGATGAGGGGGTGACACAAGAGCTTACAGTCTATGAGGATGAGGGTGTGACACAAGAGCTTACAGTCTATGAGGATGAGGGTGTGACACAAGAGCTTACAGTCTATGAGGATGAGGAGGTGACACAAGAGCTTACAGTCTATGAGGGTGAGGGGGTGACACAAGAGCTTACAGTCTATGAGGGTGAGGGGGTGACACAAGAGCTTACAGTCTATGAGGATGAGGGGGTGACACGAGCTTACAGTCTATGAGGATGAGGGGGTGACACAAGAGCTTACAGTCTATGAGGATGAGGGGGTGACAGAAGAGCTTACAGTCTATGAGGATGAGGAGGTGACACAAGATCTTACAGTCTATGAGGATGAGGGGGTGACACAAGAGCTTACAGTCTATGAGGATGAGGGGGAGACACAAGAGCTTACAGTCTATGAGGATGAGGGGGTGACACAAGAGCTTACAGTCTATGTGGATGAGGGGTGACACAAGAGCTTACAGTCTATGAGTATGAGGGGGTGACACAAGAGCTTACAGTCTATGAGGATGAGGGGGTGACACAAGAGCTTACAGTCTATGAGGATGAGGGGGTGACACTAGAGCTTACAGTCTATGAGGATGAGGAGGTGACACAAGAACTTACAGTCTATGAGGATGAGGGGGAGACACGAGAGCTTACAGTCTATGAGGATGAGGAGGTGACACAAGAGCTTACAGTCATGTAAGCACTCATGATAATATTTTCTCTCTTCAACCAACAATCTGATTGCCTCCAACCACCACTAGGGGGAGGTCAAGATCTTAATTAATACAGATTTATATAGGGAGCTTATCTGTTTTTAGTTCTCTTCCTAGTGAATATGTAAATGTATGTATTGGTAGATCTGTAACAGCAGAACAAAGCTTGAAATCCCAAGAAATGATTCAGAACACAATAAAGATGTAATAATATTATCAGCTGAGGTTACACTGTAAACACAATATTTTCCTGGTAGGTGTGGGGATGGGTCTATATAATCAGAAATCGATGATTGAGCCATATGACGGATCCTACCATGTGACAGGAGTTTGTCGTGTACCTTGAGCCCCTCTTCCTAAGATTTAGAGGAGATCTATGAATAGGACTATAATTGTAACTGGAATATAAATGCAAAATATCCTCCAGTAAAAGGTAAGAAATCGTCCGTTGTGAAGTTTATTTATTTATTTAGTTGGGAAGCGCTGGCACTAAAATCTTCTTTTTGCAGATTTATGAGTGGATGTAACACGCAGAAAGACATTAACATAACGGCACATCAGCATTTTCCCCCCGTGAAATGCTACTACATGCAAATTAAAATGGAGCATTAGAAGAGGCTGAAGAAATTTTATGATCATTAAAGTTTGTGACAGGCACATACTAAATCCTGCAAGGCCTGCGACTGCGGAGAAGGTAGGTGTGCCTGTAACCACTTTGGTACCGGATGGGTCTGCAGTGCAATGTGGGCGCTTTTTTTAGGATTTGTGTAGTGCATGGGGGTCTAACTTCCATAAGGAGACGTGATCCCTTCATAGGCCGTGACACCGGATCTAGTACGGCTTTGTCATATCCAATTATAAGGGGCACAAGGCACTGCCCCTTTATATTGGTGGGAAGACCACCGGAACCACAAACCTCCAACCACACCACATTCACTGGGACAGTGCTGACATCAGCAGTGATGGCGAACCTTTTAGAGACCGGGTGCCCAAACTACAACCAAATCCCACTGATTTACCATAAAGTGCTAACATGACAATTTAAACAGTAACTTATTGCTCCCTACTCCCACAACATTCAATAACCACAGCCCCCTGAGGACAACCATATTGTGGAAAGCAGGAGGGGAAATTCAGAAGACATCATTGTCGTTTCTCTCCAGGGTCTCTTTGTACAGGAAGAATCAATAATGGGGGCCAGCAAGGGGACCTCAAAAGATAATCTGGCCCTGTTCACACCTTCTCAGTCTTCCTGCAGTTCCAATCAGTCATGGATGCGTCACCTTAAAAGAGCATTGAGAGCAGTATCTCAAGATGTCTGGGATTACAGGAAGATTCCAGTGCTGGGTGCCCACAGAAAGGGCTCAGAGTGCCAATTCTGGCACCCGTGCCATAGGTTAGCCATCACTGCCAGACCCCAGGGTGCTTAAAGTGGTCTTAAAGTGACACTGGTACAAACAATCACCATCCGGCTTTTCTGCCTCTGCGCTCGACGGGATAGCAGCATAGAAGCAGAATCCGAAAACTCAAGTTTCCTTGTTCCCCCGAAGCGGTGCTCCGCACTGTATGCGACGGCTCTGAAGCCGGCACATATGATGATGTCATCACATCACGTGTGCCAGCTCCAGAGCCAGGGCGTACGGCAGGCACATGAGAAGAAAGAAGGAAGCTGTTCCTGCGCTGCTTCGGTGGGAATGAAAAAAGGTGAGGTTTTTTTTGCATTGTGGCTACAGGAGGGGAGGATACAGTGTGGCTACTGGAGGGCGGGGGGATACAGTGTGGTTACTGGTGGGAGGCCCACGAAGGGGCCCAATAAGGCTCTGTCAAATAAACCCACAACGCAGTTCTGTCTGCACTTAGGCTGTATTCACATGATGCGTTTTGAAGTCTATGATTGGTAAACACTGGCCACTCGCTACCAATCACACACGTTTAAAGGTAATCTCCCACCAGGGTTAAAGGATTGTATACCAAGCACACTTGGATGCCGGCTTTTGCCCCCTCTGGCAAAAAAAGTTTTGAAAATTATGCAAATTAACCTGAGGGGCTCCATTAACATCTATGGAGGCCAGAGCCCCTCAGGCTCATTTGCATAATTTGTAAAAACTTTTTTTTCCCATAAAAACAAGGTTGCATAACAAGCTAAAAGAAGAGCGGATCCTGCTAGAGGGGGCACACACCAGCATGTACGGTAAGTGTGCTTGGTGTACAATCCTACCCTGGCGGTAGATTACCTTTACGTTAAGTTGAAATGTAGATGCGATCAGGCCGAGGCTTCCCTGTTCCATCTGTATTGCCGTCTGAGGCTGCGTTCTCAATGTTGTGTTTTTTTCACGCTCCAAAGGCTCCAACCGCGATCGCTTGCTTGGGTAACATGCGTTTGCTAAATGTGATGGAAGTGCAATGTCACCTCGATACGAAGTCAAAACGCACTGTGTGAACGCGGCCTTACAGGCATCAGACGGCAATATGTGCTGGAGCTTCTGGGTTATGTCATGTAGAGCTGTGGTAAGTAGTCATCTTCTTTCTTTACTCTCTGCTGTACAGGTGACCCACAATAGGGCGACTCCATTGTGTTGTGTCGAATCCCAAAGGGAACTGGGTGTCATCTTCACTATAGACAAGAGGTTTTACTAGATGCTACTGGGCTCCTATACAAAATTTGTACCAGACCCTCAACTACAGTGTATCATAGACTGCACCTTAAAGTTACACCCCTGGCTATGGGGGGTGCAGACATAACCCTTAATGTCCTGCATTTGGTTCTTTATTATGGGTCAGACATTGTTGGAGGTTTCCCGGGTCGCGCCGGTGTCGCTCTGTAACCTTTGATGTGTCACAGTTGAAGGTCACAGCAGCATCTGCTGGCAGAATAGGGAACTACAGTGCCATTCTATAGACTAGTCTTTATCGCACAGAGCAGCAATTAAATCCTCCAGTCCCTCAAATACAAATACCGGGGATGACTATGTCTCTCCTTCTCCATTACCTATGTATATGTATACAGTAACTTTGAGAAATTATAATCCTGGAATATATTTAGAGTGCACTGGGGGGCATGTCCTCACACTGCTGTGCTCTTGGTTCTCTGCATTAATGACTGTGCAGCCCCAATATGCCTGATGCCAGATTCTGGTTAAAAACTACTGTGGCCACTCAGTCTGGAGAAGAGAGGCTTTGCAAAGAGCACAGCAGTGTGAGGATACACAGTGCACTGAGGCTACGATCCTGTTAACCTATTTTCAAAGTACTGATGCTACACAAAGCTATAATTACATATCCAGGGACAGTACCCAACACTGGCTTCAGAGAGTACAGAGCACAGAAGTGTGAGCACATGTCCCCAGTGCACTTGGAGAAGCTTCAATCCTGTAATCTTAAAGCATTTTTCACAGTCCTGCATCTACTAACATGCACAAATGTACACTCACCGGCCACTTTATTAGGTACACCTGTCCAACTGCTCGTTAACACTTAATTTCCAATCAGTCAATCACATGGCGGCAACTCAGTGCATTTTGGCATGTAGACATGGTCAAGACAATCTCCTGCAGTTCAAACCGAGCATCAGTATGGGGAAGAAAGGTGATTTGATGCCTTTGAACGTTGCATGTTTGTTGGTGCCAGAAGGGCTGGTCTGAGTATTTCAGAAACTGCTGATCTACTGGGATTTTCACGCACAACCATCTCTAGGGTTTACAGAGAATGGTCCGAAAAAGAAAAAACATCCGGTGAGCGGCAGTTCTGTGGGCGGAAATGCCTTGTTGATGCCAGAGGTCAGAGGAGAATGGGCAGACTGGTTCGAGCTGATAGAAAGGCAACAGTGACTCAAATCGCCACCCGTTACAACCAAGGTAGGCAGAAGAGCATCTCTGAACGCACAGTACGTCGAACTTTGAGGCAGATGGGCTACAGCAGCAGAAGACCACACCGGGTGCCACTCCTTTCAGCTAAGAACAGGAAAACTGAGACTACAATTTGCACAAGCTCATGGAAATTGGACAGTAGAAGATTGGAAAAACGTTGCCTGGTCTGATGAGTCTCGATTTCTGCTGCGACATTCGGATGGTAGGGTCAGAATTTGGCGTCAACAACATGAAAGCATGGATCCATCCTGCCTTGTATCAACGGTTCAGGCTGGTGGTGGTGGTGTCATGGTGTGGGGAATATTTTCTTGGCACTCTTTGGGCCCCTTGGTACAACGCCACAGCCTACCTGAGTATTGTTGCTGACCATGTCCATCCCTTTATGAGCACAATGTACCCTGTAACATCTGATGGCTACTTTCAGCAGGATAATGCGCCATGTCATAAAGCTGGAATCATCTCAGACTGGTTTCTTGAACATGACAATGAGGTCACTGGACACAAATGGCCTCCACAGTCACCAGATCTCAATCCAATAGAGCATCTTTGGGATGTGGTGGAACGGGAGATTCGCATCATGGATGTGCAGCCGACAAATCTGCGGCAACTGTGTGATGCCATCATGTCAATATGGACCAAAATCTCTGAGGAGCTTCCAGCACCTTGTTGTATCTATGCCACGAAGAATTGAGGCAGTTCTGAAGGCAAAAGGGGGTCCAACCCGTTACTAGCATGGTGTACCTAATAAAGTGGCCCGTGAGTGTATAAGTGTACATGTCTCCAGGGCTGATAACCAACACTGGCTGCAGAGCACCGTAGTGTGAGAAGCTACAATACTGGAATATATATCCATATTTCACAGTCCAGCTGCTACTAACAACATTCACAAAGGGATGATTACACAGTTCTCCAGGGCCGATACCTAAAACTGGCTACATCACAGCAGTGTTAGAAACTACAATACAGTACTAGAATATAAATACATATTTCACAGTCCTGCTGCTACTTAAAAAATTTGTGGTCTGATTACAGACCTCTCCAGGCGTAATACCTAACACTGGCTGAAGTACTGCATAGTCATATCTGCTGACAGATTCTATTTGAGAACCCGGAAGCTCAGGATGAACAAAATATGACATAAACTTTCACTTTATGTGTAATTACCCTGCTAATAATACCTAATTTTAGATGTTTCTTTCTTTTTAATAGAACGTGATGTTTATCAGTAAGCAGAGCAGTAAACTTTGTCCCCGTTCCCCTCCCTGCCCAAGGAAAAGCTCTGGATTTTTTTTCCTTTTCCCAAAAAGTGCTAATTTTTGTATCTCGCTGAGGAGACGGCGTCTGCACAATAAACACCTCGCGCCCGTGAATGTCACATGTGCTGAAGAAATAACCCAGAGATGTCAGCATACAGAGCAGACATTATCAATCTATTGCAGATGCCGGGGGCATCGCTCGGCTGTCTGCACCCGCAGGGGCCCAGAAATAATCATGTCTGAGGACACGGCTCTGCCACTTCTTTATATCCCCTCACATTAATATGAATCATGGCGGAAATGTATGTATGTATGCAAATGGATTCACACGTTTATGTATGGATGGCAATGTATTCATCATGATTTCTGTGTCTCCAGAGCAGGTGTCAAGTCCCACAAGAAATACACTGCCTTATGTTCCCGACACGCTGGATAATGGGCGCACGTGGAGAATAATCTCCCCTAATCTGCTGTGGGACTACAAGTACAAGCAGGACGCTCATAGAGGTCTACAGGCACGTAGTGTCATACATAATCATGTATTTGTTGTAAGTAGCAGCAGGACTGTGGATTTATACTCCAGGATTGTAGCTTATGAAAGTACACTGGAGCCGGTGTCCTCACACTGCTGTGTTCTGTGCTCACTGCACTGCTCCACAGACCCTTTCTACTCTAAAGTAGTCTGACGAAGATGAAGTCCGGCGCGATTCACGTAGCTCGTGCGCCCGAGTTCCTGCATCCGTCGCTTCCCCCACCGAGGTCCGCCGGAGTTCACCTTCTTCTTCCCGGTGTAAGTGCGTGTCTTGCGACACAATTTGAAATGTTAAATCCAGCGCGTAGTCCGAATCCGTCAGGTTGTCTGACGGCCCATCCCCCCGATTGGCGATGCAGCGGGGATTGGAATTCGTCGGAATATATCCGACCAAAGTGTGGCCGCAGGACCCTTAGTAAATTTGCCCCATTATGATCCACACCTGCTTTTGGTTCCAAAAACTGCATCTGAAAAACGGAATTTGTGGACGCACCCTAAAGAGGCATGGCCCCATACCAGACTTCTGAATGGACCCCTCCTTAAAAAAAAAAAATTATACACATTTTTATACTCACACATGTGAGATACAGTCACACACATCCTCCATTGAAGTGTGACAGGTCGGATGGTGGGCCCCCTGACACTGTGGGCCCCGTAGCAGGTGCTATGGCTGCTACCACTATAGTTATACCTCTGGCTTAGCTGCAATCATAAGCACAGCCACTATACAATGTATGGCGCTGTGCCTGGAAAGTATTGAAGAGTCTGCTTCAAACAACAGGGGGCTTCTGAGTAAAGGGGTTTTGCGCTCGGCGATCTGTCAGCTCAATGGAGTAGAATGGACATGTGCGGCCGTCTACTCCATTCATCTCAGGGCGCATCGAGAGGTCCGACAGAGGTACATGGGACCCCATCGGACCCCCCGTTCTTGTGATCTGTCAGGGTCTCATTACTTTGACCACTACCAATCAGCAAGTTGGACCCTATCCTGTGAATTTATTTGATGGGAAAATGCCTTTAACCTGATATCCATATCCAGGAAAGCCCCTTTAAGTCTACATTATTGCTATAATTGTATCTTACAGTGATAGAAATAATATTCTTGCTGGACATGCATGTAGTGGCTTTCACGGCAGATTATTCAGAGGTATTACTGGCAAAGGTAAAGGTCAAAGGTCGGGTCACAGTATCAGCTGTGGTAACACCCAACACCCCAGTAACATTAGCATCGGGGATTAGCAGTTTTTAGAAGCGGGTAGTTCATGTCCATTACAGGGAACATGGTCAATGTGTCCTGCCATGAAATATAAGTATGACTGCGCTAGATATGGGAAAATCAGACACAAAGTCAAGGACACGGGGCTCCGAAGTGCAAGAGGGGGGTCCACAAGTGAATGACTTGGGGTCTGGAGTCCATCACCGAGTGTCTGAAAATCTGAAAGGAACGGATAAATTCCAGCTCCCACCATATCTGTGGTGGCGGCCATGCTGGTGGTGAAACAGGAAGTGACATCACTCCATGGACGGATGCTGTGGGGTCAACGTTATCGTCTATTTTAGTGGCATCACATCAATCCCCTCAATTTGGAGAACTGAAATATTGGTACCAATGCCGCCTACGTATGTTTTTGAGGCGTGTTGCATTGTGGGTTGCTAATGTATAGCTGCCAGTGCGAGACCAGTGATGGACATCCTGAAATACTGCTCATATGTCGGCCATGTTTTTCTGGATTATCATAGTCCTCTATGTCAGAAGACATAGGTGACTGTACGGTACGGGGGGAGTGACGTATAGGGGCACATTTACTAAGGGTCCGTCGGACGCATTTTCCTCAGGTTTCCCAAATTTTTCCTGTTTGCCCTGAATTGCCCTGGGTTTCATCGGCGCCAGCTTTCATGCAACACAAATCGGGGGCGTGGCCATCGGACAACCCGACGGATTCGGCCAAACCGCAGAATTTAAAAATGAAATTGTGTCGCAAGATCAGCACTCAAATGCATCGAGAAGAAGAAGGTGAACTCCGGAGGACCTCAGCGGGGGAAGCGACACATGCAGGAAATTGGACACACTGGGGCACATTTACTTACCCGGTCCATTCGCGTCGCAGCGGCGGCTTCTCCGACGAGCGTTCGGGTCTTCCGGCGATTCATGAAGGTCCTGCGCCCGATGTCCACCAGGTGTCGCTGCTGCGCCGAGGTGCGTCAGAGATCACTGATCTCTTCCTGGTGCATGTACGTATGGCGTGTGCGACCAATTTTTTTTTTTAATACGGCGGTTTTTATGAATCCGTCGGGTTTTCCGACGGCCACGCCCCCCATTTCCGTCGCATGCAACCCGGCCGAAATCCAATTACGTGCGCCAAAATCCCGGCGGAATTCGGCGCAAACCGCCGTTAATAAATGTGCCCCACTATCTTAGTGAATTGCGGCAGCTCTGAATCCTCGTCGGACATTCCGGATCGGCTGCGTCAATGGGACGGGTAAGTAAATGTGCCCCATAGTGTTAGAGATGACTATGAAAATGGGATTCTGGTAAATACCCAGGTAAAAGGGAAGTGTGGTGCAGTTTTCCACCCACAATGCATCACTCCTGGAGAATATCTCCACTTCCGTTCGGCGCAGCAGGGGTTAACAGGCGATGGCCCCTCTTGTGAATATTTTCAGCTTAACATAGGTACATTCAGAGCCGAGCCGCGAAGTACAGGGCTCAATTAGAACACATTCACTTCTGACTGCCTATTTATAACAGCGGAGTGAGACTTTTTCCACAGTTAATTAACACGGTGTTCTGGAGTGAAATCTCATCGCCAGCCAAGGAATAACACTTTTGATGTGTAAATTCCAGGCGAAGGGGACGGTCTAAAGTGACCTGAATACATTTTATTAGCCTATAATAAGGCAAGTTGTGGCGGTTCACGAAGATATTAGCATTTCGCCATGAAAAAAAAAACGCAAAAAAAAAAATTATTATTTGCTTAAGTTTGAGAATGAAAATTAGATCTCGGCGACGGAGAAGAATTTCTGAAAGAGAAAAAAAAATTTCAGATTTCTGTGAGATGGATTAATCCGAACACTGATGTGATCTCATTCGGTTTTTCGGCGCAGTAGTTAAAAGGCATAAATTGCGTGTCTCGGGGGGGGGGGGGGGGGGGGTAGATTGGGCTGGATGTGGGGGCCGTGTGATTCGGAAGAGAATAATGCCGCGCTATCTCCGTCTGATGCTATGATTAGACGATTGTCCACGGCAACAATAACGTGATGACAAAAGGGAGATGTGAGGAGGGAGAGATTAGACGCTGCGGATCTGCCGCCATATGTAGGCGCGTGACGGATATAGACCGTGCAGGACGGGGAAGAACGTGGTGTTGGTGTTGAGGTTACATGTGCAGTACTCCTCCAGACCTGCAGGGGTGCTCTTTTTATATGGCATAAAGTTAAAGTAACTTCACCAACTTTTCCATGTAGGTTCTGTTAGAGGTTTTTTTTTTTCTCCGCTGCTCCTACATAATCGGGGGTATAGAGCACCTCCCATAACCATTCATTCTACCCAGTAAACTAGTTGACAGCTAATACTGCAGTACAGGGGTTGTCCATGATAAGACTAGGAAATACAGTGCCCCTCTACTCCGCTGGCAGCGTCTGGTATGACACCTTGGCATTATTTACTTGTCTGGTGATGAACCCACAAGAGTGGTGCCCTTTATTATCTAATCACAGACCAGCCCTAAAATATCAAACATTAAGTGGCATTCTATAAAATTTAAAGGAACACTCCCTGCAAAAGTGATGGACATGGATATGTGTGTGTGTAATATATAACTAGCTGTAACTCCTGGCGTTGCCCAGGATAGTAAATAACTGCTCTTAGCTGTAACAAAATACAATATTTTATATGTATCTATAGACTGTCTCTGACTGTCTGTCACTGACCGTCTTGGTGACTGACACTGTCTCTGGCAGTCCCTTTTAGTGACTGTCTCAGGCACTCTCATTCCAGTGACTGTCTCAGGCACTCTTATTCCAGAGACTGTCTCAGGCACTCTTATTCCAGTGACTGTCTCAGGCACTCTTATTCCAGTGACTGTCTCAGGCACTCTTATTCCAGTGACTGTCTCGGGCACTCTTATTCCAGTGACTGTCTCGGGCACTCTTATTCCAGTGACTGTCTCGGGCACTCTTATTCCAGTGACTGTCTCGGGCACTCTTATTCCAGTGACTGTCTCGGGCACTCTTATTCCAGTGACTGTCTCGGGCACTCTTATTCCAGTGACTGTCTCGGGCACTCTCATTCCTGAGACTGTCTCAGTCTCTGACTGTCACTTTGTCTATGGGGAGATTTATCAGAAGTGTCTGAGAACAGAACTGTTCTAGTTGCCAATCGCAACCAATCAGAGCTCAAGTTTCACTTTCCCACAGTGGTAATAAAATTACAGTTGATCTGATTGGTTTCCATGGGCAACTGGAACAGTTTTACCTGAGATATTTCTGATAAGTCTCCCCCATATCTCTGTATCCCTATACATTTTACCTCACACATAAGTGTCTTATACTCATTGTCTATAGTAACCAATCACAGCTCAGAGCTCATATTAATGACCTATGGCAGAGCAGCAGCCAATCAAAGCTCCGCTTCCAACTGCCACAGCAGCAGCAGCAGACAATGGCTCCTGTATATGGTGGGTAATAAGTGGATTTTGGAAAGTGCAGGGTGAAGATTTCGGCTCAAAACAGAGTCTATGACATTCCCTGAGTCACAGGCAACAATTGTGCAAAATTTGGCGATTGTAAATGCAACGGTACAGATTCCTTTAGGGGACAGACATACATACACATATACATACATACATATACATACATACATATACATACATACATATACATACATACATATACACATACATATACATACACACATACATATACATATATGCATACATACATACATGCATACACACATACATATGCATACACACATACATATACATACACACATACATATACATATACATACATGCATGCATACATATATACACACATACTCAGCTTTATATATTAGATATATTCTCTCCATAGATGAGTGAATGACATGTGACGTGTTTTCTGCAGAGGTGCAATGTAAAGCTGCAGGGGCTCTAATGAAAAATCTGTAAAAGGACCCATCAAAATTAATATTTTGTTTTAGTCTTGGTCTCTGCATATGGGAAGGAGTTAGGGCTGCGCCCTCTGCCCCCCTGAGTTGTGCCCCTTGAACTTATTCTGTACTTACCCCGGCAGAGTGCTCCATACTGCCCTGGCTATACTTTACCATATATCCCTTGTACTGTGATTATTCTGTACTCACCCAGGCAGAGTGCTCCATACTGTGCTGGGCTATAATTTACCATCTGCCCCCTATATTTTGCCAATTGCGGCGTACCCCCAACCGATTAGGGAGGGTGCGCACAGGCTAGTGTAGATTTAAGTCAGTAAGGGGTTAAATGCACTTTGGAGGGGTTGGGGTGTCAATTTGTCCCATGTTGCACTGGTCTGGCCACCTTCTCTTATTCCCACCCATCTGCCTTATATAAAGTGGTTAATTTCTGTTTTGGGCCCCTTTTGGATCTTCACTTTAAGCTTCCCGCCCTCCCTCCCTGAGAAGTGATACGGTATTATCTGCTGTTCAGTATTTTCCATGGACATTTTATAAGCTTCAAGTCACAGCTGCCGGAAATGAAGAGTTAATTCGTCCGTGGGTGTTGGACTTGCACTCCCGGTGGTGGTGGAAACTAAGGTGCCTTGTCTAAAATGTTACTGTTTTACCAGAGAGAAGGAGTAAAGAGCTGTGACCAATTCCAGCCAACACAAGGCCTCTGTCTCATGATTTATGTTATTGGGTCCACAAAGTCTGGGACACGGGGTGGCATCATTAGTGGTCGTCTTATTGTCCTGTACAGACTCTGGCAGTACTCTCACTGTACACCGCCATCTTGTGGACATATCAATTATCAAAACTTTCATCTGTATTTTCAAAAACCAGACCTATTTCAAGTAATTTCATCTTGTAACACCCTGATATTTCATTGCCCCTGCAACATTCCCCACCAGGGCCAGAATACTGGAGTGGCTGGCGGTTGCTGCCTAGGCACGGTGCTTAGTATGGGGACCGGGGGGCAGGTCTCCAGCAGGTGGTGTGTGCAATGAGGGAGAGGCTGATGTACTGAATCCCCATGGGGCAACCCCTTAGTGTCCGTAGTATATGTCCCTGGGTAATGGATGGGGAAGCCCTTGATGGTACAGCCGTATTCAGGGAACAGATGGAAGCAACGTTGTGCAAAAGTAACTCACGGTTCTTTATTGGAACAACTGCAGTCAACGGGCCAAACAATTTCAGAACAGATATTGGATTATTGGAGAATTCCGGATTACTGGAGTGGTCATGGAGAGTGATCCTCAGGAGTGGTTCACCAGCCTGGTTGTAGTTGCAGGGCGGGGGGAAGCTGTGTTCAGGTATGGAAGCTGCAGCTTTGTCCTGGGTGTTTGGTATGTCTGTGCTAGTGGTGCACTGACCCTCTGTCTCTGGTCACTCAGTGAGTGTTCTAGATGGTGTGCTGAGGCCTGTGGTCAGAGCATGTGCTCTAAGGTCTCTCTGGTCAGAGAGCTGGGTTCCAAAAGGAGTTGCCCCTTCCTGTCCAGGGGTTTTGTTACTCCCTGGTCAGGTGGTGCCCACTCTCCAATCACACTCCAGTTTACAGATTAGAACATCATTGGATAACAATATGAAACCGTTTTGGACCCTATGTCCAGGCAGAATCTAGCACTGCCAATTACCTCTAGATAGCAGTCTAATCCTAGCAAGTGAGTTGTGCAGGCTCACCTACTGGGGAGACACAAACAAGGGGCTTATTCACAAACACTCCACTGCCTGCACATTGGCAGGGGTGTTGCATACCCCAGGGGGCAACTGAAAGAGCCGCCTACAGCTCGGCTATGGAGCAGATTAGAGAGGGATAACCAACACTGACCAGCAGCAGATGGCCTCCAGAGGGTCCATGTACATTACAGCCGGTAGGGGTGATTTCCTGCAAGTTTGGGTCACTATATCTGTGGTTGAAGGTCACTTGAAGAAGTTGTCTTAGATTTCCTTGTTATACGCCGTCCACAAGCCACAGAGATCAGCGGGGTCCGACCTCTTGTCCGTCTAGAATGGATAGAAAATGAATGTAGCACCAGGGTGCCCCATGATCTGTGGGCGTCTAACGTGGTTGGACCCTCATTCTCCCTTGCAGTCCGTATAATATTGATGACTGTGATGATACACTGTAACAAGCTCATAACCAGGAGAACCCCTTTAACCTTCCATAGCAATGGATAATGTGATGCGCTAAGCAGGAGTCATGTGCATCAATCTATATAATGTACGCGGGGGGGACGGGGTTCCCTGCAGCTTGCGTGGCCTTGCTTTCTTGAGGAGCTCATTAATTCAGGAGAAGCATCAGCGGTTCTGTCAACAGTCTTTGACCCAAGGAAGGAGATGCCGTCTGCTGAAGGTTTATCTGAGATCATAATATCTTGTGCAAACTCAGCCGCTTTCATAGAGATTCACCGTTGAGCGCGATTTATACACATGGAAACAAGGAGCTGGGGATATGGAGAGTCAACAAATTAGCTTCCTGATCCACCAGCAATGAGTTTATTTAAAATGTTCCTGTAATCCATAGAAGCGGAGGGTTATTTCTGGGATTGCGCAGATACTGGTGGGGGGGAGGGACGGGACGTACACAATAGGAACTTGGGAAGCAGCTGATTGCTGGAGACGGAGGCGATAAATAAAGTGCAGGGCGGATTTATTCATGGGCGCGATCATTGTCTGTGTATAAATATGGCAGCGGGAGGGATTTATGGTGATGGGGTTTTCAGGGTCACAAAATCCGGGACCAGAATTCTTTGCGGTAACATATAATATACAAGCTGACTCGGGGAGAGGACCTGAAAAGTTTTCTTAGTAACCCTCTAAGGATGTTTTAGGAGGCTGGAGGTAAGTAATTCCATCCACATACATGGGACTTCCAGGAAGCTATAGAAGTTCCTATAGAAGATTTATAAGGGTACCTGCATGAGACTTGCAAGTCCCTATTCTTATGGTGGTCCTAGAGGTCAGACCCCCAACAAGAAGACCCTTTACAGACATTGGACAGGGGACAAGTCATTCCACAGTGGAAAGCATCCACTGCCCAAACCCAGCCAAAAATGACTACATGGCTGGGCCCCAATATTACTTATTTTTACTAATATTACTTATACTTTCTTATGATCCAACATACACAAAGCTTCATTGCTGCAGAAGACCCTTCTGGGGTCTTGTAGGGGGCTGCTTAGACTATGATGAGTCCTCACTCAATGTATATTTAAAGGAATTCTCCAAGGTTACAAAATCACAGTTATGTTCTTCCACAAACGGCGCCAAAATTGTCCAATAGGCTCTAGGATATGTGTAGTGCTGTTTTTGGATAAATGTTGCCATATTTTAATCTTTGTTGGCCACTCATCCTTATGAGATTTTGTGGGAGGCAGTGACTTGTCCACTATTGTGACTGGGATATGGTATAGAGTGTGTCATCCATTTACTGATCTCAGGTGGCTAGTAGGGCAGGGGTATATGACTATATAATTGTCTCATCTTCCATCTCCTGAAGTGGCCACCAACCAAGTCTATGACAGGCATTTTTCCTACAGAAGTCATCAGAACTTTAGGGAGATACTTGATGGAAAGGTAAAGCTACAGAGATCCTCAAAGCAGAAGGGAGGGCACAGGTATGTTGACTGTTTTGAACAGGATATAAATACTGAGGCCCCGAGCGATGATGAGAAAGTTTATAGCAGAACATGATTGGGACAAGAAAGCCTTTTTAAGCTGAGGTTAATGACCTCTCAAGTTTATGAGTGCTGGTCATAGTATCCTAGTATATAAGGCTGGAAAAAGACACAAGTCCATCAGGTCCAACCTTTAAGAATTAAATATTGAGATGTTATGTTTTTTGTAATGTTTTACCTTTGTATTTTATAGGTCATTTCAAGTCGGAGCAGTCAGAATGGTGGAAGATTTGAGATGGTGGTTGCTCAGTTGGCCAACTTGCCAGCTGGGAGTCCAGCTTAGCATACAGCTTCAAAGGCTCAAAAATGTGAGATTCTATCCCAAGTGACCTAAAGCAGTGACCTAACTTTCCACCCAGCAAGAAGTGTCTGTCATATCGTGGAAGTTACTTATATGGTTAAAGTTTACTGATATTGGTGTTATTACAGTGCCCTTACAGGTGGTTTACATAAGGTGTTGTGCTGCCCTCCAGGCATTAGAAGAGTCTTCTGGGTATATAAGGACACCAGTGTCCCCATCTAGATGTAACAAGGAGTCTAGTTCTCCAGTTCCTGTGTATATAAAAGGAGCTCATTGTAGAATTAGGGATTCCTGGCACGTTCCCATTGTTATGTGTTTAACCATGGAGATTTCAAGTAAAAACTGTTAGCAGAAGCAGCTTGTAAACATCCACAAATCCTGCTCATGTCAGCAGCTCCTGCCAACATCTCAACAACCTTTCAGTGGCAACTCATGAATATGGGCTGGTATAATCCAGCTCTGGTCTCTCCAGATGAAGCATGCCAGGGACACATGCAGGGAATCTGGGGCACTATGGTGGGGTCTCTGGTACTTCTCATTGGATTCTGGATCTCCTATGTGGAATCTTCCCATTAGCAAAGATCTGACTTATGTAACATAAAGCTGGTGACTGGTACATACAGTGTGGTGGTTTAGTGGATCATTGGTCCTCTGGAGGCCACACGTGGCTTATATACACCGATGATGAGGATAATGAAGTGGTTGAGGATTCTTCTACCTGCCTCATACAGAATGATGGCTCCTGTAGAGGTCTGACCCGCTGGAGAAAGGTGGTCAAACACAAGACGACACATCATATCATGGCACCTTCAGATCTTCTCTTATAGTGTAGGGCAGTGATGGCAAACCTTTTAGACACCGAGTGCCCAAACTACAACCAAAACCCCCGTATTTTTCACAAAGTGCCAATGCGACAATTTAAGCAGTAACTACTCCCTGCTCTTTCAGAGGTTTAAATTGTATAGGCACCTGAGGACACAAATACAGTAGAAAGAAGGAGAAGAAGATTGGATGATCATTGTAGCTTCCTTCTAAGGTCTTGGGCTGCAAGAAGCCTTGAGTCCTGTTTGACAAACTCTACCCTGGGGTGATGGCAAGGGTGCCCATATAGTGCCCATATAGAGGGCTCTGAGTGCCACCTCTGGCACCCGTGCCATAGATTCGCTGGTTCATAGGGCACCACTTTGGGAGTCACCTCCAACCCTGAGTCATTCCTTAGACATAGTCATACATAAGGTATACATCAGCCAAACATACAGCAAATGTTCAATTCCCCTGCAGTGCCCCCCATGGTGAAAATATGGAATTACACTGCGGAAGTTGAAGTCATTAGGTTGAAGTCAGGTCTATACCATATTCTGCTCTGCCTGTATTTTATCAGAATTCCCATAAATTGACCTCCTTTAAGGATGAAGTTTACACAGTGATGACTGTAGGATGATTATATGGTGCACAAGGGGGCAAAATGGATGTCAAGATTGTGTAACAGACGGTGGGCGGTGAAGAGCCAAACATGTTTGCGTATTTCATTCTACAGATAACCGTCATGGCCAGGGACAACCCTGATCATAGGATATGAGCTGTGTATGACCCGGCAAATATCTGGGAGGTAATGACTAATATGTCTGACTGTGCAAGACTATATATAGTGTTATTGCTAATATCCATCTATCATCTATATAACTATACATTAATATATCGCTATATCTCATATCTATATATCAATCTATCTCCCATATATCCATATATTTATCTATCATCTATATAACTATACATTAATATATCGCTATATCTCATATCTATATATCAATCACCCATATATCCATATATTTATCTATCATCTATATAACTATAAATGTAACACTATGGGCCCGATCCGCGTTTTCCCGACGTGTTATCCGAATATTTCTGATTTGCGTCGATTTTCCCTGTATTACCCCGTGACGGAAATCGGGAGGCGTGGCCGAACAAAAACCCGACGGATTCGGAAAAACCGCCGCATTTTAAAAAAAAAAGTGTCGCTGGACCCTAGAAATGCTTTTGGGGCCTATCTATGTATGTGATGATGGAGGAGGTCGCGCAGAGCCCGGGTGTAAGATTTGCCCGGGTGCCCTTAGTACAGTAGTCACACCCCTGGTAAAACACAATGGCGCAGCCTCATATTTCACCCTCCAAAAAGTGTAATGTGATGTAATCTCCTCCTCCGGAGTCGCTATGAAATGATTGTTATTAGCGGGGCCTAATCTTACGAGCGGCGGAGGATCTGTGCGAGATGATGCAATTAATGTTTAAGCTTACACTACACATTAGCGCATATGGGAGCAATAGAAAGCGGCGATATTAAATTTAATGGACTTGGCAATTTGCAGGCTGCGCCTCTTGGTATTCTCCGGGTACAACCAGGTGGAGGGAAGAATAACAATCGGGATATCTAAACAATTTCCCGGAGCAGCGGGGATTTCATGTACAAAGAAGACTTATTAAGGCTGTAGGATTGATGGATTATGTTTGGCGCATTCAGCAACATTTATAGATTACAGCGCCGGCGCCCCAGCAAGATGCTATAGAAGCCTCCTGATGGGTCCAGTATCATGTTATACGTAGGTTACAGTCCTGCCAATTATAGAAGAGGATTATCATACATTTTGTATCATTTAATGTGCATGACTGATTATTTGGGGGTCCCACCAGTATAATTCTTCTGAAATCTTTAAAGACACCATCAAGAATAGTTGTCAAACCAAAGTATGTGGGAAGCAGGTGTTGGACATCCTATAGGATAGAGGATATCAGTCTGATTGGGAAGGGTCTCCTTCTCCTTAAAGGGGTTGTCCAGGGATTGATAAAAACATGGCCGAAAACAGTGCCGCACCCAACTGTGGTCAGTGCCAGAATTGCACCTCAGCTGGATAGGAGTGAATGGAGTTTAGCTGTAATACTGCACACCACCCATGGTCAGGGGAGAGTTGTTTTTGAAGGAAAGCAGACATATTTTGGACCACATATGTCCTGCCACTCCATTCAATGTCTATGACGATCCACAGAGCCTAATGCTAGATATCATTACATTACCAAATCAGAGACGTTCCTCCGAACCATCTGATTTAGTTTTATTTGTCATAGTCTACATCCAAGGCTTCATGCAGAATAGACAAGAGGTGGGTTAATACTGGAAAATTTCCCTTCTTCCTGCTTTCATATCTGTAGTTTCAAGACCTTCAAAAGTCCTGAAATGGCTCTTGTGTACATGTGTATTGAGAGCAGGGACAGATGTGCAACATCCCCCATCTCTGGTCACTGACAGATGATGTGCTCTATGGGAGGGCAGGGGGATGGGGGGCCTGTGGTAAGAGTATGAGCTCTAAGATCTCTCTAGTAAGAGAGCTGGGTTCCAAGAGCACTTACCCCTTCCTAGGGGTTTTGTTAAACCCTGATCAGGTGGTGGCTCACTCTCCAATCACACTCCAGTTAATATGAAGGAAAACAATTGGACAATAACTTTCAGATACTTAACCCTTGTCTGTCCTGGCAGACTCTAACGCTGCTAATTAGCAAAATTCTATGGAATTCCCTCTTTATTAGCTGATCAGACTCACTAGACGGGTTCTATCAGGCTGAGGGCCTCATTCGCGACTACTCCTCTGCCCATGTATTGGCAGGGGTGTTGCAGATGTACAAGGATTTCACGGGTGAAGGTATAACATTTGGTTGGTGGTTTGGGTGGCTTGGGCCCTGGGATACCACCCAAAAATCATATATTATAATCCACTACTGACCTGGACCATCAGATCCATTGCATAGTCCCAGGTTGCATAGGGATTTCCACAGCGATCAGTTTGGGTGGTTTCTGATCACACTGCCCCATAACCACAAGCTCCATAGTCCTGTGTGATCTGACACCTTTCTATCTTTCTAATTTATACTGCAGTATCACTTCTGCGGGACGTGGTCAGGCAGTCTAGCCTTTACTCGCTCTGTTCATCATAGGCATGACCCTGAAGCAGATCCGCCCTGGTACTAGGTAGAGGACAGTACCACAGGCGCTGTAATCTATACATAGCAACTCACAGAGGGAACAATATCAACTCCTTCTTTCCTTTCATTGCTTCCGCTTTTGGCAGCCGCATTGTAATCGCTTGTATTCCGAGATTCTTTATTGGGCAACAATCAGGAACACAGAGAAATTCATGTGACTGATAAGAGAGACATCTTCTTACAGAAGATCCAGGAATAGTCTCCTGCATCCGCTCCTATCCCCCCACAACACCCACTACTGGAGGGTCCTAATTTTTCGGATATGGCTCTAAGAAACCCAACCGGGGGCCGATCAACTATGACGACCATTAAAAAGTTGAGAAGACTACTTAATCTAAAGAAAAGAATTTCATGCATCCCCGGAGAAGTACCCACGTAAGGGAACCCCATTCTTGTCATTAGTGGGGTCCACCCGAAATAGATCAGAAATACCCAGAATATCCCTTTAACTGCTCCTTGGAATCTCACTCTATAAGATCGCGACCCCTGATCCGTTTCCTCACTCAATGAATGACATTTGTGGGACCTCGGCTAAATTTTTTTAATTAGTTTTTTTAATGAAATCTAGATGAAGGTGAAGCGGTTCCGGCGGTGTGTGTGTGTGTGTGTGTGTGGCGCTTCTCCCCGAGTGTCTACATTATTGATGGCGGCGAATGATTTCATATTTAATCGTAAGACTATTAATTACACTGCGGAGGAACCTCACAATCCTGACTTGTCTCGCCAGCTCAATTATTTAGTGATGTACCATATTTTAACAGAATGCCGGCGACGACATTAACACAACCATTCTCCCATTAAATGCCATTTGTCATAGGGGAAAAATGACAGAAGAAAAATGTGATCTATTTCGTAGATATGAAATGAAATGTTGGAAATTCGGGGTTGCGTGGCGTCTGGCCGGATGCAGTATTTTTCCTTGCTGAGCCTGGGGCCTCCCCCTCCCCCCTCTTGCAGAGTCTGGGGCCTCCCCCTCCCCCCTCTTGCAGAGTCTGGGGCCTCCCCCTCCCCCCTCTTGCAGAGTCTGGGGCCTCCCCCTCCCCCCTCTTGCAGAGTCTGGGGCCTCCCCCTCCCCCCTCTTGCAGGGTCTGGGGCCTCCCCCTCCCTCCTCTTGCAGGGTCTGGGGTCTCCCCCTCCCTCCTCTTGCAGGGTCTGGGGCCTCCCCCTCCCTCCTCTTGCAGGGTCTGGGGCCTCCCCCTCCCTCCTTTTGCAGGATCTGGGGCCTCCCCCTCCCTCCTTTTGCAGGATCTGGGGCCTCCCCCTCCCTCCTTTTGCAGGATCTGGGGCCTCCCCCTCCCTCCTTTTGCAGGGTCTGGAGCCTCCCCCTCCCTCCTCTTGCAGGGTCTGGAGCCTCCCCCTCCCTCCTCTTGCAGGGTCTGGGGCCTCCCCCTCCCTCCTCTTGCAGGGTCTGGGGCCTCCCCCTCCCTCCTCTTGCAGGGTCTGGGGCCTCCCCCTCCCTCCTCTTGCAGGGTCTGGGGCCTCCCCCTCCCTCCTTTAGCAGGATCTGGGGCCTCCCCCTCCCTCCTTTTGCAGGGTCTGGGGCCTCCCCCTCCCTCCTTTTGCAGGGTCTGGAGCGTCCCCCTCCCTCCTCTTGCAGGTTCTGGGGCCTCCCCCTCCCTCCTCTTGCAGGGTCTGGGGCCTCCCCCTCCCTCCTCTTGCAGGGTCTGGGGCCTCCCCCTCCCTCCTTTTGCAGGGTCTGGAGCGTCCCCCTCCTCCTCTTGCAGAGTCTGGAGCCTCCAGCTTCGTTCTATGAAAAAGCCACTGCAGGGGTTAGGGGTCAAGTTTTGGCTCTGTGAACATTACAAATACAATGGCTTGAGCTACTATGGGAAAATTACTTTCTAAAATCTATTGTCCCCTGTTATCAGCCGTTACAAATTTATATGCACTTACTCTTAAAAACCACGGTTAAATACAAAAAAGGAGTCCCTTTGTGTCCATCAGATACCTATACAATGCTGAACAGGAGCACCATATGGCGGCACACTGACTGCCTCCATCTATATAATCCAGCCGTTATGGGGGTACAGTGTACTAGAGGATAAAGATGGGGGGAGCGTCACCTGCATGGCGCTGGCAGTGAAGGGGTGCCTCCTCCATCCTCGCTTCCTCGTGCTGGATCCCACAAATATATCCCCATATTGTGCTAGGAATAGTCTCGCTGCACAATGAGCGCGTCCTGACCATTTGGCGTTCTGCGAAAGACCAATTCATCGCAGAAGCTAAATTAAAATCCTATTGTGCTGTGTTGTTAATATTTTATGCCCTTGTTTTTGAACAGTTATTACGTGGCGCGGTGCCCAATCTGAGTCAAACTTCACAACCATCTGCAGAGGTTCAGAAATAGCACAACCGAGCCGCTTCATCTCCCCTTCAAGTCACCTTCTGCACCCGGGACTGGCAGGAGAGAGAGATCACAGGTGAGGCCTCTGATGGGAAAGGGGGCCCTAAGTATTAGGAATTGGGGTCCCACCTGAGACTGCTGGGCCCCTGACTCTATAGCTTCTAAGTACCCGGGGCCAGGGTGCACCCTCTGCCCCCACTTAGAGCATGTGGTGAAGTTGGGACTGAGTTGTGAATACACCACTGCAGTGCCCACATTGACTGACTGGCAGCTATATACACCCCTGAGCACTGGTACTTCTAGGCAGGGTCGGCCTCTCAGTAGGCCCCTGGGTGAAGGAGCCTCAGTGGGCCCCTTTGCAGTGAACTCACATGAAAGCATTAAAAATTCAGAAACTAAACCGTCTCCTGTTCCCTAAAATATTCCCTAGTTTGTCATCCCAAACAGACCCCTCATGGTTAATTTATATAAAGCCCCCCCCCCCCATATATTCATAACATAAACCCCCCCTCACCCCCATGGATTACTTTTGTACAGCCTTATGTGGGCCCCCCCCCCCCCCCAGCAGCTCTGGGCCCCAGCACTAGCCCAAGTATGCCCATTGCTGGCGCCGGCCCTGTTTTTGTGCACCAGAGACTAAGCACATTATCAACATGACATATAAACTGTATCCCAATTAATAACACAGTACAGTTTTGGAATAATATGGCTACCAGCGCCACACCTGTTTATAGGTCATATCTAGTATTGCAGTGTGCAAAAGTCACAGCACACCCTTTTTATATAAGAAACATATGACCCACTGTAAGTTATGTTTGACGGGTGCTTATTTATTAGGATATGTCCAGCTCATGGCCACCACATTAAAAGCCGGCTTATTGGATCAAACGCAAGTTTTTCTAATGGGAACAAATTATATCAAAGACCACAATTGTCCCAACCAGACCTGCCATAACTTGTAGTTGAAAAGTTATCAGCACAGAAAGTGACAAGGAACGTTCCCTGTGATGCACAGCTACGTGACACGTTGTCCCTGGTGCTGAACACAGAGATGAAGGAGCTGGATCCAATCCTTATGAACCCACATGAGAATCTATGCAGAATCTCTGTGTTGGCAACTTGTGAACCACAAGAACAATTATGGTTATATTCTCCTTCCTATCTGATATACTTGCAGCTCAGCTGAGTGTGCATGTGTCTTACATGAGGAGTAAGCTTCTAACAAGCACCCCTGGCAGACAAATAATGGGGTGTGTGTTATGATGTGTAGGGAAACCTTCAACTCTTCTAGCTCCCTTCTACCATAGGTTTTCTTGAAGATATAGAGTATAAGGAGTATAGAAAGATTGTCAGGAGAGGTGAAATCAGGATCAGACTACACAGGATTTTGTTGTAGTCTGTTACCGTGGAGACACAGAAGTCTGCATAGTGGCTGAAACACAGCAGTAAGAGATTGTTTGTTTGTTTTTGTGAAATGCCTCAATAAGCCAACAAAAATGGCTGTAACTATGATACTGCATGTTATTCCCTGGCTGTGTGATACAATGATGGGCTGGGTCCAACTCTGTAGAACCATAATCGCTTATAGGTGGCGACCCCTCACATTCATGGGATTGCCCAGTTAGGGTTACATAGGATTAACTTGATGAGACAACCTCCAATAACATAGGTCTGACCACCATGAATTTCTACCCTCTTATAGTAATAAAACTCTTTTGCATGAGCAGCCAATCAAAGTTGAGCTTTCATTTTTCAAATGCAGAATACGTAATGAAAGCTGCGCTGCAATTGGTTACTATGGACGAAAACAAAACAAAACAAAATGGCTGCCTGTATAGTGAATTTATGAGATGGGGGATAAATGACAAAGTATTAAGAGTAACTTTATGTATTCAAAGGGATCTTTATTAAAACTGGTCCAAGGGGGAAGTGAATAGCAACCAACCTAAAAAAACATACCCAAAAGCTGATTGGTTGCTACGGGCGACTGCTCCACTTCTGGCTTACACCAATTTGGATGTAACGGGATGTAGTTTATGTGGGAACGACTTGCCTCCCGCGCTTTTTGCTGTCTGTGCAGCATGTTTATCTTTTTATAGTTTGCAGCCGCTGCCTGGAGCCGCCTTGGGGGATACATTTTAAATATGTAACGTGCATAAAATTTTTACAATCTGCACTTTTACAGAATTTAAATAGCTAATAATTGTATATACAATACGCCCAAACCCCCGACCATAAACATTACATCGCATTTCATTTGCATATAGAACTGCAGGTGAGAAATCTCCGAAAATACATCTCCCCTCCAAAATCAGATTATAACCGCGACGTCTGGAGGAGACGCTCCCGCCGTAACATCCTCCTTATAGAATCAGCCTCTCCTTATTTACACCGCGTTACACATAATGGCTGCCAGTTACCAGACACTTTATGGGATTATGGATGTAAATACCTTGTTAGGAATTAAAGGGGCGGCACCGCTGACCTGCTCTTCAAGGGATTGTCCAATTCCATTTAGGCCTAACGTTCGGGCCGGATGTTCCAGCAAGAACCAACGGGTCTGAAAGAAAGGCGTGAATTCCTCTGTGCCATGTGGCCAATTATGATGGGAGACTCCATTTATATCGGGATCATTCCCCATATCACTATATCATACTTTGCAAATTTTGGAAACATTTTCCAGGGGGAGTTTATTGAGTATTATGAATCACATTATGCAAAATGTTGGGAAGGAATTGCACCCTTCAGAATGGAGGCACCTGAGGGGTGGAGGGGGAATATGGAGTAAGTGGGGATTGGTTTGAGCAGGGGCTTGATAGCGCTTAGTTGTAATACCACACACTACCCTTAGTCGGGGTGGAGCCGTTTTCATAAGAATGCAACCATGTTTTACAGTCTCTGGACAACCTTTCTAAAGATGGGGGAAGGCACTGGAGAAATGTCAATAAATAGGCCCAAATGTCTTAGCCATAAATGCAGCCACAAGGGGGAGCTCACTACAGTAAATATATATATATAGCATACAATGAATTAAATGGGAGGATATAAGTTCACATACCACTAGGTCCCTCTAGTGGTGGGATGTTTGCTGACATTTCCAACAAGATAAACATTTGCAATGGAGATTATCGGGGTCATTTACTAAGGGCCGATTCGCGTTTTCCCAGCGCGTTACCCGAATATTTCCGATTTGCGCAAATTTTCCATGATTTTCCGGGATTTGGCGCACGCGAGCTGATTGTGGCGCATCGGCGCTGGCATGCACGCAACGGAAATCGGGGGGCGTGGCTGAACGAAAACCCGACGGATTCGCAAAAAACGCCGCATTTAAAACAAAAAATTGGTCGCACGGCCATACTCACATGCACCAGGAAGAGATCAGTGAACTCCGACGCAACTCGGCGGACCTCGGCGCAGCAGCGACACCTGGTGGACATCGGGCGCAGGACCTTCATGAATCGCCGGAAGACCCGAACGCTCGACCGAGTAAGTAAATGAGCCCCTATATGTTTCCCGGCTGTTTGTGTGTTCTTCAACCATAAACCCCATTTTACTCTGAGCACATACTACCTCATACTAACTAGAGATTCATCACTTTGGATTGTAATCTCCAGTGAAGAGTGGGACTATATCAGTGAGCAGCAATGTCCATGTACAAGCAGTCACGGACCAGTGAATCTCCTGTACTATTGGGGGTTGCTTTAAAGGTTTTGATAAACATTGTAGCTTTATTCACCTCTATACAGTAGAGCTGCAATACCAGCACAAACCACAGTCAGTTGTGGCACTGTTTTAGAAAAAAAAAAAAAATAGCAAGGATTTGCAACCCCCCCCCCCCCCCCCCTTTTCCTTCCCCGTCATCAGAGACTATGAGGCCGGTGGATTATAGCCCATTACATATTACATCATGTTTATAAACTGTGTCCTATGCTCTGGAGAATCGGTCCAAAAACTCCAATGTTGTCTCGTTCCTTGCAGATTCCTAGTGTGACTGATCCCAGCAATGAGCGAGGCTTCAGCGCCGGGCGGGAGGTTACAGAAGACCATCATAGAGGTTATACTCTGTGTCGCCCCATCTACTACAGGGAATGATGGATTTTGATGGTAGGTTTCCTTTAAGTATGAGCCAAACATGTATGTTATATAATTACTGAGAAGATC
Organism: Engystomops pustulosus; assembly: GCF_040894005.1. NCBI lineage: Eukaryota > Metazoa > Chordata > Amphibia > Anura > Leptodactylidae > Engystomops > Engystomops pustulosus. The sequence continues at coordinate 99,220,005 of NC_092419.1, forward strand.
GAGGTTCCCAAGTGTCCCGTGTGAATGGAGAGGTACTGTGTGACCACCCCTTTAAGCAGGAATCTGAGATATGGGTGTTTTGGTTTGCTACATGACATGAAAGGTCAAGCAGCCCCACGATGCAAGGACCCCCACAGCTCCCTCCCTCTCTGCTTCATAAGCCGTTGGAGGAGGGGGCTCTGCAGTCATAAATTGAATGAAGCAATAAAAACTACAGATCTCTGCATTCAGCACCCTGGACTGGGACCCGTATCCCAAATATCCCCACAACCAATGAGATCAGTGAGGCTCTGAAGCAGGTTAGTTATACAGAGGGTCTAGAATATTATAGTTACCCCATGGTCACACCTCTGCCTTCTCCTGGAAGCGCATGACTTGGGTGTCACCATTCATCGGTCAGGTAATAGCACCCCTAGCATCGGACCGGTACACGGCTTATAGCACAGCCACTTCTCACACTCCTGTTGTGGTTGGTGAAAAATCTAACTTGAACCCCAATAATGGAATGTTTTATCCTATGTATCACAGCCAATAGGATATTGAGGCCTCATAAAAGACAAGATGACAGCTCAGGCGTTTGGGTTTTTTTTCCTACCTTAATTTGTACTTCTGCAAAACCAATGTAGTCTGGACTGAGAGCAGTGTGTGAGCATATCCGCAATTCTAGAAAGTGTCCACAAGATGTCGCTGTAGTGAGATTGTTCTATGACAATTATAGCGTAGTTCACACAGCATCTTGTACAGCCCTACAGGAGAGATCCCGGCATGGAATAAAAGGGGATGCCCTTCATTACTAGCAGGCAGCCTTTATCCAGTCACGAAGGGGCGTAACTATCGTGGTCGCAGGGTATGCAACCGCAACCGGGCCCAATCTGGGTAGGGCCCGTGTCTGCTAGAGATAGGTCCGGGCCCTCCGCAGCACAATGATGCTGGTGTAGGCACAGTCACTGGCTGCCTCAAAAAGAACCCCTGTGTGAGCACTCTCACTATGACCCAGGAGCACGTGGTGCTTTGTGTGATCTCCTCATCACCCACCTATGGGTCACAGAGATGACTGTGTATACTGGGCATAAGAGGAAGAGGCTGGGTGAGTCCGAATATTATTTTTATAATGAGCACTGATGAATTATAAAGGAAAGTGGCGCTGTGCTGAATTTATTATTGGGGGGGGGGGGGCTTTATTAATTTATTATGAGGGGGCTATGAAATTCATAGGATCCGGTGGGGGGGGGGGGGCTGTATGAGTTTTACATGAGAGGGCGGGTGGGCTGCTGTTATGTTTTATTTAATATCTATAGGTGGCAGCATGTTCAGTTGTATGGCGTTATTTAGCAGCATGGGACATAGTAAATGTGCCCCACTACTAAGGGCTTTGTGTCAGTTTCTGTTGGACTGTGCACGTTCTTTCTAGCGCTAACTGCTTACACGTGTATTTAAGAAGTGTCCGTGACACATTTGTGTCGCACGGGACCCTTTTGTGTAGCACTATTCTTCATGCGATACAAATTTCTGCACTTAAGGGGGCGCTCTGGTCAGACTGCATCTGCTGGCCATCAGAATTGTGTTACACGCCCAATGGTTCGCCCAAAAGTGGGTGCACTCTGTCGGAGCAGTGCAGGGGGCGCCAGATTCATAAAGAATGAGCGCCACAAATCCTGAATCTGGCGCCCCCTTCACATTACACAGGACACTGCACATAGTACACACTGCACTGTTACTAGTAAATTTGCCGCACTATACTCTATTACCTGTGACATACATTTAGTGGCAAAGAGCTGACTGGCAAATTCTGCAGATGGCCGGGAAAAGTCATTGTGATGTTGTGTAGCTGATGGAGAATTGTCACCTGTGAAGAGTCCACAGGATAAAGACAAGCATGGACCAGGCACACAGAGGGAGAAGGAAGCAACTGCTACTGATTTAATCCGTAAGTGATGCTCATCTCTGCTCTCAGCCTTATTGTACAGTACATTTATTGCTGCTAAGTATTATATGCTGGTATATATTTATGAGTGCAATACATTCATTTCTGGTATATTTGTATTCACCACGTACGTGTGTGTGTGTGTGTGCCTGTGCGTGTGTCATGTCTACATGTATATTCTCAAGTTTAATGTGTTAGACGCAAGCATTGATAATGGTTTTTGTATATGTGGCCCTGACACAAAGTTGTTATGCCACTACAGTCACATAAAGCATCAGTAGGCTGTAGAGCAGGGGTCGCCAACTGCGGCCCGCGGGACAATATTTTGTGGCCCCCACCTGGTCGCGCTGCATGGAGAGGGCTCGCCTTGGCAGTCGGGCAGGAGCCTCCGTCCGTCCGGACAGGAAGCTCCTGCCCGTCACTGTATAGTGCTCGGTGCGGCCGGAAACGGCCGCTCGAGCACTATTACTGGAGCGATGTGGCCGGAAAACCACCCCGGCGCACATCGCTCCATGAACTGGGATGCGCGACCGCGCGATGACGTCATCACGCGGCCGCGCACCCTTTCCTGTCCGGACGCAGGACGAGGAAAGAAGCCGCGGGAGCCAGAGGTGAGTATGAGGGTTTTTTTTTTTTCATCAAACAGCAGTAAAAACATGGTGGGGGCTTATTGTATAAAATCATTCATTGGTGGAGAGAGGGGATCGGTGGGCAGAACATGAAGTAATTTATTGTGGGGGGCAGCATATTATATAATTCATTGTGGGGGGGATATTATATAATTCATTGTGGGGGAGGGTATCATATAATTCATTGTGGGGGAGGGTATCATATAATTCATTGTGGGGGAGGGTATCATATAATTCATTGTGGGGGAGGATATCATATAATTCATTGTGGGGGGCAGCATATTATATAATTCATTGTGGGGGGCAGCATATTATATAATTCATTGTGGGGGGGATATTATATAATTCATTGTGGGGGAGGGTATCATATAATTCATTGTGGGGGAGGGTATCATATAATTCATTGTGGGGGAGGATATCATATAATTCATTGTGGGGGAGGATATCATATAATTCATTGTGGGGGAGGATATCATATAATTCATTGTGGGGGGGGGTGTAATATAATTCATTGTGGGGGGATGTAATATAATTCATTGTGGGGGGCAGCATATTATATAATTCATTGTGGGGGAGGGTATCATATAATTCATTGTGGGGGAGGGTATCATATAATTCATTGTGGGGGAGGGTATCATATAATTCATTGTGGGGGGGGATATCATATAATTCATTGTGGGGGGGGGGTGTAATATAATTCATTGTGGGGGGATGTAATATAATTCATTGTGGGGGGCAGCATATTATATAATTCATTGTGGGGGGGATATTATATAATTCATTGTGGGGGAGGGTATCATATAATTCATTGTGGGGGAGGGTATCATATAATTCATTGTGGGGGAGGGTATCATATAATTCATTGTGGGGGAGGGTATCATATAATTCATTGTGGGGGAGGGTATCATATAATTCATTGTGGGGGAGGATATCATATAATTCATTGTGGGGGAGGATATCATATAATTCATTGTGGGGGGGGGGTGTAATATAATTCATTGTGGGGGGATGTAATATAATTCATTGTGGGGGGCAGCATATTATATAATTCATTGTGGGGGGCAGCATATTATATAATTCATTGTGGGGGAGGGTATCATATAATTCATTGTGGGGGAGGGTATCATATAATTCATTGTGGGGGGGGTGTAATATAATTCATTGTGGGGGGATGTAATATAATTCATTGTGGGGGGCAGCATATTATATAATTCATTGTGGGGGGGATATTATATAATTCATTGTGGGGGAGGGTATCATATAATTCATTGTGGGGGAGGATATCATATAATTCATTGTGGGGGAGGATATCATATAATTCATTGTGGGGGGGGGGTGTAATATAATTCATTGTGGGGGGATGTAATATAATTCATTGTGGGGGGCAGCATATTATATAATTCATTGTGGGGGGCAGCATATTATATAATTCATTGTGGGGGAGGGTATCATATAATTCATTGTGGGGGAGGGTATCATATAATTCATTGTGGGGGAGGGTATCATATAATTCATTGTGGGGGGGTGTAATATAATTCATTGTGGGGGGATGTAATATAATTCATTGTGGGGGGCAGCATATTATATAATTCATTGTGGGGGGGATATTATATAATTCATTGTGGGGGAGGGTATCATATAATTCATTGTGGGGGAGGATATCATATAATTCATTGTGGGGGAGGATATCATATAATTCATTGTGGGGGGGGGGGTGTAATATAATTCATTGTGGGGGGATGTAATATAATTCATTGTGGGGGGCAGCATATTATATAATTCATTGTGGGGGGCAGCATATTATATAATTCATTGTGGGGGGGATATTATATAATTCATTGTGGGGGAGGGTATCATATAATTCATTGTGGGGGAGGGTATCATATAATTCATTGTGGGGGGGGGTGTAATATAATTCATTGTGGGGGGATGTAATATAATTCATTGTGGGGGGCAGCATATTATATAATTCATTGTGGGGGGGATATTATATAATTCATTGTGGGGGAGGGTATCATATAATTCATTGTGGGGGAGGGTATCATATAATTCATTGTGGGGGAGGGTATCATATAATTCATTGTGGGGGAGGGTATCATATAATTCATTGTGGGGGAGGGTATCATATAATTCATTGTGGGGGAGGGTATCATATAATTCATTGTGGGGGAGGGTATCATATAATTCATTGTGGGGGAGGGTATCATATAATTCATTGTGGGGGGGGGTGTAATATAATTCATTGTGGGGGAGGGTATCATATAATTCATTGTGGGGGAGGGTATCATATAATTCATTGTGGGGGAGGATATCATATAATTCATTGTGGGGGGGGGGTGTAATATAATTCATTGTTGGGGAGGATATAATATAATTCATTGTGGGGGGCAGCATATTATATAATTCATTGTTGGGGAGGATATAATATAATTCATTGTGGGGGGGGAAGCATATGAAATAATTAACTGGTTCACGGCGCGCAGCGGGTCCTACTGCATGGAGAGGGCCCACGGGCTGAACCCTCTCCATAGCCGGTAAGTCTTTGCTGCATATTGCAGCAAAGACTTAGGGTGATGTCAGACGTGGCGCTTTGTCTGCGCTTGCAAAAGCAGACAAAGCCGCGCCCCCCGGGGCGGCCTGCGGACCAATCGCATTGGCGTTTCTATGGAAACACCTGCGATCGGGAATGAGTCGCCGGTGGTTTGCGTTAATTTAATAGAAACGCAGATGCGATTGGGCCGCAGGCCGCCCCGGGGGGCACGGCTTTGTCTGCATTTGCAAGCGCAGACAAAGCGCCACGTCTGACATCACCCTTCAAAGTAACACCCGCAATCTGTGCTAACACCAATCGCGGGTGTTTTCACAGTGATCGCTGCCGGCAAAGCAACCAGCAGCTTCAAAAAGATGTTGGCGCCCATGCTTAGGATCGTCGCTCCCCGTCATCGAGGAGCGGCGATCCGTCGCCAGCCTCGGGTCTTCCGAAGAATGAAGAGGCTGTTTCGTTTTAACCCCTTCATTGCAATGTGCTGATAGCACATTGTAATGAATGAGGAGGGAAATCCCCACCTATGGCAGTATATGATAGGATTGATCAGACAACCTAGGGTTAAAGTACCCTAGGGAGTTTGAAAAATAGTAAAAATAAAAAAAGTTTTAAAAAAATTATAATAAAAAACCCTAAAAATTCTAATCACCTCGCTTTCCCTAGAACTGATATAAATATAAATAAACAGTAAAAATCATAGACACATTAGGTATCACCGCATCCGAAAATGCCCGATCTATCGAAATATATTAACGGTTTTTCACTGCGCTTAAGCCGTAACGGAAAATAGTGCCCAAAATTGAAAATAGCACTTTTTTGCCATTTTGAAAACATTTAAAAAAATCTATAAAAAGTGATCAAAAGGTCGCACAGTCCTAAAGGGACCCCTCGGTACACAGGACGCGTTCATAGAGAAAACACGTCTCCCAGCTTGGGGCTTTCCTTGCACTGGGAGACGCCATGACATTTGAATCTGAATAATGATATTTTGTAAGCGCATTTTGTGTGGAAAACTTGATGCGGCCCAGCCTTACCCAGAATCTACCTCCAACGGCCCCCAGGTAAATTGAGTTTGAGACCCCTGCTGTAGAGACTTGTATGAGCACCATATTGCAGTGCATTGGTCAGGTACACGGGTCCTAGTTCTATATTCTGGCCCGGTATCACACCATGAAGCATTATACATTATAATTAACACTAGGTACACACCAGGGTCAGTAAACAGTAGGTTTTACTTAGAAAATCTCCACTATAAACCAGTTCTTAGTAAGCATGGCGCATAGCACAGACCAGGGGAGACCAATGCTAATGACCTGAGGTCTCCATCCTCTCCAGCTGCTGGGAAACTACAACCCCCAATGTGCAGGAAGATGTAATGCCCCCAACAGCTGGAGACCTGGCTGGTACAGACGACGCCATGATGCAGTAATACTGAAGTCCTGCTGAGACACTCTTCAGTCTGGATGAACCTGGTGAATAGAACAAGTACCTGCAGTCCACACAAAAGGGTCATGCGTGTATTCTGGCATCAGACATGGCAAGGTAACCACATGATGGAGACTGGATGAGCATTCACAGTGTCTACCTCTGCAGGGTGGAGGATCTTCCATCATTAGTGCAAAGTAATCCAAACTACAAACACAAAATCAGCGCCACCAGGCTCTGCAGGTTACATGTGGTACTGCAACTCGAGTCCCGTTTTACCATCACATAATCTATGGAGAGGGCGATGCTGCTTACAGAGAAGACCTGCCATGAGTTTCTAATGTAAGAGCAGCACATAGAGACCACTGGCAGATGGCCCTATGGTTTTTAGTAAAAGGGGTTTGCTGGACAAAAATCAGTTATCAGGCACCCACAGCTTTTATACACTGTGGACAGGGCTGGGAGCAGAGAACACCATCCATACTGTACCAGAGATCCCAGATGTAGGAAAGTGATGCCTGCAGCAAGCCGGGACGGCCACTACACTATGGATGGAGCTGTATGTGTCCAAGCTGATCATCGGGGCCACCCATCTTATCGATAAATCATTGATAGATATTTTTGCCAGGAAAACCCCTTTAAGATGAGCAGCTTATCCTACACCTATGTACCAGTAAATATACAGTGTCTTCTGTTGGGGGTGACAACCACTAGTCGAGCTGTAATGGGGGCCACATAGCTGGGAAGGCTTCAGAGCACACACTCATATAGGTGGTGACCATAGAGGACCGTGGTCTCTGCGCAGTGTGAATGAGCCCTTATATTTACTGGTGATACTGGATTATTCTGGGCTCTGCTTATAGTGGTAACAGGTACTAACCAGAGGACCCCTTTATATTGACAGGAATACAGAGTAAAAGACTGAGGATCCTCAGACACTTCCCGACTCCTCCGCTGAAATCTCTCCGAGACAATAATAAGATATTTCATCACTGATGAAAACACAGTACAAGCCGCGGGGCGCAGCGCAGACTCAAGTCCCCCTTATAGCCGGACGTCACAACCTATCGAAAGAGCCTATAGGATCGCGGCAGTCGTCCATCCTTACTGGAGAGCGCGGCCTGAATCTGATCATAATCCGGTAACTCTGATAGATCCCCCAGTGCAGCCACGGCCGGCTTACTCCTCAGCATCTTAGTGGCCACTCGCTTTATGTCACTCGCCTTCACATTGCCTGCAATAAAGAGTCAATGATAAGGCAACAGTTTTGTGAACTCGGCTACTATGCCGTACAAAATCCCTGCAATGCTGTGTAGTCTAAGGCTGCGTTCACATGCGCCATTTACATTGTGTTTTCAAACGTAATAGAACAGCTGAGAGGAGATTTGCCTCATTACATTGCTGCTAACATTGTGATTTGCAAACCGTAATCAGGCGAATCTCATCTCCTTCGCTGTTGTGTTTCAAAATGCAATTTGAACGCAGCCTAATAGCGCCATTTATCTGTGGCCCGCCTAAATTTGTAGTCTCATCAGAGACATCCACTTTCAATATGTGACTGCCAGAACAATCCTGTGCATGGCATGGCTACACGGACCCCCATAATCCTATTAGGTTAGTACCTAATGCTACTATAATCCTAGGTCTCTATATACCCTGCCCTTATTACACAGGAGGGCGGCTCTGTCCCCCATACTCACTAATAAGAGAACACAATTCAATGGGAAGTTTCCTCTTCCCCGTGGCCAGAACTTGTCTCCCAACATCTTCAAAGATGACGGGTCTGGACTCCAGGTTCATCATCAGCATAGACTTCAGCTGGGTCTTGGCTCGATTGAGTTCAACCTAAAACAGGAGGATCACATGTCATAAGTTTAGACTGAGCAGAAGCCGTGACGTATACACACACCACCCTGCATTATATATATGATGTGTTGTAGCATCTACGGACCTCCCCTACTGATCCCGCCATCAGGGTGAACTCCCGCGTGATGATCTCAACCATTTCTCTCACCTGCAAAAGAATAAAAATGTTGGAAAATGATTACATTACAAAGATGGTGGCATCTCCAAACAGAAGTATAAAAAGTTCTGACAGACGTAAACACAGTTATGATACGGAACGGATGAACAGTTGTTATAGGTTACCATCTATTACTGAACAAGGGGATCATGTTAGACTAAGCGTCTGTTACATTAACCCTGAGGGGTCAGATCTATAAAAATAATTAAATTCCCTTTCCATATTATATAATGACTGCAATTTATACCATTATTAACACTATACAGGAATCCTCAAAGGAGAGTAAGAACTGCTTATCTCTGTGTGATCCATGGCTGGTCTCCTGATAATAAGGTTGTGTGAATGGAGCCTTAGACGGCTGAGCATGCATGTGTTCCGGCAGTAGGGAATGTGCCTTATGCTCCTTATAACAAAGAATTGGAAATACTGATCCTTCTCCTCTCCAACATTTGCAGATGTCACATCACCAACTTGTTGGGTCCAGTTCACATCACTGTTACGTCTTCAGTTATTTGCATCAGGTTTTGTTAGAAAAAAATCAAGAGAGGATGAAAAAACAGAACATGTGCAAGTCTTTCCATTACACCTCTTACTGCTGTAAGATTTGCACCTCTTTTGTGTGTTCCACCAGTCCTGATTTTGCCTCAAAATAACTGATACAAATAACAGAAGACCTAATGGAGATGTAAACCGGACCTTGAGGTACTGTGGGGTGAGGCAAGGACTTACCTGGCGAGGGTCGGCGCTGGCATGTATACAGAGGAGTCCTGTGTCTTCATAACTGTGGTGGTAAGAGGTTGCATTATACATCCAGTGATGCCTGTGTGAGCAAGGACATGTGTCAGCACCTCTTCATCATGGCCCCATATTGTGGTGGTGTGGGGGTGAATGAGGCGTCACCTGTTGAGCACATTGAGGTACAGTCGGGTGAACATTCCCTTGCCTGGTCCTCCAGCAGAGAAGGAGCCTCCGCCGCCCATCATCATGTTCAGGACAGCATACGGGATGAAGTCATCTTCCTAGCAGAGGACATGGGGTGACATTAGTGACATCACATCAGAGACCTTACATCACTGATACATCAATCCTACAATATTACCAGGAAGGAGCAGCTCTGCAGGCCGATCATGATGTGTGACAGCTCCGGGATGGGAGTGGGGCCCAGGCTGACGTCAGACATGTCCTTCTCAACCTGCGAGGCAAAGGAAGACCATGAGACCCAGAATATAACTCTACTCACTTATCATGAATTACATGGGGTTACAATAAGAGCACACATCAGGGTTCTCCCCTACTAATGAAGACGTGGTGTAAAAGAGCATCATTTCTGCATGTATACACCATCGCACCACATAAGCGCAGCACAGGACATCTACAATGGAGGTGCAGTTCACGTCTATCATCTTGAGGTACACGTCTATACCTTTCCTCTGTATAGTCGCTGGTAGACTTATACCTGTTCTGAGAGTTTCATTACTCCAAGCTTGGGCTCTCAATAACCAATGCAGAAACTGAAGACTTAACGGAATTAATTGGGGCCCAAATCCTTAAGGTGCGGTCACACAGTGCGTCCTTGGACCATTTTTTTTTGCGTTTTTGCATGTTTACCGTGCATTTGACTTGTTTGAATTGTTTTTTTTTTCATTTTGTGTAAGTGTGAGTAGCTGTGAAGTTGTTAATACAGCTGCTTACACTTCCACAAATGAAAAAAAAAAAAACTGATTCAAACCAGACAGACGCATGGAAAACATGTAAAAACTTGTGCATTTTTAGTGTGTTTAAAAATGCACCAAGTGACCGCACCCTAAACAGAAGTATTTGGACCCCAGTCCTCAGTCTGTACCATACAAGACCCAAGGGGATTGTAACATAAATAAAGCAACTTTTTTCATATGCAAGTAAAAGGCACCATGCAGCAAATACACCTTAATGGGTACAGCGCTGGATTCGTAGTATGGACACGTCTGTGCGCACGTCACGCATAGTGCAACCTACTCTTGGTCCCCAGTAACTTCTATTGGGCACATTCACAGCACCACGAATGCTAGTGTTGGTCCTATTCCTCTCTTTCTTTGCGGTGGGGACAGTCACTTCCTGTGGAAGTGAAACGGGCCACAACCAACGGCACACGGCCTGCAAAATGTACATGTCCATGAGGCCTTAACGTGTGCCTTATCATTATGGAGTATATTAGGTTGTAATCCTCTAGGGGAGCATGATAATCATCCTCAGTTACTGCTTTTCACAGACCAAACATTTTAACTGGGAAGGCAGATCAAGAATCATATATGATGGAAAGAGCCGCCGCTTAGCCTTGGGACAACTGTTGTCCAAGAGAGAAGCAGGGATTTCATGTATAACTATGATCTTGCTTTAGCCCTTAAATTACGAGGGGTATAGCTACAATGGTGGCTTCTCTCTGCAGAATGTGCAGTCTGGGTATAGCCAAGCGTCCTAAACGTAACTTATATTTACAATCGCAGCTCAGCGTTATTAACCGGTACTTAGATGCAATACTAGACACAACCTTTGGACAGAGGGGGCGCTGTTTGTGAGAGCAAGTATGAAGAAAAGAGTGAGACCTGCCCCTTAAATGAATGGTACCTTGACGATCCCTCCGGTGTACTGAGCTATGGAATTGTCCACACTCTTTGGCTTCCCGGACTCCCACACGGGTTTCACTTCCTGCAGATACTTCCGGGCGCACTCCAGCAACTGCTCATGTTCAATACCCACTCCGGCCAGCACCATCCTGTCCGGGGTGTAGTAGTTGTTCATGTAGGCGTGAAGTGTATTCCTGTTAATTTTATCAATGTTCTCTATGGGGCAGAATCTGGGGAGTCCCACTGTGTTGTCCCGGTACGCGGCCTGAAGAAGACAAAAATAAAATAGTAAAACTCCTCAATGCTGAGTTCTTAAAGGGGATCTCCAGGATTACTAAAAACAACGCCTAATCATTGTCTGTATTGTCAGGGACCAGCTGCTATACCAGACAGTGGCTACAGACTAGAGTGGTGCAGTTTTCTCTTAATTGTGGACAACCTCTGAAATGTGTCTCCATCCTATTAGTTCTGTGAAAATACTTTGTGTCAAAAGAGAAAGCGGTGATACAATCAGTCTATAGTATAATCTCCGCATCACTCACTGCATGAATCATCTCCGTCAGCAATGGCTCTGGATCCGGCCTCATGTTCAGGTCTTCTAATTCAAAGCGTACGGCCATGCGCGTCATCTCCAGCTCCTCATCTACGGCACAGGAACTCCGTATCAACACTGTACGACATCATAGGAGTCTTTAACCCAAATCTCTAGGGGTCTACTATGAGGTCATCCCAATTACTTCAACTATTGCCCTATGAAATCTGCAGTAACCGGACATCTAAGAATAGGTTTTCAATATCAAAATCCTTTAAAACCCCTTTAATTTCAAGGGTTAGGGGGCGAGAAGAGACCACCATCAAAATGAAGAGGAGATTCATAGGGAAGAGTCTTTACCTGACAACTGCGGCTGTAAAACCACTTCTGACAACAGACTGACCACAGTGTCCAGACCTTTAGTATCGGCAGATACGGCGTACATTGTGGTGTCCCTACAAGAAGGCAAAGAGACGACATACAAGTCACATTCTCCTGATTTCACCGCAAAGGGAAGGAGCCTCAGTACCAGACACTGGGTGCGAGACAAGCGTCTGATGAGTGGAACCAGCATCATGAGGGCACAGGCCCTCCATTCACTTCCATCAGTCCCATAGAAGTAAGAGGACCAGCATGCACCTGGAAGTATCAGGATCCCCCGCCATAGACTTACCCCCCCCCCCCCAAATCCACAGCCCTAATACCTGCTGATGCTACACAGCACTCTTACCTGGAGGTCTGACAATCACAAATCCCACCATGTTTTTCCAGTGTCAAGAGAATCTCATCCTTACTGCCAAACCGTGCTGTAGACTAAAGGGTTAAAAAAAAAAAAAAAGGTCATCATCAGTCACATGTATATAGATGTATGGGGGAGTTCTCACAACTGTTGAGTGTTCTGGATTCCCCATCACTCATTCGAATGAAAAACAAAGTGTCTACTCAGGGGAAATGGCTGATAACAGAGAACAGAGGGTGGTATTACACTGCACTTCAGGATTAGTGGCCATTGAAATTCTTGCACATACATCATGTATACAAATATAATAACAAGTCTATCATATAACGTACATGACATGACCCATGCACCACACTGGGTCTACTCACGGAGAAGGCAAGTTTTTCCAGAAAGTGAGAGATTCCGCTGAGGTATTTGGTTTCATGTCTGGAGCCGGAATTGATGAGAACTAGAAGAAAAAACACAGAAACGTCACAATAATCCAACAATACAGAAACGTGATAAATACTACTCACCAGCAATAAAGAGAGAGGATCATAAACATCTACCCCAATGTATTATGCCAAGATTCTCCATCTATACTTCTACCTCACAGCAAATATATGACTATACTCCAGAGCTGCACTCACTATTCTGCTGCTGGTGCAGTCACTGTGTACATACATGACATTACTTATCCTGTACTGATCCTGAGTTACATCCTGTATTATACTCCAGAGCTGCACTCACTATTCTGCTGCTGATGCAGTCACTGTGTACATACATGACATTACTTATCCTGTACTGATCCTGAGTTACATCCTGTATTATACTCCAGAGCTGCACTCACTATTCTGCTGCTGGTGCAGTCACTGTGTACATACATGACATTACTTATCCTGTACTGATCCTGAGTTACATCCTGTATTATACTCCAGAGCTGCACTCACTATTCTGCTGCTGGTGCAGTCACTGTGTACATACATGACATTACTTATCCTGTACTGATCCTGAGTTACATCCTGTATTATACTCCAGAGCTGCACTCACTATTCTGCTGCTGGTGCAGTCACTGTGTACATATATGACATTACTTATCCTGTACTGATCCTGAGTTACATCCTGTATTATACACCAGAGCTGCACTCACTATTCTGCTGCTGGTGCAGTCACTGTGTACATACATGACATTACTTATCCTGTACTGACCCTGAGTTACATCCTGTATTATACTCCAGAGCTGCACTCACTATTCTGCTGCTGGTGCAGTCACTGGGTACATACATGACATTACTTATCCTGTACTGACCCTGAGTTACATCCTGTATTATACTCCAGAGCTGCACTCACTATTCTGCTGCTGGTGCAGTCACTGTGTACATATATGACATTACTTATCCTGTACTGATCCTGAGTTACATCCTGTATTATACACCAGAGCTGCACTCACTATTCTGCTGCTGGTGCAGTCACTGGGTACATACATGACATTACTTATCCTGTACTGACCCTGAGTTACATCCTGTATTATACTCCAGAGCTGCACTCACTATTCTGCTGCTGGTGCAGTCACTGTGTACATATATGACATTACTTATCCTGTACTGACCCTGAGTTACATCCTGTATTATACTCCAGAGCTGCACTCACTATTCTGCTGCTGGTGCAGTCACTGTGTACATATATGACATTACTTATCCTGTACTGATCCTGAGTTACATCCTGTATTATACTCCAGAGCTGCACTCACTATTCTGCTGCTGGTGCAGTCACTGTGTACATACATGACATTACTTATTCTGTACTGATCCTGAGTTACATCCTGTATTATACTCCAGAGCTGCACTCACTATTCTGCTGCTGGTGCAGTCACTGTGTACATACATGACATTACTTATCCTGTACTGATCCTGAGTTACATCCTGTATTATACCCCAGAGCTTCACTCACTATTCTGCTACTGGTGCAGTCACTGTGTACATACATGACATTACTTATCCTGTACTGATCCTGAGTTACATCCTGTATTATACTCCAGAGCTGCACTCACTATTCTGCTGCTGGTGCAGTCACTGTGTACATACATGACATTACTTATCCTGTACTGATCCTGAGTTACATCCTGTATTATACCCCAGAGCTGCACTCAATATTCTGCTGCTGGTGCAGTCACTGTGTACATACATGCCATTACTTATCCTGTACTGATCCTGAGTTACATCCTGTATTATACTCCAGAGCTGCACTCACTATTCTGCTGCTGGTGCAGTCACTGTGTACATACATGACATTACTTATCCTGTACTGATCCTGAGTTACATCCTGTATTATACGCCAGAGCTGCACTCACTATTCTGCTGCTGGTGCAGTCACTGTGTACATATATGACATTACTTATCCTGTACTGATCCTGAGTTACATCCTGTATTATACTCCAGAGCTGCACTCACTATTCTGCTGCTGGTGCAGTCACTGTGTACATATATGGACATTACTTATCCTGTACTGATCCTGAGTTACATCCTGCATTATACACCAGAGCTGCACTCACTATTCTGCTGCAGAGAGCAGACTCTACATCACATCTCTGACCCACAACACATCATGCTCTCAGACTATCTTCCTACTTACGTCCAACTGTACAGAATTGTCCAAATTTGTTCTGAGAAGCCACTCGCAGGCCGTTTTCCAGAGTGGTGACCTTGGTCTCGTACTTCTCCTGTCCGTCTACTCTTGCAAACACTGGCTTGGGCACCCCGGGTAAGGGGGTGCTGAGAGGTATGCTGGGGTAGGGGCTGCTGCTGCTGAACCTCCTGTAGGCTGGCAGCTCATACCTGGAAGAAGATACAGCTCATCAATGTACTGCAGCTCCACGTCATGCACAGAGTTAGGTCACTAATCGGCCACAACCAACACCCCCTCTAAAAAGGAGACTTGTATAGGATGCGTATTTATTGGGTTTTCTAAAGACCGCTCATAAATACAAGATCAGTGGGGTCTGAGGAGTCTGTACATTGTATAGTGGCTGTGCCTGGTATTGCAGCTCAGCACCATACCAGTCCATGTTACCAAGTTGTAAACAGGCCACATGAGCGACAAACATCATATAAGGCCTGAGAAGCGAGCCATATGTTCATAGGGGATTATATTAAAACTCTGGGCAGCTCCTTTAAATGTGAGAATTGTGTAAACCACTACATGGTAGCAAGCAGAGATCTTGAATATGAGAAGGACCAAAAACATAGTGGAAGATTTTTCACAGATTCTACATTTTCTGACATAGTAGCAGCAAAACAATTGCAAATTCTTGCGCAGGGCAAGAATCTGCAATTCTTACATCGACTACATCACCTCCAGTCCATATTTTAAAAAATAATGCAAAATTACCCCAGGTCGGACCAGGCATAGTTTTGCCTGGTGGCCGTGCAGCCAGCTAGATACATCAAGAGGCCTAAGCCTCCTGATATATACGCTGGGACGCGTGGCCACCATCATCTGGAACGCTGATGTATGATACATCCCCCTCATAAAGTCCATTAGAAACTGTACACTGAAGAGACCAAGAACATTCTGCAAGAGTGTAGGGAGACGATCCCTGGTAGTGGAAGTGCAGGGTACTGCACCTGTGTCCCAATGAAGTGAACAGGATCCAATTTCACCAATAAATGGAGCGAGAACTCCTTGGGAGTTAGAACCCCTCCATAGGAGCTGGACCCAGTTTGATTGTGGATCCTGTCAACAGGATAGAAAATTATGGTGAATGCTGGGGGTCTGACTGCTATGACCCTAGGGAGATCTGGAGAACAAGGATCAAATTTTCACTACATGAGGGAGAGGCAGGTCACACGTGGGTCCCTTCGCTCCATTCAATATTATGGGCATGTCAGTAACTAAAGACTATAAACCTCAGATATCTCCTGCCTCTCGTAGGCAGTGAATGGTAGTGTTGGAGATACTTGAGCGCTGTGCTCGCCCATATCGGACACTCGCATAGTATTAAGCAGCAGATCACATGCTCAACCTGAAACCCCATCAATTGCTGAGAACAGGACCCCCATTCTCGAGAATAGTCGGGGTCCCAGCAGTCAGCTTGTTCCTATGGATAACAATCAAACTTAGTACAAACCCCGTGTACAAGTGTCCAGGGCCCTCGCCACGAGAGAAGAGACAGATACAAAGCATACTGCACCCAGCAGAGATTATAACTGCATACAAGATCTCTTCTAGCTGTCAGTGAATGGAACACTAATGACTACATTTAGAGACTGCGTTCCTACCCTGATCACGTCCAGCTCGTGTGTATATATAATGTATATGAGCAGGACCAGGTCACATCAGAATAGAAACAATCAGACTTCCATTCACTGACAGTAAGCAGGGGTTTTGTCAAAACCAATAAAATAAAAATTGATATAAATCTAAATCCACCAACAGTAAAAACATGCTAGAAACTACAACTCCTAGCACTGCCCGAGAGAATGCTGGGGGTAGTAGTGTAGTGACGGAATATTATGGCGCTATATAAAGATTATTGTTATTACTGGAAACATAGGAGTAATGGTGGAGCAGCTGTAGGACATGGACCCCCATAACTTCTCCACGTGATTTTATCATATAGGGGTCACTGCCCCCTCTCCTGACCCCACTCACCTCCTTATCCCGACCCACGCCCGGTTCCTCGCCATGTTGGCCGCCATCTTTACACTCTCACCCCTGACCTCGGCGAGACGCGTCTCACAGCCTCACTTCCTGCTTCCGGTCCAGCCTACGGCGTCACTTCCTGGGCGGGGCTTGGCACCGGTCAGCTGTAGCCGCGCTCCTGAGTGTGGCATGTGCGGCCGCTGTGCTGCCCCCTGCTGGTGTCTCCTCCCGGGCTATGTGCCCCCAGCCTGAGCCATGTCAGGATTCTCCAGGCAGCCCCCAGGAAGGAAAGGCAAGACCCTGATCATCCAGGATGGTGAGTGCCCCCTATAGCTGGACTGTGTAGTGTACTGACCCCTCAGTCCCATCTTGTCTGATTAGGATCACATGACTGGTCCTGCTGGGATGAGAGCAGCTTCAATATACATTGGCACAAAACCTCTGCTGTGCACAGTTACTTGGTACCAATAGCGTCTGTTTTCTGTTCAATAAGCTTTTATTGAAATCAACATAAAACAGTATTCAAGGCATTATCAATGAGATATTATAAAATAAAGCAGCATACATGTTATGAAGTAGTCAAGTACAGATATAGCGGATCCAATATTTATCTACAAATAAATGACCATTCGCTCGGCATCGACCACATTAGTAATTCCAATATAAGGATTAGGTCCTTACTGCATTGCCTGAAGAAGGTATAAAAAGAATCTAAGCCACTACCAAGCGGGTAGTATCAACAGTAACCACATTAAACATATACGTCACAGGAAGACATGGGGTAAAACATGCAGGGATACAGAGGGATAAGGGAAGTGGGGGACGGGAAGGAACACACAAGGAAAGAGGAAAGGGATTATAAGAAGGGATATAAATAAATAAATAAATAAAAGGGGGAAAATCCAACTCACACCAAATTCCTCATTGCCTGATGTATATGTGTCAGGGTGTAGCACCGTTGCCTGTTATCCAGGGCGCAAATTCAGCCGAGCTACGAAAGTCAATCCACGGGGACCATATCTTAGTGTATTTATCCATCTGGGAATCCGCTAGTCCCTCCATGGCCCTCATCTCCTCCATTCTCATTATATGATTCAAGGCTTCTGCCCACTGGGCCCTTGATGGACATACACTCGACTTCCAGAGTCTGGGAATAATCTGACGAGTGGCAGAAATGCAATGTCTCAGGAATCCCTTTTTTATTGCGGAAATAGAACCGGGTATCATAGATAAAAGCCCAATCTCTGGTGATGGTGTAATTGTGTCTGACCATAATTTATTGTAGAGTGTAAAAACCGCACCCCACAATTCTCTAACCGCAGAGCAAGACCACCAAATATGCAACATAGATCCATGCTCCCCATTGCATCTCCAGCAGGTGTCAGATACTGCTGGGAACATCTTATGTAGTTTAGCTGGAGTTCGGTACCACCTGGCCATAATTTTAAAATTTGTCTCCTGTAGCTGTGACGAGACAGAGAGTTTATGGGTCAAGACAGCCGCCTTATCCCAATCCTCTTCAGTAAATGTTTTACTTAATGCTCTCTCCCAAGCCTGTCTGTATGGGACTGGCTCTTTTTTAGTCCTCTCTCTCTCAGCAGCCACCCGTATAATGCAGATATCAAATGTCTAGGAGCATCTTTGCCCGTAAGAATTTGCTCTATAAATGTTAGTTCCCTTGTAAGGTTTTGTGTGGGGCCCAATGATAATAGGAAACTGCTTAATTGCCTAGTCATAAACCACCTACTACCTCTCATGCCTGCAGGGAACCATCCTTCCAAGGAGTGTATGTCACGGCCGTCTAGTGCGTGTCGTACTTGTACCACTGTGTTCAACGGAAGTCCAAATAAACTAGAATTAAGGTCTCGAAGGGGGCACCTAGGATCTAAAAAAATTGGTGACAGGGGACCCGGTATGGAGGTCATGTTATACCGTTTCCTTGATTTGTCCCAACTACCCAGGAGTGCCTTATATAAGGGTGAGCAAGGAGAGGATGTGTCGCGATTTGCTGCGGGAAGCCCAAGGGATGCCACCAAGGGTGCAGGATTTAGAGAAGCTTCTAGTGACACCCACAGCTTAGAGGACGCGCTCAAAACTGCATCTACCGAGCAAGCTAGCATAGAGGCCTCGTGATATAGACCCATATCAGGCAGACCCGCCCCCCCTAGCTCTTTAGGCCTAGTGAGAAGTCTGAGTGCCATTCGGGGTCTGGAGGAGCCCCATACAAAATCCGAGATTACCCTTTTAAGTCTATTAAAATAAGAAGTAGCTAGTAGTATGGGGATTGTTTGGAAGAAGTAGAGCAGTTTCGGCAGTATGTCCATTTTAATTACACTTATCCTCCCGAACCAGGAGAGCGGCAACCGCTTCCAGGCTAGGAGCTCCTTCTCTAGTGACATTAAGAGGGGCTGATAATTAACCTGGAATAAGCTAGACAGGTCCGTTGGGATTTTTATCCCTAGGTACGTGATGGCATTTTCAGCCCACCGAAAGGGGAACTTGCTCTTAATATCTCCTATCAAAGTGTCAGGTAGGTTTACATTAAGTAGTTCTGATTTGGTAAGGTTAACTTTAAAATTGGAAAGTTCAGAGAATATTTTGAATTCAGCCATTACTGATGGGAGTGTTGTTCGTGGTTGCGTAATAAATAGTAATAAATCATCGGCAAAGATGGCCAATTTGTGGTGGAACCCGCCTATATGCAAGCCCTTAATAGATTCGTTACCTCTAATGGCATTTGCTAATGATTCCATCACTAGGATATAGAGCAGAGGTGAGAGGGGGCATCCCTGGCGAGTTCCATTATTTATGTTAAACGGTGGAGTAAGATCTCCATTCACCCTTACCATCGCCGTCGGGTTTTGATAAAGGGCCATTATACGTGTTAGCATAAGGGGGCCAAGGCCTATGTGTCTAAGGGTCTGTTCCATGAAGCTCCAACTTACTCTGTCGAATGCCTTTTCGGCATCGACAGACAAGAGGCACATAGGGATCTTTTGTCTTCGAGCGGCGTGCATCAGAGACATTGGGGGTCATTTACTAATGGCCCGATTCGCGTTTTCCCGACGTGTTACCCGAATATTTCCGATTTGCGCCGCTTGTACATGAATTGCCCCCGGGTTTTTGGCGCACGCGATCGGATTGTGGCGCATCGGGGCCGGCATGCGCGCGACAGAAATCGGGGGGGCGTGGCCGAACAAAAACCCGACGTATTCGGAAAAACCGCCGCATTTAAAAACCGAAATGTGTCGCTTGGGAAGCGCTCACCTTCACCTGCTATGGGATGGTGCATTCCGGGGCGTTAAGATTATTTTCGGCGCAGCAGCGCCACCTGGTGGACGGCGGAGGAACTACCTTCTTAAATCCCAGCCGGACCCGAATCCTGTGCAGAGAACGCGCCGCTGGATCGCGAATGGGCCGGGTAAGTAAATCTGCCCCATTGTCTTGATTGTATTGTCCCTGGCCTCCCTACATGGGACAAAACCCACCTGTTCTTTATGTATGAGCCCTGGTATCAGTGATTGCAAGCGCTGTGCCACCATTTTAGAGTATATTTTTATGTTTATTAAGGAAATGGGTCTAAAGTTGGCACAATGGGTGGTGTCTTTCCCTGGCTTTGGGATCACAGAAATATGTGCCATTAAAGATTGTTTGGGAAAAGTGGCCCCTTTCGCGATCGCATTATATGCAGCCAGGAGGGGGTCTATTATATCTGCTTTTGTCAATTTATAGAAGCGTGGGGAGAAACCATCGGGTCCCGGACTCTTACCCACTTTCAGTTCTTTTATTACCTGAGCGAGTTCTTCAGGTGCGAATTCGCCCTCCAAACCCTGGGCTAACGTCTGTGATATGCGCTTAGGGGCGTATCTTTCCAGATATGCAGCGATGGCCTCTTTCTTATCTGTGTCTCTGTGGATTGGCAGGTTGTACAGAGATTCATAGAATCCCCTGAATTCCTCTAATATTCCAGATGGATTGACTATTGTACCCTTGGTGGGAGAGTTGATAGACATGACCCGTGAGGATAATAGTCTGGGATGTAAGGCCCTAGACAACCACTTCCCACATTTGTTGCCATACTCAAAGAATCCAAATTTTAGGCGATCTCTAGCGCATAATGTCTTCTGATCCAAAATTTGCAAAATTTGTTGCCTAACGGAAGACAGTTCTGCTCTTAGAGTATCAGTCTTATGAGCTTTGTTTGCAGCTTCAAGGGAGGCCAGAGTTGCTAGCAAGGTCTTAAGTTTAAAGGCATTCTGCCTCTTAAGTCTGGCCCCGTGGCTCATGAATATTCTTCGTAAGTCACATTTTAGTCCCTCCCACATAATCGGGGCATTAGTATGATTTATTGTGTTGCCTGATTTAAAATTCTCTACAGCCGCCTTGATCTCAGCCATACATAGAGCATCATTTAATAAGTGATCATTGAGTCTCCAGGAGAAAATCCTCCTCTTCTGAGGGTAGGGTCTTATAGCGCCCAGCACAGGATCAACAGAGCATGTAGGGCCAAGATCGAGAAGGGAATGAGAGACCAATAGTACATCAATACGACTGTATGTGTTGTGGACGCTACTGTAGTGGCTGTAATCCCTTTGCGCTGGGTGTAAGATCCTCCAAAGGTCTACAAGGTTTAATTTAGTGATCTCCTGCCTTAGTCTACGGGTGGCCGCAAATGAGATTGAGGACTTACCTACAGAGGTGTCCAGGTCTGGATCAAGTGGTACATTCAGATCTCCGCCAAGTATGATGTCTGAACCCCCAGCAAAACCTGCCAAGTCCTCCAGTATGCGAATACCGTATGCAATTTGTCCTACATTGGGAAAATAGACATTAGCCAAGGTGTAAATAGAGCCTGCAACAGAAAGTTTGAGAAAAAGAAATCTGCCTTCCTGATCTACCTTAGAGTCCATGACCTGTGGTGTGAAGGAGGAGTGAAACGCCACGGAGACCCCTTTGGACTTCTGCTCTGGGTTTGGTGCATGATACCATACGTTATAGAATTTGTTACGACATGTAGGTATACAAGAGGCCTTAAAATGAGTTTCCTGAAACATGACTATTTGCACACGCTTCTTGTGGAAACTATATAATAGTTGCCCCCTTTTCCCTGGGCTATTCAAGCCCCTAGCATTAAATGTGGCAAATGATAGGTTGGACATTTTGTGTCAGTTGGTGAGAAGCTGGAGCTGGGAACAAAAAGAAGAATAAAGGAAGAAAAAACAGGAGGGGAGGAAAGGGTAGACACGGGCTAGACACAGACTTACAGTACAAACAAGGACGGACAGGGGTTCACAAATACTATGAACTTTGACAAAACCAAAACTCTTACGTAACTACTTCCCACTCTACAGATTGGGAATTGAACCGATTTGACTGGTTCAACAGACTATACTAAACTACAGTGCTTTACACTAGACAACACTAGGTGTCGCCAGCCCTACTTGGGAACTTAGGCTAAAGCTTTTGACGGTCGTGCATTAGCACCTGACCCTGTAAGTAAACCCGTGGCCCCTCAGGCCAAATATATAGGCAGCAGGCCAAACATTGGTTACAGCAAAGCGACTCTGGCATATTGAATTATAACTCCTAAAACCATAACCCGTATCTCTCCCTCCTCGAAGTGTTATAATTAGGGAGACTACAAGACAAATAGACTGATATCCCTTTCTAGAGAACCATCTAGGCAACTGGCACTTCTCATCTTAGGATAAGCCCATGGGGGTAGCACTTCTGGGTCTCTTGGGATCTCGCTGTTGTTTCGGCGGGACCTTGTTCCATTGTTCCCTCGGAGGGGAAACTGGCAGGGAAACTGGGCATGGCCAATCTGGTAGGGCCACCATTGGGAGGCCAAAAGTTCCTAAGAATCCAGGGAGGTCTCCCAGCCGTCTGAAGGATGCGCTCTTCCCATCTTTTTTAGCCAGCAATTGAAAGGGATACCCCCATCTGTATATAATATCACGGTCTCTGAGCATTTGGAGTAATGGCTTTAAAGCTTTTCTGAGAAGCAGCGTACGTCTGGCTAGGTCTGGCAAGATCAGAATAGAAGAGTCACCATGCTGTAATCCATCAGAGTCTCTGACATGCTGCAGAATACGCTCTTTATCCTTATAGAAGTGAATACGGCAAATGACGTCGCGCACTCGTTTAGGATCTGAGGACCGCGGGCCAAGTGTGCGGTGGATTCTATCAATTTCGATCTTTTTATTAGGAGACATTTGTAGCAAGTTGCCAAAGAATTTCTGGGCCCAACTTTCTAACTGCGGTGGTAGGATTTCTTCAGGTAGGCCGCGTATTCTCAAATTATTTCGTCTATGACGATTTTCTATGTCATCGAGGTGATCCATAATGTCAGCAATTTGCGATGTATGTTGTACAATAACCTCTTTATGAGAATGAATAACATCACGCAGACCTTCCTGCTGTTCCTCCAATTCTAGGACCCTGTGGCCCACATGCTTAATCTCTGATTTAATGTCCTCCATATCTTTCCTATGTGAGGCCTCCATTTTCCCCAGCAAAGACTGCAGGTCTTCTCTAGTAGGCAAGGCCATTATATGTGTCTTCCAATCCCACTCATCATGTGTAGGCATAGGAGGTGAGGTGGCACCAGGCCATTGTCCCCCGCCGCCAGCGGCCGGGGGATTGAGGGGGGAGGCAGGGCTGTGAGCAGATGCCCAACAGGGAGAGGCCCCTAGGGGTGTAGAGTGGGCCCCAGGGCTTGATGAAGGTAACTCAGCTTCGGCTTCCCCGTGTGGAGTATTATGGGCTCCTTCCCAATCATCACAGGGTTTAGGTGAGGGGGGACCAGCACTATTCGGCCGTGGACTGTAGGGCCCAGAGCTGCTCTCCGGAGGACTATTAGGGCTGTGTGCTCCTGATGGGGCCGCCATGACTGCCCACGTGGCGCGTATGCCGCGAGTTGCTACCTCCCCCGCTGCGGCTCGTTTCCCCGAGCCTACCTGTGCTGGGATGCCATGTGCTGCCTCCTTCTGCGCTATTGTCTCTCCTCTCCCAGGCTGCGCGGTCCCATCTGCGGCAGTAGTAGGTTCGGGCTGCGGGGTCTGCCCCTGTGTCTTTATGCATGCAGCGCCGCTATCTTCAGTTCCGTCGGCCATCTTGGCTGGCGTGGGCTGCTTGTTAGCGGAGCCTGCCGGCTCGAAGAAAGAAGCCAGACTCCCGTTTTCCTTTCTCGGGCGGGATCTCCCTGTGTTCCTGCCTCCTTTCCCCACCATCATGACCGGGGTAAGAATTTTTCCAAGCCTGCTGCCTTGATTTATCTGGGTCACGGAGCGGAGCACTGCAAGCGTGCGTCTTAACCCGCCATTAGCTAGCCACGCCCCCCCCCAATAGCGTCTGTTTTACCGTCCGCTCCTGTGCAGTCTGAATTGCGCTCTAAGGCGAGTGAGACCGCTGCGCTGTATAGTGAGACCGCTGCGCTGTATAGTGGGACCGCTGCGCTGTAAAGTGGGACCGCTGCGCTGTAAAACAGGACATTTGTTCGCTAAAGCGAAACCCATTCACTATAAAGTGAGATAAGTGCTGCGCTGTAAAGCGAGAACCTTTCTGCTGTGATTTCTATTCTGTTGTCCCGTTATAACTTTTAACCCTTCTCTTCCTGTGTCTTGCAGACAGCGATGGCGACGCTCCTGATGAGGGGAATCCATTTTCGTTTAAGGAATTTGTAAAAAGTAAAACCTTTGTGTTACCTGCCGGGAGAAACGGTGAAGGAGACTTCTCCAGTGTGAGTGACCTCAGACTGAATTATGTGATTGCTGCAACCGGCAGGACTGTGACCTAACTCAGGATTATAGCATCTCCAGGTGCAGTGCTGTCCTCACACTGCTGTGCTCTTAGCTCTCTGCATTGAGGTATTCAACTGCATCTTTCCTCTGCTCTGAGTAAAAGCAGCTACAGGTTTCCAGTTAGATACTACGGACATCACTCAGAGCATAGGGGAGGGGCTTTGCAGCAGCTCATTGCAGAGAGCTAAGAGCACAGCAGTGTTAGGAGCTACAGTCCTGGAATATAAATGCATGTACTAGTGCGTTTGATCTCTCCTCCTCTCTCATTAGGAAGACAAACATGGCAGCTCTCTCCTCCCCCAGCCCCGGGACAAGTATCAGGACACGTTTTTTAAGGACCCCACAGTGGATAATGATCTCCTGGAGGATGAAGAGGAGGAGGAGGAGGACTGGAGCGGAAGCTATCACCCCTCTGTGGTAGAGCAGACCCTCAATGTCAGCACCTCTTCTGACAGTATAGATAATGAGTCGTACGCATACAGCGACATCTCGGGGGTCAATCAGTTTACAACATGGCGGATCCCAGGGGGGTCTTCTCCCACCGCTGATGGTTACAGCAATCCGGAGCCCCCCATCACAACCAGGAAGATCCCTGCAGACGGGGTCCTCTTCCAGGACAAGCAGAGGAGCTATGAGGAGGTAGGAGACACTAATGCCTAAACTGCAGACACTGTAGCAAACCCTCAGCTGTGAGAAGTGTTTACACGACCCCAGGAAATCATTGTGCGGACCTTGTGCTTTATATTTCAGGTCTTGGAAGAAAATAATAATCTGAAAAGGAAAATTCAAGAACTACAGAAATTCAACGAACTGCAGTCAGAAAAGTCAGTATCAGAAGAGCGGGTCTCATCCTGCGAGTCCTAGTCCTTTTAAGGTTATTTTAGTACATTTGTTCAGTCCATATACCCCTCCAGGTCCCCAGCGCTGCAAGGCTATAGTGCTAACCACTAAGCCACCATGTCCCCACATATCAGCAGCACAGCTACAGAGAATTCAATGCGGTTGAGCTGCAATACCAAGTGTGCCCACTATACAATGTACAGTGCTGTGCTTGGTAAGGAGTGACGAAGTAGCAGTGCCGGTCCAAACACAGCAATTTCTGAATGAATGGGATTTTGACCTATTTGGGAACAATGTTCAGTGGGTGTGGGATCCCACTCAATACTTTTACCCCGTTGAGAACATACATCATGACATGAGGATGATATATAGATATGATGATATATAGATGTGTATTACACTATTTCCAGTTGATGGATAATACATTCTGCATAGGGTTAAACATTTTGAGCGAAAACTGGAAGAAAAAATTCTGGAGGAGCAGAAGGAAGCGCAAGACCTGGAGTCCATGGTGCAGCAAGTGGAGGCGAACCTGCAGATGATGACGGTCAGTGCTGCGCCGGGGTTATGTATGTGATGATCCAGTCACTGACAGCAAGCAGAGGTGGTGAAAATAATGGGGAATGAACATTCCATTAGAACGTTGGGTCTCCTGCACATATTGAGGTGGACGCGTTCCGCCCCCTTGTCCTGATGTGACTGTTCTCTTGTAGAAAAGAGCTGCAAAAGCCGAGAGCAACGTGACAAGACTGAAGCAGGAGGTCGCGCTCCTCCAGGTAGGTAATTCTCAGCCTAAACATGTGATGAGGATAGTAATAGGTCATCAATATCAGATGTGGGGGGGTGACTCGGCAGTGTCCAGCTCCACCTATCATGCAGTGGCCATGGTGAGGTACTGCAGCTAGGCTACTACATGGCTCCGGCACAAGGGATACTGCTATCTGCTTCCATCTTATATTGATGACCTACCAACAGGTTATTACAGTTCTTGGCATGGACAAACCCTTTAAGAAAACCTCACATCACACATCTCTGTTCTCCAGATCCAGCTGAGCACCTACAAGGCGGAGAACGAAGCCCTGCGCCGGGGGGAGACGGCCGGCATGAACGCAGTGAAGCAGAACGCCGGCCTGGCCCTGGAGAACCTGCACAAGGCGGTGAGCGGGGCCCAGGCGTCCATCAGGTAAGTAGTGTGTTGTATTAGGGTCCACTGACCCCCATGGTCCTTCTATCTGTATATAACACACTGTTGCTCTACCCTCCTACAATAGGCAGCTGGTGTCCGGAGCCGAGGCCCTCAACCTTGTAGCCGAACTACTGAGATCCATCGACAAAATAGCAGAGGTGCACGATGACGGATCATAGAGGAAAGAAACTTTACTGGGGGGAAACTTTACTGGCTGCTCAGCCGCACTCGGTATACTGGATGCAAGTAATGTCTGGAAAGTAAGGGTCTGTCTTCCTAGAAACAGCGCCACTATGGTACACTGGCCGTGTCTGGTATTGCACATTAAAATAAACATAGCTAAGCTGCAGTACCTGGCACAACCTGTGGATATGTGTAGCGCTGTTTCTAGCAATAATGGCAGGAAGCTGTAATAGGGTTGGTGTAATGTATGACACTACTATGTAGTGATGGCATCTGTCTCTATGCTATGGACCTTGCATTGAGCATGCTTGTCCCAGTGCCTCCTAGCCAATGCACATTTTATCCTTGGGTGACCCCCTAATATTCAAACACCTCTCTGCAAGATTGGAGCAGATGACCGTGTTTCCCAACATTGCACCATAGATAATCTCTGGCTTTTTCTATGAGATTAAGTTGTAGTACCAGGCACAGCCACATGGCGGACTATATCAATGTACAATCCTTTCTCCATGTTCACACCTGGCGTCTGCACATCTCCCCAGCAGCAGGTTATCCTGCTCCTTACACTACAACCCCAGAGCATACACAGCATTGTCTATAGCTGTCCTGCATGCTGGGAGTTGTAGTTCCCCAGTATCTGGTGAGTCGTTAACCACTAGTTTGTGTCTAGCACTGTGAGATTACTTGTATCACATACTTTCTATAGAAATATCTGTATTATATATTTGCACGTGTACTAAACATATTTCTAGATTACATTTTTTTTTTTACCTGAATTTCTCCTTTAATTAAAAGAAATTAACTTCAACATCCACCATGATAAACCAGGGACATAACTCATAGATGTGGGCACTGTGACTGTGGTAATCTTCTTATATGTGTTATCCATGGCCTCCTTCCTACTAAAATTAACTTTTATGATTGTGCTAATGAGCCTGATGGGCTCTGGAGGTGTTACCATAGCACTCTGTGCTGCAGATTCACAGGCTGTTACAATGAGCAGAATGTCTCACTCTCCCCTGCTCTCCATCTCCTCCCTCAGCCCTTGTAATCTAGCAGCAGGAAGTGCAGTGGAGACCTGCTCTGCTCATTGTAACAGTGATTGAAGCTTTAGTAGGAAGGTGGCCATGGATAACAAATATAAGAAGATTATCATAGTCACAGGGCCTGGATCTATGAGTAAGTGTCCATGGATTATCAGGCTTGAATTTGATGGTAGATTTCCTAGTTTCTTATTGCTCTTTTTCAGGACTGTTTTTGGTCATTTTTGATGATCAGCTGGGGAGTGTGGTGTCCGCTTTTTTTTTTTTTTTTTCTTAACCCCCAACCTACCTGATACTATAAAAGATCCATTTATGACACTTTAATCGAGAGCAGGGTCAGACTTAAACTATGTAGGGAATAGTAAATCACCACAGCTGAAGGTTTGTTACACTGTATCTGCAGTAATATGAGATAAACACAGCAGTGCGAAAAAGTGGCCAACATCTGCTACTATATGTATACGTTGGCCCACAGAGCTTACAATCCGTCAGCCTGTATAGGTGACATAATATTATTATACCAAGATACACTGTACCAAAGCCTCAGCTCTGTGTAGTACTGGGTCTGTGCAGGTTTTGAAGCTGAAGCAGCTTGCAAGATTGTTCCCATTCAATGACAGCAAGCAGCGATCTTGAAGATGAATTGAATGTGAACATCATATTGTCCAGTGATTAACCAGACAGACAGGTCCCTGCTTTACTAATGAATACATCCCATACTGTACATCAGCAGTGATGGTGATCTCATCGTGTACAACTGCAATTCCCAGCATGATACAAGACTTGCATGTATGATGGGAGTTGTAGTTTTACAACCACTCACATGCTGAAGGTTACCATCTCCATGCTGAGAATACATTACCCCCCCCCCACACACCCACAACACCCCTAATATATTCATAAAAGAAATAATCTCTATGCAGTGTTAATTTTTTATAATGAAATTAATTTTATATGAAATCCAGAGTTTTGCCAGTCACCCCCCCCCCCCCCCCAATGAGGGGACATTGTATTTTACTGGAGATATAGAAATTATTTATTATATTCTGTAATGTAGTCAATGTTGTAAGCCAAGAACCCGAGACCTGCCAGCAGCGAGGGGAACTACAAGCTCCAGCATCATCGCTGCACTTGGTAAGCAACAGGTCTGGGGTTCTGCAGAGGAAACCAAAATGTGATATCTGCTTTTATACTCCCGAATAAATTATTATTCAATATTTTATTATTTAAACAAAATCAAGGCTGTGTGTGGTTTTTATAACATTCTCTATTACATTTGCTCAGTGCCTCCTGCTATGTAAGATGCTGCCTGCAGATAGGACACTATGGGGCAGATTTACTTACCCGGTCCATTCGCAATCCAGCGGCGCGTTCTCTGCGGTGGATTCGGGTCCGGCCGGGAATCATTAAGGTAGTTCCTCCGCCGTCCACCATGTGGCGCTGCTGCCCTGAAAAGCACCAGAACGCGCTGGAGTTCACCGAGCCGGGCGGAGTTAAGGTAAGTGCAAGCTCCGCAACAGATTTTTTGTTTTAAATGCGGCGGTTTTTCCAAATCCGTCGGTTTTCTGTTCGGCCATGTGCAGGCAGCATGTCATAGAGCAGGAGGAGCTGAGCAGATTATACAGTGTCATATGACATGCTGCCTGCAGATAGTACGCTGTACAATGTGCTCAGCTCCTCCTGCTCTATAACATGCTGCCTGCAGATAGGACACTATGTACAATGTGCTTAGCTCCACTTGCTCTTATGATGCTGCCTGCAGATAGGACTATGTAGCACCTGCTCAGCTCCTCCTGCTCTATAGCATACTACCTGCGATTCATTTCTTTGCACAGATTTTCCTGTGCTCATTCCATCCTCAGGACATCTTCTCTTTCTGGATTACTTTTTTGGGATACCAATAATCCATATGTAATCCCGTAGTCTAGCATGAGACTATCTCTGTACACTCACACATACAGATCAGACGTTCAGAGCTGAATAACGGATTTCCAGGGCAGCCGTGAGGTTGGGTTACTATTTATTATATGCTGTAATACTGTACATGGGATATTACAGGACATGCACATCACAGTGAGGAGAAACACAACATCTGATAAAGCTTAATAAGTCCTAGTGTAAACTACATCACGGAAGGAAGAATCAGGGCAACGCCCAAAACTACGCCCTATTCTACACCGCCCGCACAGCAGTGGCCTGCAACTACAACTCCCAGCATGCCCACAGCCTGCAAGCCGCAGGTCCCAGACCACTGCTGTATGACGTAACAGAACTGCAAAGTGCATCGTCTTGTCATTCAAGTCCATCAGCTGCGATCGCTGAATAAATCCTTGCCCTCAGGCTGGTACTGCCTACTACAACTGCGGGCAGCAGGCATGGCCGCCCATACAAACAATCTCTCCATCAGGGGACTGCGGAGTGAGTGCACAAGATGGTTCATTGACAAGGCAACACTAGTAGTAAGACAAGCTGTCCGCAGGGTGTCCGCCATCCCACATGCCCCCCTGGCACAAGGATCTGCATACATAGCTTATTA
The DNA here is from genome assembly GCF_040894005.1 of Engystomops pustulosus. Taxonomy (NCBI): domain Eukaryota; kingdom Metazoa; phylum Chordata; class Amphibia; order Anura; family Leptodactylidae; genus Engystomops; species Engystomops pustulosus. Next base: position 99,250,635 of record NC_092419.1, read on the forward strand.
CATGGGTGAGTGCCAGCTTACATTGACCCACAGGTTTAGTAAACTAATGACCTGGGAAGTTACATTATTAAATAGTATCTCCCATCTGTAACGTACGTTCCGAATGAAGCTAGGGCTAAAACACAGTGTGTGCGCACACGGCTCATCTCAAAGTGCTTCTAGAAGTGCGGTAACTTGGCGCGGTAGTCAGCGCTACCACTAGGGGTCGACATCCACGTGGACCTGAATGAGACACAAAAATAACCATGTTAGAGTTTATTTAAAGGGGAGCTCCATCATGAGAGCAGGGGGTCCCATCCACACTAAGTGATGGAGCAGCCATGTGAGTCCATGCTCCAACCCGGGGGGCATACCCCATCCAATCAGACTGTTATGCCTTACCCTATGGATAGTGAATATCAATCAAACCCTTTTAGAAGAAAGTAGCCAAAAAGTTGGATAGAAAGATGCCCAAGTGGTAAAATAAAGCACAAGTCATGTGTTTTACCCTTTAAAGGGCATCTACCACCAGAATGAAAGGCTGTATGCAAATGAGGCTGAGGGGCTCCAGGCTCCATGTGTGTTAATGGAGCCTGGAGCCTCTCAGGCTTATTTGCATACAGTCTATCATCCATGATGTTAAATGTCCTTTAAGATGGTGGTGCCATCACCTTTGTCCCAGCTATCCGGCTCGTGTCTCGGCTTCTATCTTCTGCTCTCCGTGCAGACTCTCCATCTCTTGTGGTTGGGCAATGGTTTGCCGGATCGCTATCTCCGGGCCGCCTCCATATATACTGAACAGGTAGTTCCAGGTCTCTTCGGAGATCTGTCCATAGTCTGCACCTGCACAGAACACATATATCTGTATAAACCATACATACACCTGGGCCGCACTGATGGATAGAGAGCACCCAGCGCCGTGTAGGAGAAGTAAACCATGCAACCAACCAAATTGACAATGCTACAAGGATTTACCCCCATACTCACCCTGTTTAGGCAGCACCTGTCCTCCGCTCTTGGTCAGCGCCACCTTACTGTTATCTATGGGTCCTGGAGGATCTAAAAGTAAAAAAATAAAACCAGAAGTAAATGAACAGGGACTATGATCAGCACATGACAAGGGGTCACCCAGCCAGGGCCTGACCCCCAGAGAAGTGTCCCTAATCGCCCCAACAGCTCTGCTTCAAATTGCTTTGTTGGCACTTTGCGATAAATAAGTGGGTTTTGGTTGTAGTTTGGGCACTCTGTTTCACTGATATAGGTCAGGAAGTTTGCCCCCTTGTGGTGATGTAGAAAGTAACACCAGCACTTACCATTATCTTTGCCTTTAACAAAAGCCTCCCACTCTCTGAACCACTGCATGCTGATACAGTAGATGACGCTGGGGGACTCCTCTGCTTGAAAGGCTTTATTCAGCTAAACACGGGCACAAATCACAAAATCTTCATTAATCACAATTTTAATAAAGTTATGATCGTGCCTGACTTGAAGGATAATAATGGAGGACAGATTTATCAGCGATTCCACTGATGGGCTTCAAGCAACTACCAGCAGTCGTGGGGCAGGAGTCCTGCCAGTCTAATGATCACTGTACAATGTAGATATTTTGTACCTTAATAAAAGTGTCAATCTCAGTTTTTCTGCGTTTCGCCAAAGCTTCAATTTCAACTTGACATATAGAGCAAACATAGAGATGGTTCACAGCCGGGCCTCCCCCGAACCTGGAGGGAATAGAATTCAAGATTTGTTTAAACAGCATTTAGCGGAAATATATTGGACTCCTTCAAATGTAGACCATACACCATCATAGACTGGGACTCAATCTGTAGACTGGGATTTCAGCTCCTCCTCTACGTAAATTCTACATGTGCATGTAATAAGTTTCTGCCATTTTGCACTGCCTTTATAGATATAGTATAAAAACAACGTTCGTCCTGTAGTTACCAGGGAGCTCATTGTATACAGAGTTTCTTTTAAACTCAATGGGGCACATTTACTTACCCGGTCCATTCGCGTTCCAGTGGCGGCTTCTCTGACGAGCGTTCGGGTCTTCCGGCGATTCATGAAGGTCCACGCCCCCCGATTTCCGTCACGTGCATGCCAGCGCCGATGCGACACAATCCGATCGCATGCGCCAAAATCCCGGGGCAATTCAGGGAAAATCGGCGCAAATCGGAAATATTCGGGTAACACTTCGGGAAACCGCGAATCAAGCCCTTAGTAAATGACCCCCAATACCTCTAACCTCACAGGGTCAAATCCTTAATAAGCTACAAGCTCTAATGTACAGTGGTACGGACAGTGTTCAGACCCAATTACATTTTTCACTCTGTTTCATTGCAGCCAGTTGGCAAGATTAAAAAAGTTCTTTTTTTTTTGCTCATTAATGTGCACTCTGCCCCCATCTTGCCAAAAAGAAAGGTTTAATAAATTGGCAAAAATATCTACAAGAAAATCTGAAATCTCACATGGTGAAGAGTGTCCGGCCCCCCGGCGAGGAGTGTCCGGCCCCCCGGCGAGGAGTGTCCGGCCCCCCGGCGAGGAGTGTCCGGCCCCCCGGCGAGGAGTGTCCGGCCCCCCGGCGAGGAGTGTCCGGCCCCCCGGCGAGGAGTGTCCGGCCCCCCGGCGAGGAGTGTCCGGCCCCCCGGCGAGGAGTGTCCGGCCCCCCGGCGAGGAGTGTCCGGCCCCCCGGCGAGGAGTGTCCGGCCCCTTTGCTCAGTGTTGAGTAGAAGCAGCTTTGGAGCTGGTGCAGCCAGGAGTCTTTTTGGGAAGATGCTACAAGTTTCTCGCCCCTGGATTTGGGGATCCTCTGCCTCTTCCTTGCAGATCCTCTCCAGTTCCCTCAGGTTGGATGGTGAACGTTGGTGGAGGCCATTTTCAGGTCTCTCCAGAGATGCTCCATTGGGTTTAGGTCCGGGCTGTGGCCGGGCCAGTCAGGAATGGTCACAGAGATGTTCTGAAGCCTCTGCTGTGTTATTAGCTGTGTGCTTAGGGTCATTGTCTTGTTGGAAGGTTCGGCCCAGTCTGAGGTCCAGAGACTCTAGAAGAGGTTCTCATCCAGGATCTCTCTGTACTTGGCCGCATTCATCTTTCCTTCCATTACACCCAGTGGTCCTGTCCCTGCCCCCATAGCCTGATGCTGCCCCCTATGTGTCACTGCTGGGATTGGATTTGGGAGCGCCTGGTTTTCTCCACCGCTTAGAATTATCTCATCAGAGCAGAGAATCTTATTCCTCATGGTCTGGGATCCTTCATGTGTTTTGCACACTGTATGCGGCTTTCATATGTGTTGCACTGAGGAGAGGCTTCCAGACTCTTCCATAAAGCCCTGATTGCTGGAGGCTGCAGTGATACGAGACTCCCATCTGCCTCCTGCATCTCTGGAGCTCAGCCACAGTGATCTTGGGTTCTTCTTTACCTCTCACCAAGGCTCTTCTCCCACCATTGCTTAGTTTGGCTGGACGGCCAGGTAAAGGAAGAGTTGTGGTCGTCCCAAACTTCTTTCATTTATGTATTATCGAGGCCACTGTGCTCATAGGAACCTTGAGTTTAGTAGAATTATTTTTGTAACCTTGGCCAGATCTGTGCTTTACCGCAAATTCTGTCTCTGAGCTCCTTGGGCAGTTCCATAGACCTCATGATTCTCATGTGCTCTGACATGCACTATGAGGTCTTATGTAGACAGGTGTGTGTGCCTTCCCAATAAAGTCCAATCAGTTTAACTAAATACAGCTGGACTCCAAGTGAGTTAAATATTAGGGTAACAGCAAAAGGGTCTGAATACTTATGAACATGTTGCATTTCAGCTTTTCTTGTTTAATAAATTAGCAAAAATATCTATATTTCTGTTTTTTTTCTGTCAAGATCGGTTGCAGAGTGTACATTAATATGCAAGAAAAAAAATTCTACTTTTTTCATCTTACCAATTGGCTGCAGTAAAACATAGATACTTCCCGTACCCCCTGTATAAGAGTCAGAATATCCTCACATTTGTTACCATGGATCTCACCTGTTGTACAAATACTCCCAGACGTTCTGAGGCAGGATCACCACCAGGTCATCGATGTAATGATACTTGTTAGGGGGGATTCCTGCAAAGAGATGAAGGGGTTACTACAAGCCTTACAATGGTGGCAGTGCATTATAGTATAGCTTGTAGTATGAAGTCAGGGGTTACACTGTATACACCACTACCCCTAGACCATTATGTCCACCATGGATGATACAGGACACAGGCATATTCATCCAAATCCCTTAAATCTGACAATATGATAATGTACAGCTAGCAGCCATAGCCTATAGCTGTGTCCTACCTCCATGACAGCAGAGGAAGCTCTGGTTGGTGATTGGCCCTGGTTCTGCAAAAGTGTTGAACTTGTTGAGCCATTCTCGAGAGATATAGAACTGCAGAAGACCCGATTCCTTCATAGCCGCCAGGGACACGACCTTCTGCCTCTCCCGCTCTGCATCCTCGCTGCTCTTTCTATATACAGGACAGATGGAGACATCAATAATAATAATTCTTTATTTATATAGCGCACACAGATTACGCAGCGCTGCACAGAGTTTGCCAAATCAGTCCCTGTCCCCAATGGGACTCACAATCTACCTTAGCTACCAGTATGTTTTGGAATGTGGGAGGAAACCGGAGGACCCGGAGGACACCCACTTATACACGGAGAGAACATACAAACTCTTTGCAGATGTTGACCTGAATGGGACATGAACCCAGGACCCCAGCGCTGCAAGGCTGTAGTGCTAAACACTGAGCCGCTGTGTATCAACACAGTTATACTGTATATTGCTTTTGTATATAGATCTGTTTGAAAGCCATTGATGGTTATAATTATGAATCAGCGGCCGCTATTTATAACTAGCAGAGTTGTCATGGGGACATAATGGTTCAGATTATTGAAGTTGCCCATGTTCATCCTGGTTGCAGCTTAGTCCCATAAATTGTATACGACTCAGTTGCAATACCACGTACAGCCACTAAACTACACTAACAGCAAACTTGGAGGAATTCTTTACATGTAGAAGTACATCTCCATATACATTCTGCTCACCTGTAGAAGAGGACATACGCCTCTGCGTTCTGCACCACTGTCTCATGTACTTCCGTCACGTACTGGTCGTCAAACTCGTACCACTGCCCGTTTATTACATTCTGGCAGTAGGAAATGTAGTGACCGCCTGCAACGTGACAAGGGGGTTATCCACGGATTAGGAAAACGTGGCTGCCTTCTGGTGGAAACAGCGCCACGCTTGTATATAGGTGGTCACTGGTACTGTAGCATTGACCTGCAATACCATACACCACCTGTAGACCAGAGTGGCACTGTTTGTAGATAGTATGAGATTACTTACTCCCTGCCGTCCCGTGATGACAGATAACCGCCAGCAGGTCATAGGTGGTGATATGGGACACACACTCCTTGGCCAGGAAAGGTCGAAGGTTCAGACCCTCCAAGGGGAAAGAAACATGGCTGCTTATCTTGAAGGAGTACATCACCTCGTGTCGGAAGCGTTTTAGGTGTATACAGAGGATCTGTGGGCACAGGAACAACGCGCTAAGAGCGATGTAAGGAAATGGCGGGAGATGGTAACATTACAGTATAAGAATGTATAAGAGAGCTCACCTCCGGCAGCCGCAGGACCTTACAGTATTTTACACCATTACGTAACCTGCAATATAGATTGAGATCTATAGTGTACATAGAGAACCGATAGAAACGTGATTGATGGGCGATGGGACAGAGATGGCTGCACATGCAGGATACAAACAGATGAAGCTCTTACTTTTTACAGCGTTCACAGCTATACATGTTATCACCTAAGGAGAAAGAAAAAATGTAAGCCACGGGACTGTTCTATTCTAATAAATAAATTACAATAGGACCTGATGAGGACATTACATTATCCCCTGGTTCTTACTTTTATTAAAGGAGGTTCCAAAAACAGCGCCTCTCCTGACCATGGGTAATGTGTGGTACTACAACTAAGCTCCATTCATCTCCATACAGCTGAGCTGCTATACCGGCACCAGCCATGGTCAGGTGCGGAGATGTTTTTAGAAGAAAGCTGTCATGTTTTTCAACCTCCTTTAAGCGTTGGACTCTTATGATATGATCACATGGGAGGAGACTTCATTATGCCGCTTCCTCCATGTTGCTCCGCAAGCTACCACTTCATTTAATCGAAGGCAGCGCTGCGGAAAACCCCCAGCGATTGTGAGGGCAATTTTTCCCCCTCCTTTTCATAGGGAATACGCTGTCTTGGTGGGTAAACCCCTTTAAATTCCCACTACTTCTGTGGTCCACGGTTTAACTCATACATACAGTAAATCCATGTGACCACCGCAGCCAATCACTGGCCTTACTGGTCCTTTACTGTATACATAACCTGTGACCATTAAGACATCGCTGCAGCAAAACAAAGCCCACCGCTGACCATCAAAACATCCATAAGCCCCTCCTAATAACGTGGCCTTACCTTTTAATTCATCAGCAGCAAAGAAAGCAGCTAGGCAGTCCTCCAGGGTGACTACAGGACCCCAGAACCAACTGGGGATGCAGGAGACCACAAACCTGGGGGAGCAGCCACAGACATGTCAGGATCTCACACGTGCTGCTAAGATGTACAACACTCGGGGACTCCTTATAGAGCGGATACCTGCGGATGTAGTCCATGAGAAAGGCGATCCAGCCCTGGGTGTTGTAGTTTTCTCCACAGGCGCCAGATTTGATAACCGCACTCTGATGGATGGTGGAGTGGAGCTTTGCCAGGTCCTCCTTTCCTGGGATAGGAAGAGACAAGTCCTGGAAGGTCTCAATGGTGGTGGACACCTGGGTCATAGCAAGAAGAGGTTATCAGAGGTCAGCTGTATGTCAGTTTTTGACCCCATATCTAGCCTTAAAGGAGATGGCAGATTCCCTTAAAGGACATCTACCACCAGTATGTCAGTGCTTGGATTACAATCCTTCATACTGGTGGTAGATGTCCTTTAAATACAGTACACTGGGACACATACATACCCTGTCACATGTTAGACACTGGACCAAGCTCAGAATGGACCCATCAAAGATATCAGAAATGACGCTGCGATATTTGATCTCTGACCGGCGTTTCCCCCCATTCATGACTTGCGCTGTAAAGCAAAGTAATGTAGTAATGTATCGACACGACAATGTGTGACCCCTCCATTCTCATCAGTGGGGGCCACAGAAGTCAGAGCCCTACCCATTATACAATGATGGCATATAACTTTATCAGATGTGAATAGCCCTGTAGCTTGCACTTACCTTTCTTTAAAACATAGGAGTGTGCTGTCCGTAGTGGGCTGGAGCGAGGGGGGCTGCTGGAGAGTTTGGGGTGTGAGTCAGGAGGGTGAGGACTGCAGGACCGGGAAGAGCAGTGCATGAACGCCTCATTGTCCGGTTCTGGATGGGCACGAAATGGGGGGAAAATAAGCCTATTAGTTGATGAATTGGATAATATGAGTGACGCCGGTTCCCTGTAGGACCTCTGGTGATCAGGAGAATGTAAGACCACAAGTCCTCCCTATGAATGAAGCTCCAAAGCACATAAGAGATTGGAGACCCATTCACTTCTATGGGGCTGACTGTACTGTAATTCAGGCATCTACAATGTGGACACAGTTATACGTCTGCTTGTTTTACCTGGTATCATGGCTGTGTCCACATCTGCGTCCTCATCCGCCTGCTCGGAGCTGGTCCTCCGGTGACAATATGACATTCTTCTCTCTTTCAGCTTTTCCTTCTCAGAAATAGACCTCCCCGCTTCATCCCGGATCAGCAGCTCCATCTCGGCCAGCGAGCCCCCCCCTCCACTCCCTTCCCCATCACCCATCTCTCCGCCAGAATCGCAAGACAGAAAGTCATCCTCTGTGGTGCCGCGCTCCACCTCCCGCTGCTCCTCCTCCTGCTCCTCTTCTTCCCGTTCTTGGTTGTAACTGGATATCGGCTCCTTAAGTTCTTCATGTAACTGGTCCATAAGGCAACGCAGGAATTCCTGGGTATCCTGGGAATGGGAAAAACAGAGCTTTTAAAAAATCCAGAAGCAACCAATTAAAGATTTCCCAACAACAGCAAAAGATCCTTTTTAATAATTTACTTTGAAGTTTTAAATTGTGAATCAAAGATTTACTGAGGGCATATAATGTGACTCACCTGTTGGGCGTATCCTCGAAATAAAGGGTTCACCAGTTTGATTCCATGGGAGAGACTTGAGGGCACCACATAACTTGGTCTGAGGAAAAGGGGAAAGAGGAAAAAATTTACTAGTCGTGCCCCCGAACGCCCTGAGGCCCTGGGCTAGTCGTGCCCCCGAACGCCCTGAGGCCCTGGGCTAGTCGTGCCCCCGAACGCCCTGAGGCCCTGGGCTAGTCGTGCCCCCGAACGCCCTGAGGCCCTGGGCTAGTCGTGCCCCCGAACGCCCTGAGGCCCTGGGCTAGTCGTGCCCCCGAACGCCCTGAGGCCCTGGGCTAGTCGTGCCCCCGAACGCCCTGAGGCCCTGGGCTAGTCGTGCCCCCGAACGCCCTGAGGCCCTGGGCTAGTCGTGCCCCAAAACGCCCTGAGGCCCTGGGCTAGTCGTGCCCCAAAACGCCCTGAGGCCCTGGGCTAGTCGTGCCCCAAACACTCTGGGGCCCTGGACTGGTCGTGCCCAAAACCCCCTCGGGCCCTGGACTGGTCGTGCCCAAAACCCCTTCAAGCCCTGGACTAGTCGTGCCCAAAACCCCCTCAAGCCCTGGACTAGTCGTGGCCCAAACCCCCAGGGGCCCTGGACTAGTCGTGGCCCAAACCCCCAGGGGCCCTGGACTAGTCGTGGCCCAAACCCCCAAGGGCCCTGGACTAGTCTTCCTGCACCAGGCATTCTCCACTATGCTGGAAAAACCAATGAAACATATTCAACCATGACATCCTCTTACCGCTTCTTGTGCCACAATTCTGAGATGAGTTTCTGATAGCTCTTGCACAGCGCAGGCTTCTTGTCTGTCCGTACTAGCCCCCCACACTCCAAAAAGAACTGCGTCAATGGTGGGCTGCAAGTAGTAACAGGTAAACAAGTACTTCTTTCAGGATTTTTCTAATATAGAATATGTATTTGGTCACGTATAGGTGACACCAAGATGGCCGTGTGTGGCTGTAACTTACTGGTCCAGTTACTAGAGCAGCAGTACTAGTCATTACTGTGTTGTACAGTCTCTGAGTGGGAAGGAGTTAAAGTTACGGGCACTACAATGACGGCAGAGCTCATTACAACAATGGCGTTCCCCATAGCAATGTATCAGATTACCGGTGTCTGGCACTGGTGCACGTGGTAGATACAGGACCTGCAGTCTTACCAGTTAGACAGCGCTTGCAGAGCCGCGTTCATGTAACATGAATTCCCAATGTTCTTCATCCCCGTGAGACCTGGAGACAAAAGATGGCGGATGCAATATAAATAAGTTAGTGACACTATAATACGGCCACCAATACACCAGAAACTGAGCGAGAGGCTCTGGATGAGCACATGCTCCCCTCTAGCTGCACTCTAACCTCTGGGCTTCAGGTCATCGTCATCGCTCTCCGACTCTCCGTCATCAGCAACTGCGATGGGGACGGACTTTAATGGGTGAACAGCAGCCGGTACTTCCTAAAAAAGCACAATTTTAAACCTAGCCTATACCCACAGTTTTATCCCAGTGGGATTGTTAGCTACAAAACATATATATATTACAAGAGAAAGAGGTTAGGATTGACAAGACGTATAGAAGCCCTTGTCCCCCCCATACACACACTGTTACGGCGACGCACCCGATGGCTCAGTTTGGGTGACGTAGACTGGGAGTGAGTAGGAGAAGGAACCCTGGAGTCCAAGAAAACTTCCTTCTCACAGGCGTAACACCAAACCCGGAAGGTGGTCAGGTTCACGGTCAGATTGTGCTTCTTAGCCTAAAAGAGCCAAATAAATTCATGTAACGTCCCCAAATGGCCGACCCTTCTCATACACAAGACACAGGGCGACGGCCTCACCTGGGCATGCAGGGTGCTGTGATCAGCGTACGACTCGCCACATCCCACGTACTGGCACCCATCCTGAAAGAAGAGTGGTGGTCAGTCACCAGCCGGCTCAATGTTGTCTTATTTTGGCGACGTGTTGTTTAGTTATGAGCCACTTACCTGCAGACAGGCCCATAGGTTGGGACCACCGGCTCCACACGACTCACATGTTCCCTATAGAAGAAGCAAAGGAGGAAATTAAATCCTGTATGAAAGGAAGGGACATCGTTCATGATGAATACTTATACACCCTTAAATACCGTATTTTTCGGACTATAAGGCGCAAAAAAATCCTTTGATTTTCTCAGAAATCATAGGTGCGCCTTATAGTCCAGTGCGCCTTATATATGAACCCTACTTACAGACAACAGCTGCCTTGAACTGTGCACAGGTCTGCCACCTGCTGGTCATTCATCCTTATAATCCGGTGCGCCTTATATATGAACCTAGATGTTTTAGCAGCCATTTATTGATGGTTCGCCTTATAATCCGGTGCGCCTTATAGTCCGAAAAATACGGTACTTGGTGAGGACCCCTTGCCAAGGATCCCACATTGCTGGACCTTTACTATGGTAGCAGGCAGCTTGTGGGCTCACCTTGGATTTTAGGAGGAGATCCTCCTTGGTCACTTCTCCAATTGAGTCCAGATGCGAGCAGAAATCATCCATCTCCCCCATAGTGATGGAGGCCAAAGGGGAAAATCTCAAGCGTCTTCAGGAGTCTGATGAGCAAAGACGTAATGGACAACCTGGGGGAGAAGAACAAACAGGAGATGGATTAGGGAAGAAGTGTCACCCAAGGGGCGATGATCCGGAGCTAGAAAATGCCTCAAAATCCACCCCAAACCAAACCACACAAACATACCCTAAAACTGGCTGCGGGTCGTATAGTAACCAATCACAGCACAGCTAGTATTTTGTCAGAACAGTTTAGGAAATGAAAGCTGAGCTCCGAAACAAATCCTGCCTTAAACCTATAAAAATCTGAACCACACAGGAAATTTTCTAACCAGGTGGAAGTTTTTGATTTCACAGAGATGGAGGGTCTGGATCCTCCCTACAACTGACTGGGAATTTATTTAGTTTTTTATTGGGGTTTTACAGGAGTTCAACAAAACCAAATGGGGGGGGGGGGGGACCAAAAAAATAAAAGTTACTTACCCTGGTCTGACCTCCGGTTGTGTCAGGAGTCATGAGGACTATTTATAGCCAATCAATGGGGAGCACGGGACCTTGCACCCTCCCCTGAAGCAATAACCCTATACTACCCTGTACTTTTAAGATTGTTTATCAATATATCAGATTGGGGAGGGCCCCACAACCTGCATCCCCCCCATCTCCCACAATAAGTTTTAAGAGATTGCAGCATTCTCTGCAAGCCTTTTCACTGCTTACCAGCGCCACAGAACATATAGTGGCTGTGATTGGTATTGCAGCTCCCTCCCAAGTTGCAAACACTGCATAGAGCTACTGCCCGGTGATCAGACCCTCTGCCAGGCAGACACAGAGGGCCTGTCCTACAATTTGGATAACCCTTTAATAGAGAAGCTAAGAATTAGGACAGTTGGCATCACACAAGGACATAGGAGAGATGTACACACTCCCTCCAGCCCTGCGAAGCATCCATGTAAATCAATGAGCGCCTGTGCTGACCTTTCTCCTCCATAGGGGCAGCACGTGGCTCCTGTAACCTGCTGAATCACCGCTCCACATCATTATTAATCTCCAGCTTCACCTCCTGACCTCCAGAACATGGCGGATATATACAGAGAAGTCAAGAGACACTTTTATGTCAATCGAAATTGTTGCAGTTTTCCTGCATCTTGTTATACCTTGACATTCCTCGTCAATAACTGTGTTTGCTGTGGGTGAATGGAAACATTCATGCTCTATAGTTGCCCTATAAGACAGATGATGGTTCCCACTACCCCCGCACACACCAGCAGATGGGGGAATGGTGCGGATCTGGCGATCGCTGGGGGTCCCGCACTGGTCAATGGCCAAACTTAGGCCAATAAATAAGTGGACACTATAGTATATATGTCTGTAGCGTATACATGTATATACCAGGACTGGTCAATGCATACTGCCCCCTATAGACCCTACATTAACCTCACTTCCAGTACAGATCGTCCGCCACACATTATCTACACACTGGTATTAGATATCGCCACCATTACTATGGCAGTCACCCAGCTTTCCCAAATCATCAGCTACATACACTATATCAGTTCCTAGGAAAGCTGGGTGCCATTCCTATGTGAGATCTTAAGGCAGTCAGGGGTTGTCACCCAGCTTTCCCAGGAACTGATATACATAGATAAGTTATATTCTCGTTATGTGACCACCTGCGTGTGTCGCCCCCTGTAGGTCGCTTACCTCCCTCTAATCTATGGCTTTGCAGTCTGGACAAGGGCCCCCATCTTTCTCTGCAGCTGTTGACGGCTGATTCTTAGCTCCGCCCCCTCGCTGCCAGGACAGGGGTGGAGCCTGTAAGCTTCAGAAGTCATCACGTCATCTCTCTGCACCGCAAAAGAAGCCCGGAGGCCTTAGAAAGGTGTCCTTACGTCATCACCCCGCGCCGGAAGTGAAGCTGTGCTCTTTAATTGTTTACATGCAAGTCTAAGGAGCGTATGGTAAGATGCCAGCTGGTAAAAACTTCCGCAGACGGAAAGCCTCCAGCTCTGAGGAAGAGGAGCAAGATGAAGGGGTGACCCAGGAGGTCAGGTCAGTGAATAGGAGCAACCTGTCAGCCTCCTGATGTGGTGTAGCTGCTTTCTTGCTATCTGATCAGTTGTGATTTGCCTCCCCCAGTAATGATATGTGATGTCATCCATTACCACATCTGCGCCAATTGCTATGGATACCTATGACAAAACTGATGGCAGTGGTCCTGCGGCTGTCACAAGATGTATCAAATGACCCTTAAAGGTCCTCATCACATCTTCTTTCTTGATGTCCCATGTCCTTCTATGGATAGAAGGGCCGGACCAGGACATGTAGATGATACTGGTGACCCTGTCCTATCCCTTTATTTGATTTGCCACCATATAATGTCTCCTGCACACAAACGGTGCCCATGCGATTACCGCACCAGCCAGTTATCCCACTGGCAGGCCCCATTCACATGATTGGGATTCCAATGAATCATAGAAGTTCTCATTTTTTTGAACATACTTTTTTTGTGTTTGTGCAGAATGAAACTTGAAGAAGCTAAGGAGGTGCAGAGTCTAAGAAAGCGACCCAATGGTGTGAGGTAAAGGGGGGCCATTTAATACAAAACATTTAGACACTCCGCTTTTGTCTGGGGAAAATAAAACCCAGCTCAATGTGACTGATCGGACTAATGCAGTGAGGGGTCTCCTCCCTAGGATGCAAAATTCTCTAAATCTAATCATCCATAGCGGAGAGTTTGCTACAGCTCTATACAATGTAAACTACACCCTAATGCATTTTACTTGCACATTGTACTAAATTGTCAAGACATTGCTCCATATTAATAAGAGAAGATGCTATCACAGTAGGACATCCGTCAAATACACCCAGCATGACGTCTATGCTTTTGTTTGATCTGCAGCGCTGTAGCTCTGTTGGTTGGAGAAAAGCTGCCAGAAGAAGCAGTGCTGGCGGTAAGTGCAAATCTTCCATATAATAATAATAATAATTCCTTTATTTATAAAGCGCACATAGATTCTGCAGCACTGCACAGAGTTTGCCAAATCAGTCCCTGTCCTCATGGGGCTCACAATCTAATTGCCTACCAGTATGTTTTTGGAGTGTGGGAGGAAACCGGAGGACTCGGGGAAACCCACGCCAACACAGAGAGAACATACAAACTCTTTGCAGATGTTGACCTGGATGGGACCTTAACCCAGGACCCCAGCATTGCAAGGCTGTAGTGCTAAACACTGAGCCATAGTGCTGCCCCATATAATAGTTTCTTCTCATACTTATTGTGGCACAGCAACCAGTTAATGCATTGAAATGGTTACTATGCATGATGGGATAAGTGTCATATCACAGGTACCAGATCTCATGATTCCCACCTATTGGGAAGAACTGGGGGCCACAAGTCCCTCTGAGTCCTCCCTGTGATTGATGCACCAGTATTCTCCATTCACGTGTCGGGTCAGTGATCTCCTAGTGAGGGATTATGACTGATGTGCCCACCATTAATCATTAAAAGTCCCAATGCCCTCCTTTCTCTTTATAGGATGATCCTTTCAAGATCAAAACCGGAGGCATGGTGGATATGAAAAAGCTGAAGGACCGTGGGAAGGATAGGTAACGTCCTGTATAATTCTGTACTGCTGTGTGTGCTGTGTAACCTGTCTGACACAAGTCATTCTACTTCCTCCTCCAGACTTGGAGAAGATGAAGATCTAAACCTGGGGACCTCATTCTCTGCCGAAACCAACAGGAGGGATGAAGATGCTGACATGTAGGTGACATGTTGTAGTGATCTATATGAAGCTCCTCCTGTTAGATGTTGGGGGTTGTTGATGCAGTTTCTTCAGCAGGTGAGATATCAGCATTACATTTGTATTCTTACTAATTCGATCTCTTATTTCTGCAATTTTAGGATGAAGTATATAGAAACTGAGTTAAAGAAGAGGAAGGGGATCATTGAGAATGAGGAGAAGAAGGTGAAACCAAAGAGCGCAGAAGATTGCTTGTATGAACTCCCGGACAGCATCAAAGTGTCATCTGCCAAGAAGACAGAAGAGATGTTGTCCAATCAGATGCTGAGTGGCATCCCGGAGGTGGACCTGGGCATAGAGTAAGTACACGGATCGCTGGGAGATTGCATCTCGTATGGGAATACTGGAGCTCTGACAAGAATATTCATATTTACAGTGCAAAAATCAAAAACATCATCTCCACAGAAGAGGCCAAGGCCCGCTTACTGGCCGAGCAGCAGAATAAGAAGAAGGACAAGCAGACCTCCTTCGTGCCCACCAACATGGCCGTCAACTACGTGCAGCACAACCGATGTGAGATTCACATGTAGAGTATATGATACGTAATGGCTTTGTCCAGCAGTATTTTCCCTGTAGCCCTAAGCCACCCTTGATGGGTAGCCAAAATTCATATGACTCTTGTCCGCAGGGTTTGGTATGTCAGATTTGCATGCACGATTAAAGAGGTTGGACTGGGTTTCAATGGTTGGTGTTCCAGAAATCAGACACCAGTCTGTGTGTTTTCCATCTAGGAAGGGGACGAAAACTTGGCCCAAACACATTAAGATTCTGTAGCAAACAGTCTCGGATGGAAGTGGGGCTTCCCAAAACTGGGGTACATCTTGAATAGTAACCATAATGCTTAACTCAATCAACAATGAAACAACGTGACACATGTTTTGCTTCTCTTTTCAGTTTACCAGGAAGATCTGAACACTCCTATGAGACGTCACAAGGAAGAGCCAAAAGCGCGCCCCCTCCGTGTGGGCGATACAGAGAAGCCAGAGCCTGAGAGTGAGTGTAACTTCAGATGAGTATAAGACAACGGGTCCATGAGTCAGTATGTTCTACAATTTACCGGACTGAACCTAAAATCACTGAACAAAATAAAGGGGCTCATTTACTAAGGGCTCCACGGCCGCACTTTCGCCGGGTTTCCAAAATTTTTCAATTTTGCGCCGAATTCCGCCCGGGATTTTGGTGCATGCAATCGTATTTTGGCGCGAGCTTTCACGCAACAGAAATTGGGGGCGTGGCCATCGGAGAACCCGGCGGATTCGGAAATACCACAGAATTTAAAAAACAAAATGGGGCAGATTTACTTACCCGGTCCATTCGCGATCCAGCAGCGCGTTCTCTGCAGTTCCTCCGACGTCCACCAGGTGGCGCTGCTGCGCTGAAGAGCATCGGAACGCGCTCAAGTTCACCGGCCTATTCCTAGTGAAGGTAAGTGCAAGCTCCGCAACACTTTTTTTTGTTTTAAATGCGGGGGTTTTTTCCGAATCCGTCGGGTTTTCATTCGGCCATGCCCCCTGATTTCCGTTGCGTGCATGCCAGCGCCGATGCGCCACAATCCGATCGCGTGCGCCAAAATCACGGGGCAATTCAGGGGAAATCGGCGCAAATCGGAAATATTCGGGTAACACGTCGGGAAAACGCGAATCGGGCCCTTAGTAAATGACCCCCAATGTGTCGCAAGATCAGCACTCACATGCACCGGGAAGAAGGTAAACTCCGGCAGACATCGGCGCAGCAGCGACACCTGCTGGATATCGGGAGCACGATCTTAGTGAATCCCGGCAGACCCGAATCAGCGTCGGACAACGCGCCGCGGGATCGCGACTGGACCGGGTAAGTAAATGAGCCCCAAAGTCGTGGCACTTGCCCATAAAATACGGGCATTCTTTAGGCCGACGAACAGGATGGCAACATGTGGCTGGGTGATGTCCTGAGTTCAGTTCAGCAGTTGTCGGATCGGTCTGATAAATCTCACAGCGAGTTTGTTGAAGCAATGGGCCTAAATCTGATAAATCACAGATGTGACGTCTCTGCCTCGCTCTTCTGTAGTGGGAAAAGATGCAGAATTTTCTGCATTGTCAAAAACTGAGCCCTGAGTAACCCTAAGTAGATGTACATAGGTAAAACTGATTTTATCATCCTCTCCTTTACAGAATCTCCTCCAAACCGCAAGCGTCCCTCCAATGAGAAGGCCACGGACGACTACCATTACGAGAAGTTTAAGAAGATGAACCGACGATACTAACGCGGCCGCCTGGGAATGTCTATTATGGTGTAATAAGATACAAGCAAGGACATTGGTTCCCAACTCCTGGTTATTATTCACCTTTTATCCCCCTATAAAGTCCATTTAGGACCCACCATGTGTTTATGCCACCGGCTCAACAGAACAGGAACTTCAGTGTTACCCGCAGATCCTTGTCACATCTGTATTTTATTTTTATTAAATGATACCGATTTTGTATTCGGATGAGGAGTATGATTACACTTCTTCAGAGGCCGATCAGCACTGAGAGCATCCCTAACCTTCCTACAAACTCTACATAATAATAAGATGTACTCGTGAGGAGCGACGCTATTTATGGGCATTATTTACCTGTTTCCCCTCTGTGGGCTCTGTCTGGTTCTCTCTGGTGTCTCAGAGCTGGTGGCTGGGGACTAGCTCCTATGCTGTCTCCCATACACTGCACATATTGGGGCACATTTACTTACCCGGTCCAGTCGTGATCCAGCGGCTCGTTCTCAGACAAGGATTCGGGTCTGCCGGGATTCACTAAGATCATGTGCCCGATATCCAGCAGGTGTCGCTGCTGCGCCGAGATCCGCCGTAGTTCACCTTCTTCGTCCCGGTGCATGTAAGTGCTCGATCTTGCGACACAAATTCTTTTTTTAAATTCTGCGGTTTTTCCGAATCCGTCAGATTGTCCGACGGCCACGCCCCCGATTTCTGACGCGTGAAAGCTCGTGCCGCTATGCCACAATCCGATCACAATCCCACGGCAATTTGGCGCAAATCGGAAATCGGCGGGAAACCTGAAGAAAGTGCGCGATTTGGACCCTTAGTAAATGAGCCCCATAGAGTAGAGGAGAATCCGCTATATAACTCACCCAGAAGCACCAGCAGGATTATATTAGACATTATCTATTATAGACATTAGGCATAATAGAAAAGTACTGACCTGTCCGGTTAGGGAGAAGGTTTAGTGTGATGTCACGCAGTCTCTCCCTGTGTCTTACATCAGACCTGCTTGCTCACCACCCCTTCCTCTCCATAGACCTTTCTGGGAGCAGTAGTCCGCATTGCTTTTAGAAAGATATCATTGTTGGAATGAGATTACTGGAGAAGTATTCATTAGTATAAGATGCATTACATTTTCTTGTATTCCCTTCTCCATTGATTTATCCAGAGTTTAGTGAAAAGTTACTGACCATCAAAAGTATTTTTATGTACATTAAAATCGTCACTCACTTGATGAACATTCAGGGATTATTAAGGCACATGGGCAACTTGTGTAATAGATGGGCCAACCCTTGGCTAGCGCTAAATATATATATCTAAAATATATATATATATATATATATATATATATATATTTTTTTTTTTTTTTTTTAAAGTTCATCCATTGTTTTCTGCAGTGTTCCGTTAGCTATCCACCTGAATCCAGATGTGAAAGTTTTTAAAAAGTTGCAAATTTTGCTGCAAATCTAAGGCTGCCCCTGACCAGACGTAGAAATTAGTTTAGAACTGATTGCAACTTTTGTTTTTTTTAAAATAGACGCAAATCACTTAAGACCAAACGCCATATTTATCAGTTAGGAAAAACCACTAAGAAACATCTGACCAGCAGAAACGCCAAGAAAAAACAGATGGACAAAGCCAGACTTATGATACTGGGGCTCATTTACTAAGGGTCCGAATCACGCATTTTTGTCGGGTTTCCCGAATATTTCCGATTTGCGCCAAATTGCCCCGATCACGTGCGCCAAAAGCCCGGGGCAATTCGGCGTAAAACGGTAATATTCGGGAAACCCGATGGAAAAACGCGATTCGGTCCCTTAGTAAATGACCCGCCTTGTGTTTGGCCAGGCCACAGAGATGCTGCATGGTCCTTACGTGGCCTAATCCAGCTATTTGGGGGCAGTTTGCAGCAGATTGAACTTGGATTCAAATGTTTAGTCAGATTTCCAAATGGGCATGAGGAAGATGTAACCGATCCACTTGTGATCACTGATTGGGGCACATTTACTAAGGGCTTTCCCTCACTCTTCTGTCGGACTTTGCACATTCTTGTAGGGGAAAACTACCTGCACAGTTATAAGAAGTGTCTGCGCTGGGATTCTGGCGCATGCGACCCTTTTGTGGCACAGCTGCGCTGGCTTCCATGCAACACAAATTAGGTGGCGTGCCATCAGATGGTCCCAGTGATTCAGACCGAGCGCTGTATTTAACATGCAAATTGTGCCGCTCGCCCCCAACTTAAAGGTCCACCCCAAAAAAGTTGGTGAACTCTGTTAGACCAGTGATGGGAAGCAACATATTCATGATTTCTGGCAGATGATCTTAGTGAATCGGTCACACCCAGCATTATACACAGAAATACCACTTTTAGTGAAGTTTCCGTAAATGTGCCGCGTTGTCTTAAAAAATAGAGGAAAATACTAAGGGTTCTTTCACACTGCTGTTGTTTTTTCACATCCATAAGGCTACATTCACACTACAGTATGGGGGATCGTATATACGGCCGACGTATATACGGCCGATATACGTCCCCCATACACTTCTATGGGCTCACGGCCATGTACGGGAGCGGTACGGTGCAGCACACGTGCGGCATTGTACCGCTCCGTAGCCCGGGGAAAGATAGGACATGTCCTATCTTTTCCCGTATTACGGCGCCGCGGCCATATATCGCTATGGAGAGGGGCGGGGGTGAGCTGCGCTCACCTCCTCCTCCTCTCCCCGCACTGGCGTGTAGTACGGCGGGCTCACGGCAGTGTGCATGTAGCCTAAGTCAGTGATTTTCACAGGGGCATTTACTGAGCCAATGCGCTATGGATACGTAACACACACAACAGTGTGACTCCACCCTCAAATGGAAAATCGCCAGCACCCAGTATCCTCCCCATAGACGGAATCTGAAATCTTTTCACAATTACAGACGGTCCCCTACTTAAGGACACCCGACTTACAGACCACCCATAGTTAAAGACGGACCCCTCTGCCCGCTGTGACCTCTGGTGAAGCTCTCTGGATGTTACTATGGTCCCAGACTGCAATGATCAGCTGTAAGGTGTCTGTAATGAAGCTTTAGTGATAATCCTTGATCCCATTACAGCAAAAAATTTTAAAACTCCAATTGTCAATGCAAAAAAAATTTTTGTCTCGTTCTACCATTATAAAATATAAAGTTTCTGCTTACATACAAATTCAACTTAAGAACAAACCTACGGACCCTATGTTGTACGTAACACGGGGACTGCCTGTACTCTATGATTTTTATTTTAAGGGGTTTGAGTCTTATTCTACCTTATGTGTGTTTATAAATAAGATAAGAGAGAAAAAGAAACAAGTAAAAGTAAAAGAATCACTTATGTTCTGTTTGTTTGTTATTTATAGGTTTTATGTGAACACACCGGTTATAAATAAGAAATTATAACGTGATATATGACTTACCATATAGACTCGAGTATAAGCCTAGTTTTTCAGTACAAAAAAAATGTGCTGAAAACCCCAACTCGGCTTATACACAAGTAAAAAAAATATAGGTTTTACCAGGTTTTTGTGGTAAAATTAGGGGCCTCTGCTTATACTTGGGTCGTCTTATACTCGAGTATATACAGTACCTGTATTTTGTGATTGTGTATTTTCTACAGCGCTACCCTAGATTCCTTCAGGCATAGGAGATTCTCCAAGCTATATATGTATATAAAAGGAAAACTTGGAATATAGAGATCCTTCCAAATATTGCTAAAAGGATGGGACGAGATATCTGCATCCCTGGCACCAGGGGCGTAACTAGGAAAGACAGGGCCCCATGGCAGACACCTCTAAATGGGGCCCCCCTTCCCAATTTAAAATATGCATATTACACTCAAATATATATAAATATATTTATATACATAAATATACAGTTCTTCACTGTTACATACAACATATAGAGCAGAGGTCCCCAACCGCCGGTCCGCGGACCAGGACCGGGCCGTTGCAGTTTATCAGCCGGTCCGCGCAGGGGGCCGCGGCTCCGCTCCCCCCGTTGAGTTGTCGGCTCAGGCTCCAGGCCGAGGCCTCGTCCACAGAGAGCAGCCCCGAGCTGACGCCATTGTTGTTCACGGGGCGGCCAGGCCTCCGCCGCCTCTGAAGGCCAAGGTCCTGCGGTTCATCTCCGCACCTCACACAACACACGGGGCCCCGGGAGCGCCCGCGGGAGAACTTCTGCCTCCCCCCGGTACAAGACATGATGTGCCCGCTGTGCGGTGCCGCTACTGCCGCGAGCTCTCCGCTCACTCCGCCCCCCGCTCCCTGCAGAAACTCCACGCTCCCCTACCGCTTCCTCCGCTCTCCGCTCCCTCTGCCCCCCACTCCCGGCTCTCGGCTCCCTGCTGAAGCTCCACGCTCCTCTACCGCTCCCTCTGCCCCCCGCTCCCGGCTCCCTGCTGAAGCTCCACGCTCCCCTACCGCTCCCTCTGCCCCCCGCTCCCGGCTCCCTGCTGAAGCTCCACGCTCCCCTACCGCTCCCTCTGCCCCCCGCTCTCGGCTCCCTGCCCCTGCTGAAGCTCCACGCTCCCCTACCGCTCCCTCCGCTCTCCGCTCCCTCTGCCCCCCGCTCCCGGCTCTCGGCTTCCTGCCCCTGCTGAAGCTCCACGCTCCCTCCGCTCCCTCTGCCCCCCGCTCCCGGCTCTCGGCTCCCTGCCCCTGCTGAAGCTCCACGCTCCCCTACCGCTCCCTCTGCCCCCCGCTCTCGGCTCCCTGCTGAAGCTCCACGCTCCCCTACCGCTCCCTCTGCCCCCCGCTCCCGGCTCTCAGCTCCCTGCCCCTGCTGAAGCTCCACGGTCCCCTACCGCTCCCTCTGCCCCCGCTCCCGGCTCTCGGCTCCCTGCCCCTGCTGAAGCTCCACGCTCCCCTACCGCTCCCTCCGCTCCCTCTGCCCCCCGCTCCCGGCTCTCGGCTCCCTGCCCCTGCTGAAGCTCCACACTCCCCTACCGCTCCCACCACTCCCTCTGCCCCCCGCTCCCGGCTCTCAGCTCCCTGCCCCTGCTGAAGCTCCACGGTCCCCTACCGCTCCCTCTGCCCCCGCTCCCGGCTCTCGGCTCCCTGCCCCTGCTGAAGCTCCACGCTCCCCTACCGCTCCCTCCGCTCCCTCTGCCCCCCGCTCCCGGCTCTCGGCTCCCTGCCCCTGCTGAAGCTCCACACTCCCCTACCGCTCCCACCACTCCCTCTGCCCCCCGCTCCCGGCTCTCGGCTCCCTGCCCCTGCTGAAGCTCCACGCTCCCCTACCGCTCCCTCTGCCCCCCGCTCTCGGTTCTTCACCTACCCGCTTCCGGCTCTCGGCTCCCCTTTCACTCCCGTCTTAACCCGGCTCCGCTAACGTCCCCCCCCTCCAGGCTCTTGGCTCCCGGCTCCCTGTTCCCCCTGCCCCCGCTTAAGCTCCAGGCTCCCTAGCCTCCCGGCTCTCACGACCTACCCGCTCCTGGCTACCTCACCGCGCCACCACCGCTGCAGGACAAGGCACCGAAATTTCCAGGAACACAATAGAGAGGTAAGGTTACTTTATCTTTGCATATATATGTGTAATATGTGTATATATGTGTAATATGTGTATATATGTGTAAACATATGTAATATGTGTGTGTATATATATGTGTTTGTATATATGTATATGTGTGTGTGTATATGCTGTATCTACTGTTTGTTTGTATACAGTGTATATATGCTGTATGTATATGCAGCATTTGTGATATTTATCAGGGCTTCTATTTTGTACTACATGGCAGTACTCGGTATGCATTTTATACTACATGGCGGTATTCTGTATGCATTTTATAATACTTGGTGGCATGCTGTATGCATTTTATACTACTTGGTGGCACGCTGGATACATTTTATACTACATGGCGGTATTCTGTATGCATTTTATACTACATGGCGATACGCTGTCTGCATTTTATACTACTTGGCGGTACGTTGTATCTATTTTATACTACTTGTTGGCATGCTGTGTGCATTTTATACTACTTGGTGGCACGCTGGATGCATTTTATACTACATGGCGTTATTCTGTATGCATTTTATACTACATGGCGGTATTCTGTATGCATTTTATACTACATGGCGGTATTCTGTATGCATTTTATACTACTCGGTGGCATGCTGTATGCATTTTATACTACTTGGTGGCACACTGGATACATTTTATGCTACATGGCGGTATTCTGTATGCATTTTATACTACATGGCGATACGCTGTATGCATTTTATACTACATGGCGATACGTTGTATCTATTTTATACTACATGGCGATACGTTGTATCTATTTTATAATACTTGGTGGCACGCTGGATCCATTTGATACTACATGGCGGTATTCTGTATGCATTTTATACTACATGGCGATACGCCGTATGCATTTTATACTACTTGGCGGTACGTTGTATCTATTTTATACTACTTGGTGGCATGCTGTGTGCATTTTATACTACTTGGTGGCACGCTGGATGCATTTTATACTACATGGCGGTATTCTGTTTGCATTTTATACTACATGGCGGTACGCTGTATGCATTTTATACTACATGGCGGTAATCTGTATGCATTTTATACTACATGGCGATACGCTGTATGCATTTTATACTACATGGCGATACTCTGTATGCATTTTATACTACATGGTGATACACTGTATGCATTTTATACTACATGGCAATACGCTGTATGCATTTTATACTACATGGCGATACGCTGTATGCATTTTATACTACATGGCGATACGCTGTATGCATTTTGTATTGCTTTATTTTTACACCAAACCGATATGATGGATCTGGTCCGGACACTTCCTGATATCTTATATTATAAGCTCCACCCCTCCATAACCCCACCCCATATGGCCAAAGCCCCGCCCCCACCGGGCCATGGAAAACTGGTCTAGCTTAAAGCCGGTCCCTGGTGCAAAAAAGGTTGAGGACCTCTGATATAGAGCATATACACATCACCTATAAACCCACAAATAGTGCCAGCTCCAGACATACAGCATATATACACACCATACACATAGCATGTATACATCACATATACTGTATATGAACAATGTGCAGCAAAATATGTATATAAGGGTGCACATCCTCCATTCTTTAGTGTCAGGTTGGATGATGGGGCCCCCTGACACTGTGGGCCCCATAGCAGCTGCTATGGCTGCTACCCCTGTAGTTAAGCCCCTGCCTGGCACATCAATTATCCCGTACCGTGAGGTCTACAAAAGAGTGGAAACTCCTCTGTGAGGAAAGGAAGAAAAAAAAACTGAAAAAACCTGGATTTCCTGCCTCAGCACTATTTTTGAACAAAAATTAATGATGAACTCCTGGTTGAGGGAGAAGAAAATTGTTCACAGGAGCATTGGGTTTACCAAGTGTACAAGATCTGTAGTACAACTGTATATATAGTTTATTCTGATGTATTTGTATGTATAACGAGCTAACAATGGTACCATAATATTCAACTGGTGAATTTTCTCTTTTAGATATCTGACTCATATCTTAAGTTACAATTATCCATATCTATGCAGGACGCCTGCGCATAACCTGCGCCATCATTACTACTTTAGCTATGTTATCTTATTTTTTGTATTAACTACCATATATACTCGAGTATAAGCCTAGTTTTTCAGCACAAAAAAATGTGCTGAAAACCCAAACTCGGCTTATACTCAAGTAAAAAAAATATATCAAAACTCACCTTTCTGGCTTCCGCCGCTGCTGGCTATATACTGGGGCAGGGGGCTGGCTATATACTGGAGGATATGGGCTGGCAGGCTATATACTGGGGGGCAGGTGCTGGCTATATACTATGGGGCAGGGTCCGGCAGGCTATATACTGGGGAGGCTGTGACTAATGCATTTCCCACCCTCAGCTTATACTCGAGTCAATAGGTTTTCCCAGGTTTTTGTGGTAAAATGGGCTTCGGCTTATACTCAGCTATATACGGTAATTTATCAGTACTGTGCAATTTGTGGCGCCTACGCATAAATGCCCACAATCGGTACGTGACTATAATTTTAGCCAGGTTATGTTATTTCATTGTGATTCTTACCTGTACTTTGCGTCATTAAAACCATGGCAAGGCGCCTGCGCATTAAGTACGTCACTTGGTTGTATACCATCAGTTGCCTAATTACTATTTACTATTAACTAGTTGGTGGATCTTGCGAAATGTTAACTTGTTCTATGCGTCATTGGGATTATATGGATCTTGCGGCGGTTGGTATAAGATGCACCAATATGGCGCTACACACAGGTGTATGCTGTGGAGGTATGTTAGCAGCTGCAATTGGATGAGGTGACCATCCTGGGGATATATATCTGTATGTTAGTAGTGACCAGTTAACGGACCCCTGGGGAGGTCACGATTTAGCAACGAAACGCGTAGGGCTTAACCTCGCACTGCCCGATTTTTTTTGCCCGTGGGTTTTACAATTTGATTGCTAACTATGTCAACCAGGACAGGAATAACTCACCATGTTATCCCTTAGGCTGTGCCATCTAACTTGTCTATGCAAGCTCATAACTTTTGTTACACAATGGGGCTCATTTACTAATGGTCCGCGGAGCGCATTTTCGTTGGGTTTCCCGTCAATTTCTGTTTTGCGCCACATTTAACAGGGGATTTTGGCACACGCGATCGGATTTTGGCGCATCGGCTCTGGCTTGCACACGATACAAATCGGGGGGCTTGGCCGTCAGACAACCCGATGGATTCAGACTAAGCGCGCACGAGCTTCGTAAATTGCACCGGACTTCCTCTTCATCGGACTGTCCGAAACGGGGATCGCGACAGGACTGGGTAAGTAAATTTGCTCCAATATGATGTTTTGAAGTTGAACTTTGGAAATGACCATTACTATCATAGTTGAGCGGCATGTAGTATCTTCCGGGCAATATGTGATATATGGGCTTATCAAAGTCCCAAATATAGATCTTTGGTAACATGTACCGAATATACTCGATATATATATATATATATATATATATATATATATATAATATAGTCAATTCAAAAAAACCCCAGTGTACTCACCTTCCGACTCCCGAAGTATCTATTGTGTGGTGTATTTATTGATATGATCTAATACAGTTTGTATGTTCTTAAGCCTATACACACTTGCTTTGGCCTTTTTGTACACATGTTTATAAATCCTCTCACTGTACATGATGAGCCTCTGGTAGTAGGAAGAAGGAAGTAGAATGAGTGTCTGTGGACGGTATAACTCGTCAGGTAGGTGGTGACTGTACAGATACACTACATATGAAAGTGACAGCTACAGGGAGTACAGACCTTTGAATGAGAATTCCTTGGAGCTATGAAGTTGCAGGATTTATACCAAGTGTTCAGCCTCTTCTCGTCTTTTGGGTACATCCAGGATTACATACAGCCATCATGTGACCAGCTGGCCTGTTATACCCGGCTAGTGCCCCCCACCTGCCAGTGCTGCCATATGGAGGAGAGGATTAATGTGTCAGGTAAGTAGGGCGGGGAGAGTGGTAGGGCTTGTGGTGTACATCAGTTCACATCCTGTGTTGTCTGTGGGATCGGACCACCATACAGGCACATCCATGTGCCGCTGGCCTTAAGCTGTGGATACACATTGCTGGAACTTGTACAATCACGTAACATAAATCCTCAGCATTACATGTGCCAGGTCAGAGTAGTCTTTGTATGCTGGCTCCCAATGTGGCCAATTTGAAACATAAATGTACAGGAATCTGCCAAAATAATCCTTATGTTGTACTATCGTTCGCCACACCGTGTCCTCGGGTGTCAGGTGTACACACAAAAGATAAAATGTATCAGCTCATTGTCCTTTTGTTTCAATTCTTTACCACTATCAAGTTTTATGCTTGCTGTCAGTGAACGGAAACACAGAGGCTTTTGCCACAAGTTTAGACAGTTAACATCTTTTTTTTCATGTATATATCACACCTTGTAGCTCTGCAGGAAGACTTGGACAACAGATTATTTGGGCAGCACTTAGCCAGGGAGGTGATCCTGAGCTTAATGCAGAATGAAGATCGGGTAAAACCCCTCGTCCTCTCATTCCATGGACTGACTGGCAGCGGCAAGAGCTACACCGCAAGGATCCTGGCCAAACACTTTAATCCGATGGGTCTGGACAGTAAATTTGTGCACAAGATTGTGACGACTCTTAGCTTTCCACATGAGAGTGAAATTAAAACGTATAAGGTAATGGAGAAAATACAGAACTCGCCTAAACCAGATACTAGTGGGTTAATGGGAATAAGGAAAATCACCAATCACCCTCCCCAATATGTAACTAGAGACTCCCACTGCTATGGCATCATACATTAAGTGCAGAAGATCTTGCACATGTGCCACTAAGATTTATGTCACTTGTACTTTAAAGGTGTTGCCCCACAAAGCAAGTTGCTGTACAGAGGGGTCTCAGTGATGGGATCCCAATGGATCACGAAAACGGGGGTCCAATATACCCCCATTGCACCCCGAGATGACTGGAGCCGGACCATCTCGGGGTGCAACAGAGGTACAATGGACCTCGGTTTTTGTAATCTGTGGGGGTCCCATCACTGAGACCCCCACAATCAGCAGGTTAGGCCCTATCCTGTGTGTCTTCTCAAGCTGCTGGGGCCGCATCATGAGTCGGGACACAGCAGAGCGGCAGCAGAGGACTCGGGAGCAGTGAGGAATTACATTAATCCACAAGTATCTGTACTCACTACTACCTGGCCTACTGCACAGATGAAAACTCTCATATGTTATAGAAGAGGTTATTGGACTCCTAAGTATCAGCAGGGTGCATGTAGCTTATGCAACCCTGTTCCAGGATTTTAGTTGATATGAATGTGACTGCACTTTATGTACATGCTCAGTAGTGAAGCTCTTCTGCTACAGATGAGAGGAATAAGGCACTGGGAAGGATTGCCTACTCTCATGTTATAACTGCGCAGATAGATGATCAGGAAAACAGGGCAGTGGAGTTTTGGAGTCGTGATCATTTTGTTGGAGTTGGATTCATAGTTGGAATCGGAAGTTTGCCTTACAGACTCCCCCGCTCTTTTGGGGATAGAGCTCCTGCTATTTACATGGATAGGCAACCTTTGTAGTGTTGACCTTCTTGGTTCCTATATCTGAAGACCATGATCTTTACCTACAGGACCAGCTTCATGCCTGGATCAGAGGGAATGTATCACGCTGTGAACGTTCTCTCTTCATCTTCGAGGACGTGAACAAAATGCATCCAGAACTGTTACACTCTCTGAGGCCTTACCTGGACTATCATGACAAGATTGATGGTGTATCTTACAGAAAGTGCATTTTCATCTTTACCAGGTAAGTTACACATCCTACAAGTTGTTCCTTGAACTCACAGAGTAGCCCTCACTGGTACAGGGCTGTGATGTCTGGGCAGGATGGATGCATATAGGAAAAAATTCTCTCCTAATGTCATTTATTTGGATAACCACAGCTTCTTATGCTAGCCACCATATTTAGAGCTGAGTGTCATGGCTATGGGTTGTAAACCTAGTATCCTACACTGAGCTTAGTCGCCGCCTAGAGTGGACTTGTTATCTACATCATTAAAGAGATAGAACAGAGACAACACCATAACACATGGACCCATAGCCCAAGCCATTGGTGTGCAACAGTCGGTGACCTCCAATGACTGAAATCCAAAACACAGAATGGATTGATGGCTCCAAGGTCCCATCATCCTGTATATATCTATGGTGGGCATGTAGTCAAAGTACTAGTTCTTAACTGTAGATGGGAGCATTAGGACAATGGTAGACATAGCTCCAACATCTTGGATTTCAGGCTCCATCCCACTGTCCTTGTGGTGGGAGGTATGTCTCCAGGCGCCAACAAGGGAAAGTTACTGGGCGGCTGTAGGGGCATAATATGAGGTGAAGCCCGGGTTGGCTCCAGGTTTCAGTAGACCCCTGGGTGACAGAGCCTCAGTGAACTCATGTGGCGACATGACAATTCAGAAACTTAAACAGTCATGTAGCTAAAATAATTCCCTAGTTTATCATACCAAACAGGCCCTCATGGTTATTTAACATCCTCTCACCCCCTATGGATTCATCAGATTCAGCCCTCCTCACCCAAATGGATTCCTTATGTACAGACTTATGTGGGCCCCACAGCAGTTCTGGGCCCCGGTACTTGCCCGGGTATGCCCAGTGCTGGCATTGGCCCTGGGTGGAGCTGCTTGGCACAATGTGAGGGAGAATCGAGGGACACACTTTTAGGGGGGTCACAATGTGAGGTGGAGTACTAAGGGGGGATTTATACTATGTGGGGATTGAGAAAGGGGTGAGACAAAGGCAGGGCTATGCATGCCACATCTTATGTGCCTCTATGTGTGCTGTAAAAGTTGGGAGGTATTATTGTAGGTTTAGGAATATATCCTTAAAGTCTGAAAAGCCCGTAGGCACATAGCCGTTGGGCTAGTGACTGCATGCAGCCCTGGGGTCATTTAAAGTTCAGTGGCTTGTCCCCTTGTAATAAAGGGTTAAGTTATGGAGCTGTGGGCTACGTGACTAGGGGTTGGGATATTCGTAGCCACACGTGGTGGGCTGGGACTTAGGTTTTATAAGGGGGATTGTGTTTCCGCTCACCCTCTTTTCTTGAAGAATTTTCAGTTGCAGAAGTGTTCCTGTAAAGATTATGGCTTCCGATGAAGCGATCCGGCAGCGCCTGCGGGATGAAGGTTCCGCCTGGCTGGCCTGTTTGTTGGCAGAGGCTCAGGCTGGAGCGTCGGCGTCGCCTCCCGCTCCAGACGTTCGGCGATCCGGTAGGATTTCGCGGCCGCCGCAGCGCCTGTCTCCATCGGCGCGGGCGGCCGCGTGTGACACTTGAGCGGGGCCCCCTCCTAATGCTAGGCCCCGTTCGCCCGTTCCTGCTACCGGAACAGGCCGGAGGCGCGATCCTCCCTCGGCTCGGGGGAGGAGAGAGGAGTCTCCGGACTTCATCCCTCCCACGCCGGTGTCGGCAGCGTCTGTCGCAGGCCGACGCCGGCCGCCTTTAGTTAGTACCGCCACCGGGAGGCAGGGGGTTAAAACCCCTGCTTCCCGCGTGGCTGCCTCGGGAAGCTAGGGTGTCCCGTACCCCCGTTCCCCTGCAGCGTTCGGCCCTAGTTGACAGGCCAGGCATGGGGGCAGCTGGCTTACATCTGCCCACCCAGACCCCAGCCTCGGCCACTAATCCCCTGCCATGCCTTACGGGTACAGCTTATTCTAACCCATTTCCTTCCTCCTCCATAGGGGTTGCCGATCTTGAGGACGC
Source organism: Engystomops pustulosus (assembly GCF_040894005.1). Classification (NCBI taxonomy): domain Eukaryota; kingdom Metazoa; phylum Chordata; class Amphibia; order Anura; family Leptodactylidae; genus Engystomops; species Engystomops pustulosus. The sequence continues at coordinate 99,280,692 of NC_092419.1, forward strand.
CGCTTCTGACGAGGATTTGTTACAGAATGAATTGACTCCGCTTGACCCCCATACCTTGGTGGTCCCGCCCCCTCTGGTGGCTCCTATGATGGCTGGGAATCTGGGACCGGGTTACATGGTGGCCCAGGGTCCGCCGCGGGCCCCGTCCGTTACATCCAGGGCTGGTTCGGGTCGCAGTCGCCGCTCCGTCTCCTCCGGGCGCAGGGCGGTCTCCCGCTCACGGTCCGAAAAAAGAAGACGTCGGCGTTCGCGGGCTAGCAGATCCTCGTCCAGGTCTGAGTCCCCCTGCTCGTCTCGCTGCGCCTCTTCTGATTCCTCCAGATCTCCATCGCCAAAACGCCGTCATGGGGGCAGCAGGTCTCGGCACGGCTCAACTAGCTCCCGCCGGTCACGAAGGGATGCGGCTCAGACAGCTCCAGCGGCAGCGGCAACAGGAGCACCAGGGTCGTCAGCAGTGATGCCTCCATCGTCCACTGCGGTTGGTGAGTCGGCCTGCTTGCAGGCCTGGGGTGGGTCGGGTTCTGACTCTGCTATTTTGTCGTCCATTAGATCAATTTTAGGGTCAACTGGAGGGACGGCTCCTGTCGCCCCCCAGTTGAACGTTCAGGAGAAACCTACGGCGGAAGCCTCAACATCTACGTTCACCCCAGTGGTACACGACTTTAGGGATACCTATTTTTGTGGGGTTTCCCCCCTCGGCACTCGTCTGTCCGAGGACACTAAGGATAAGATTTATCGCAATGATTACATTGACATCTGGTCCTTGGTGTCCGTGGATTCGGTGACGGTCGACAAGGAGCGCCGTTTTGAACGTGGTGTGGAGCGGAAGGCGAAGGTTGCTAAGACTTTTAATAATTGGATTCAGGCGTTTGCTGTTCTTGGTTGCGTAATCACTCAGAAAACGCCTGAAAAAGCCCCCCAGCTTTTTGTTTACTTGGATATTATTTTTAGCACGTTTCGGTCCCACGGGGGTTCCGCGTGGTGGCAGTATGATGAGGAGTTTCGGAGGCGGCTGGCACAGAGGCCGGAGGTCAGGTGGGATTCCAAAGCCACTGATGTGTGGCTTCGCCTGATGACTAATACGAAGCCCTTTCAGCCCGCCGCCTCCTCCTCCTCTTTGTCTTCCACTCCGGCGGGATCCCTTGGGCCGGGGGCGGCTCGCAGGTCGGGGACATGCTGGATGTTTAATGACGGCCACTGCCGTTTCTATGGATCGTGTAAGTTCAGGCATGAGTGCTCCAACTGTGGTGGAGCCCACGCGTCCATCCACTGTTCCCGACCGGCATCTGCGCGCCCGCGAGCTCAGGGTGTTGGTAGAACGGAGGACACCGGTTCGCATCAAAAAGATGTTGCCCTGGTTAGAAATGTACCCCAAGAAGGCGGAAGCCGCGCTACTTAGGACGGGTTTTACTTTCGGTTTCTTTATACCATTCTCCCCTAGCAACTTCCCTGTTTTTGCAAAAAATCTTAAAGGAAACCTACCACTTCTGAAGGTAGGTATGAGATACAAACACCGGGCACCAGCTCAGGGTGAGCTGGTGCCGGTGCTTAGTCTCGTTAGTGTTAAAACCGCGGTATCGCGGTTTTAACACTTTTGAAACTTTCTAGCAGAAACTGCTTCGGCGCTGCGCGCGACCGTGCGCGCGCAACGCCTGCGGCGTTTCCAATGTAGGCGCGCGCACGATCGTGTGCACGAAGCGCCGAAGCAGTTTCTGCTAGAAAGTTTCAAAAGTGTTAAAACCGCGATACCGCGGTTTTAACACTAACGAGACTAAGCACCGGCACCAGCTCACCCTGAGCTGGTGCCCGGTGTTTGTATCTCATACCTACCTTCAGAAGTGGTAGGTTTCCTTTAAGTCCGCTTTTGAGTTTCCGGAAGTTATACGTACAAACATTGCGAAGGAAGTTGAGTTGGGGAGAATGGCTGGCCCTTATTCTTTGTTGCCCTTCCATAATTTGTGGGTTTCTCCCCTTGGGGTGGTACCCAAAAAGGAGCCGGGAAAATTCAGGCTTATCCATCATCTATCGCACCCTCAAGGGACTTCGGTAAATGATGGTATTGGGAAAGATTTGGCATCGGTATCATATGTATCGTTTGATAGGGCTATTAACCTGGTCCGCGCGGCAGGGGGCTTTATTGGCGAAGTCTGACTCCCCCCCCCCCCCCCCCCCTGGCGGAACAAGCAGCGGCCGTCCTCCGCTCCTCCCCCCTTCCCCGGCAGAACAAACAGCAGCCGTCCTACGCTTTTCCCCTCCCCCCCGGAACAAGCGGCTGCCCTCCGCTCCTAAACCCCCCCCCCGGAACAAGTGGCTGCCCTCCGCTCCTAACCCCCCCCCTCCCCGGAACAAGCTGACGTCCTTGGCTTTACACCCCGACCCTTGCCCGAACAGGCAGCGGCCCCTCGACCCGCTCTCCCCGGCCTAACATGCGATCCTCCCCCCCGCTCCCGTCCCAAACCAGCAACCCACCGACCCCCCCACGCCGAACACCCGCCTGACGCGACGGCCGGGCATCCTAAAAGGGTAAGTATACACTACATATGTATTTATTTGTGTGTATATATGATGTATATTCTGTGTATATAGTGTATGTACAGTGTATATACTGTGTGTATATATGCATCTACTGTCTATATATTTATATACTGCGTTTATATGCATCTACTGTCTATATATGTATATACTGTGTATATATGCATCTACTGTGTATATACTGTGTATATGTGTATATGCATCTACTGTGTATATGCTGTGTATATGTGTATATGCATCTACTGTCTATATATGTATATACTGTGTATATGTGTATATATGCATCTACTGTGTATATACTGTGTATATGTGTATATATGCATCTACTGTGTATATATTGTGTATATGTGTATATTTGCATCTACTGTGTATATACTGTGTATATGTGTATATATGCATCTACTGTGTGTATACTGTGTATATGTGTATATATGCATCTACTGTGTGTATACTGTGTATATGTGTATATATGCATCTAATGTGTATATACTGTGTATATGTGTATATATGCATCTACTGTGTATATACTGTGTATATGTGTATATATGCATCTACTGTGTATATACTGTGTATATGTGTATATATGCATCTACTGTGTATATACTGTGTATATGTGTATATATGCATCTACTGTCTATATATGTATATACTGTGTATATGTGTATATATGCATCTACTGTGTATATATGTATATACTGTGTATATGTGTATATATGCATCTACTGTGTATATATGTATATACTGTGTATATACTGTGTATATGTGTATATATGCATCTACTGTGTATATATGTATATACTGTGTATATGTGTATATATGCATCTACTGTGTATATATGTTACGTCTTTGCCTGTATCGTCTTCTGTCCGCAGTATGCGGCTTAGAAGGCGTTGAGGTTGTTCAGTGTTCCTGTGTGTGAACTGAGACTGAGATTGCTGCAGGGTTGATTGTTGCACCACACCCGCTTCCCTGCAGTCTAGCAACAGTTAACCTGCTGTGAATGACAGATCCCTCCTCCAGTCACCTTGAGGGGAGGTTCCCCAGTCACCTATATTACTTCCCAGCACAGGTTTCCCAGCGCTGGTAATACTCGTATTTTCAGCTCCCCAGTCCTTTCAGCGTTTTGTTCTTATATTGACTTCTCTGGCATTCTGACTTTGGCTTTCGTTACTTACCTCGGCTCTCGCTTTCTGATTCTGCTTATATATTGCTCTCTCCGTTGTGACCCGGTTTACCTGACTTCGCTACCTTTGTGTATTGTTTGTTTGTCGTGTTCTTTGTCTGCACTGTGGCCTAGGAAGGGATCGTCTTCGTGGTTGTCCCGTATCAATAGGATACCGGAGGCAAGTAGGCAGGTGACAGCATTGGGGGGCTCAGACTTAGGGCTCACTGTCTGGTTTGTTGTCCCTGTATCCCCGAGCCATCATTACATTATTACCAGCCCTTTAAAAATCCTTAGTTTGCTACGTCTTCCGGATCCGCCAGGATGAGCTCCATCCCGGATCTTGTGCATCGCATGGAAGGCCTAGCAGGCATTGTGGCTGATCTGGCTAACCAGGTCCATGTTCTAACTCAGTTTAGAGCAGAGACCCCTGCCACGTCTCCTGCTGCTCCGCAACCTCCACTCCCCAGTATTAACAAGGTAAAAATGTTACTCCCGGATCGATTCTCAGGTGATAGAGAGAAATTTGAGACTTTCAGGGAATCCTGTTTGCTTTATTTTCGGGTTAACCCGTTATACTCCCAAACTCAAATGGTGGGGGTGGTTATTTCCTTACTCCAGGGGGATCCCCAGGCATGGGCCCTGAAACTACCTCCAGCCGCAGAGGAGTGGTCCTCTTTGGAACGCTTTTTTCAATCCTTGGGGGCCATATACTCAGAACCCGATCATGTTGGGCTTGCGGAGTCCAGTTTGCTGTCTCTTTCGCAGGGTACCCGCTCTGCGGAGGAATACTGCATGGAATTCCGCAAACACTGCGTAACCTTGAACTGGTGTGAACCGTCCTTGAAAGCCCTTTTCAGAAAAGGCCTGTCAGAACCTGTAAAGGATGCCTGGATTGGTCATCCTGATCCAAACTCACTGGAGCAAACCATGGCCTTAGCAGTCCGCATTGATTGTCGCCTACGGGACAGACGAAAAGATAGAGTAGATGCGAGTCACTCCTCCGGGTCACCTTTACTTTCTCCTAAAAACTCTGTCTCTCCTATATCTGAACAAGAACCTATGCAGTTGGGCACGGCGAGAGCCAAAATCCGGAAAGAGCATCGCCAGAAGAATCGTCTTTGCTTTTACTGCGGTGAATCTGGACACTTCCTGAGAGGCTGCCCTACCAGACCCAGGCCACAGGCGGAAAACTTCAGCGCCTGAGTGATAATCGGGAGTGTCACTCAGGCGCACAGGTATCTTCCGACTCTGTATCTAAAATTTTGTTGCCAGTGTCTCTGTTTGCTAATGATAAGTCTATATCTGGACAAGCTATGGTCGATTCTGGATCCGTTGCTAATTTTATTGACTCTGCTTTTGTTTCAGCCCTAGGGCTGGAGTTGGTTAACCAGAATCCTCCTGTCCTGGTTGTGGGGGCAGATTCTACCCCTTTAAGGGGGGGTAGAGTTTGTTTCAGAACTCCACAGATAACCATGCAGGTTGGTGCTATCCACACCGAACGGGTAGTGTTTTTTGTTTTAAAAAACTTGTCCGCTGATGTCATTTTGGGGTTTCCATGGTTATCTGTACACAATCCTGTATTTACTTGGACCACTGGAGAACTGGTTAAATGGGATCCGCTGTGTTCCTCCCATTGTAATACGCTGTTCCTCTCTGAATGTCAGTCAGAGGAAGAAACTCTGCCTGAATTTATCTCTGATTTCTCTGATGTTTTTGATAAAAAGACTGCCGAGTCCCTGCCTCCACATAGGCCTTATGACTGTGGGATCGATCTCATTCCCGGGTCTAAATATCCCAAGGGAAGGATCTTTAATTTGTCTTCCCCAGAACGAGAGGCTATGCGAGAGTATATACAAGAGAGCCTTCAAAAGGGTCATATACGATCCTCGAATTTACCTATGGGGGCTGGTTCTTTCTTTGTTGGGAAAAAAGATGGTGGACTTAGACCCTGTATTGATTACCGTGAACTGAATAACATCACTGTCAAAAACCAATACCCACTTCCTCTTATCCCTGATTTGCTTAACCAGGTGGTGGGTGCCCGCTGGTTCTCCAAAATTGACCTCCGTGGGGCCTACAACCTGATTCGCATCAAAAAGGGGGACGAGTGGAAAACTGCTTTTAATACCCCCGAAGGACACTTTGAATATTGTGTGATGCCCTTCGGGTTGTGTAATGCACCAGCAGTATTTCAAGAATTTGTGAATGATATTTTTCGTGATATCCTGGGTCAATATGTGGTAGTCTATCTGGATGATATTCTGATTTTTTCCCCTGACTGGTCAACCCATATCCGACAGGTCAGGGATGTTCTCTCTAGATTACGTAAGAATTCCTTATGTGCTAAGTTGTCTAAGTGTCTGTTTGGGGTCCAAAAGATTACTTTTTTGGGTTATATCATCACCCCTAAATCTTTTTGTATGGATCCACTCAAGGTCACGGCTATCGAGAGATGGGAACATCCCAACACTCTTAAAGCCCTTCAGCGGTTTTTAGGGTTTGCCAACTATTACCGCAAATTTATTAAGAATTTTTCTGTTGTGGCTAAGCCGTTGACGGATCTCACTAAAAAGGGTGCTGATCTGATCAATTGGACTCCAGAGGCGGAGCAAGCATTTGCACAGCTTAAAAGATGTTTTGTAACCGCGCCAGTTTTGACTCAACCTGATTTGAATCACCCTTTTGTAGTTGAAGTTGATGCATCCGAAGTAGGGGTGGGAGCAGTGTTATCTCAGGGATCAAAGTCCCTCACTAACCTAAAACCTGTAGCGTTCTTCTCCAGGAAGTTCTCCTCTGCCGAACATAATTATGATGTGGGTAACAGAGAGCTTTTGGCCATAAAATGGGCATTCGAGGAATGGAGACACTTCCTAGAAGGAGCTAAACATCCCATAACTGTGATTACTGACCATAAAAACCTGTTATACTTAGATAATGCCAAACGACTGTCCCCCAGACAAGCTCGCTGGGCACTCTTCTTTACTCGTTTTAATTTTGTTGTTACTTACCGTCCAGGCACTAAGAATATCAAAGCTGATGCTCTATCACGTAGCTTTGGTAACGACAATACCCCAGAGGTTGTCCCAGATAAGATTCTATCGCCTGGTATTGTGTTATCTGCTATTGACCATGACCTCGCCACCGCTATCTCGAACTCTCAAGATCTTGCGCCTAGTAATCTTCCTATGGGTAAATTGTTTGTGCCACATAATCTCCGGCTCCGGGTCTTGGAAGAGATCCATTGTTCTGTGCTCGCCGGACATCCTGGTATTGCCGGCACTAAGTATCTCTTAGAAAGGTTGTACTGGTGGCCCTCGTGGTCACGTGACGTTCAGGAGTTCGTAGCAGCATGTGATATATGTGCCAGGTCTAAGGTGCCCAGAAGAGTACCAGAGGGACTTCTCCAACCTCTCCCTCTGCCTAAAAAACCCTGGACTCATATCTCCATGGACTTCATAACTGACTTACCTGTCTCTCAAGGGAAAACTGTCATTTGGGTGGTTTGTGACCGATTCTCGAAAATGTGTCATTTAGTACCCCTCAGGAAATTACCCAGTGCTAAATTATTGGCCTCATTGTTCATAAACAATATTTTGCGTCTTCATGGTATACCAGAAAATATTGTCTCTGATCGGGGGGTACAGTTTGTCTCTAAATTCTGGAGAGAATTTTGTGGTCAATTGGGAATCTCTCTTTCGTTTTCTTCCGCTTTCCATCCTGAGACTAATGGGCAGACAGAGAGACTTAACCAATCGCTTGAACAGTTTTTAAGATGCTTTATTTCCGATAACCAGGAGAAATGGAGATCCTTCCTCCCGCTCGCCGAATTTGCCTTAAACAACAGGGTTAGTACCTCATCTAAAATGTCGCCGTTCTTTTGTAATTACGGGTTCAACCCAAAGTTTTCGTCCTGCCAAGACATTGAGTCTGTTAACCCTTCCGCTGAAGCAACGTTCCAAAGGCTGAGCTCAGTCTGGGCACGGGTTCTGTCGAACCTGGTGAAAGCCCAAGATACCCAACGGCGTCAGGCTAATAAAAAACGATCTCCCGGTCCTGAATATAATGTGGGGGAACGAGTGTGGCTATCTACAAGAAATTTGCGTCTCAGAGTGCCATCTGGGAAATTTGCTCCTCGATTCATTGGGCCATACACGATTAATGAAATTATTAATCCCGTCTCTTTTAGGTTACAATTACCTAGCTCTCTTCGCATTCATAATGTTTTTCACAAATCTCTTCTGAAAAAATATATCCCTCCCGTGTTACCCGTGACTAAACCACCAGCTCCTGTGGTGGTCCAAGGTGAACTAGAGTTTGAGGTAGAAAAGATTTTGGATTCCCGCAGGGTACAAAACTCTGTCCAATATCTGGTCCATTGGAAGGGTTATGGCCCGGAACATCGTACCTGGGTCTCTGGTAAAGATCTCCATTCTCCACGTCTCCTCAACATATACCACCGCCAAAATCCTTCTAAACCAGGTGGGAATAGTGAGGGTCCAGTGGCCCCTCATAAAAGGGGGGGTACTGTTACGTCTTTGCCTGTATCGTCTTCTGTCCGCAGTATGCGGCTTAGAAGGCGTTGAGGTTGTTCAGTGTTCCTGTGTGTGAACTGAGACTGAGATTGCTGCAGGGTTGATTGTTGCACCACACCCGCTTCCCTGCAGTCTAGCAACAGTTAACCTGCTGTGAATGACAGATCCCTCCTCCAGTCACCTTGAGGGGAGGTTCCCCAGTCACCTATATTACTTCCCAGCACAGGTTTCCCAGCGCTGGTAATACTCGTATTTTCAGCTCCCCAGTCCTTTCAGCGTTTTGTTCTTATATTGACTTCTCTGGCATTCTGACTTTGGCTTTCGTTACTTACCTCGGCTCTCGCTTTCTGATTCTGCTTATATATTGCTCTCTCCGTTGTGACCCGGTTTACCTGACTTCGCTACCTTTGTGTATTGTTTGTTTGTCGTGTTCTTTGTCTGCACTGTGGCCTAGGAAGGGATCGTCTTCGTGGTTGTCCCGTATCAATAGGATACCGGAGGCAAGTAGGCAGGTGACAGCATTGGGGGGCTCAGACTTAGGGCTCACTGTCTGGTTTGTTGTCCCTGTATCCCCGAGCCATCATTACAATATATGTATATACTGTGTATATGTGTATATATGCATCTACCGTGTATATATGTATATACTGTGTATATGTGTATATATGCATCTACCGTGTATATATGTATATACTGTGTATATATGCATCTACTGTCTATATATGTATATACTGTGTATATGTGTATATGTGTATATATGCATTTACTGTTTTTATACACGCATATATTTGTATAAGCATATATATGTGCACATTTAAATATATGCATGCATATATATATATATATATATATATATATATATATATATATATATATATATATATAGCCGCCTCATCATATATATATGATGTATGTTTATGTTTATATGCTGTGTATATGGTATGTATGTATATGCTCTGTATACTGAATGTGTGTGTATTTCCCGTATGTCTGTGAAAATGCTGTATATACTGAATGTGTGTGTATTTGCTGTATGTGTGTATATTAGGGGCGAGGCGGCTGTATGTAGCTGTGTTACTGGGGGGCGAGGCGGCTGTATGTAGGTGTGTTACTGGGGGGCGAGGCGGCTGTATGTAGCTGTGTTACTGGGGATGAGGCGGCGGTATGTAGCTGTGTTACTGGGGGCGAGGCGGCTGTGTGTAGCTGTTACTGTGGAAGAGGCGGCTGTATGTAGCTGTGTTACTGGAGGCGAGGCGGCTGTATGTAGCTGTGTTACTGGAGCGGCATCTGTATGTAGCTGTGTTACTGGGGGCGAGGCGGCTGTATATAGATGTATTACTGGGGATCAGGCGGCTGTATGTAGCAGTGTTACTTCGTGAATAGTGAGCAGGAGGACGTGTATGCACGCTGCACTTAGTGGGGGCCTCCACCAAATTTTGCGCCCAGGGGCCCCCACCAACCTTAATCCGGCCCTGGGCCCACGCATTGGAAAGACTGGGGGTGGTGTCTTAATCTAACTTTGTTGGAATTTTTCCCTCTAGTGGTGGCGGTGGAGTTGTGGGGCAACCTGCTGGCGAATAAGTTGGTGGTCTTTTGGACTGATAATATGAGCGTTGTTCATGTAGTGAACAGCCTGTCATCCTCTTCCCTCCCAGTGTTGTGCTTGTTGCGTCGTTTTGTGTTGCGGTGTTTACAGTACAATATCTCCTTTAAGGCGCGGCACGTTCCAGGGGTTCATGATAGGGTAGCTGACGCTCTCTCACGCTTTCGTTGGCAGGTGTTCCGGTCGCTTTGCCCTTCGGTGGATGCGGAGGGGACCCCGTGCCCAGGTTTCCTATGGTCAACCCTGGAAGCCAGCTTCTGCCGTTGATCCAGTCTTCTCTGGCCCCATCTACGTGGTCCGCACATGGTAAAGCATGGCGGGAGTGGTGCGAGGTAGCGGGGGCGGGGTTTGAGGTTGGCGCAGATTCCCGGCTAGAAGTTACCTTGCGTTACCTGGAAAAATTGAGGTCCCAGGGTTTGTCTGGGTTGGGGGCGCAGCGGCGGCTATCGGGTATCGCTTTTTTCTTTAGATTGCACGGTTGGGCGGACGTGACGCGTAGCTTCTTTATTCGGCAGGTTATTAAGGGGTGCAAAAAGGAGGCAGTGCGTCGGGAATCGCGCCGACCTGTCTCTTTTTCGGTTTTGTTGCGTTTGTTGCCTGCGTTGGAATGCGTATGTCGGGATCATTTTGAGACACAGTTATTCCAAGCGGCTTTTGTTATTGCTTTCTTCGGGGCCCTTAGGATTTCCGAGTTGGTTCCTCCAAGTGCGTCTAGGCCGGGGGGCTCCTGTACGAGGACGTTTCGGTCTCCACTGCGGGTTTACGGTTTCGTATACGGCGATCAGAAACTGACGTTTTTGGTCGTGGTTGTTGGGTGGCTTTGCGTCCTATGGCTGGTTTGGCTTGCCCGGTGGCAGCAGTACAGAGGTTCTTGGGTGTAAGGGTGGGTGGATCTCAATTTCTATCGCATGCGAATTGTTCCCCACTCACGCGTTTCCAATTCTCTGTGGTGTTTAAGAAGGCGCTTGTGTCTGCTGGTCTTCCACCGGGTGAGTTCGGCACGCACTCGTTTCGGATTGGCGCTGCGACTACTGCTAGCGAATTGGGCTTATCAGATGCTGAAGTCCAGAGGATAGGGTGGTGGCGCTCCGATTGTTTTGCTGGATATATTCGTCCTGACTTACTTATTAATTGATTTCTTCCTTCTTTTTACATTCCCGCCCTATTGTATGGATTCTGGGTCATTCCTTTATTTTCTGGGCTGAGCAGAGGGCATTGCTGCGGCCAGGTGGACGATCCCTCGGCTTCTACGACGCAGACGTCCGTTGGAGGGGAATCAAGGGCCTGCGTTGGCTGCAGGCGTTACCAGAATTAGTCGATATTAGTCGTTACTCTGGAGCCCCTTCCATACTGGTTCTGCACTTGGGGGGCAATGATCTTTGCTCTGTTCGTCTGGGGGAATTGATCTCTTTGATACAGTCAGATTTGGAGAGGTTTTCTTCATTCTTTTCTAAATTTGTTTTAGTTTGGTCCGAGATCATTCCCAGGGCTAGATGGGAAGGTGCGAGAGACGCAGCGGGTGTGGAGAGGAGTAGAAGGTTGTTAAATACTAAGGTTTCCCGTTTTGTAAGAGAGAGAGGCGGAGTGGTTGTAAGACACAGGGAGTTGGAGGGGGACAATCGGGGCCTGTTGCTGCCCGACGGGGTACATTTAACTGATATAGGGCTGGATATCTTCCTGTCTGGATTGCAGGACGGTATTGAAAGGGCATTGTCCCTGATGTGTGGGGGTCGGAGGGACATGTAGGTGAACATGTCCTCATCTGTGGCGGTCAGGGCCGCATCTGCCATGAGGCGAGATGAAAATCTCGCTTCAGGCGGCAGATGCCCGAGCCTTGATTAGAGCGGCACCCTGGGCGTCTGTAATGTGGGTGATTCGGGCGCTCAATGCCGCCCGAATCACCCACCATGAAATTAATCGCGTCTGTTTCTTTAAGAACACAGACGCGATTACTATACAGAGCGGAGATGGGACGGGGGGCGTGGTGTGTATACACGCTGTGACCTGACAGCGTGCACTGCAAGCATCTCCAGCCTGCTGACAGGTTCTCCTGTCCTTCCGGCCTCCACGTGTAGATAACATTAGTGAGGAGCCATGAGTGAAGCTCCCGCTCTCTGGACCTTGTGCAGGGAGACCGGAGGACAGGAGGAGCAGCAGGAGACTGCAGGTGGAGGAGCCCAGGAGTGTGTGAGCCTCAGGACCTGAAGAGTCACTGGATCACAGCTACACAGGTGCAGGCCGGGTGTCGGGTGTCACAGGTTTGCCGGCAGGAGCTGCTGAGTGAGGGGGAAGTCTCTGAAATGCTGACTGTAACCCCTGCTGTGCCAGAGAGCAGTAAAGAACAGAGCTCAGGTACTGAGGGGCTGGAACTGTATGTGCTCCAATATCAGGTTGTTAATCCTTGGTGTGTGCATGGAGGCAAAACTTCCCCAAAGATTTTATCAACTCTTTACCTCCCTATTGATTTTTGCTCAGCTTTGTATAGATAGGCTTAGGATACTAGTAACAACTACAGGTGGCCCCCTACTTAAGAACACCTAACTTACATACAACCCCTAGTTACAAACGGACCTCTGGATATTGGTAATTACTGTGCTTTAGTCCTAGGCTACAATAAACAGCTGTAACAGTTATCACAGGTGTCTGCAATTAAGATTTATTGTTAATCCTGGTTCTTATGACAACCCAACTGTCACAAAGACCAAAAAAAGTTTGACTGGGGTTACAATAATAAAGTATACAGTTCCGACTTACATACAAACTCAACTTAAGAACAAACCTACAGACCCTATCTTGTACGTAACCCAGGGACTGCTTGTATATACTTCACTTGCATCACCTAGTCCTCCATCCGCTACTGCTTATGTCACCTGCACAGACTGAAATAATTCAGCTGCAAATGGTATTCTTCGTATACTGAACTAATCTGGTATCCGCTATTGTATATTCCAGCTGTATAGCAACTATATTATGCCCCCTGTGCATAAAGTGAACTAATTCTCTACCAAATACTGTATATTCCACCTGCATGGACTAAGCTAAGCCTTTATCAGCTACGAATATTATTTTCCATTTGTAGCGACTGAACTAATCTGGTGTCTACTGTATATTATATTACCAAAAAAAAGGTTCAAAAGAACACAGAAACAAATAATAACCATAAATATACTTTATTTCAATCAAAATAGATGTTAAAAACCAAACATAATACAGCATACATGAACGGACACAAATGATATAAAATTGTGTGTATACCACATAACGGTAGTAACTAGCCAGTACAAATTATAACACACTAATAAGAATAATGAGTGCACAGTAAGATGGGACAATGCCCAAAAGTAAGTAAACTCAGAGTGTACAACACAAAGCTGTAAACCAGTGGCTGTAATACCATACCAAGGAGAGGATCACACACAGACAATGCCCCGACACGTGTTTCGCATATGGCTAGAATCGGCCCTGGTGGCGGTGTGTGGTTGGAGTGAGGACCTACATGCCCTCCAAGGAGGCTGGCATTTCAGGTGCCCCTTTAATTCTTATTGTTAATCCTGGAGGTTATACGGTTAAAAAGTTAAAGTTGATACTCTATGAGTATATATGTTAGAATGTTATGACAATTTAAATAAAAGCTGTGGCCGACTCCCTGATGTCACTCCACATTATGGTTAAGCTAATTCTGTGTGTGTGTTCCTTATTTAAGGGGACAAGATGTTTGGGGTTTACGGGTATGTATTGTGCATGCAGTCAAATTTTTCCTTCCTTTCTGTTGTATTTTAGTGAGACTGGAGCAAATGTCATCTCAGATTATGCTTTGGAGGTCTGGAGACAGGGAAAGAGAAGGGAAGAGATTCAATTGTTTGATGTACAAAGATTATTAACGTCTCATTTGCTGAAAGCAAGAAACAGTGAGTAGTAAACATATCCAACAAACATAACAAGTCTCTAAAATAATATTACAATTTGTCACATTGAGCCCCTGTGGCACATTTACTAAGGGCTTTGCGTCTCACTTCTGTTGGCCTTTGCATGTTCTTGTAGGGGAACACGGTTTGCACAGGTATTTAGGAAGTATTTTCCCCGCTATTGTGGCGCACGCAACCATTTTGTGGCGCAGCTTCGCTTCCCTTCATGTGCCACAAATTAGGGGACGTGACGTCGGCCGGTTGGACTAATTCGGACCGAGAGCCGTATTTAACATGCCCTATGTTATAGAAGCACCACAAAAAAAGTTGGTGAACTCTGTCGGGCCAATGTGGGGAAGCGACAGAGTCATGATTTCTGGCGCATGAATCGGTTGTACCCACCATTATACACGAAAAGAGCACTTTTAGTGAAGTTTCTGTCTTTTTAATGTGCCCCACTGAGTCACCTGTGTAAATTTGGGTCACTCCTAAGAGCAGTGTCTCACTTACCTCCATGAATAAAACCTAGTCCGCAGTTTGGACATCATTGCACGGAGATCCCTAGGTTGCCTTCTCTTCAAGTGGTACTTGTCTAGATGGTTGTCTATGGGAGAAGGATCACTGGTAAGAAGGTGACAAAAAAGTAGTCCGGTGCAGGCCAAGGTCAGGGCAGGCAAAGCATGTGGAAAGTCTAAAAATAAACAATACAGGCGCTCCCTAGTTACAAACGGACCTCTGGTAATTGGTAATTTACTGTAGTTTAGCCCCAGGCTACAATAGCTATAACAGTTATTAAATGTGCCTGCAATGAAGCTTTATTGTTAATCCTGGTTAGAGATCCAACATTTTTAAAATCCAATTATCACAGAGACCGAAAAAAAATTGTCTGGAGCTACAATTATAAAATATACTGTTCCCAATTACATACAAATTCTACAGAACCTATCCTGTATGTAACCCGGGCACTGCCTGTATATGGCTCCAAATGTGTACTGAAATAAAATATGGATTTATATGGAACATCTGGAAAGTCAGTATAAGGCTACAGGCTGGGGTGGCAACAGATATCAAGTCAGAGACAAGCCAAGGTCAAAAATGACACATGATAGTGAAGTGAGGAAACAAGTCAAAGTCGGGTAAGTGGAAAAGGGTTCTTTACATAAAGTGGTACTAAAGGAAAAAAGTAGTCATTGGGAACAATGTTAGGAGCAAACGCTGCTACCTTGAGAGAAGTGGGCACACTAATTCTAGATGGTTAATATTATATATAGTAGGTATGACAGGCCATTTTATTTTGTTTGGATTTTTCTATAAACAGGTGAATTTTACGACTGCAACCTGATCAAAAACAAGGTCATTGACATCTTTGTGCCTTTTCTGCCTTTGGAATTGGAGCATGTGAAGATGTGTGTGAGGGCCGAGCTTGAGAGGCAAGAAAGACCAGAAGATGAAGAATTTGTCTCCAGAATTACTAAAGACATGGATTTTTATCCCAAAGGGGAGAATGCTTTTTCTAAAAATGGCTGCAAAAATGTGCATGTGCGAGTGGATTTGACATAATTTGGAGGTCAAGAGGCTTCAAACTTGTCTGGACTGGTCAACCAACCTGTCCACGTGGTGGAAATTCATTTTGGATTTATTTGCCGAAACAATCCTACAAAAACTAGATTTTCATGTTGTCTTACCAAATTCTGTAGGTTTGGCTGACATTGTCCAATTGTAAACTTGACTGATGAAGGAGCCTCTGTGCATTGAAAGTTTCCAAATATAGGGGCACATTTACATACCCAGTCACTGGAGTTCACAGAAACTGCACTGTCCCTCTATTCACTAAGATCGAGCACCCAAAATCATGAATGTGTTGCTCAGATCCGACAGAGTTCACCATCTTTTTAGTCTTTCGACACAATTTAAAAGTTAAATCCCGCGCTCAGTCCAAATCAGTCGGACTGTCTGACAGCTCGCCCCCTAATTTGAGTGGCATGGAGGCCAGCGCAGCTGTGCCACAAAAGGGGTAGCGTGCGCCACAATCCCAGCACACACACATTTCTTAAATACCTGTGCAAGCAGTTTTAGCCCCGAAAAAGGTGCACAGTCCGACAAAAGTTTGCGGGCGACCCCTAGTAGATGAGCCCTATAATGTTTCTGGCTGGCCATTAAAGGTATCATCATTCCTTTAACACTTTTGTTATTTTAATTCTGTCTTTGGAATGAAAGAAGCAGAACAGCCCCCATCCCCTCCAACAACTTGTACCTGGAAGTTTCTCCTAGATAGCCAACTAGGGTTGTTATTTCTGGAAATGTCAACCATTGGGGCACATTTACTTACCTGGTCCAGTCCCGATCCCGCGGCGCGTTGTCTGACGCTGATTCGGGTCTGCCGGCATTCACTAAGGTCCGTGTGCCCAATTTCCAGCAGGTGTCGCTGCTGCGCTGATGTCCTCCAGAGTTCACCTTCTTCTTCCCGGTGTATGTGAGTGCTGATCTTGCGATACAAATTCTTTTTTAAATTCCGCGTTTTTTCCAAATCCCTCTGGTTGTCCGACTGCCATGCCCCCTGATTTCTGTCGCGTGAAAGCCGGCGCCGATGCACCAAAATCCGATCCCGTGCACCAAAATCCTGGGGTAATTCGGAGCAAATCGGAAATCGTCTGGAAACCCGATGAAAGTGCGCGATTCGGACCCTTAGTAAATGAGCCCCATTGTGTTTTTTGGAAATATCCTGCTTTTTACTATATTTAGAGCCCATAGTGAGCCATCAAATTCTGGTGGCCAACGGGACTTCAATTCATTCTTGTTTTACCCAATGTTCAATGCGGACCTTAGTCCTTATGATGCAGCACCGTAGACCAGTAGCAATAACGTGGGTCATGGAAGCAACTTTTACTATTGTTTTTACAATAGTGCAACAAGTGGACCTGCTGCTTCACTAAACTGGTAAAAAAAAGAGTTGAAATTGAAAATGTAAATGAATATGCAATTAGCATTAATTCTACTTCTCAGACATCAAGCAGTAAAGAGGATAGACAAAGTTAGATGAAAGGGCACCTCTGCACTCCTATACTGAGGGACCAGCAGAAGCTGTGCTACTACTACAAGGAATGGATATCAGTTTATACCTGTGTTTGAACATCCATTATTATCTTCCGTCCCACACAGATAAGTTAAAAGCCCACTACCATTGGGCGGAAAATTGGTCTGATCCAATGGCTTGCAGGGACCAGTGGTCAGCTTTACTACGAAGATCTCCTAAGGGTGATGTCACACGGTCAGTTTTTCCGATGCAGTTTTTGATGCCCAAACCAGAAATGGAGTAAAAGTAGGAGGTGGAGCAACACCTTTCAATTATTTGTCTCACCCATTACAACCCACACCTGCTTTTGGCTTCAAAAACTGCATCTGAAAAACTGAACGTGTGCCATCACCCTAAGGAGCTTGGTCAGCCCTGCTGCACCAGCAGCATGACAGCAATGCAGTGTACAGAAAGGCACTTTCTGAGACAGACTAGAGTCAAAAGACTCAAACGAATACTCAATTATCATGAAAGAGACCCAGAGCGCTAGACAAATCCTATATTTATAAGTGTCTAGACACTCTGGATTGCCAGCCAATGACAACCTGCAAAACCTCAGGAAAATACATATAAATACATACATGCACTGTAACACCCTATTTGGTGGTATTATTTCTGCAATTTTAGGATGAAGTACATTGAAACCGAGCTGAGGTAATGTAATGGGAAAATTGAGAATGAAGAGAAAAAGGTAAAACCAAAGAGAGGAGAAGATTGCAACTCCGGAGCCATAGGCGAAGAGGGAACATGACGGTGGTAAGAGGGGACCTATAACGCCTGAATTTTGTGTGAAGAGAAAGAAACATGTCCCTCCCACCCGCCCTGTTCCATCAGTAATTTAGGGCACATTCACATGGCCGTCAAATTTGCGGCCACATGTACGTCCCCATAGACGGCAATAGCGGCGCGGCGCAGATGCGGTGCCATCTGCGGTGCGGTGCCACACATGTGTGGCACCGATCCGGCCCGCACACCGCAAAAAGATAGAGCTTGCTCTATCTTTTGGCATGTGTGCGGCCGTGCGCCGCTATTCTCTATGGAGGGAGGAGGGGTCACCTCCTCCTCACCTCCAGCACATGGCGGTATGCCCGCACGGCGGGCATACGCTGTGTGAATGTACCCTTACATGTATAATGCTATGAAAATGATTGTCTGTTATTTGTTGAACTTTGACGCGGTTTATCTTGTATCATGTACATTTCTCAATTGACTGTGGATGAGATGAAGTTGGGCTATTTTCCTAAGCCAAAGGGAAGGGCAATTCTTCAGCCATGGGTTCCCTAGAGGTTTCCTCCACAGGGTTTTTTCCTCTCCTGAGTGCTGTGGGATGAGTAGAGGTTGCCCATATTTAAAGTATCTGCCTAGAGATTAAAATTTCTCAATGAAATATCTCAATAGAAATATATAGATATAAAAATGTTTTAAAAAAGTACTCAGTAAGTTATGTGGTTGTGTATTTTTTCCAGGTGTTTTTCTCTTGCCTAAGTTGTTTTAAAATAAAGTGAGGGTCCGTCCCATATCCACACGTCATGCTTTTATCAACTCCTGTCTTCTGCCAAGAAGACGGAGGAGATGTTGTCCAATTAGATGCTGAGTGGACCCATTCACACAACCATATTGGAAGCCATGGGCCAGACCACGGATCTGTAGAGGTCTATAGCACCCGGTCATGGCACGGTGCCGCTCATCTTTCTATGGAGAGGGGAGGGGTGAGGAGCGCTCACCCCTCCTACTGCGCTACACCCGGGTTACTGCCCCTGTGAGCACATAGTCGTGTGAATGTAACCTAAGAAGAAGGACCGTCCATGCGATCATCTTCCTCCCTTACGGAACAAGAACTTCAATGTTACCCTTGTCACATCTGTATTTTATTTTTTATTAAATCTTACCGATTTTCTGGTTATTATATGACTTGTATGACAAGTCCTGATAAATGTCCCCCATTGCCTTCTGTCCAGCATTGAAGGACAAGGTTTTTGAATATATAAAATGTATTTTTCTACTCAGTTTTTTTTTGTGCCACATTTTTATACCCAAGTGTATTTTTTTTAATACCAAGGTTCTTCACAACCTGATAATCGCGGCAGTAGGATAAAGTATTTGTTCTGTTACTTAGATATGTTCTGTGCATGATAGGTGTGACCCGGATGTGGATCCTGCACCTATCCCTTACACAGCACTCCCAAATATACTTTTGCCTACTTTGAACTTCTGCTGCGCCCCATGTAGATGGCAGAGGATAAGCGGCTGGATGCACATTTGGCGCCACTGCTCTTTTTGGAGATCAAAGCAGTTAAAATCAAAGTATATGAACCCTGCATTCCCTGACCGGAGGAACCAGCCTGTCTTTCCAACCACACATATTACAGGGTTTTCCAAAATATCAATATACAGTATATGGCTTATACTTATATATTGCCGTTCAACATTATTCAATTAAAAGGGGATAACAAGTTGATGAGGGTCCGACTGCTGGGACACCCAACGGTGATTATAACAGGGGTCCCGTTCTCATTAATGGGTGGAGTGGAAGGTTGAACAGGCCTCCTAAGCAGAGCCGGCTCCAGGTGTCAGTAGGCCCCTGGGCTGTGCAGCCTTAGTGGGCCCCTTTGTAGTGATCTCACGTGGTGCCATTAAAAATTCAGAAACTAAAACAGTCTCCAGTTCACTAAAATTTTCCCTAGTTTAGAAGGGTCTAGATGCCTAAATAACATTGACGGTTATGTTATATAGAATTTTGTCACATGAATCTCTTCCTCATCCAATCCCTTCCCTTCTTTGGTTGAACTTGATCATCCCAAACAGTCCCCTCGTAGTTATTTTATATAAATCTCCTCACCCCCCCATGGATTCCTTATGTACATCCTTATGTGGGCCCCCCCCCCCCCCCCCAGCAGCTCTGGGCCCCCGGCACTTTCCCAGGTATGCCCAGTAATGGAGCCAGCCCTGCCCCTCCATTCAATAGCATGTGAATGTTGAAAATTACCAAAACACAGCACTCTGCTTTCTCCGACACTTTCATAGATAATACATGTAAATGGCGGATATTCCAACGCTCCCAGATTATTGAAAGGAGTGGTGGGACCCACGAGTGTTCTGACCCTCGCCGATCAGCCGGTCATCCATTTACTCTCAGTAGGGGATAACTTGCAAACTTGATAAAGCCCCTGTCAGGCCACATGACGATGAATACGTCACAGATCATCTTATTGTATAGGACTCTGTGGTAAGGTGTGTCTGAGGAAGGTATAACTGGTCTGGTGACTGTACAGAAATGTACAGATACGCAACCAAATAAAAGTGAAAGCTGCAGGGACTTCAGGTCGTCTCGCTTGGATCTTCCGCTTTCTCTAATGAGAATCCCTTGCAACCATGAAGCTGTAGGATTTATACCAAGTGTTCAGCCTCTTCTCTTACGTCGGGTACATCCAGGATTACATACGGCCGTCATGTGACCAGCTGGCCTGTTATACCCGGATAGTGCCCCCCACCTGCCAGTGCTGCCCTGCAGAGGGGAGGATCAACATGGCAGGTAAGTAGGATGACAAGAGTGGCAATGGAAAGGGCGCCCCCTTCTGGAGGACCCACTTTGTATATCAGAGGGGTGAAACTGTATTGCTTCATTATCTATCTTTGACCCACCATGTAGCATAGGATTTCCCAATCAGACAATGCAGTGCCCCTACTGACAGCAGTCCCGTACCCTGTTCACAAGGCGATTTATATACAAATTTTCTTGGTTATATTCATGGCAACAGCTGTTTGTACCGTAAGTGAAAAAAAGGCGCCCTGGCCTGTCTAGCCACAGTTTTAGAGACTGAAACAGCAGTGAGTGTTTGCACAATGAGGATTATCCACTACCAATGCTCAGCTTCTGGCTGCGTTCACACGTTGGCCCAGATTTACTAAGGGCTGTGCACCAGTTTTATCTCGGACTTTGCATGTTCTCTTATGAGCAAACTGCTGGCACAAATATTAAGGAAGTGTCTGCGCCACATTTGTGTCGCACACAACCATTTTTTGGTGCGGCTGCACTATTCTTCACGCAATAAAAATTTCTGCACTGAAGTTGGTTTTCCAGTGCTCAGTCAGGCCATGCGTCACAACTATCTTGCAAAGTCAGACAGAAGTGTGTCACACGCCCCATGTTAAAAGGTGCACTAAAAAAAAGTTGGTGCACTCTGTCGGGGCAGTGCTGGGGGCGCCAGATTCATGAAGAAAGTTTGACAGAAATCCTGAGTCTGGCGCCCCCTGCACACTACACAGGACACTGCACATAGTACAGACTGCACTGTTTTTAGTAAATCTGGGGAGACAGATCAGGGAGATTTTTAGAGCAGATTTTAAGGCCAAAGACCACTGCCATATCCTTTGTGTGAACATAAATCCGGGCATGCGCTGTTCTTAGGCTACAAACAATGGAACCACGGGTCATCTGTGTGTAATATGTTGCTGAGCTGTTGGTCCTTGTGTCATCTGTTTATGCAAATATGCAAAAAAAAAGGCAAAGTTGGTCAAGAATAACACATGCTCTTGAGGGGTCACCTGATGGTGTTTAAGTGAAACACACATATGGACGGCACACAGATGTGGTATCCATACGTTTCATCATAATCATTTTGTTATACTTTCTTTCGACAACCAAAAAATAAAATGTATCTGCTCAAAGTCCTTTGTGTTTCTATTCTTTACCGTTTTAAAGTTTGCTGCTTGCTGTCAGTGAATGGAAACACTGGAGTATAGTCTTAGTATACTCATAGACTGTATAGTATAGGGCAGTGGTGGCGAACCTATGGCACGGGTGCCAGAGGCGGCACTCGGAGCCCTCTCTCTGGGCATCCAGGCCATCACCCTAGCACGCAGTTTACCAGTTAGGACTCAAAGAATCTTCCTGCAATGATAGACAAATTTGCCTTCTTCCTTTCAACTGGGTTGGAGGCGCATATGATTGAAGGTTGTAAAAGAACAGGGAGAATTAAATTACTGCTTAAATTGCTGCGCTGGCACGTTGTAATTATTAAGTGTCTTTTGGTTGAAGTTTGGGCACTCAGGCTCTAAAAGGTTCACCATCACTGGTATAGGGTTTTGGTACAAGAGTATTTACTTTAGACAATGCACATCTTTCTTTCCAGCTCTGCAGGAAGACTTGGACAACAGATTATTTGGGCAGCACTTAGCCAGGGAGGTGATCCTGAGCTTAATGCAGAATGAAGATCGGGTAAAACCCCTCGTCCTCTCATTCCATGGACTGACAGGCAGCGGCAAGAGCTACACCGCAAGGATCCTGGCCAAACACTTTAATCCGATGGGTCTGGACAGTAAATTTGTGCACAAGATTGTGACGACTCTTAGCTTTCCACATGAGAGTGAAGTTAAAACATATAAGGTATAAGGAAAATACACAACTCGCCTAAACCAGATACTCGTGGGTTAATGGGAATAAGGAAAAACAAGCATCACCCTCTCCTATATGTAACTAGAGACTCCCACTGCTATGGCATCATACATTTGCTCATTTACTAAGGGCCACACGCGCCGCTGGGACAGGGATTTAAAAGGGGTTTTTGGCGCATGCAACACAAATCGGGGGCATGGCCGACGGACGATCCGACAAATTCGGACAAACCGTGGAATTTAACTTCTAAATTGTGTCGCAAGCCAAGCACTTACATGCATCGGGAGGAAGATGGTGAACTCCGGCGGACCTGAGCGGTGGAAGCGACACATGCAGGATATCGGGCGCACAATCTAAGTGCATCGCAGAAGCTGTGCATTCTGGACGGACAACACACTTTCGGGAACTCCGAGGGACCGGGTAAGTAAATGTGCCCCATTAAGTGCAGCAAATCTTGCACTATGGCAAAGAAAGTTAGAGCGTAAAATGGTGAATTTGGCCACATTTTGGAGCATTTATGTTGAGATCAAAATTTATGAAGCCATTGACAAGTGTGTGAGGTCTATTTTTTAAAAATAAAATGACATGAAAACCAATGTATGTCACTTATACTAAAATAGACATAGACAAAAACTTTGAAAATTACTATTTTGGTGACAAAAGGTTATGGGGGGGCCTGAAGCTGGAGCTCTTGAATGTGTATGGTCCACCTTGGAGGCGTTGATGGTCCAATGACTTTCTCAGCTCCGATATATGAAGCACATAAATTATGTTTTATCTCTACCTACAGGACCAGCTTCATGCCTGGATCAGAGGGAATGTATCACGCTGTGAACGTTCTCTCTTCATCTTCGAGGACGTGAACAAAATGCATCCAGAACTGTTACACTCTCTCAGGCCTTACCTGGACTATCATGACAAGATTGATGGAGTATCTTACAGAAAGTGCATTTTCATCTTTACCAGGTAAGTTACACACCTGGAACTCACTGGTGCAGGACTAAAAGACTCTATGTACTGTGTTAGTCAGTGGTTGAATAGATGAAACTTGTGAGCCCTCAGTTGTTGATACCTTTTATTGAAAAACTAAAAAGGATGATGATAGTTGCAGGCTTTCGAGAGACTACTTAGGTCTCTTCATCAGGCATCACATGTAACACAACATCTGAATAGAACACAAATGGACACAATCATTCCTGTTCTGAGAGTGTCAAATGATACCCGAAACTTATACTCCCCGGCCTTCCTTTTGTAACATCCCCCACCTGTGTCTGACCTTTTTCGGTGACTAGAGGAAGTTGGGGTCCTGTCTACCAGAGTGGCTGGCTAGTGCAGCCTTGGGCACGTTGTGGTGACAGGGCTTGGTATCAGGAGCGGAGGCCTCGTCCACAGCCTGGAAGGTCTCCAGAAGGTGGTGTGTGCAAGGAAATGGAGGGAGAGGCTGACAGAGTAGGTTTCTCCCTAGGGCAACCGCAGTGTGTAGGGAACCCTGGTGATGAAGGTTGGGGGCTCCCTTGATGGTACGCAGCCTGATCCAGGGATCACCCCGAGGCACGTTAGTGAAATATAACTGGGTGGACCTGTGTTCTGGGCCTAGTCTCCAGACTGGCCAAAGAATCAGGCAGCTTGATTGAACCAGCCATCAACCGCCATCTTGTATACAAAGTCCAAGGTGAAAGTGACTGCAGAGAAGCCTGAGGAGACGTGAGGAGGACTGGGTTAGTAAAGAGAGTTGAAGTCTCATGCAGTTAGTGAGTGTGATGTGCTGCCTAAAGAAATGGGTTTTAAGAGCACATTTGAAACTTTGGAAGTTGGGTATAAGCCTGATAGTCCGGGGCAGAGCATTCCATAGAATAGCTGCAGCTCGGAAGAAATCCTGGAGACTGAGTGAATGAGAGGCTCGCATTAAGGTAGAGAATGATCTAAGGTCACTGGCAGATCGAAGAGCACAATTTGGTTGATATATTGAGATGAGAGGTTGGGAGTTGCAGCATTATGCAGAGCTTTGTGGATGAGGGTTATTATTTTAAACTGTATTTGGAAGGAGACAAGCAACCAGTGCAGTGATTGGCACAAACTGGAGGCATCTGTGTAGCGTTTGGTCTGAAAGACGAGCCTTGCTGCTGCATTAAGAATAGATTGGAGAGGAGAAAGTTTAGTGAGTGGAAGACGGATTAGTAGGGAGATACAGAAGTCTAGTAGAGAGAAAAAAATTTGAGTTAGGAATCTTTATCCTGTCAGTGGTCATTATGTCAGAACAGGTTTCAACCTTCTTATGGTTTCCACTATATTTAGGGTCCAGACCAACAACTATCAGCCTGTATATTCTGGGGTCCAACATGTCTATATATGTATATACATATTCACATTTATGCATGTGTATATATATGTAGTGGCACTGGCTACTTTCATGGTGGCTCAGTACTTGTCTACCTAGAGATATGGCTATGTCCTACATATAGATATAGATAAATAACTATGTCCAATGGGTCTACATCATTAAGGAGATAGACTGGAAGCAAAACCATAACAAATGGACCCATATCCCCTTGTGCAAACCAGGTGACCTCTGAAACCCAAGACACAGAATGGTAAATGGCTCAAAGCTCTCAACATCCTTTATAAATCTATGGTGGGCCGGTAGTCAAAGTAGGTTCTTAGTCCTAGATGTGATTCTTAAGACATTGGTAAATACTGTATATTTAGCATTTTACCTTCCTTTCTGTTGTATCTTAGTGATACTGGAGCAAATGTTATCTCGGATTATGCTTTGGAGGTCCGGAGCCAAGGAAAAAGAAGAAAAGAGATCAAATTGTTTGACGTACAAAGAATATTAACTTCTCATTTGCTGAAAGCAAGAAACAGTGAGTATTAAACATATCCAACAACCAAACACCAAATATTTGAACCAAATAACAAAAAATATGCAAAAGATTAGTATGACAAAAAAATTGAAATTTTATTAGTTACAATAAAAATAATAGATACAATTACAGGCAGTAATAGATAGACCACAGAAACGAATAAAAATGGCTGTACAAGATTAGTGATGGCCAGGGGGAGATATATAATCCCCAAGAGACCCAAAGGGGTAGGTTAGACAATCCCTGATAGGAACAATTATAAGACTTAAAAAGGAGATGAAGGTAAGAAGACCATACTCGCACAGCCAAATGGGGAGCCTACATTGGATTGAAGAGATACCATACCACAAGGAAGATTTACTCGCCACAGACCCCGACACGTGTTTCGCCGTTAGGCTTTCTCAAGGGGAGTGCTATGTGTTGGGGGTGTCGGATATTTAAGAGGCCATGGACCAATAGTAGGGTAGATAAGTAATAAGCACCTGGAGACAGGTAAAGCCAGAAAAAAACGCAGTTCCACCTTCCACAATAGTATGTGATGGCGTGTGCGGCGATGACCGCGGCCCGGCGGTGCAATGCGCATGCGCGAGAAAACGAGATCTCGCGAGAACATACGCATACCAGCCGGCAGCAGCGTATTACCTAGGAAGGTGGACTGTGCGCACGCGCAAAGACCCATGTTACGGAGAAGTGCAGAATAGCAGGTGGTATAATTGTAGTAATTCATTATTAGTTTTCTTATACCATATATTGCACATAAGCCCTAAGAATGATATATAAGAGAACTGGTGTAAGAAGTGTAAATATGATCTAGTGTGTGACTTTAAATATACTGTATGGTAAAAATACAGCAAGACATGATATACCATGACAAAGTGCATAAAAGTACAGTACATGAAAATAGTGATATATTGCACATAAACCCTGAGGACAAAACATGGGAAATGTTGGATAAAGTAAAAAATGTGACAATCTATTAAGTAGGCATAAGATTAAAAATAGAAATAGTACATTCCGAACATAAGAATGTATATACCAAAAATATGATTGAGCGTGCGCTAAGCAACATAATGTTTAAATATTATAAGGTGAATAAAGTGCAAAAAGTAAGAGTGAACCCAGTGCAAAAGGTGACCACTTGTGAAAAAAGGAATAATATGGATGAAGGAGCTCATTTAGAGACCGATGAGTCTATATTTATATTGGCTGAGGCACATGGTGAGGGGATGGGAGCGGCACGATCCAATGACCTCTATGGAGAGAAAAAAAGAAAACATAAAAGACACCAACTAATACGACAACAAATGAACCAAATAAAACAAGGAAAAATAAAAATTGAATAATAAAATGATGAAGAGAGGGACCACCAAGGTAGTTCCAACATCAAATAGCACAAAACACATAAAATATAATACAAATAACTGAGGGAACCAGAAGATGGAGGGGAAGAAGGGGCGAAGACATGAGGGGGTTAATTATCTCTCAGAGGAAAGGCGCAAAGCTAAGATTTTCATTTAAGCCATGTGGCGTGACTGTGTCCAAAAGGAAAATCCATTTGGATTCTCTTTGTGCCAAAATTCATCTCCAATTACCTCCCCTAGTATCTGTCAGTACACTGTCTATCCCTCTTACCTTTAGTTGGAGTTCGTCGCAATCGTGGAATTCTTTAAAGTGTCGAGGGATGGTTTTTAGTTTATTTAGATCAGTTTCATCCTTTGAAGCTCTTATACCCAGGACATGTTCGCGAACCCTGCGTCGCAGTTCTCTGGAAGTAAGGCCAATGTAGATGAGTCCACAGGGACATGTGGCGTAGTAGATGACGCCATAGGTGGTACAAGAGATGGTGTGCGTGATCTCATAATGTCGTTGCCTGTTGGAGTTGGAAAAAGATGTGGCAGTTTCAACATTCACACAGGCAACGCAATTACCACATGGGCGACATCCCCATCTGGGACCTCGTGATCCAAATATGTTGTCAGGAGTCTGAGCCTTGTGTGTGCTACGGACCAGAAGATCCCTCAGATTCTTAGATCGACGGTATGTGATCGAGGGGTTTTTGTGTATATATTGAGTAAGAGTTTGATCCATTCGCAAGATCTCCCAATATTTGGACAGAGTGTCCCTAATGTGGGCCCATTGTGAATTGTAAGTGGTGATAAATCTCACCTGGTTGTCCATGACTTTCTTCCTTCTCTTGGAGGAAAAAACAGTAAAAAACAAACAGTAAAGCCACTGTGCTTCTAAGAACAGTGTCTAAGTGACTTATCTGATCAAAACTTAGTCAGTGATCTGAGCGTCACTGCAGGGAGACCACCAAGTCACAACCTCTCGAAGTGGTCGTGCTCTATATGACGTTGGGTCTTGGGCAATAGACATTGTTGAGAAGCATAAAGAATTGCCAGCTACAGGCCAAGGTCAGGGCAGGAGGAGCATGTGGAGAGTTAGTATCAGGCCATAGGTTGGGGTGGGCAGTACAGATACAAAGACAAGCCAGGGTCAAGATAGATGATTAGTAGGTCAAGGAGAATTGTAGAAATTAGGTTTTGATTACATGTGAAGGATCAGTTTATAATTTTGATGGGATTTTCCACTAAACAGGTGAATTTTACGACTGTGACCTGATCAAAAACAAGGTCATTGACATCTTTGTGCCGTTTTTGCCTTTGGACTTGAAGCATGTGAAGATGTGTGTGAGGGCCGAGCTTGAGAGGCAAGAAAGAACAGAAGATGAAGAATTTGTCTCCAGAGTTGTTGAAGAAATGGATTATTACCCCAAAGGAGAAAAGGTTTACTGTAAAAATGGCTGCAAAAATGTGCATGTGCGAGTGGATCTGCCATATCCTACAGGTAATTGCACTATATGACATAAGTTGTAGAAAAAGAGACGTTAAACTTTATGGGGCAGATTTACTTACCCGGTCCATTCGCGATCCAGCGGCAATCCAGGTGTCACTGCTGCGCAGAAGTCCAGTGGAGTTCACGATCCTATTCCTGCTGAAGGTCAGCGACACTTTTATTTTTTTTTGAAATGCGCTGGTTTCTCCGAATCCGACGGGTTTTCGTTCGGCCACGCCCCCCAATTTCCGTTGCGTGCACGCCAGCGCCCCAATTCGATCGCGTGTGCCAAAAACCCGGGGCAATTCAGGAAAAATCTACGCAAATCGGAAATATTCGGTTAACATGTCGGGAAAACGTGAATCGGGCCCTTAGTAAATGACCCCCTATATGCCTTGGTTGCCAAATGGCCGCTATATTTTTCTATTCCTGAATCTTAAAGGTTGGGGACACAGTGTCCAAGTTTCATTACTTGGATAACCCATATAAGTAAATAGAGTGATGGTCCCCCTGCCAGAAACAATGATGTATGCCTAGTAGCCCTATACAGCCTATACTTTTGTGCACAGCCTTGATCTCAACTTCCCGGACAAAATTATGAGTAGGTTAGACATATTGGGGCTCATTTACTAAGGGTCCGAATTGCGAATTTTCATCTGGTTTCCTGAATTTTTCCGAATTGCCCCGGGATTTTGACGCACACGATCGGATTGTGGCACATTGGCGCACGACCATGGCGGTTGGAAAACCCGACGGATTCGGAAAAACCGCGGAATTTTAAAGAAAATTTGTAACGCGAGAATAGCACTCACATACACCAAGGCGGAGGAGGTGAACTCCGACAGATTTCAGCGCAGCAGCGACACCTAGTGGATATCGGGCGCACGACCTTAGTGAATCCCGGCAGAACCCGAATCAGCGTCGGAGAGGGCACCGCTGGATCGTGACAGGACCGGGTAAGTGAATCTGCCCCATTAGATGGCCAAGTAAATGGACCCTAGAAGGAGATTATTACCCGTATCAGTGTCATGATCCCGTCTTCTATCTTCCAGCTCTGCAGTTGGCCTTTGATAAGAACATATTTGGGCAGCATCTGGCCAAGCAAGCGATCCCTAACGCTGTATCCCAATTCCTAAACAATGAAACTCCCAAGAAACCCCTGGTGCTCTCTCTGCACGGCAGGACTGGAACATCAAGAACATTTACCCTGAGTACATGTGGAAAAAGTGCCTACATAGATTTGTGGCACCGCTTCACTTTCCGCACTTCAAGCAAGTCCAAAAATACAAGGTAACCAGTAGCACATAAATATATCTATTAGTGTATACAGCACCCATCCTGATCTGTATGTCTCCATGGTAACAGACTACAAACAGTAGTCTGATACTACAGATATACTCCCTCTCATTTGACTCATCAGGACTTGTTAATAATTTATTATCATAAAATAATGTGGCTTTTACTGATCTATCGTCAAGTGTTGCTTTGTAGTGACAGAACCATATACAGAAAATGTTTAGAAGTCCCTGATGTATGGGACATGAAGAACATGAAGAACCCTACCTATTTTGTATGTCAGCCTTTGATGGTCTGATCACCTTCTTGTCTACTACACCTGGAGACCATGATGCTTTATCTCTACCTACAGGACCAGCTTCATGCCTGGATCAGAGGCAATGTATCACGCTGTGAACGTTCTCTCTTCATATTTGATGATGTGTACCTAATGCATCCAGAACTGTTACACTCTCTGATGCCTTACCTGGACTATCATGATAAGATTGATGGAGTATCTTACAGAAAGTGCATTTTCATCTTTACCAGGTAAGTTACACATCCAACTAGTTGTACTTGGAACACAGATATACTGTATATTTAAAGTCCAGACTATGTCCAGCCGGTCTATTTAACCATATGTGTAGTGGTTACATTTATGGTGGCTCGGTGCTTACCTACATAGAGTCATGGCTATGTGGTGTGAACCTTATGTAGTTAACTGTACTGGAGGGACTGTAGGGACTTGTAAACTTAGCCCAAAATATTCAGGCTCTTGACCCAGAAATTTTAAATCCTCCAAGATTAAACCAGCCATCAATGGACACCACACCGTGTTTCTTATTGTGGGTATGTGGGGGGGCCACAGCATTTATTTTTAGAGAAACAATTAATTAATTAAATAAATAGAAAAAATGCAAAATAGTTGGAACAAAATTCATGCCCATCCGGGCCCTTCGCTTCTTCTTGAGCAAAAACCTTTCACCCGAATGGCGTCAGACGTCATCTCATCTCGCCTTCGGGCATGTGAAAATGCCCGAAGGCATTTCGCCTTCATCTCATCTCGCCTTCGGGCATGTGAAAATCCGCCAATGCTGTGACATCTGAAAGGAAGACAGAGAACAGCCAGAAACCGGAAAACCACCTGTAAACGAAAATTAACCTGAGGGCAAGGGTGGGTGGGTGGGGGACTTCACACCGCTCGGTCCTGAGGGCAGAAGGAAAGAGGCCCCGCCACATGCCCTCAATGCTTTTAAACCACAGGGCGGGCCCCAATAAGCCCGCCCAATTCAGCCACTTTTTGGGACCGCCTAAAGAATGGGCCAATCGCCTTTTAAGCCGCCTTCTGCACCATCACCAGAAATCCCCTACAGTCCCCAGCCCCTTCTCTGTGCGATTTGGGGCTAATGAGGTCCAGGGGGGGCCTTTCTTTAGTAATGGGGATATGACAGCATGCTTGAAAAAGAAGGGGAAGACACCAGAAAGAGACGTGAGAAGTGATTGCTGGGAAGACGGTCTGTACGCGATGTGAGACTGCTCAGCCCGTAATCCCTCTTCATGCACCTGTAAATGCTCACAACATTCCCCCACGTAATATAAAAAAATCCCCTGAAATGATGGTGATGCTTTAAGGGGATAAATGAAAAACAAAAAAGAGTATACATTTTGCAAAACAAAGAGAAGACGCTGTAACATGTGGACAAATACTCACACAAACTTCAGGCTGGGATGGCAAACATAACAGTGTGCTTGCCTCCTCCATAATGGAGGAGGGGGAAGCCTAAGGCTCCCTGCATCAACATTGCAGCCAAGATTTTGTGTGTCTGGGAGGCAGCGCTGTGTGGGCTATGGTAACAGCTGCAGCTGTGGTTACTAAACTGCATACAGTACACCTGATATCTGCAATCCAAGAAACATAGGGGCGCATTTACTAAGGGTCTGCAGAGCACATTTTCGCCGGGTTTCCCGGCGATTTCCGTATTGCGCCACATTTAACATGGGATTTTGGCGCACACGATCGGATTTTGCCGCATTGGCGTCGGCTTGCACACGACACAAATCGGGGGGAACGGGCCGTCGGACAACCCAACAGATTCGGACTACGCGCGGGATTTAACATTTCGATTTGTGTCGCAAGACACGCACTTACAAGCTCCGGGAAGAAGAAGGTGAACTCCGGCGGACCTCTGCGGGGAAGCGATGGATGCAGGTACTCGGGCGCACGAGCTACGTGAATCGCGCAGGACTTCATCTTCGTCGGACCGTCCGAATCGGGGATCGCGACAGGACCAGGTAAGTAAATTTGCCTCATAATGGTAGATGACATCATGATGTGGGCAAAATAGGTTCTTACTTCCAGACCGTGACAGATATTAGAAGTTTAGGAATCATAGATTTCATAGATTTGTTATATTTTTCCTTTCTGGTTTGTATCCTAGTTGCAGTGGAGCAAATGTTATTTCGGATTATGCTTTGGAGGTCCGGAGACAAAGAAAGAGAAGAGGAGAAATCCAATTGGTAGATGTACAAAGAGTATTAACCTCTCATTTGCTGGAAAAGAGACAAAGTGAGTATCAAGCATATCCACTACATATAAAATGCAGAAATAGTATTAGGATGTGTCACGGGAATCGGGTAGTCGATTTAGTGCTTCGGTAAACTGGTTACACTTGGGTCACTCTTAGGGGCACTGTCTGAGGGCACTATGAAAACGGCCGTATCCGTACCGTACCGTAAATATGGGACTGGAGAAATCATACGGTTGTGTGAATGAAGCCTAAAGGGGTTGTTCCTTTAGCGCAGATGGCAATAAATATATTCAATATGCAAATAAATATGTATTTAGTATTTCTTGTCAGACTGCACATACCTGAGGCCGTGTTCACATGTGGAGTTTCGTTTATTATACATGCAGGAAACAAAGATTTAAAGGAAACCTACCACTGCTCGCATGGGGGGCCCGCCCCCCAATTTGTGTTGCATGAAAGCAGCGCAGCTACGCCAAAAACCGATCGCGTGCGACACAATCCCAGCACAGACACCTGTTAAATACCTGACCAAGCCGTGCAATCCCCGAAAACGACGAACAGTCCGACGAAAGTGCGATCCGCGACCCTTAGTAAATGAGCCCCACAGTATATACATGAGAGCTTTGGACAGAAGAGCATGATTAGTGTTATCTTATTACTTATAATTTTACGCAGTGCTTGTGACAGGTCAGTTTATGATTTTGATGGGATTTTTCAATTAATAGGTGAATTTTACAACAGCGACCTGATCAGAAACAACGTCATCGACATCTTTGTGCCGTTTCTGCCTTTGGAGTTGGAGCATGTGAAGATGTGTGTGAGAGCTGAGCTTAAGCGACAGGGAAGAACAGAAGATGAAGGATTTGTCTCCAGAGTTGCTGCAGCCATGATTTATTACCCCACAGGGGAGAATTTTTTTTCTGAAAGAGGCTGCAGAAATGTACATTCCAAAATATATATACAATGAATTGCCAACAATCGTGTGGAGGTTAGAGGTCTAGAAAATAGATGGGGGAGCAGAGGTCTCTCTGAAACCAGGTGTAAAGGTTGAGGGGTAGCAGTCCTTCGTGAATGACTGGGTTGTCTACAAGTGTGATCTGTAGAGACCTGTGGGGGTCTGTGGCCTCATAACGATGGATCCTCGGCCATATTTTCCACATGGTAGTTTGGAAACAGAAAATTGAGGAAAGATATTTGAGAGCATCACTTGGTCCCGTCTCAGATTCTTCTTGACTGTGTTGCCGTATGTCAAGATGATTAAAGCCCCCACACGGGGGAAATCCAGGGCTTTTTGTTACCCATATGTAAATAATAAAGGAAAAGAACATGTATGAGGATATCATGGTACTGATCAATCTTTAAGGGACTAGCCCTGTACATGGTTAAGTAAACCCTCCTCCAGCTAGTTGATGTGGCCTTCAATGTGTGAATGTATGGCAAAATATGTAAATCTGTTTTCCAGGATGGGATAAGGAAAACAATGCCTCTTAGCTACCTTGAAAAGCAGCCTTTTAACACCAAGCATGACTTTCAAGAAGTAACATGATGCGGGTTTAAAGCCAAACCAGTATATCTATTCCAGAAGGAACAGATTCCCAACTTTAGACAGCACTGTTTCAATGGGGGACATTTACATAAAGTGTTGGTGTCTGCATTGGCTTTGTTACCGACCTGCTCTGGGAAAGAAGACACACATTTAATATTGTGTAGCTGTGCAGAGACATTTCTGGCACCGAGACCATTTTCTGTCCCTGGGACCAAAATCTGTCCCGAGCACCAGAAATGTGTCCAACCAGTTTTCTTTTGGTCTACTTTCCGACAGTTTTCAGCGCCCAAAAAGGGCTGCGACACATATTAATTGGGGGACATTTACTATGGTGTTTCTGCCAGTTTTGTGGCGCTCTCACCACATGTTCTGCTCTCAGACCTATTTATTAGCTGGCGGCGCCAGAAAAAATGCCTTTTTCCGCCTGCTCCGACTCTTCTCCGAAAAAGGGCGTGGCTTTGGCGGAGTGGAAACTCAGACACAATTAATATGTGTCGCAGCCCTTTTTGGGCGCTGAAAACTGGCGGAAAGTAGACCAAAAGAAAACTGGTCTAGCAGGGACTGTTGGACACATTTCTGGTGCTCGGGACAGATTTTGGTCCCAGGGACAGAAAATGGTCTCGGCGCCAGAAATGTCTCTGCACAGCTACACAATATTACATGTGTGTCTTCTTACCGAGAGCAGGTCGGTAACAAAGCCAATGCAGACACTGACACTTTATGTAAATGTCCCCCATTGTGTCTGAGTTTCCACTCCGCCAAAGCCACGCCCCTTTTCGGAGAAGAGTCGGAGCAGGCGGAAAAAGGCATTTTTTTCTGGCGCCGCCAACTAATAAATAGGTCTGAGAGCAGAACATGTGGTGAGAGCGCCACAAAACTGGTGGAAACGCCATAGTAAATGTCCCCCAATGTCTTTGCATCTCGTCAGTACAGTGTAGGGAACTGGTTTAGCTGAGTGAGATTCCTTACAAGGTAGCCAAAAGAGGAAATGTTTTCCTTATCCTTTCCTGGGAAATATATTTTCCTATTTTCCAGATTACCCCAATGGAGCTTCTCCACACATCTGTACGGGTGCTGAGGCAGACGCAATCAAATATGCATTTACATACAAACGCATATGTGATCAGACGCGGGCTGCCCCAGTGCGTTTTGATTCCGTTACGAAACAGAGTCAAAACCTTAATGTGTGACAACACCCTAAGGTGGGTTTAATTGACAAAGTATCCGTACTGTAAGTAGAACTCTTTTTCTGGCCAGAATGAGGCTCGTCCTTCTTGCCAGCCCTTAATAAACAGTAAACTTCACCCCCCAACTTCAAAGCCCCCTATCACCTATTCTGGTATTCTCCATCCACCAATCATTTCCACCCACGCATTCCGAAACTCTTCCCAGTCCACCCTGTCATGCCCGCTCTCCACCCACCCAGGAGAGGGCATGCGCAACCTGCTGATTCAATCGTTTAATCCGAAAAGGACCCCCCTTATTGACTCGGCAGCCGGATCCCACAGCTTGAGTTCTACTCTCACTCACTGAAGGAAGCGGCAGTGCGAGCATGCATCCTAACGCTTCGCTCAGTAGTATGGAAGCGTTGGATATTGCTAAGCAGAGCGCTCAGATATCTCTGGCACTCTTATAGACACTGTGCTCGCCAATTTCTTACACTCCCTTAGTATTGAATGGAGCAGCAGGATGTATGCTTGACCTCCTGCTTCATTCAATTAATCAGAGCGGACCCCCCGTTCTTGTGAATGCTGAGGGTCTCGGCAGCGCTCCAAAGACTAATATGGGACATCAGGCACAGTTCTGAGGTTGAGGCATTTCCTGTGAAGGAGATAATGGTCCACAATTGGAATACCGCTTTAATGTTATTCCTGTACGGCATTCAACTTCTGGGAGTCCTTTGTTCCCAAGATCAATGGGAAAGGGAATAGGATAAGGGATTATATTCTGATCTGTGGGTATCCAACTGTTTGGACCGTCATAGATCCATGCGTTATCCTTTTTCCGGTGGGAATTTTACTGATCTCCGCGTGCAGGACGCCCCATTACACATTGGAATAAAGCCAAGGAGCAAAATCAAGGACTTCACACTCCCCGAATTTGCAATAGTCAGGGTAAATTACACCATAATGACTTTCATCACTTTTTAAGATAGCCGGGCAACTAGTACAGAGGCTTCTCTTTCAAACATTATGACCCAGCTTTCCTAGAATCCAGAACTGGATTCCCTTTCATTTGCAATCATGTGCATGATCAAGAAGACACTTCCCATCCAGAAGTCTGGAAAAGTTTTGTCATGACTAATAGAGTCGCCATTATTTCTACTGTTAGACATTTAAGGCCTTGCAAAGATATGAAAACATATGAACATTGAAAATTGGTGCAGTTGCCCAAAGCAACCAATGAGATTACACATTTCAAATTTCCCAGACTTGTTTAACAAATAGTAGCAGCAATGTGATTGGTTACTTTGGGCAAGTGCCCTGTCTTTGTCTTGAACAACTTTACCAGCAAGACTTAGTCACTAGTCTCTTACCCTCCCCATCACATGACGCCAGGGGAGGGTAAAGGTGAAACACAACATTGAACCCTTTGCCCTTTGTAGCAATGGCCGCCGCGGCGCAGCGGAAGTGACGTCATGTTCTGTGTAGCGAGCCCGTCCGCACCGGTGCTATGTCCGTGCTATGAAGCTGCTGAGAGCGGCGCTGTGGCTGCTGCTCCCGGTCATATCCCGGGCGGAGCCGATCAGCATCACGGTCGGGACAGTGTCGGTCATCACCGGCCTCATCTCTTACTATGGACTCCACAACTACTTCTGGGGGAGCAGCCGGGTGGAGGGAACTGTCAATGTCACAGGTAATGGGGCATGCTGGGAGTTGTAGTTCTATTGATTGATCAGTGGCAGGTGTAGCTTAATGCAGGTGGGCATGCTGGGAGTTGTTGTTTCATGACAGCTGCAGAGCCACGGGTTGCAGATTCAAGAGAGGTTCTGTTGGGAGTTGTAGTTCTTTGACAGCTATGGAGCCACAGGTTGCAGATAACAGCATGCTGGGAGTTGTAGTTCCATATCAAGAGCAGCTTAAAGCAAATGTGCATGCTGGGAGTGATAGTTCTATGGCAACAATGGAGCCACAGGTTGCAGATAACTGCATGTTGTTATGCTAGGAGTTGTAGTTCCACATTAGCTGTAGATCACTGCAGGGGGATGTGCTGGATGTTGTAGTTTCACAGCAAGAGCAGCTTAAAGCATGTGTGCATGCTGGGAGTGATAGTTCTACGGAGTCACTTGTAGGACACAGCTGTTATACTGAGAGTTGTAGTTCAACATTAGATCAGTGCATGCTGGGGGTTGTAGTTCTATAGCAGCTATGGAGCCACTTGTTGCAAGACACAGCATGCTTTGAGTTGTAGTTCCACATTAGATGTAGATCCATGCATTTGGGCGTGCTGGGAGTTGTAGTTCCACAGCAAGAGCAGCTTTATGCATGTGGCCATGGTGGGAGTTGTAGCTCTGTGTAAACAATGGAGCCACAGCTGGCAGATCACAGCATTTAGTTCTGGTGGGAGTAATGGTTTCATAACGGCAGCAGATTGCAGTAAGTCATAATGCTGGGAGTTGTAGTTCCATAACAACTTAGAGTCACCAACTTAACTAGGAATGGTTATTCTGGGAGTTGTAGTTCCACTACAGAGATATGCATTGCAGATCACACTTGCTTGGATGGGAGTTGTAGTTCCATATTAGAAATGGATCAGTGCCAGTGTTCATGCTGGGAGTTGTAGTTCCAGGTTTCAGATCCCAGCATGGGTGTATTGGATCCATGACAGCCGCAGAGCTATAGGTTATGGTAAATGATCATGTCTGGAAGGGATTTCCTTGCCTCATTCCATGATCCTCTCTTCCATCTTCCAGCTCTGCAGTTGGACTTTGAGAAAAACATTTTCGGTCAGCATCTGGCCAAGCAGGTGATCATTAAGGCCGTGCCACGATTCCTGAGCAACGAAAATCCGAAGAAGCCCCTGGCACTTTCCTTACACGGCTGGACCGGAACCGGCAAGAACTACATCAGCCAGATCCTGGTCAACAACATTTACTCCGAGTACATGAGGAAGAAGTGTGTACGGACCATTGTGGCAACGCTTCACTTTCCACACGCCAGTCACATCCAGGAATACAAGGTCAGAGGTCACATTGTATTCTGTATGCAGCTCCTGTGCAGTCCAATGTGCCGCCATAGTTACAGACAAACAGTCTCTTTGTAGTCTGATAGTACAGACACGCTCCTTCTCATTTGACTGTGCCGAGCTCGTTTATGACATAAAATGGTTATGAAGTATAATTTTTCTGACCTTCTGACTTCATACCCACAGGACCAGTTGCAGACGCTTGTCAGGAGCTCCGTGAGCGACTGTGAGCGCTCCATCTTCATATTTGATGAGATTGATAAGATGCACCCCGGCCTTATCGATGCCATCAAGCCTTTCCTCGATTACTATGACCACATTGACGGCGTATCATACCGCAAGGCCATCTTCATTTTTCTGAGGTAAAAGTTAATGAATGCTTCTGTAAGGACTGCATTTGGGGAGGGGGGGTCAGGATTTTTGGAGGACTGGCTTCTGAATTGAGGCCAGAGTACCACATAGATCAGCCATTGGTACTGGTGCTGCCCTGCCCAGTGTGTAATGGCCAGCTGTCACAACCCCAACCGATCAAACTGTTGATCCTATAGCTATGAATTTCGGAAACCCCCTTATGGGAGAGAGTTCCCCATCATCCTCCAGATCTGAACCCCACTTTTATTTAATTGGGAGCCACATGAGGATTCATTTTCCTGCTAAAAATGTGGGGTCCTGCCATATTGTCTTCTAGATGAGAATATCTGATATTCATTATTTATTCATCTTCTATCTCAGTAATGCAGGAGGAGAGAAGATCACCGAATTATCCTTAAAATTCTGGAGGGCCGGAAGGGATAGAGAGGAAATCAAGTTATCGGATGTGGAAAAGGACGTGTACCTATCTGCCTTTAACAAGAAGGACAGTGAGTATGACAAACAAGTCCAAGACAATGCTTCACCCATAGGGTAATCCTTTTGGGGTTTGTATGTTTTAACCTATAGCTACAGGGCCCGTGCCAGCCCTGGGTATACTTAGGCATGTGCCGGGGCCCAGAGCTGCTGGGGGGCTGTATCTAATGATAGGGTGTGAGGGGGACTTATATAAAATAACCATGAGGGGGCTGCTTGGTATGATAAATTAGGGAACAGGAGATTGTTTTAGTTTCTGATTTTTTTTTTTAATGCCACCACGTGAGATCACTACAAAGGGGCCCACTGAGGCTCTGTCACCCAGGGGCCTACTGAAACCTGGAGCCGACCCTGTATAGCTATAGGGTGAAGAGATGACAGCTTGTGCATGAGGGGGTCTCAAATTATGAGTGACTAATGGTAAGAGGAAACGCCTTGTACAAACTTCCTATACCTCGGCTCACAACTTTTTTTTTTTTTTTTTCTCTCTCCGTTTCTCTGCATTTTAGGTGGATACTGGCACAGCAGCTTAATAGATAAGAACCTCATTGATGTCTTTGTGCCATTCTTCCCCATGGAGTTTCGGCACGTGAAGATGTGTGTGAAGGCCGAGCTGGAACGTCGCGGCCATGACGCAGATGAAGAGATCACCATCGCCATTGCCAAAGACATGACCTATTACCCTTCCGGGGAGAAAGTGTACTCTGTAAAGGGCTGCAAAACTGTGTCCACCAAGCTGGATCTCTTTCTATGACCTTCCTTTATGGCTATTGTTCCTTGCCCTTTGTGTCGGACATTAAGGATTCAGCACTTTTTTGGGGCCTGTGAATGGACTCACTTCATACATTCCTTGTGGCCTTCAGAGTCCTGCATTGTTTAACTGGAATGGGACAGAAATTCTGGGCACAGACCCCCAATAAATGGTCTGTTGTTTTTACTATAGGATAATCACTTTGATGAAGATGTATATGATGTGTGATAATGAGACGGATTTCTATGTGAATAATTATTTCCTACGTGGTCTTCGGGGAGGAGGATGGGGCGCCAGGTTTACAGCGATCTTGTCTTTTATATCAAAGTCATTGGCCTCCATCCTGTCAGTCTCCAGATTTCGCAACGCTTCCCTTCCCAGCATGCCCTGACAGGGTAAAGTATAATGGTCTATTTAATAGCGCTGTGGGATAATTGGGATCTTTGACTGCAATACCTCAGAGATCAACACGGTACATGGTTGTGTATGGTATGGCCTATACACTGGAAAATCCCTTTCTGCTTGAAGGGTGCCTTAAAGGGGTTCTCCAGTGACATACTTGTCACTATGGATAGGGGTTGAACTTGCTGAGCGGTCGGGGTCTCGGTGATAACGAGAACTGGAGTCCGTTGTTCTTCCTGTCGTACCCCGAGATAAAGAGAGGAGCCAGTCGTGCATGCGCCAGCTGCTCTATTCAGCTCTATGGCGCCGACAGAGATTGGATAGCGGCTCACTTGTCTGTCACTGGAGAACCCCTTTAACAATCGCATAATCCCATGTTCTCTCACTATTGGACCCTGTGTAATCCTTGGAGGGAGGTGGCAGGAAGTGTGTAGATTTATTGCACCGCCCCCCTTCCTCTAGTAGAAATGAAGTATTTTTTTGTTTGTCTAACGTCCATGTTCTGCAATGGGTTTCGGATCCTGTACAGTGATTTGGTCCTTGTAGACGGTCCCCAGTGTTAATTGTGTTTTCCCTAATATGGTATTTTATGTATTATTATCCTCAAAATGCACAAATGAAATTGAGTATTGCAACCACTTACCTGTTTCGTGGACACTTTTGCATCCCTACTATCTTCCCTCTATTATTTTAGGATCTTAGGAAGCAGGTTAAAATTTATATAATGATACAGAGATGATTGATGTCACACCCCTTTAAATGAAATGAGTTAATCATTGTCAAGTTAAGGCTGGATTCACACAGCCGTCGCCGTCGCCGTACCGGAGCACGACTGGCACACGGCAGCGCGCGGGGAGAGGAGGACGAGGTAAGTGCTGCTCACCCCCGCCCCTCTCCATAGGGATAAGGTTATTCTGGTTTCAGCAAATAAATGTTACCCTGTGCATAATGGAGAGTAATTACACTTTGCATCTGTATCCATTCATGATGGATCCCAAGATCTCTGCTTGCTATCAGTTTTGTTGCTTGCAGTACATAACTGTCTGTCCTGGTCATGTAATGGCCATACAGGTGCTGGGTACCCGGTGAGCACATGGCGTCTGGGGGTTTGGCAGCGCACAGTTACCAGCGCATGTAACAAGCCTTGTATGCCCATCACATGACCAGGACAGATGGTGAGATACTTAGACTTCATAATGAAGTTTCCTTACAAGTTATTACACATAGAAATTTATTGAAAACATTGTATATAAGAACTACATTATATTGCTGTACCTGGGATATTCCTGTAATAGCTGCACTGCTGCCAGCTGAGTTTATTGTTGATTTAGCAGAGCAGCTTTTGGTACTGATGAATACTAATAAGAAAACCTGATTCCAGTATGAATCCTATCACGAAAAATGACAACAACCAATATAGGTATATAGGACAAGAGTCGCCCCAATAATCATAGACCAGAAACTATGACACCACTTGGAATAAAATAACAATATCAATCTTTATTAACACAAAATATAGCAATCAAGACAAATGATTAAAAACTGCAATAAAAATTCCACAAAAGCACAAAGAAATGTGGTGGTGGTCCTAAGTAAACCAATGTATATACATTTCCAATATCATGTACAGATAGACATGACCAAAATTATGCAAATTCATATTACCCACCCGGGCGTGACATCATACAAAATTTCAGGAGAAAGACTTGCCCACCACCACAGCACCCCGACGCACTTCCTGGGGGGTGTTGATTTAGCAGAGCAGCTTTTGGTACTGACCCACAAGTGATTGCACCCGTTACAGTGGAATCAGAGTATGTGATTTGGCTCAGCCCAATTTCTAAAGGCAATGTAAACGCTCCGTGTTACCGCACCTTTGGGTAAAAAAAAATTCCAGCTTTGTTGGAGTCCGCTTAGAGACATCAATTGAAGGACACAAAGACCAATGCAAGAGAATTGTTGCGGACGGTGAAAAGTTCCCTTTAAAGGGGACCTACCACCACGATTCTACCTCTAAAGGTAGAACGGGTGGTAGGTGGATGAATGGGACGTAAGGATAGCCCTTTTTGGGCTAATCCTTACGTCCCGGCTATCCTTTTGTAAACTTTAATCAGTTGATATGTTAATTTAATTAAGCGGCTACTGGGGCATGGAGTAGCCGGACATGAGGCTACTAGTCGTGGCTACTCCACGCCCCAGTAGCCTTGTTCCTCCGCCTACCGGGTAATCTTCGGCGCGCAGCTCCTCGTAGCTGTGCGCCCTCGTGCGAATATCCTGCGTTCTGCGCAGGACGCAGGCCTACGGGTGCGCGGCCGTAGCTCCGAGACCGGCGCTACTGCGCATGCGCAGACGCCGGGTGCTCGGACGAGGGCGCGCAGCTACGAGGTGCTGCGCGCCGAAGATTACATGGTAGGCGGAGGAACAAGGCTACTGGGGCGTGGAGTAGCCGCGACTAGTAGCCTCATGTCCGGCTACTCCACACCCCAGTAGCCGCTTAATTAAATTAACATATCAACTGATTAAAGTTTACAAAAGGATAGCCGGGACGTAAGGATTAGCCCAAAAAGGGCTATCCTTACGTCCCATTCATCCACCTACCACCCGTTCTACCTTTATAGGTAGAATCGTGGTGGTAGGTCCCCTTTAAGAGCCGCACAGATCCCAAATTGTTATCCCGCATTGAATTTTCTGTGTTCCCCTACTAATATTTCACCCTACTGTCACAGTATTAAAGGGTTTTTTCCCACAAACATAAGTTATGGATAGGGCCTAACTTGCTGATCAGTGCGGGTCTCAGTGATGATCACAAAAACGAGGGGTCCCATGTACCTCCGTCGGACCCCTTGTCGCTCCGTCAGAGGAATGGAGCAGGCGGCTGCGCATGCTCCTTTAAGGTGATGCCACAAGTAGCTTTTTGAACACGTTTTTGGCCCGTTTTTAATCAGTCCGTCAAAAACCGTATGCGTTAAGAAACGCATGCGTTTTTGACCAGTTTGAATAAAGATAATTGGTCTAACCTGTCAAAAACGGATGGGTTTACAAAAAATGCATGCGTTCAAAACGCCACGTGTGGCCTCAGCTGATGGAGATCACCGAGATAATTGGAGTAGAACGGTCATGAACAAAGTTTCATTTCCTAATTGTATCTTGATGCTTATCTTGGGACCAGATTTGATACTGAAGACGTATTCTTAGACTGGTGAGTGGTCAAAAACCAGACTGTGCACATATAATAATAATAATCCATATAGCGCCATTATATTCTGTAGCTTTATAAATCATAGGGGACACATACAAATAAAATATTACATAACAAACAGTCATATAGAACAATATCCTCCCTGGCACCCGAACTGCTGCTGATGGTTATGACTTGTCTCAGGGACTGGTCATCGGTATCAAAATTTATCCTGGGAACAGGAATTCCATTTAATATATTATTTTTAGATCAAATCTTGTGCTGTAACTTGCGCTGTCAGACGGTGTAATAAATGTCCTGCTGTCACGGGGTAACCTGGAGTTCTGTATGGTATTACATAATACACAAGTGTAACACCGACATATGTTGTGGGCAGAGAGACTGGACACCATCATACACAAGATGGTCGGCTGTGTCCTAAATTAGCAGATGCAAAAGGTAAACCAAACCCCCAACTCTGACTCGTCAATTTCCAGCTCCATCAAAATAGTCACAACTCCAACTCCACAGTCCTGTTTTCCTGGTCCCTCTAGCAGTGTTATCATAAATGCAACCAATCCTTCCCGCTGCTTTAGTGCTGAGCATGTACATAAAATGCATCCGCTTTCTCAACTAAAAGGGGGACCACAAGCCGCGCCCACAGGACACATGCAGCCTGGCAAGCCGTGAGTTACGGTCCGCAGCCTGCTAACAGACAGAATCCAATGAGCACAGGTTTCAGACAGGTTCACCGGTTTCCTCCCACAATCCAAAACATACTGGTAGGTTGATTAAATTATGAGCCGCATTGGGCCTCCACACAGGGACTCTCAAAATAATGGGGCACATTTTTTTTTTAACAACATGGTGCAGGCTTACAGAAAAAATATGAATACAGGCTATTCATATAGCTTTGTTTTCATAGTACAATCCACTTTATATCTGGTTTTGCATATATTGTACCTTCCTTGGGTGACCGGGGTGGGGAAAAATAGAAGGGGAAGATAAACTGAACTGGGCCCGGGGGTTCTGAAAAACGGGGAGTAGGAGGGAGGGGAGATAGGAATGGAAGGAATACGTAGTTCACCATCGGGATAACCCCGTGGACGACTACTTGTGCATACAGGCGGTCCCCTACTTAAGAACAATCGACTTACAGACGACCCCTAGTTACAAACTGACCTCTGGATGTTGGTAATTTTCTGCACTTTAGTCCCAGGCTACAATGATCAGCTATAACAGTTATCACAGGCGTCTGTAATGAAACTTTATCGTTAATCCTGGTTCTTATGACAACCCAACATTTTTAAAATCCAATGGTCACAGAGACCAAAAAAAATTTGTCTGGAGTTACAATTATACAATATACAGTTCCGACTTACATACAAATTCAACTTAAGAATAAACCTACAGACCCTATCTTGTACGTAACCCGGGGACTGCCTGTATTTTAAAAATGATATCCTGAGTTTAATGGGCCATGTTTACTAAGGGCCGTGCGCCAGTTTTATGTCTGACTTTGCACATTCTTTTCAGTGCAAACTGCTTGCACAGGTATTTAAGAAGTGTCTGAGACACATTTTTGGCGCACACTGCACGATTCTTCGTGTGACACACA
This sequence comes from Engystomops pustulosus, assembly GCF_040894005.1. Classification (NCBI taxonomy): domain Eukaryota; kingdom Metazoa; phylum Chordata; class Amphibia; order Anura; family Leptodactylidae; genus Engystomops; species Engystomops pustulosus. Next base: position 99,324,925 of record NC_092419.1, read on the forward strand.
TTTCTGCACTGAAGGGGTCGTTCTGGTGCTCAGTCGGACCGTGCGTCACATTTAACATGCAAAGTCTGACAGAAGTCTGTCGTACGGTCCATGTTAAAGGTGCACCAAAAAAAGTTGATATACAGCGGGCCACTGAATATTAAATGTTGTTCCCCCCCTAAGTAAATGTTATTACATATTGTGCCTTCCCTGATGAATTATACGAGTATTGTGTAATATATGGTGGCTCTGTCTTTACAATATGCCCCCCTTGTTGTTGTATATTGTTAAACAACAACACAAAAACCTAAGGTACTTACCTCTCCCCATTCCCCAGCAGCAGGCTTCTCCTTGTGCCTTCTCTTACAGCTACTACTGTGTAGAAATGCAGAGGCAAGTGTGATAACATCATTACATCATGACTGCCGGCCTCAGCTACACACAGCGGCAACAAGGGCTCGATGGTGATGCTGGAGTTGTTGGCCCTTTGCTTTACTGCTTTGCCCCTGGCAGGGACGTAATTTGAGGGGGTGCAGAGGGTGCGGTCGCAACCGGGCCCAAGAGGCTCAGGGGGCCCATAAGTTTAATGTCGCATTCCCATATGAGGAGGTTAGTACTATAAACCATACATTATAGTCGGGGGCCTGGTACAGATTTTGCACTGGGGCCCATCAACTTCAAGTTACGCCACTGGCCCCGGAACAAACCTCTACGTCCCACACAATCCCTCTATGGCAGCTATGTCATAGCAAACGATCAGCGGTGCTCACTAATGACTAATGGTGTACCCTCTCCATACATCCTTAATGGCACATAATAGAAATGGTGTGCGTCATTAAAGGACATCTACCACCAGGATGAAAGATTGTAAACCCAGGACACTGACATACTGGTGTGCGCCCCCTTTGGCAGGTTCTGCTCTTTTTTTCCCTGGGTTTGACAAAAAGCTACTAAAATGATGCAAATTAGCTTTTTAATGGAACCTTTTAATGCTCATTTGCATAATTTTAAAGCTTTTTTTCCCCCCTAAAAACAAGGTCAGAGGAAGCTTAAAGATGAGCACATCCTGCCAGAGGGAGCACATACCATTACATCAGTGTGCTGGGTTTACAATCCGTCATCCTGGTGGTAGGTTTCCTTTAAGGGTGTGTTCACACGTTGCAGTTAAAACTGTATCGCAATCAGCTTTGAGGTGGTTTTAGGTGCAGTTTTGTCAATTGAACAGGTGAAAGACATGAACTGAATGGGTGAATGACATTTGTGGAGCAGATTTCCCCTTCAAAATCAAATTCACTCGTTCAGTTCATGTCTTTCACCTGTTCAATTTACAAAACTGCACCTAAAACCACCTCAAAGCTGATTGCGATACAGTTTTAACTGCAACGTGTGAACGCACCCTGAGGGTGAAGACACACATGGCGTTTTTGGGCCGTTTTTACTAAGTGCGTTTTCAGATCGTTAAAAACGCATGCGTTAAAAAACGCATCCGTTTTTGTCCGGTTTTCCGAAATTGCGCAATGAAAAACGGACAAAAACGCATGCGTTTTAAAAAAACGGATGCGTTTTTTAACGCATGCGTTTTTAACGATCTGAAAACGCACTTAGTAAAAACGGCCCAAAAACGGCCCAAAAACGCCATGTGTGTCTTCACCCTCAGGGTATAACGCGACGCTAGCGCACAGTGGGCGGGGCTCGGGCCGATCGCATATGCGCTTCCAGGGAAACGCATGCGATTGATAACCCGATCGCATGCGTTTCTCTGGAAACGCATATGCGATCGCCTCAAACTCCGCCCCCTGTGAATGCGCCCTAAGGGATTGAATAATTAAATGTGCTTGTTTCCCCATCCCTCCTCACACTCTATCCTTAAATAAAACCGTCCATCTGTAGTGGGGGTGCGCACACTTCTCACATTCATGTACAACCCATCATACATATTTATGTATTATATAATTTTAAATTTTAAATTTAAGTTTTGATGGCGGGAAAAAACGTACACATATATTTATATGATTTATTCCCTGATAACGCCATTGTGTGACACTGTGTGAGGGCTCATTTTTATATTGTAATAGATTGGGCATTATTAGACGCAGGAATACCTATTATGTATATGATAGGATTTTATATTTGTTATGGTTTATACATGTTTTAATGAAAGGGGGGTATAATATGAATATATTTTGAGCCTCTATAGTTCTGATACAGTAGGGCACGTCACAGTAAGGATATGGAGGGATTCATAGGAATGTATAGCAGAGCTTGTCATATGTTTTCTTATAAATCCCTTCTCCTCATGGAAAAGGAAACTGCACACAGAGTGAGGAGATTCCCGCGCTGCACAGTGGGGGCGTGGCCAGCGCGGGGAACCCCCTATAGGGGGCGTGGTTTTAAGAAAATGAAAGCGGTATAGCCCCGGCAGCTGACTACCCGGGGAGAGGAAGCGGCTGCTCTCATGGCTGCGATCAGGGGGTCGGGTCCCGGGACTCGTCTCCTGTTCTCACTTCTAGCGCTACCGCTCCTCCAGGTCGCCGTGTGCCTGGAGCCCATCACCATGGGCATCACTATCGCCGCCGTCTCGGCCTTTACCGGATACGTGTCCTTCCCTGACTTCTACTGCGGGCGCCTGGTGGAGTGCTGCCGGGTGGACAAGCCCTTCAATAACACCGGTGAGGAAAGGGTTACTGAGAGTGTGCACTACACCTCCCAGCATGCTCTGCTTCAGGCTTTCCGATGGGAGTTGTAGTGGTGTAACTTGTAGCCCCCCAGGTGAATAGTGAGTGCAGCTCTGGGGTGTAATACATGATGTAACTCAGGATCAGTACAGGATAAGTAATGTCATGTATGTACACAGTGACCGCACCAGCAGCAGAATAGTGAGTGCAGCTCTGGGGTATAATACAGGATGTAACTCAGGATCAGTACAGGATAAGTAATGCCATGTATGTACACAGTGACCGCACCAGCAGCAGAATAGTGAGTGCAGCTCTGGTGTATAATACAGGATGTAACTCAGGATCAGCACAGGATAAGTAATGTCATGTATGTACACAGTGACTGCACCAGCAGCAGAATAGTGAGTGCAGCTCTGGTGTATAATACAGGATGTAACTCAGGATCAGTACAGGATAAGTAATGTCATGTATGTACACAGTGACAGCACCAGCAGAATAGTGAGTGCAGCTCTGGAGTATAATACAGGATGTAACTCAGGATCAGTACAGGATAAGTAATGTCATGTATGTACACAGTGACAGCACCAGCAGAATAGTGAGTGCAGCTCTGGAGTATAATACAGGATGTAACTCAGGATCAGTACAGGATAAGTAATGTCATGTATGTACACAGTGACTGCAGCAGCAGCAGAATAGTGAGTGCAGCTCTGGGGTATAATACAGGATGTAACTCAGGATCAGTACAGGATAAGTAATGTCATATATGTACACAGTGACTGCAGCAGCAGCAGAATAGTGAGTGCAGCTCTGGAGTATAGTACAGGATGTAACTCAGGATCAGTACAGGATAAGTAATGTCATATATGTACACAGTGACAGCGCCAGCAGAATAGTGAGTGCAGCTCTGGAGTATAATACAGGATGTAACTCAGGATCAGTACAGGATAAGTAATGTCATGTATGTACACAGTGACTGCACCAGCAGCAGAATAGTGAGTGCAGCTCTGGAGTATAATACAGGATGTAACTCAGGATCAGTACAGGATAAGTAATGTCATATATGTACACAGTGACTGCAGCAGCAGCAGAATAGTGAGTGCAGCTCTGGGGTATAATACAGGATGTAACTCAGGATCAGTACAGGATAAGTGATGTCATATATGTACACAGTGACTGCAGCAGCAGCAGAATAGTGAGTGCAGCTCTGGATGTGACTGAATCGGTTATAATTAGATATATTTTCTCTTTATTTCCAGCCTTACAGAACGATTTAAAGGAAAAGCTTTTCGGACAGCACTTGGCGCAGGAAGTCATCTTCAGGGCAGTGACGGGATTTATCAGCAATGAGAACCCTAAGAAGCCCCTGGCATTGTCCCTTCATGGCTGGACCGGAACCGGCAAGAACTTTGTCAGCAAGATAATTGTGGAGAATCTTTATGATTTGGGGATGCAGAGTAAATTCGTCCATCTGTTTGTATCTACCGTGCACTTCCCACACAACAGCCTGATCCCGCTGTACAAGGTGCGGCTATAGCGCTGTCCACACTCTGGGGGAGGTCCTCCCTATGTGGTCACATATTTGCCTCCCTCATGATGTTCCTCTCTCCCCCAGGATCAGCTCCAGTCATGGATTCGGGGTAACACCAGTAGTTGCGCTCGCTCTGTCTTCATATTTGATGAAATGGATAAGATGCACCCCGGCCTTATAGACGCCATCAAGCCTTTCCTGGACTACTATGAGCACATCGATGGGGTGTCCTACCGCAAGGCCATCTTCATATTCCTCAGGTACAGAGCGCTATGACACATCACAACATGTAGACGAGGTCTGTTTACCCGAGCACAGCGCCATCTATCCTATAGTGGTCATGCTTGGTATTGCAGCCACATCACAAACCATGTGACAGATGGTGGGGATGTCACTTGCTTGGGTGACACTATTCTAAGGATAGGAATAAAGAATTGTATCCCTTTTAATATTAAGAGCATTAATCACATGTCTTATTATTCTGGATTATAATAACCGGTTTCTCTGCCTTGTTTGTGTACAGAAGGCGTCTCTCCCTTTAAGTGGTAAACGCTTGTATGACGCCATAGACCCTGTGGTTACTGGCTGCAACCCTTGTGATTTAATCAGATCTATCAAGGTAGCGCATTCCAGGGAAGTGGTGAAGCTCCAGTAAAGTCTGGTTTGGTTTATTTGTCCTGTGATAAGAGATAGAGGATCTGACTCTGGTCCCATCAAATCGTTGCTGCAATGTATGTCCGTGTTATTTTCCTTCAGCAATGCCGGGGGTGAGCTGATCAATAGACGGGTGCTGGAGTTTTGGAAAGAAGGGAAGAGGAGAGAAGATCTGGAGCTGAAGGACGTGGAGAACGTGTTGTCCGTCGGTCTATTCAATAATATTAACAGTGAGTGACAACAATGTATCGGCCGCTTTAAAGGTTCCCTTGACAATAAGCTAAAGGTTTGATCAGCTGTGACCAGATGCTGCAGCGCCACCACAGGCCAAGTTGGGCATTACACAGTATATAATAATATCGGTGGCATGCTGTGTAATGTAGGGCAGAGGCAGAGATGTTCTTTGTAGCCTCTCAGTAAACTGATGATGAGAAGAATTGCTCATATTACTTAAAAGTCCCAAATGGGGTCTATACAAAATGGGTTTACAAACTGGACAATCCCCTCAAATGTATTGGCTCTGGGCTCCAGCATTGAAGCATCTTCCCATCTTTAGATTAGGTGTAATTTCCAGGGGGTCATAGGACCCCTTGGCCAAGTTTAGGATTCAAAGGGGTTAGGTCTTATCCATGAAATAGGGCCTAACTTGCAGATCAGTCGGTGTGTCAGTGCGGAGGCCACCACAGATCACGAAAACAAGGGGTCCGACTCGCCCCTCGTCGCTCCATGAAAGTAATGGAACAGACGATCGCGCATGACCGTTCTGCTCCATTACATCGGCGCTCGGGAATTTCCGTCAGCTCCATAGAGATTAATGGAGTAGAACGGTCATGCGCGGCCGTCTGTTCCATAAGGTTGAGGAGCGGCGAGGCGTCCGTTGGACCCCTTGTTTTCACGATCTGCGGGTTTTGGACCCCCACTGATCAGCAAGTAAGGACCCAACTTGTCTTTGTGGGAAAACCCCTTCCGGGACTTGCAAAGAATCGGGATGTCCCAAAAGCTGCTTCCGGTCAGTCATGTGGCTGGGAGTAGGGGACGGTGCCGTATGGTTGACACTTTGTACATAACCTAATTAACTTTCTTATTTATGCCTAACCCTAATGAGAATTTTGTCAGAGCACCATATGGTGGTATAAGAGTTCCTGTACTGTGCATTAAACCTAATGTGGCGACATACAAGAGAATGGTCTATTGGGGGGGTTTCCTAGCGATGATAATCCTGTTAATGTGTTTCCCTCCCTTCTTGCCCAGGTGGCTTCTGGCACAGCAGCCTCATAGAGAAGAACCTGATCGATTACTTTGTGCCCTTCCTGCCCCTGGAGTTCGTTCATGTGAAGAAATGTGTCCTGGCAGAGATGAGGCACCGGGGATATGAAGAGGATAAAGATCTGGCACATCAGGTGGCGAAGGAGATGACGTATTCCCCCAAAGAGGAGAGGTTGTTTTCTGACAAAGGCTGTAAGACTGTGCCCGCCAAGCTCAGCCTCCATCTCTAAGCTGGCAGCCGCGGTGCCACAGACAGTGACTGCTCCGTGCCAGGGATGGAGAAGATTTCTATTCACATTGAATGTCTGTTACAGGAAAATATACGGAGCTCAGGAAACGCTGGACTTGCCGTTGCTATTACTTACTGCACTTTTATAGGGCGGGTGCCCCCCTGGGACTGCTACCCAGGCAGACGCACTACTGAATAAGGGGTCTACTGCCCTGCCAGATCTCCTTACATTTTGGTAATGCCAACACTAGCGGTCTGAGGAGTGCCCATTGACTGACTTTTGCCCATCTGCAGTGCATACAAGGACTGCCTGAGCAGTGCTTGGATACAGACCTGGGTATGTGAGCTGCCCAGATCAACATGGACTGTTAAATGTTTCCTGCTTCACAGTGGGTGGGCACGCCTGGCATCTATACAAGGTCTCATCCAGACGGGTGTGATAGGGAATGGCTCTATCAACCACTTATATGCACCACTACATGTTGCTAGGTAATCACTTACCATAGGGTATAAGCTCTGTCTAGGCCTCTGCAGTCCTGCTGTGTGATGCCAGGCTCTAGCGGGCAGTGCAATTATCTGTTCTGTATTGCTCCTTCTGTCTGATCAGTCCATGCCCCCCAATTTATCAGACACTGGTGCCTGTAAGCATTAAGAGCATTCAGAGCGGCAGCTTAGAGACTGTGATCCTAAAAAGAGACCTCCTTTATAACCTTGTGTTGTCTAGTGGGACAAGGAAGATTGCAGTTTTAAAGGGGTTGTCCCAAGGTTATTTCCCAAGGGTCACACATTATATGGAGGGTGAATTTAAATTGAGGTAATGGCACCTGAGTTGTGATCCTATAACTGGGACCCTCCACAAGCGGACACTCGCCTATGTTGTACAGTATATATGTGATAAGTTTTAATCTGGGGACGACCCCTTTAAACATGATCACATGATGAAATCCTATAACTAAAAGGAATGTTGAAGATGATCATGTGTTTGTCACACATCATGATCAATATAATCTGGAATACTAAGGACTGATGTGATGCTGGATTTTGGATTTTCCATGTTACTGGATGTTTTAAAATTTTTTTTTTAATGGAACCAAACCTGCCTGACCCCCCCCCCCCCCCCCTCACCTTGTGCAGAGAGGTGATTTTTGGGGGGTCTTTTTTGCACTCTCCAGTCTAGCACACGCTGGGTTAATTATTATTTTAAGTAGAATAATATGTAAATGTTGTTGATGACACAAAAAAGTACGTTTTAAAATTATTTTTTTACGGCAACTTTTATGAATTGGATAAAAAAAAAAAAGTTTGTACAGCAATTACACAAAAATGTTCTCCCGTCACGTCCCTGATCAAGAAATTGTTTTTAAACATAAGTTAATTTTCCAGATTGTAAAGAAAACAAAATGTATTGCTCACCCCCCCCCCCCCCCTACCTGTAAACAGCGCCACAATTATCCAAAGGTTGCATCTGGTATTGCTTATCGGCCTCATTAACAACACCAGACACATCTAGAGGACATGGGTGGCGCTGTTTAGGGGGTAGAGCTGCTCACACTTGTCAAACAGAAAGGGGCGAATATAGAAGATTTATAAATTATCATTTTTTTTAAGTGCCTCATGGGGTTAACAATCAGTGTTTATCTGATCAGCTAAGATTTCTGAATGAAGTTAATTAAAAGTTTTTTATTTTTGAACTCTGTATCCTTCTTTGTTCAGTATTTCACTCTGGAGGATCTAAAACAACCATAGATTGCTATGCGAGGCCATTGATTTTAATAGGAGTTTTGCAATACTGTGTTTCCCCTGTAGGGGCGCTGCAGTTACACTGAAGGCTTGTTGTTGTTGTTCTATGTCCACAAATTACAGCTGCAATGGCTGTTTACCTGTGTTACGGCTGTATATCCACACAGTTGGTCCATGTGTAATCCGTGTTTTTTCAGGAAGCTGGTGATTGGGCTAGGAAGATCCTGTGATTGTTTCCCAGCAGCCATAGAGCTTACAACCAGGTGCAATCAGCTCCATTAACTTCTATGGGACTGTCTGAGCCACAAACATGGATTATAATAGGACATGCTCTAAGGTTTTCCTCGCGGGCACGAGACACAGACATAGAAATACATGGAGACAGCCACAAAAATAAAAGTCTGTAACACCTGAGATAAAAAAATATTGTATGCAGGAGGGTTTAGTCTAACATTACATCCTGATGAAGATGGGGGTGATCTGGGTATTTGCTTTCCCTACGTGCATTAAAGGGCATTTACCCCCAGGAAGACTGAATCTATGCAAATTAGCCTGAGGAACTCCAGGCTCCCTAGGGTTTAATGGAGTCCCTTAGGCTCATTTGCATACAGTCCTTCTTCCTGGTGGTAGATGTAAAAATGTTATCTATTTTGTTAATACAGAAATTTTACTGATTATACTGAAAATGATTTATTTTATTGCATTATAAGTCAATTTTTAGGCTGTAGACCCTTTTAGATATGGGCAAGGTATCCTTTGGATCAGGCTATTGAGGGTCCTACACATAGACCCAGCTCCGATCAGATGTTCATTGCTTCATACCAGCTGTACAGGGGATACCCCTTATATTTTCTTACCGCAGATCGGCCCAGTCGGTGTATATAGAACCTTCTCTAATACAAGGGCGACTTACCTGTGTGTATTCAACAGCCCTGGCTTTGGCGCACAATAACGTGTGTGAACAGACCTTGACTATGTAGTAGGACCTTCGCTATGTAAAGATGGACCCACCATTCCTGGCCCCCTCCATCCCTGCAGTGGGTTATGTGACCATGGAGGTCCATGATGAGGATGGAATCATTTGGACACCAACTGGACAGTATCAGTAAGAAATTAATTTGACAACCCAAGTCTATGTCATTTATTAAGGAAGCTTTGTCACTTCTTTTTAGGCTTTTTGGGGCTCTTCTCTTTCTTTGGCTTCTTCGTTTTAGTTGGTTTGGGGATTTTGATCTTCACCTTTTTCACCTTTTTTGTGACCTCTGGTTTCTTCACTTTGACCTTTTTAGCTTTTACTTTTTCAGGCTTTTTTGCCCCCTTCTCCTTCTTCTCCTTCTTGGCTTTCCCCTCGGGTTTTTTCCTAAGACCCTTCAAGAATCTTCCTGCTGTCTTCTTGACATCTTTTGGTTTCTTGGTGGCTTCTTTCTTCTTGTGGTCTGGGGCCTCGCTTTTTCCTTTCTTTTTAAATGTTAGCTTCTGCCAGGGTTTCTTCTTCTTCTTTGGGTCTGACTCTTCAGAACTTTCCCCTTTTTCTGTTTTCAGTTCCTTCGTCTTACGTTCTTTGCCTTCTGCTCCCTTTGCTTTATCTTTGATGGTTGTCTTCCTTGGGTCTCCATCATGGAGCTGGCTTTCCTCCGCAGGTTCTTCTTCTTCATCTCTGATTTGTTCCCTCTTCTTCCTAAGCATTGTGCTGGTCAGACCTCTGGGGGACGGTGTATTTAGCTTTTCCTTGTTTTCACTTTCGTTCTGTGAATCGTCCTCCATCTCATCTTCTCCACTTTGCTCATCCTCCTCGTGTTCTTTACGTCGTCTTATTTTGTGTGATATCACCTTCTTCATGAAAGAAACTGAAACACAAATATATTTTACTTTCTCAGATGACTAACATCTACATCAAGATCCTAGATGTGCCAGCTTTCTCCAAATTCTCTGTAGCCCCCAATCTGCTGTAGGACAGAAGGTTGGTAACTACAAGTATGCCAGAATTTCTACAATTTCCCTATGGCAAGTGTAACCACAGGTTAAAACTGGGACCCAGACTCAAAGGATTAGTCGTGTCTGGAATGCTGCAAGTCAGTGATGCCTGGTAGGGCTCCTGTCCCTGAAAGCATGGAGATGGTGTCTTGTAGGGGATGATGATGCTGGGAATTGAGAACCTAGGTCAGTGTTTTGTCTGGAAATACGGCCGACCCATGGTCCTTAGTTTTTATAGTGCTGCACACTCCCAAAGCCGGCTTCAGAAACCCATTTACTAGACAGATTGGGGCACATTTACTACCGATTTCTGAGTTGCGCCGCATTTAACAGGGGTTTTTGGCACACGCGATTGGATTGTGCCGCATCGGCGCGAGCTTTCACTGGGCACAAAATGGGGCGGGGGGCACGCTGTCGGACGACGCACGGGATTTAACATAGTAAAATTGTGTTGCAAGACATGCACTCGCATACGCCGGGAAGAAGAAGGTGAACTCCGGTGGACCTCAGCGGGGAGGCGACAAATGCAGGATCTCTGGCGCACGATGTTGGTGAATCGCGCCAGACTTCTTCTTCATCGGACAGTCCAGATCGGGGATTGCGACAGGACCAGGTAAGAAATGTGCCCCATTATCTTGCCTCCTCAGCCTCACTTGAATGGGACTGAGCTGCAATACCAGACTCCGTCAATGGACAAGAGTGGTGCTGTTCTCATTTTTTACATCTACTGCCCCATTAAGAGACTGCATGATGTTATTACCTGGCTTGGCCACGTGCACTTCTGATAAACCAAGCTCCAGGTCTTCAAGCTGTGGCTTAAAACATCGTTTTCCCATGAACAGATCTTCTTCAATCTCTTCAAGTCTGTCTTTATGTCTACAGCTATAATGTACAAGTTATTAGGCTATTACACTATACATGACCACACGGATCTGCTACACGTGTAACCTGTGTGTAAGTCTTATACTACAATACTTACTAGATGTAAAAGAAAAGACTCAGTCCAGCTGTCAGCGCTATACCGATGAGGCATGATCCGGTCACAATGACTTTGGCCAAAGTGGGGCGTCCCGGGATCACTGTTCAGGAAGGAAAGAATATTCCGGTAAGAAAAATTAGTGTCATTACTCTCCACTAAATATAGCCACGTCTAGGGATAAAATTTGTGCTGAATGCTGCCACCACTAGGGGGAGACATTCCCTCTTTTTTTTTTTCTTTTCTTTTTTTTTCTTTGGGGGGGGGGGGGGGGGGGTTAGAAAAGACAAAAAACGCACTTTTTGTTGTTGCAATAAAGAGACAAACCTAAATAAAGAGACAAACCTAAATCCCAGCAGCGCTTGATCAGTCTGTGGTGATAGGAAGTTTCTGTAGATCCTTATGCAATGGAGAAATTAATAAAGGGGTAGAGCAGGGTTAGAAACAGTATAGAAACAGCGCCACATTTATTTATAGGTTGTGTCTGGTATTACAATCTGTGAATGTGCTGTGCGGCATTGACATTACATGTATACGTCACCCCCGATATATACTCACCGTTTACCCCGAGGGTGGAGTTATGTTCCTCAATGTTATCTAAAAAATAGAAATACAGTTATATCCTATAACAATAATACAATGTCTGCCTTATTACTGAGTAGGTGTTCCTGAGAACCCGATACGAGACTGGAGTTTGGGGTGTTGAGGCCTAAGTGACGCCCTTGTGGTCACCATCGGATTAATGGATCCCTATAGACGCTCCATATTGGCAGCACACATTTAACCAATCATTGAGCAGCTTTCATTTTTGTTGCCTGCTATGACAAATGAAAGCTGGGCTGTGATTGGTTGTTAGGGGCAACAAAGCCGGTTATATAAATGTCCCCCAGTGTATGTAAACAAGGACCTGATTTTTCGGGGGCGTCTTCTCATGACCTTACACTGAAGTTGTGTATCTCCATGTTTATTACTATCGCTATGGTTACCCCCTGCACCCTCTCCTAGCGCTGGGCCGTGGTCGGGGTGACTGGGGGCCCTGGGCCTGTGCTTGGTGCACATTACTTTTACCTGATGTCATGTTATTAGCATATAATGGAGACCAGACCATGATGATAGTCAGGAGGATGGGAATTTCAGCCCAGACGTATCTCATCTTATTCCTGGTACCGGGGCCAGACTGGACCACTGTTGTGGCTCCGCCCATGGAACAGCTGACCCCGCCCCTGTTGCCTGCTGTATCGGGCCTTCAACTGTATGGGGCACATTTATCATATGCTTAACTTGTATTTTCCCACCATACAAGTCAGGCCCTATCCACAGGACATAATTTGCTGATGGGTGGGGGTCTGACGTCATAATATATGCGACAGCAGCACATGGGGACCAGGAGATGGGGCATCAGAAGACAGAAGAGGACCTCGGGGAAGGGGGCTGCTGGCTATATGCTAGGGGGCCGGGGCTGCCTATATACTAGGGGGCAGTGGCTAGCTATATACTAGGGGGCTGCTGCCTATATACTATGGCAATATGCTAGTGGGCTGATGGCTATATACTAGGGGGCTGCTAGCTATACACAGACAACGGCTATATACTTGGGGGCAGGGGCTACCTATATACTAGGGGACAGGCACTGGCTATATACTAGGGGGCAGGGGCTGCTAGCTAGTATACTAGGGGGGTGCTGGTTATATACTAGGAGACAGGGGCTGGCTATATACTAGGGAACAGGCACTGGCTATATACTAGGGGGAAGGGCTAGCTATATACTAAGGGGCAGTGACTTGGCTATATACTAGGGGGCTGCAGGCTATATATTAGGGGGCAGGCACTGGCCATATACTAGGGGGCTGCTGGCTATATAATGGGGGACATTTGCTGCTAGCAATATATTGGTGGTCAGGGGGCTGGCAAGCTATATATTGTGTGGAGGCTGTGACCAATGCATTTCCCATCCTAGGCTTATACTCGAATTAGTTTTTTGCCAGTTTTTGTGTTAAAATTAGGTACCTCGGCTTATACTCGAGTATATATGGGTAATGCAAAGTGTTCAGTCATTAGCATAGTGATCAGTGTGTGGCATTGCAGTTCTTACAATCACGGACTGATCACAGACGAAGGTCTCTTTCACATTTGCATTGGCGCATCCGTTTTGTTTTTCTTCGGTTTTTGTCTCTGTGTTCGGAAAATAACGTGAAGGTTTAACATTGCTTAGAAAACATCACAGCTGTTTTTTTAGCCTCAGTGAAAAAAAATTAATGTTGTAGGTGTTTCTTTTGCGGACCCATAGACTTGTGGTCTTCCATGATCCACACCCATGGAAAAAAAATAGGACAGGTGTCCAAATTTTTTTTTGGACACATCTGAAATGTGAAAACGCCCACTAAAACGATGGCTCAGTAAAACACCTGAGAAAATCACTGAACTGCAGACGTAAAATACAATACAAAATTCAGTGTGAAGCAGCTCTATCTATCTATCTATCTATCTATCTATCTATCTATCTCATATCTATCTATATCTATCTATCTCATCTCTACTCTAATCATCATTTTATCTCATCTCAGACATCGGCTGTGGTTCCACATTACGACGCTAGGTGTCGCTCTCCCTTTAGTCCTCACCCTGCGCCCTACATTGCGCCTCTCTCTATTCTTCTATCTGCCCTTATCACATGACAGGAATGTCGGCGTCACGTGACCTGGAAGTGAGGCGATGCTTTCCGCCATGTTGGTAGAGGAGCATGCTGCAGTCGGTGAGAGCTGTGTGCGGCCTCCGCCTGGCTCGGTGTATGAGGCAGGCAGCCGGCGGAGGTCCCAGCAGGGAGCTGCACTTTATGGTGAATGAATTGGTTTATACGTTGAGGTCTATGACATTCAGTAGTGTAGATTTCAGCCATGTTTGTATGGGAAATGTCCCTGTGTCCTCTGTGATAGAGGTGGGAGCCCATAGATGTGTGTTTTATTCTATATCACATGTAATAATGGCAGGTTATTATAAAACGTGCCACCAATGAATGACCCACGGCCCAAATTATACCCACCCTGTAACAGACGTCCGGAGGTGATATAGTAATAATAATAATCTTTATATAGCAAATCAAATTCCATAGCGCTTTACAAATCAAACTTTGAGAGTGCGTGTTATCACATATTGTCTCCTGTGTGTAGGTGGTAGGACTTGGCAATCATGGCATGGCTGGCACCAGGCACAGTGTGGGCATGGCCGCCATTAACCACTTGGCACGGAAGCTCAATGTCGCTGATCAGTGGCGGACGGACAGACGGACGGGAGTGGACCTGGTCACTGCCCAGCACAATGGCGTTCACCTGGTCCTAATAAAACCCCGGCAGTTTATGAACGTGAATGGGACCAGTGTGGCTAATGCAGGTGAGGACGACGGCATCATTACAGGTGTAGGATACATGGTGCTGGATGAGTGCAACAGTGCCCCCATAATAACCAGGTTACAACAATGTCTGCCCCTTAGCAGATAAGGTCTGCAACAGAGCCCCCCATAACAGATCCAGGCTACTGCAGTGCCCCCCATAACAGATCCAGGCTACTGCAGTGCCCCCCATAACAGATCCAGGCTACTGCAGTGCCCCCCATAACAGATCCAGGCTACTGCAGTGCCCCCCATAACAGATCCAGCCTACAGCAGTGCCCCCCCATAACAGTTCCAACCTACAGCAGTGCCCCCCCCATAACAGATCCAGCCTACAGCAGTGCCCCCCCCATAACAGATCCTGCCTACAGCAGTGCCCCCCCCCATAACAGATCCTGCCTACAGAAGTGCCCTCCCATAACAGATCCAGCCTACAGCAGTGCCCCCCCCCATAACAGATCCTGCCTACAGCAGTGCCCCCCCCCATAACAGATCCTGCCTACAGCAGTGCCCCCCCATAACAGATCCAGCCTACAGCAGTGCCCCCCCCCCATAACAGATCCAGCCTACAGCAGTGCCCCCCCCCATAACAGATCCAGCCTACAGCAGTGCCCCCCCCCATAACAGATCCAGCCTACAGCAGTGCCCCCCCCCATAACAGATCCAGCCTACAGCAGTGCCCCCCCCATAACAGATCCAGCCTACAGCAGTGCCCTCCCATAACAGATCCAGCCTACAGCAGTGCCCTTCCCCATAACAGATCCAGCCTACAGCAGTCCCCCCCCCATAACAGATCCTGCCTACAGCAGTGCCCCCCCCCATAACAGATCCAGCCTACAGCAGTGCCCCCCCATAACAGATCCAGCCTACAGCAGTGCCCCCCCATAACAGATCCAGCCTACAGCAGTGCCCCCCCATAACAGATCCAGCCTACAGCAGTGCCCCCCCCATAACAGATCCAGCCTACAGCAGTGCCCCCCCCATAACAGATCCTGCCTACAGAAGTGCCCTCCCATAACAGATCCAGCCTACAGCAGTGCCCCCCCCCCATAACAGATCCAGCCTACAGCAGTGCCCCCCCCCATAACAGTTCCAACCTACAGCAGTGCCCCCCCATAACTGATCCTGCCTACAGCAGTGCCCCCCCATAACTGATCCTGCCTACAGCAGTGCCCCCCCATAACTGATCCTGCCTACAGCAGTGCCCCGCCCATAACAGATCCTGCCTACAGCAGTGCCCCGCCCATAACAGATCCTGCCTACAGCAGTGCCCTCCCATAACAGATCCTGCCTACAGCAGTGCCCTCCCATAACAGATCCTGCCTACAGCAGTGCCCTCCCATAAGAGTTCCAACCTACAGCAGTGCCCCCCATAAGAGATCCAGCCTACAGCAGTGCCCCCACCATAACAGATCCAGCCTACAGCAGTGCCCCCCCATAACAGATCCAGCCTACAGCAGTGCCCCCCATAACAGATCCAGCCTACAGAAGTGCCCCCCCCATAACAGATCCAGCCTACAGCAGTGCCCCCCCATAACAGATCCTGCCTACAGAAGTGCCCTCCCATAACAGATCCAGCCTACAGCAGTGCCCCCCCCCATAACAGATCCAGCCTACAGCAGTGCCCCCCCCCCATAACAGTTCCAACCTACAGCAGTGCCCCCCCATAACTGATCCTGCCTACAGCAGTGCCCCCCCATAACTGATCCTGCCTACAGCAGTGCCCCCCCATAACTGATCCTGCCTACAGCAGTGCCCCGCCCATAACAGATCCTGCCTACAGCAGTGCCCCGCCCATAACAGATCCTGCCTACAGCAGTGCCCCGCCCATAACAGATCCTGCCTACAGCAGTGCCCTCCCATAAGAGTTCCAACCTACAGCAGTGCCCCCCATAAGAGATCCAGCCTACAGCAGTGCCCCCACCATAACAGATCCAGCCTACAACAGTGCCCCCCCATAACAGATCCAGCCTACAGCAGTGCCCCCCATAACAGCTCCAACCTACAGCAGTGCCCCCCCCATAACAGATCCAGCCTACAGCAGTGCCCCCCCCATAACAGATCCAGCCTACAGCAGTGCCCCCCCATAACAGATCCTGCCTACAGCAGTGCCCCCCCCCATAACAGATCCTGCCTACAGCAGTGCCCTCCCATAACAGATCCAGCCTACAGCAGTGCCCCCCCCCATAACAGATCCAGCCTACAGCAGTCCCCCCCCCATAACAGATCCTGCCTACAGCAGTGCCCCCCCCATAACAGATCCAGCCTACAGCAGTGCCCCCCCATAACAGATCCAGCCTACAGCAGTGCCCCCCCATAACAGATCCAGCCTACAGCAGTGCCCCCCCATAACAGATCCAGCCTACAGCAGTGCCCCCCCATAACAGATCCAGCCTACAGCAGTGCCCCCCCATAACAGATCCAGCCTACAGCAGTGCCCCCCCATAACAGATCCAGCCTACAGCAGTGCCCCCCCATAACAGATCCAGCCTACAGCAGTGCCCCCCCCATAACAGATCCAGCCTACAGCAGTGCCCCCCCCATAACAGATCCAGCCTACAGCAGTGCCCCCCCCATAACAGATCCAGCCTACAGCAGTGCCCCCCCCATAACAGATCCAGCCTACAGCAGTGCCCCCCCCATAACAGATCCAGCCTACAGCAGTGCCCCCCCCATAACAGATCCAGCCTACAGCAGTACCCCCCCCCCATAACAGATCCAGCCTACAGCAGTGCCCCCCCCCATAACAGATCCAGCCTACAGCAGTGCCCCCCCCATAACAGATCCAGCCTACAGCAGTGCCCCCCCCCATAACAGATCCAGCCTACAGCAGTGCCCCCCCCATAACAGATCCAGCCTACAGCAGTGCCCCCCCCATAACAGATCCAGCCTACAGCAGTGCCCCCCCCATAACAGATCCAGCCTACAGCAGTGCCCCCCCCATAACAGATCCAGCCTACAGCAGTGCCCCCCCCATAACAGATCCAGCCTACAGCAGTGCCCCCCCCATAACAGATCCAGCCTACAGCAGTGCCCCCCCCATAACAGATCCAGCCTACAGCAGTGCCCCCCCCATAACAGATCCAGCCTACAGCAGTGCCCCCCCCCATAACAGATCCAGCCTACAGCAGTGCCCCCCCATAACAGATCCAGCCTACAGCAGTGCCCCCCCATAACAGATCCAGCCTACAGCAGTGCCCCCCCATAACAGATCCAGCCTACAGCAGTGCCCCCCCATAACAGATCCAGCCTACAGCAGTGCCCCCCCATAACAGATCCAGCCTACAGCAGTGCCCCCCCATAACAGATCCAGCCTACAGCAGTGCCCCCCCATAACAGATCCAGCCTACAGCAGTGCCCCCCCATAACAGATCCAGCCTACAGCAGTGCCCCCCCATAACAGATCCAGCCTACAGCAGTGCCCCCCCATAACAGATCCAGCCTACAGCAGTCCCCCCCCCCATAACAGATCCAGCCTACAGCAGTGCCCCCCCCCATAACAGATCCAGCCTACAGCAGTGCCCCCCCCCATAACAGATCCAGCCTACAGCAGTGCCCCCCCCATAACAGATCCAGCCTACAGCAGTGCCCCCCCCCATAACAGATCCAGCCTACAGCAGTGCCCCCCCCCATAACAGATCCAGCCTACAGCAGTGCCCCCCCCCATAACAGATCCAGCCTACAGCAGTGCCCCCCCCCATAACAGATCCAGCCTACAGCAGTGCCCTCCCATAACAGATCCAGCCTACAGCAGTGCCCCCCCCCATAACAGATCCAGCCTACAGCAGTCCCCCCCCCATAACAGATCCTGCCTACAGCAGTCCCCCCCCCATAACAGATCCTGCCTACAGCAGTGCCCCCCCCATAACAGATCCAGCCTACAGCAGTGCCCCCCCATAACAGATCCAGCCTACAGCAGTGCCCCCCCATAACAGATCCAGCCTACAGCAGTGCCCCCCCATAACAGATCCAGCCTACAGCAGTGCCCCCCCATAACAGATCCAGCCTACAGCAGTGCCCCCCCATAACAGATCCAGCCTACAGCAGTGCCCCCCCATAACAGATCCAGCCTACAGCAGTGCCCCCCCCCATAACAGATCCAGCCTACAGCAGTGCCCCCCCCATAACAGATCCAGCCTACAGCAGTGCCCCCCCCATAACAGATCCAGCCTACAGCAGTGCCCCCCCCATAACAGATCCAGCCTACAGCAGTGCCCCCCCCCATAACAGATCCAGCCTACAGCAGTGCCCCCCCCCATAACAGATCCAGCCTACAGCAGTGCCCCCCCCATAACAGATCCAGCCTACAGCAGTGCCCCCCCATAACAGATCCAGCCTACAGCAGTGCCCCCCCCATAACAGATCCAGCCTACAGCAGTGCCCCCCCATAACAGATCCAGCCTACAGCAGTGCCCCCCCATAACAGATCCAGCCTACAGCAGTGCCCCCCCCCATAACAGATCCAGCCTACAGCAGTGCCCCCCCCCATAACAGATCCAGCCTACAGCAGTGCCCCCCATAACAGATCCAGCCTACAGCAGTGCCCCCCCATAACAGATCCAGCCTACAGCAGTGCCCCCCCATAACAGATCCAGCCTACAGCAGTGCCCCCCCCATAACAGATCCAACCTATAGCAGTGCCCCCCACAAGAGATCCAGCCTACAGCAGTGCCCCCACCATAACACAGAATGTCTACAACAGTGCCCCACATAATGTTTTTGTAATGTGCCATGCTATTGTATTGTCATGCTGCTGCTGTTACGAGGACACCACTAGATGCCTGTTTTTCCTATCACTGTTGCTAGATGTAATAGGGACATTTATATCCTATTCTCTTAGTCCTATAGTCCTGAGTCCCATAGTAATAATCGGAGCAGTTGTCATGTATGTGCACTTCTGTTTCATTCATGTAGGGGACTCCGGGACCCTCTTTCTTGTGATCAGTGAGGGTCTTGGTGTCAGAAGTATTTCCATATCCCGTTGTACAAGGGATAAATGGAATGGGAATCTATGTGCAGTACAGCAGATGACGTAAGGGGGGGGGGTTGTTACGAAAATCACCTATTATAAGGTGGCTTTTTGTCAGGGAACTTTTTCTTTTTTTATACTACGTGACATTTCCACCTCTTTTCCACCATTAAGAGATGTAATTCATCCAATTACATTATTATTTGTCTTTTCCAGCTGGAAAATTTCGCCTGACCCCTGAGAATATCTATCTGCTGCACGATGAACTGGACAAATCCCTAGGGAAGGTGACGCTGAAGCTGGGAGGGAGCGCAAGGTGACTCGCTTTACAGTGATCAATACCTGTCCGCAGAGCTGTGATCTGGTGTCACCATTGGTTGGAGGAGAAGCTGAGCGTCAGGATAACTAATTTTCCTTAATCATATTTAGTATTTTATTGAACTGTGGAGAAAACATGACACACGGGCTTTTGCTAAAAACTTTTTGCATAAAAAATACAGGAAAAATCATAGACAAATATGTATCTCAGGTTTCAGCGACTCCCCCTCATTCCTATACTGCCCTCAAACAGAGACCTGGTAGATCTACTTTAAAGGAGCTGAACTTGAGGTCATCACCTATTTGTTAACTTGTTCCCTGCTGTGTGGCTGCAGTACAGCTCTGTAGTGTGACTTACCCTTGTTTCATCTGTGTCTTATCTAGGGGCCACAATGGCGTCCGCTCCTGCATCGACCACCTGAAGACAGATGTAAGTCTTGCAGCAGACGCCCCTTTAAGTACGCCTGCCTTTACTTATGTTGTAAATTTTACGTTACCCTATTTTTTTCTCGGCAGACGATGATCAGACTTTTGATCGGTATCGGACGTCCCTCCGACAAGTCTTCAGTGACCACATATGTACTTGGACGCTTCACGAAGACTGAGCAGGAGATGCTGCCCCCAGTACTGGACAAAGGTCTGGACTTATTACTTGGACACATCCAAAAAAGAACTCAGGCCCCTAATTCTGTGACAAAGGCTGGACCAGTGGAAAACCGCATATGATGGTAGCTACAACCTAGAATAATCAATTGATAGACTGATAGCTGAAGAGGAGCTGCCTGTGGTCCGGCGGAAGCAGACGATTATACTATTTGGACCACCATCATCAGAGCGTAACCTTCTAGATGTCAGACCCCCTGTGATGTGCATTGATAGGATATATAATTGATTTGACCTCAATGCAGCAAGTTGAAGAACCTCTTTACAGCACATTAGAATCACTATTGTATCTTGGGAAGTCGACTTGAAGAGGCTTCACAGATGGGAGCAATGTGTAGCTATAAATAGGTTATTGAATGGTTAAAGGAGTTTTCCCACAAAAAAGTCAGGCCCTATCTACTAGGCATGACCCTCTGCAATCTCCATCAGCTCCATAGAGGTGAATGGAGCCAAACGGACATGGAGGTGATCTGTAGGGTTCTCATCACTGAGACTCCCACCTATCAGCAAGTAAGGCCCTATCCCACTATTTTGCGGGGAAACCCCTTTAAAGGAACTTGCATGGTAAAACAAGTGCTGTGTTATGTCAGGGGGTGGAGCGTGACACAGGCCCCAGGCAGAACTACTCTCAATGTCCCACATTCATCAAGCAATCTGCGTAGACTTGTTGCATGTGTATTTATGCAGTGTTTCCGACAGTATTGTGTCAGGGCTGCACTATACACGTTGCAACACAATACTGTGCATCTAAAAGGGCGTCCCGGTGTGTATAAAGTTAGTTTAACGGGGGTGCACCACAATTATGTCTAAGTACAGCAGAAAAATTGGTGCACTCACTTTGGGTGCCCGAAGAGTGCGGCAGATTCCTGAAGATCATGTGAAATGTGAACAAAGTGCAGCCTAACTTATTCTTATCAAAAGTTCTTATTCTTATCAAAAGTTAGTTTTAAATGAAAATGAATAATTCAAAAGAAAGTTATCTCTTCTATATTGTCTTCCATTGTTACTCCGCTAGGTTAGGGGTTCACGCCCTAGATACACGGGGTCGCCTGTGAGAACAGGAGGTTGGGTGGCTTATCCACTAGTTTATATTGCTACTGTTTGTTTCTACATATGTACTAAGATGAAGTTTATTGTCATTTAGCCATGAGAAGGGCATTGCCGGGCGGTGTGGAGGAGATTCCTGGGAGCGGTTTTTGTTTTGGGAGATTTCGCTCTTGGCTTAGTGTAAGCAGGTCCTGCAAGTAGAAGGTGGAAATGTGTAAGATCTATATAAAATACATTTAAAGTACATTTCCTTGGCGCTCTCATTGAGACCTACCTTTGCTAGGGCAGGGTGGGCTTGTACTGGACCAAGCTTTGTGGTTCTGGATAACATCCCAATCTTGCCGAGTACAGCACTGGAAACGTCTTGTCTTGGCACCAGTCCTAGATCTCCTATATGATAATGAGGGGTCACACCAGGACCCTTCAGGGTCGGGGAGACTGTCCGCCTAAAGGGTAACAAAATGAACTTACTAAGTATATGGAAAGAAATGAAGAGGCCACAACCACATTTACAGTAAGAATTACACTGTATTGGATGGACTTGGTAGCTGAAGAAATACTTCATAATAATCTCCATGTACCTCCGGTGTGGTGTCAGGTGCTCCACATAGTGTGTGTCGTTACTCTGGAATTCATTTAGGGCCGGGCCCAGTCCTAGAGCGGCCGCGCTGTTCAGGAGCACCAGAAGACTGTGCAGCATCTGGTTGCGTCTTGCAAGGGATTCAACTTGTTTGTCATCTTCTTCCTCCTCGCTCAACTTCTCCTGCAAATGCACAATATAGTGGTATATGTGGGCTGTCACTGTGGATTGTGGGCTGTGACTGTGTTCTGTTCATATACTGTGACTGTGAACATATATGTTCCATGGAATCAGTAAGAATATTGGACTCCTAATGGACAGAGAAATCTAGTGCTTATGCAAGGGAATATGTGCTGGATAAGAGATGGGGGTCCCTTAAGGACATGATGCACTTATAGGTAATTTTATTGGAAGCCTGTATCCTCTGCCAGTCATCTGTGTGTAGCCCTGGCAGGTCTTATAATGTACAGCCGAGTGCTTGTGTCCCTTTGTTCTATTGATTTTTAGGGATCTGTGCACCCAGACCTGCACCAGTCAACATTTGCCTTGGGACTATCACAATGTGCCTTACACTGAACTTCATACCATGAGCATGTCTTTCAGAGAAGCCGCTGCCCGACTTAGGACTTTCTCCACTGATCGCCTCTTCTTCACCTCGTCCTCTAGTTGTCTGTTGGTTTTGTTTGTCTCCTCCATGAGTCTTTGCACCTCTTCCTCCATGAACGTCATTCTCTGCCTAGAGGGAATCCACACCCTGTTATTTACAGCATATTCTACCTACATCGTGTAATGTCCGTACTCCACTCCTATAGCCATTACAGGCAGAATCAGACTCCATCATGGCCCAGATTTATTACAGCCTTTGTACTAGTTTTCTGTGTGAATTTTTAGTGGAAACTGCTTGCACCTGTATTCATAAAGTGTCCGAGACACATCTGTGTCATGGCTTCACTATTCCTAACGCGACACAAAATTCTGCAAGCAGTGTCCAACAAAAGATTCATGAAGAACGTGCACCACAAATCCTGAATCTGGCGCCTTCTGCACTATACACAGGCAAACTGCAAATTTTTTGATAAATCTGGACCAATGTGTTGTCTTCAACCATGGAGACGTAAGGATTAGGGCTAGAACCATATACCAACACAATAGCAGCCATGCCTTCCCTATTTACATGTCCTGATCATTCTCAGGTTCCTTACCTCAGGGCTTGTGCTTCTTCTTGAAGGGACTGATGCTCCATGTGCAGATGGTTCAGGTCCTGCTCCTTCTGAATGGCCACGTCTAGCATTGCCTGCTGCTGGTTACACTTCTCAGTCAGCATACGGATCACCTATAACACAGAATACGTTATTCAGTAATGATGTAGTTAATTCCTACTCCTCCCTAAGTTTAGGGGATCACATTTGCCAAATGAGTGCCCTGAGAGCAGAGCTGGCAGCATGGCTGATGGGTTGATGTAGTCTCTGGATTTAATGGTTACAGCTTTTTTGTGATTATGTGACACAAGCATTGCCACAAACAGATGTCAATTGAGTTGGTGTAAGAGGGATTGTCCAGGTGAACGCACCCAATCTAACTTTCGTGGGGATAGGAGGGACGCAGGCTAACACTAGGCAGGACATATGACAATACATGTGTCCTTTCAAGTAGCAAATATCATGCATGGGTAAGATTCTGATGAACAGGTCTGGCACCATACTCGCTGGACATCAGGTGGATAGTATCGTCCCGCCAGCATGCAGTTACCTCTCTCCATGCAGAGATGAAATGGAAGAGTATGTCCGAACAAGACCTATAACATAGTGTTGCATCATGCATTCCACCTTTGAGGGCTACACTCTATTGGGTGGCGGTTGTGAAATCCTAACCATTGACACCTTGGGCTTTTACCTTCTGGTTGCTGAGGTTGTTCCTCACATACTCCTTCTCATTCTCCTCAAGCATCTCCAGCTGTTTCCTCAGCTCCGCTTCATGTTCCTTCAGCTGGTCGTTCTCTTGGATCAGCTCTAGGCTCTTTTCAGACATTTTGGCGAGCTGTGAACTGATGGCTACATTCTCACGGATCGCACGCTTTGTGGTCTCCGCCATCTGATCGTTTGATACTCTGCGGAACTCAGCTGCCACAGTGTTCACCTTCTGCACCATTTCCTTCTTCAATCTAAGAAGATATCCATCTCAAATATTAATAATACCCCCCAGAGGCTACGATAAAGCCCCCATGTATCCAGTCAACTGCCCTTATTTCCCCGGTAGCACCTTATATCTGGGGAACGTCTGTTGTGTGATCTTTAACCAAGTTAACTAATTTACCATTTAATGCATACTGAGGGGTGCAACTGTTTGCTAATAGAAGATAAACCACTACCTGACAATAACTTATTCTCCTCATGTTGCTGAGAACAAATGCACCCTCGGCTGAGTCCAGCATGCATGTGCTTAGGTTAGGCTTGGGAGGAAAGGTTTTCAGTCAAATGAACGTTAGGCTTTCCATTTCTGTTCCGATAAAGGGGATAGCTGAGCTGTGGAGGGCCAAGTCTTAGTGACGTCTTTTGCCCCTGGCTGGTCTAGTGTGAACAGTTGTGTAAGGAAATCTTAGGGTTACACTATATGGATTCTCGGATAAGGATGAGTGGTGCCCCATGTTACGGAGCACTGACCTGTCCTTGTCCTGCACGGCCTTCTTCTCCAGCTTGTACATCATGTCTTTGTGCTCTTCCTCCTGTTTTATTAACTTTTCCTCCAGTGCTGCAAACTTGGCCATCAGATCTTCTTTCTGCACCCTGAACTCTTCCAAGGAGGCCAGCTTACCCGCTGACAGTAAGGAAACAACAGTAAACTGAGGATATGCCTGGATTAACAGGAGCCTTATGTTACAGCTAAAAAAGAGTAATTCCCGTCTCAAAAATGTAGGAGCATTTTTGTTTGTGTATATTGATGACTTGTAAAGAAGTGGATGGAGAGGACTGCACAAACATGGCCGCCTCTACATTCACAGCAGTGGGGGTGATATGCCACACATGTCCCTGGTGGTCATATACCCCTTCTGTGTGTCCCCCATCAAAACCAATTGTAGTCATGTGAAACCTCATACTGCAGTCACACCTTTGATGACTGTATAGAGTGTGAGCTCTATGGCTTAGTACCCAGACCATTACCTAGCAGCATGTTCTCCGATGTCAGTTTTTCCTTGGTCTCCTGGAACTCGTGTGTCACCCCTGCCAGCTGCCCCTCATAGGCCTCCTTCTCGGCATCCTTGGCCTGCTGCAGTCTGGACAGCTGCTCGTTGAGGTCTGCTATCTCATCCATGCGCTGGTTCAGGGTGCGCTTCAGGAAGGACACAATCTCCTTCTTGTCGCTGGAAAGTTGGTCGAACTGTGACTGGAAGAAGTCCTCCTTTGCACAGATTTCGTCCCATTTCTTTTGGTATCTGATGAAAAAAAATCCAATGATAAGTGGAAATCACTGAAAAATTTCGGATTGCTGGGACCGCCAGCGACCATTAGAACAGGGGTCACAAGTTTCTTCAAAACCGCCCCATAATGAATCTGATCTATTAGACTTCTGAGATGCCTTATTAATCCTAATTACTAGAGAAACGACACAGGAACCAATCCCCCAACCATCGGATGAGACGGTCCTAGATTTTGGTGTGTGACCCAGTGTCAGAAGGTGGGGGAGAGGGATACAAAAGGGTTTACTATAAGTGGGGGCTACAGAAAAGTGAGGGGATTACTAGTGAGGGCTAAAATAATAGGGCCCCTTTTTTATGTGGGGATACAAAAACATATTGCAGTGCGCTACACATATTTTGTCCCTCACATCGTCCCCCCACACCTGGGATCAGTAGCTCATATGCTGTCACTTAGTTTATAAATAAAGTTATTTAAAAAAAAAAAAAGTGATATAGTGACAATCTATATATAATTATGTGCGGATTTTTTTCAATTAAAATAACTTTATTTATAGTGTCCTGAGGACAGACAGCGTTTCAGCTGCTGCAGAACCTCTTGATGTTGTCACCTCTCCAGGCGGCCCTCTAGGTCCCGGATCTGGAGCAGGTAGTACTCCTTGCTCTCCTCGGTGACGGGCTCGGTTTTGGGCTTGTCCCCCGGTTTCTCCTTCTTCCCGGCGGCGCTCGATTTCCCCTTCTTCTTCTTGGGCGGCATCGTGATAGGTGTACACTGACCGCAGCGTCCTGCTGCTAAGCAACTCGCCCCGCCCTCTAGCACGCCCCCGCACGCCCCTGTGGGCGGGGTGTAGGGCGGTGGAGATGCCATGCTGGCAGCACTGGGACACCCGGCCTCCTCCTAGTCCACTCCACTATTAGGGAATGACGTTTCCAAGAATACTTTCTGTATCAATTCTTCAAGATCTCTGCTGGCTTTCAATCAAGGAACCTCAACGATTATGACACTACATTACACCATGGCAGTGACACACCAAGAACATCAATAATACAAATTCTTCCCTGTAGGACATTCCCTTTAAATCTAATAAGAGTGAAGCTTTAGAAGTGTACCCTGCAATAGGTGGTAGTAGGTATAGGATACATATCTATATTATAGATATGTATATAGGAAGTCCCTGGGTTACGTATAAGATAGGTTCTGTAGGTTTGTTCTTGAGTTGAATTTGTATGTAAGTCGGAACTGTATATTTTATAATTGTAACCCCCAGACAAATTTTTTTTGTCTCTGTGACAATTGGTTTTTAAAAATGTTGGATTGTCATAAGAATCAGGATTAACAATAAATCTTCATTACAGACACCAGTGATAACTGTTATAGCTGATTATTGTAGCCTAAGGAAAAAGTACAGTAAATTACCAATATCCAGAGGTCTGTTTGTAACTAGGAGTCGTCTGTAAGTCGTTGTTCTTAAGTAGGGGACCAAACTTTAGTGAATTGATTGATACCTTTTTCTGGAAGAAACTGCTATGTTTAACCTATATGTAAGTATGAATAAATCTATACAACTGCAAGTACAGTATGCATAAATGTAATGATTCAGGATGGAAGGATATATGTATAGATATGTATGAATGTTAGTATGTATACATGATAGTGTATGCTGGATGTATTGCATGACTGCACGTATATAAGTATGCATAAATGTAAATTTTATGAAGATATAGGGGTGTGCATGAATGTATGTATGAATGTAAGCATATATGTAACTAATATATAAATGAAAGTGTCTATGGCTGTATATACATATACGAGTGTAGTTGTGCATGTATGTATGTACGAGTGCAGTTGCGCATGTATGTATGTACAAGTGCAGTTGCGCATCTATGTATGTGCGAGTGCAGTTGCGCATGTATGTATGTACGAGTGTAGTTGCGCATCTATGTATGTGCGAGTGCAGTTGCGCATGTATGTATGTGCGAGTGCAGTTGCGCATGTATGTATGTGCGAGTGCAGTTGCGCATGTATGTATGTGCGAGTGCAGTTGCGCATGTATGTATGTACGAGTGCAGTTGCGCATGTATGTATGTACGAGTGCAGTTGCGCATGTATGTATGTACGAGTGCAGTTGCGCATGTATGTATGTGCGAGTGCAGTTGCGCATGTATGTATGTGCGAGTGCAGTTGCGCATGTATGTATGTGCGAGTGCAGTTGCGCATGTATGTATGTACGAGTTGTTATATGTTACATAAAATGAAGTTTGAATCATGACATTAACTTGACAATGGTCAGGGAACATGGCCGCTGTATCTAAGATGGCGAACAGTAGTCAAGATGGCGTCCGAAACCAGTACGACCTCCTTAACAATTCCCCCCTTTGAGCTTTGCTGGCCTGTAACTCCATCCTGAGCGACCTCCTCAAGCTCCAGGTACCCACAGGTAGGCTAAGCCCGTACCTGCTGGACTTGTTAACTCTTCACCAGATCCCCTGGAGGCTGGTCACTCAGGGGTTACAGGCCCGCACACTCAAATCACATCACTGAGTTCCCATAGTCCATAGGTTTGTAAACAGGCAGCATCATCCTCCGCTCCGGGCACTTCTCCTGTCGTGGACGGACATCTGGGACATGGTGGACTTGATGAGGGGGACCACACAACACGCAATAAGTGACAAGAGCAAAATCACAATCCCCAATATAACCCCCACTTACAGGAAACCCTTCCAATCCCCCAACCACAAAGTGAAGGACAAAGTGTCCACCCCAGAGTTTCTCTTGAGTTCCCTGGACAGTCCTTCAATCTTTTCACAAGCATGGGTAATGGATCCATAGGGGGCGATGTCATCTGGGATGTATATGCGACAAGCCACTCCCACCATCTTACAGACTCCTCCCTTCTCAGCAAGGGTCATGTCCAAAGCCATGCGGTTCTGGGAAGCATCTCCGATATAATTCACAAATTTCTGTTGATTACAATAAAAACAGTTACCCAACCAACATCTTTGCTCATAGCTCTCTGGGGAATAATGGACTCTAGACCTGCCCATATCTGATTGTGGGCCTTGTACTCATCTGGGACCCCCCTTGGTGCTCCCACTGTATCTATATAAACGTTGTCATCTAGGGGCTCCTCTCAGACCTCCAGAATCCTTTGGGATTCTCTACCTTTTCTTTATGCGTCTGATCAACCTTATCCCTGGGGATCACGAGGAAGGAATGCACAAGTTTTATCACCGTACACTCACCTTCCCAGCCTCTAGGCCTGACCTGACTCTCCTATCCCCACAAATCCTGTACACATCAGACACTGCTAATACAGGGTTACCTGTGCTCTCAATGTTAAAGAAGGTCATTGTCGTGTTGCACCAACCGTAGGTAAAGTCTCCTACCCTGAGGGCATCCTGGTCAGCCCTATAGATACAGTGATAGGCATGGTTGGGGTGTCCCTGAGCATACAGTCAGTCAGAAGAGACCAGCTAGCAAGAAGAATAGGTTAATCTGCAATAGAAAGCATGGAAGCGTGCTGACTTCCCTCTAGCTTCACAGACGTGGCACTGGTCAGCAGGACTTGGAAAGGACCATCGTAGCAGGGCTCCAGACTCTCTCTCTGGTGTCTCTTTACCACCACGTAGTCTCCAGGCTTCAGGTTATGCGTCCTGAGGTCTCTATCTGCATCTGAAAAGGAATCAGAAACACTTTTGTCGACCTTTTTCAAGGCCTGGCTCAACTGTCTGGCATGTTCCACCTGGTTTCCTGCCATCATCTCTAGGGTCTGTGGGAAGTAGGGGCCTAGTCTGGGTGCACAGCCAAAAAGTACTTCAAAGGGGGACAATCCCATCTTTCTGTTGAGTGTGGTCCTAACTGAATGATGGTCAGCAGGAAAGCACTCGGGCCATGGTTTCCCTGTTACTTCCATGGCCTCCTGGATCTCTAACTTAAGAGTGCCGTTTAGTCTTTCAATCCCACCACTAACTTGGGGATGCTAAGGGGTGTTCAGGGCCTGTTCTACACCCAGGAGGGACAAGGTTTCAGGTCTTTACCTGTCCAGTGAAGTGGGTTCTGCGACCGGACTCTATGGTCTCTGGAAGTCCAAACCTGCAGAAAAATCTCACTCACCAACTTCTTGGCTGCAGCTCTGGCAGTGGCCTTGGTCATGGGAGAAGCTTCTGGCCACCCTGGAAAGAGATCAATGCACACAGGCACGTATTCCTACGCACCACTTTTTGGTAGCTGGATAAAATCCATCTGCAGTCTCTGGAAGGGATACAGCAGCTTGGGTGTCACCTTCTGTGGGGTCTTTACCACCTTACCCGGGTTGTGGCGGGCACAGACTATATAGGCTTTCACTAGTCTAGTGACAGGGGAAGTAACGCCCGGGGCAAACCACTTGCGGTTTATGTGCACTAGCATGGCTGTTTTGGATATGTGTGTGTGTACGTGGGCTACTTGACTTACTGTCGGGTGCAGGGCTCTGGGCAGGCACACCCTCTCTCCCAGCATCCAGGTCCCATCGGCATCTGGGCTCCAGCTTTCCTCCACACTTCCTTCACTTCTGATGACACTCGGGCCACCAGGGACTGGAACACCTGTGGATCAAACTTTTAGCTCAGAACTCACCGCTGAGACTTCAGGACAGTCTCTGGGCTCCATCGGTGCAGCTGCCTTCGCCATCCCGTCAGCCACATACTTGCCCTTGGCTTGTGGAGTTACCAAATTGTGTGTGCTTTTCCTTTTATTATCCCCACCTCTTGTGGAAGTAAGAGAGCATCCATGAGCTCTATAACCAGCGTGCCATGCTTAGAGGGGGTCCCTGCAGAGGTGAGGAAATCTCTAGCCTTCCATATGGGTTCATAGTCGTGTTTAGACCCCAGAACTATACCTTGAGTATAGATGTTTGTCCTTTTACCTTTCACCAGCTGTAGCGCTTCCCTGAGTGCCATCACTTCACCTCCTGCGTTGACCTGTGTGGAGGGAGTGGTTCTGCTTGTACTACCTCATGTGCGCCACTGACCACTGCATATCCAGTGTAGAACCGTCTGTCTTCTCCTGGAGACCTGGAGCCATCTATGAGAAATAAAACTCAACATCTGGGTTAATTAGCCTTCTCTCCCCCCTCTCTGAATCCTGGAAGACTGGCGATAGAATGAAGGATTCAGAGCTGTGCACCTTATCAGTGTATCCTGGGGCATCAGGAGTGCACACTGGAGTCTGAGCTGTCTGGCCTTTGCTCAGATGCTTGGGCTGTACTTGGGTGAGGATACTGTGCAAGGTATGTGGGGTTTGCACTGTAACTGAGTGATCTAGGGTCTAGGATCAGCTCATTGGCCTTGCTGAGCAGATTGCTGGCTGCAGCTACTGACACATGAGGGGCGGAGTCTAACCGGACCTAATAGTGGGCCACTGGGGAGGCCACCACGTTCCTGGGCTAAGACACCTGTCTCCTAGATACTCCGTGCAAAATAAAATAAAAGGTCTGGCTCAGTGGCATGTGCCCAGGGCCAGGGCAGACAGAATTTGCCAGCTTAAGGCTATGGAATGCATCAACTGCCTCCTGACTAAGGGCAAATGGGGAAGAGGCAATGCAGTCAGAAAGGGGCAGCATTGGGCTGGGGGCAGCAGACCTTATCCTAGGCCTGCAGGAGCTGGCCAGTCCTAGAAACATGTGAAGAGGCTTAGGGCCTCAGGACAGGGGCACATTCTGGACTGCCAGCTTTCTTTCCTCTGTCAGGTGTCTGCCTGTGGCTGAGAAGCAGTGGCGTAGGAAGACTACCTTCTCCTGGTAGTACTGGAGTTTGTCTCAGGAAACTTTACAACCCTTCTGGAACAGAAAACACATAAGGTCAATAAATGCATCCTGGCAAACAAAAACAGTAGGTCATCCGCATACTGAAAAGGAGAACATCCAGTAAGGGGCTAGTCTGCCAGTCTACTCCCTGTAGGGCCGTGGGGTATTGGCTGGGTGAGTTTTACCCCCTTTGTGGGAATCTACATCAGGTATACTGGAATACTGAACTGGTAAAGGCAAATAGGTACTGGCAATCCTCATGTAGGGGCACAGAGAGGAAAACATTTGCCAAATCAATAACAGTGAATAATATGTCACTCTCAGGGACTGCTGCCAGTTTGGGCTAGGGACCACTGGGCTTCGGTACACTCATTGGCAGCTTAGAGGTCATGGACCATGCTACATGTATCCGGCTGTTCTTTCTGAGTCTTTTCTTGACCGGAAATGGGCTAAAATCATCATCGGACTAGCAGAGGAGAGTTCTACAATGAAAGGCGATAACTCTGTGTGGGGGGCTGTTCAGAAGGGGGACTGTTCTCGCTAACATCCTTGTCCGTAACCACCCCCCCTTGTCTTGCCCTGTGGGGGCCGTCTCCGCCACTCACTACAGTAATATCTCCTCCCCGCAACGCCCACTTGGGTCGGTCGGTTGAGACTTCCGGAGATGCTGTCAATCTCACTTTAGCGTGGTCTGTGAAACATCCTCTATTCCCTCTGAACGTCAATGTGTCAGAGTCCCTCCACCACATCTCCAGCCCAGTGTTCTGTGCTTCCTATAAAGTTCTGGCCAGACTCCAACGTCTCAATAAAATCCAGGTACACTTAAGATGGTTTTTAATCAAAAAGGAACAAAAGTCAGTCATAGGCTCTGTAATACAGTTGGGGGGCTCGTTCTTGCTTAGTCTGTTCATGGGGTACACAGGAGGACATCACATCATTCTGTATCTCTGTTCCACAACCAAATAACTTCCTTCAAGTCTTTTTTAGATTGTCAGGGAGAACTCTAAACGCAGCGATCTACCCCTCCCAAATGTGAATGTTCTCACTAGCCTGTAAACCACAAGATAACAGAACACAGATTCCAAGCAACTTAATATGGAGAAATTCAGTTTTCCGTGAGCATCAAGGTCACTATCGTCTCTCTCGTAGATAAGACAGACACAGCACATGTCAGTTCTTCACAAAACAAAACGCAGCTCCAACAGCCCCCACCCTTCTGTTAACCCCTTAAATGCCAGAAAGCAGGTACCGGAGACATTGTAACACTTTTTATAGTAATTTTTCTCTAATTGTCGGGATCAATAAATTTTAATAATACTCAAACAACCTCCATCCCTCACTCCAAGACCCCTAGCAGACGCCCGAAACATGGTCAGCTGTTTTCCTACAAAGCCCCACAACAGCTTTTATGGCTGCCAACAGCAATCAACTTCCATCGACTTGAAGGGAATATAACTTAAAATGGCCGCCACTGAAAAATAAACTGACTTAAGATGGCCGCCACTGAAGAATGGTAGGGCGTGTCATCTTCTCTAACCACCAGATACAGGGGTGGAGTCTGGATTACAGGGGCCATTTTTCACTCCAAGGAAAATATAATAAAATCTCTTTTTCTCAAATTCTTTCCACATCAAAAACTTTGAAATGTCCCTTATCGCCTGTCTCTTTCTTCATTGGGCACTCTGAAGGATTCCTGTCACTCTGTCCTGGTCCGTCCGTCAAAGTCAGAGGCTATAAGTGTCTGTTTCCAAATCTGATCAAGTTTTCTCACTTGTACAATCATCAGATCATCTGACACATCCCAAAAAACTTCAAACCTTCAATACTTTCATTTCAACACAAAACTACCAGCCCTTATGTCCGATCATGTCAACTTGCACTTTTCCATCAGTCCTACTTAACTCAACAACCTTCTGTCTCTGTGCATCTTTCCCCTTCATGTGGGACACAATCTTCCTTCTTGCCTGCAATGCACTTGGCTCTATTCCAATTCACTACTCATCAAAAGTGTCCATAACCACAATACTGTCAAAGGAACCTGTCCCCACAGACTCAAGAGGGTCTCACAACGGATGCCGACACCTCGATTTACTGACCCCAAAGAAACTAGACACCTGAGTCTTCCACAAAGGACCCTAGACTAAGGCTATATTCACACTGCCGTTGCCCGCCCGTACCGTACCGTAGCGGGCAACGGCAGTGTATGGGGAGAGGAGGAGGAGGTGAGCGCAGCTCACCCCCGCCCCTCTCCATAGCAACATATGGCGCACGGCGCCGTATTACGGGAAAAGATAGGACAGGTCCTATCTTTTTCCCGGGTACGGAACGGTACGGTGCCGCACGTGTGCGGCACCGTACCGCTCCCGTAGGGTGCCGTGCGCCCATAGGAGTGTATGGGGGACGTATATCGGCCGTATATACGTCGGCCGTATATACGTCCCCCATACGTTCGTGTGAATATAGCCTAAGTCACTGCCTGACTGGACTGACGCTAAACTAAGTCACTGCCCTCAGACTGACCCTGCAGGTCCACAAGGGACTCTACGCTAGATCACTGCCTGACTAGACTGACTCTCAGGTCACTGTCCTCAGACTGACTCTCCAAGTCCCTCTCCTTCAGACTCGACTAGTTCTTAGTCATACAAGACCGCTCAGACTCCCAAAGAAAGTCTGTGGGCAACCCTCAATGACAAAACTGTATCATTGACACTATGACAATCACAACAGAATATCTACCACTTTAGCACTACGGACCCCTAAGGGTTACTCTTCCCTGTCTCACAGCTTCAGCTAACATCACAGACTGTCTGACCATTTGTCACTGTCCGGTCTCTGTCCATCACCTTACAAAGTGGTTCTTTGCCAAAAACTCTGAGCTTAGGTTACAGTGAACAACAGTGGCAAATACATAACACAGAGACAGTCTTACCCGGTCCATCCAACCAGTGACACAGAAGTGACATATCAAGGTAGACAATAAAAATTAATATCTTACCCTGAGAGCTCTCTGTTCAGTTCTGTTCACCAAGCCGGCGGGGACCCTTCACGGAGGCTGTCTCGGTGTTGTTGTTGTTTACTTCTAAGCCCACCCAGGGACGCCAAATATTGTTAGGGATTTTTATGCAGGGCCCCAACAGCCCTCTTGACTTTTGTAAGGTGAGTCCTAATTAACCCTTTGAGGGAGGATGAGATAGCTGCCGGCAGCGAGCTGACAGAGTAAATGAAAAGACACAGTCGGTCTTCCCATGCACTCAAATCACACTGTTTATTTCAAACAGATACAGCTATATTTTAACACATAGAGATCAGCATTTGGGGTGTTGATAAGACACTTAGATTCTATTGGCCATTATGCTTTTGTACCAGCACATTCTGGGAAAAATGACTGGGCCTTGTTTACAGCCATGCTTATCTACACAATGGCTCCTAGAAGCTTCTTCATAACCAAAATAAATAACAAGAATACAGAGGCCCGAAGGACGGTAAGAAATGCCAAGGATATTGTGAAAAGGCAAACAACAGTTTAAATGAGAAAAATAGCTGAATTAAAACATTTAACTCTATAGCTTCTAAGAGGGAAGCATACCACCCCCCCCCCAAGCTGGCCGCTGTATCTAAGATGGCGTCTGAAACCAGTCCGACCTCCTTAACAGAGTGCAGTGGCGCATGTATGTACGTGCGAGTGCAGTGGCGCATGTATGTACGTGCGAGTGCAGTGGCGCATGTATGTACGTGCGAGTGCAGTGGCGCATGTATGTACGTGCGAGTGCAGTGGCGCATGTATGTACGTGCGAGTGCAGTGGCGCATGTATGTACGTGCGAGTGCAGTGGCGCATGTATGTACGTGCGAGTGCAGTGGCGCATGTATGTACGTGCGAGTGCAGTGGCGCATGTATGTACGTATGAACGAGTGCAGTTGCGCATGTATGTACGTATGAACGAGTGCAGTTGCGCATGTATGTACGTATGTATGAGTGTAGGTGCACATGTATGTACGTATGTATGAGTGTAGGAGCACATGTATGTATGTAAGGCGCAGGCTCGGGATCATCCTGACGTCTAGTACACATCCCAGCAGTCGCCCCGCATGGTTTCCCAATTAGTAAATCTCTCTCCGTATCTGCAGCCAAGTGCGGCTCTGGGGGGATGGGGAACCGTCCAGATTTATGAGCGGCTGTAATTAGTACATAATTAATGTAAACCATAATTAACGCTGCTCACAGCGGGGCCGTTTCTAGGCAATGCATTTCCCAGTGAGAATCGCGCAACTTCAGCAACATTTTTTTTAAACGTCTCGGTAATTTGACTTTCAAAAGAGAAAGGAAAAAAAAGTTTAGCTTTTTTTTTTTACTTTTCCAGAAACAGCGCCCCCCTCTGTTCATTGGCTGTGGCCCCTGGCAATGGTGGGGGGGCCAAGTACAGCGCTGAAGTCGGCTACGTAGACAAGGCATTGAGTGAGGGTCCCCAGCAGTCAGACCCCTTGTACATTTGGTAGTGGGAACTATTGCCGGATTACTAGAAATTCTGGATGAAAGGAATTTACAGTAGAAGCTACTTTTTTATACCTATATATTATATTCAACAATAAGACGTCTCCATTAATACAGTGTTTTATAATAACATAATACAGAGTGTTTTTGTACGTAAACTTTATTGGTAACAAAATATCACAAACCTGAGATGTTACATGTGACCAGTGAATCTGCACTGAAGACATCGTAATCACTGGCAGCAATTTACAATTAAAGGGGATGTCCAGGATTAGAAAAAAAATGGCTGACTTCTTCCAAAACAGCGCCACATGCCTCCTGGGGGTGGTATCTGGTATTGCAGCTAGGCTCCACTGTCATGAATGGGACTGAGCTGCAATACCAGACTCCACCTGCTTTATAACCGTGGCGCTGTTACCTATGAGTAATCCTGTACTCCCCTATACAGACATAAATATGATTGTCACATTATTATATTATAGCTCTGTATTATATAGTTTTATAGTCTGAACCATGTAATATCATAGGTCTCCAGCTGTTGCAGTACTACAACCCCCAGGGCATGCTGGGAGCTGTAGTTTTGGAGGGTAACAGACAGGAGACCACTGATGTAAGTAATGATTGGGGATTCGATCATTGAGCTTATGTTTTTGTACAGTAACACAATGAACCTGAGCACCAAGTTATCACAAAGCTGCGGGACATCAATTGTGGGTTTCACCCAACTTTCCTTAAAGAGACCCTCACACCTCACCCGACTTGTACATACTGGTATTGTCTATGATATATTGTCTTAAAGGGGTTGGCCCAAGGGATAACTTTAAAACTTGGGACAGACTCGGTTGGCAAAACTGTTAAGATACATTACTACATGACATAGCCAGGCAGATTTTGCCATTCAGGAATCTGGAAAGTAGTGTGACGGTCTCTACGGGAGCAGCTTTCCCAGAAATAGAATTACTTGAATATAAAAAATGTTCATATTAGGTCTCCAGACCTGTTAGAAATTTGTGTCAGGTAAAGTGATAGCGCCCCCCGCAGTATACAAAGCTCCCCACACCCATATAAATCCATGTCCTATGTACAGTAATGCTACAGTGAATCTTGTAAACAGTTAAACTCCAGTTATGTCTATTGTTCTGACTCCATCCAACCCGATTTACTGTTAGATTTGTGGGATTAAACTTACAAAAACGGGGGGAAAATAGCTTTCTTCTGCCAAAAACAGCGCCACTCTTGTCGATTGGTTGTGTCTGGTATTGCAGTTCAACTCCTCTGAATTGAATCTGGCTAAGCTGCAATACCACAGATAACCTGTAACGACAGGTGGCAGTGTTTCTGATCACATCTAGGCCAAAGGTCCATTTGCTGCAGTATTTTGGAGGAGAGGTGAGGCACTTGGATGTCCAGGTCAGAGAATGGTGGATACAGCAGGTATGAATGGCACCTCAGTCTGCTGTTTGTTGTATGAATGGGGGATCTAAGGGAAATCTGAAAGATATAAGTATTTGATGGCAAAATAGATTGAATCAATTAACTATCTAGTGCCCAGTAGTAGAGATGAGCAAATTTAACTAGTTTCACTTTTCCAAAAATATTCAGATTTTGGGTAAAACTTTAACATTGGTCATGTACAAATTGAAACCAGGAAAAGTCAGGCCTCGGGTGCTAAGAGTTGAAAGACCCAGGCTAGTGGGGGTAGGATTTGCTTACTTCTAGTTGGGGTCATGGACCTTGGACGGGTCCTGACAAAAACATGATATTCCTTACATTTTGGGAAATTTGCTCATCTCTGCCAGTTATATGGCACTTCTCCCCTATCTGGGACTGTATGATGGAAGGAGAACAAGCTGCTGATCCCTGTACCAGCAGGGGGGGGGGCAATAATGTAAAAACTGCTGTGGTCTCCCACCGATCAAGTGACAATTTGCACACACAATGTCATAGTTCACCATCCGGATCACAGCTCATCCCGTGATCCGGACCGCAATCCACCATGAATCTTCCCCCGAGAGTCCTTGAGGGTCTTCTGCGATCCGCTCCAGTCTGTCCGCACGTTGTCGTCATCCCAGAGCGTGGACGTCTCCGTGTCACTTAACCAGAAGGGTTCCCCGGTGTAATGAGTGGGGAACGCGAGAAGAGGGTGCACAGAGAAAACCTTCAGATCCCGAGTAGGAAAGTGATTTTTATATTCTTTACTGTGAAATTGGAGAGAAGATGGATGAGTGATGAATTACACAGGGACACGGGAGGGTATGATGGCGGAGCAGCACCTACTTTGGATGTGTGTCTGACATGATGGGCAGGAACTCATCTACCGGGAGCATCTTGGAGAGGGGATCCGCATTGAGAAGCTTCTGGGCCCCCTGCAGGGAGATCATGTAACACAGGGTCCAGTACGAGTAGTCGGCTTCCACTAGATTCCTCACGGTTTCCACTGACTTCTCGGGATCTGTAGTCACTTGTTTCCGCCCAATGTATCTGCAACAGGAAGAGTATTCTACATCTAAGTACAAGGAGCGGCAAGGGCGACTCCTATGTTTACATGGATGATAGTTGCAGATCCCACAAATATCTGTAGAAGAGGGATTCCTTATCCTTTATCCTGCTGCCTCCAAGGAGACTATAACTATCAAGAAAATGAATTATGCCAACCTTCCTGGTCCAATCACTATGGCATCTGTTTCTTCTGTTTACAGTCTCAGCCCCGCAGAGATCCCTGCGTTCAGTCACTGGCCTCATAGTCACATCTGTTGTCACCATTCTATATGATGAGGCCAGTGAGTGACTGCAATCAACAATCATGGGATCATCACTACAGTCCGGCTTCGATCATCGGTATTGGGTTAGTGATGGGAATTCCGTCTCTTCTTAGTGAGTTGGCTCATTAGGCTCCGCTCACTAAGAAGAGTCGGCTCTTCTGGCTCCTGAACGGCTCCCTATTAAATATATAATAGGGAGCCACAGGTCAGTCAATCACCCCACACCGATCCACTTTTAACCCGATTTTATCGGGTTAAAAGGGACGTGGTGAGCCGCTTAGGGGCGGGGTTTAGAGAGCCATCACAACGCCGTTCACGTGAATGAGCCAGCTCTTTGTGTCAGCTGGTTCGCGAACGACCCATAACTAGATTTCGTGCCAAACATATATAACGGGGGGCAGAGTAGGATGAGTATCCTTTATTTTAGCAATGCCCTGCCTCCCAGGGGTTTACTAGTTAGCATAGAAACGCCCTTTAAGCTACAGTATCCATATGCTTACATAAGATCCCATTCAAGCTCGGCGGTGCGGACATCATTCAGAAGCCGGATCATCTTCCTCTTGAAATAAGATTCAAACCGTACGTCGTCTTCAAACACCAGAGTGACCTCCAGCTGCCGATCCACTATCTGAGATCAGAATGATAACATTAGCGCCCCCTATCCACTGAGACATCTTTATGTGATGTGATGGGAGGCGACAACTGGTATAGACAAGTGGTTGTCACTTACCACACTAATAAAGCTGATGATCTAACTTCAATAAAGAGATTATGGGGCTAGAAAGGGGGGTTGTAGGGGATATTCACTTAGGACCACTCCTTGGCTGGCCACCACATAACACTATGGGGCAGATTTACTTACCCGGTCCGTTCGCGATCCAGCGGTGCGTTCTCTGCGCTGGATTCGGGTCTGGCCGGGATTCATCAAGGTAGTTCCTCCGCCGTCCACCAGGTGGCGCTGCTGCGCTGAAAAGCATCTGAACGCACTCAAGTTCACCGAGCCGGACCAAGTGAAGGTAAGCGCGTCCCAAGCGACACTTTTATTGTTTTAAATGCGGCGATTTTTCCGAATCCGTCGGGTTTTCGCTCGCCCCCCCCCCCCCCCCGATTTCCGTCGCGTGCATGCCGGCGCCGATGCGCCACAATCCGATCGCGTGCGCCAAAATCCCAGGGCACTACAGGGAAAATCGGGGCAAATCGGAAATATTCGGGTAACACGTCGGGAAAACGCGAATCGGGCCCTTAGTAAATGACCCCCTATGTTTCATTACAGCTGTTGGGTTCAGCATCCAAAACGATTGATCTCAACTAATCACTCTCCAGTGTAACCTGCAGTAGGCACACATTTCTGCTAAGACACATAGGACATTACCTCTTGCCAGATCTTATAATGGCTGAGGAAACAGCCCACCTCCCCTTTTGTGAGGGTCCGACCAGAGAACGGATCATAGAATCCGGGCAGAAGGTTCACACCCAACTTCTTGATGTCGCTGCTGTTGAGAGCCCTAGAGGAGAGAAGAAAAGCTGCATGTACAATATCCATGGCCCATCTTCCCATGACATGTTGTCAGTAATATCTGTGCACTAGTTATACAGACATGTGGATGATATCTGCTTGACTGGTGCATTGTGACGTTACATTGCACCAGATCTGCAGAACCACATGGCACCGCTGTCTGATCTGATGAGTAGAGCAGGTTGCATTCAGCTCCGCTGACAGGTCTCACAGCAGCCATCCCTCTATCTCCTCCTTTTTGGTCCAACTCTGGTTACCCCTGGGATGCCTTATCTACTGTACAATACACAGCCCAGCTGCTGCAGAACCTGATGGATTGACATAAGGCTCTGCTCTTCCCTTCATAGACAGGTTGTGCAGCAGCTGCCAAAACTCTATGGAGACTGAACCATGTATATAATTCTGGAACTGTGATTTTTAATATTAAACACACCTTGATGGAAATTCACTGCTGACACGTCTGTAGATAACATTTGTATAAACATCACCTTGTGACAGATACAGAGATCAGCCGTTCTTTCCAGAGGCTTAACTTCTCACAGTTCACTTATGCCGGACGTTTATTCATACTTTACTACCTATGATTGACAGAAGTGTAATGCTCTCTCTAGGGGATAATAAGAAATTGCAGGATATCACAGTTCAGCTGCTGCAGAACATCCCAATACACACCTCAGCTGCCTTAGAAACTCATAATACAAACCTAAGCTACCACAGAACATTATAGTACACACCTCAGCTGCTGTAGGATATGATTATACACACTAGAGCTGCTGCAGAACATCATAGTACACACCTCAGTTGCTGTAGGATATCATTATACACACTAGAGCTGCTGCAGAACATCATAGTACACACCTCAGCTGCTGTAGGATATCATTATACACACTAGAGCTGCTGCAGAACATCATAGTACACACCTCAGCTGCTGTAGGATATCATTATACACACTAGAGCTGCTGCAGAACATCATAGTACACACCTCAGCTGCTGTAGGATATCATTATACACACTAGAGCTGCTGCAGAACATCATAGTACACACCTCAGCTGCTGTAGGATATCATTATACACACTAGAGCTGCTGCAGAACATCATAGTACACACCTCAGCTGCTGTAGGATATCATTATACACACTAGAGCTTCTGCAGAACATCATAGTACACACCTCAGTTGCTGTAGGATATCATTATACACACTAGAGCTGCTGGAGAACATCATAGTACACACCTCAGCTGCTGCAGGATATCATTATACACACTAGAGCTGCTGCAGAACATCATAGTACACATCTCAGCTGCTGTAGGATATCATTATACACACTAGAGCTGCTGCAGAACATCATAGTACACACCTCAGCTGCTGTAGGATATCATTATACACACTAGAGCTGCTGCAGAACATCATAGTACACACCTCAGCTGCTGTAGGATATCTTTATTCACACTAGAGCTGCTGCAGAACATCATAATACACAACTCAGCTGCTGTTGGATATCATTATACACACTAGAGCTGCTGCAGAACATCATAGTACACACCTCAGCTGCTGTAGGATATCATTATACACACTACAACTGCTGCAGCAGAACATCATAGTACACACCTCAGCTGCTGTAGGATATCATTATACACACTACAACTGCTGCAGAACATCATAGTACACACCTCAGCTGCTGTAGGATATCATTATACACACTAGAGCTGCTGCAGAACATCATGGTACACACCTCAGCTGCTGTAGGATATCATTAGACACACTAGAGCTGTTGTAGAACATCATAGTACACACCTCAGCTGCTGTAGGATATCATTATTCACACTAGAGCTGCTGCAGAACATCATAATACACACCTCAGCTGCTGTTGGATATCATTATACACACTAGAGCTGCTGCAGAACATCATAGTACACACCTCAGCTGCTGTAGGATATGATTAGACACATTACAGCTGCTGCAGAATATCATAATACACACCTCAGCTGCTGTTGGATTTCATTATACACACTAGAGCTGCTGCAGAACATCATAGTACACACCTCAGCTGCTGTAGGATATCATTATTCACACTAGAGCTGCTGCAGAACATCATAGTACACACCTCAGCTGCTGTAGGATATCATTATACACACTACAACTGCTGCAGAACATCATAGTACACACCTCAGCTGCTGTAGGATATCATTATACACACTAGAGCTGCTGCAGAACATCATGGTACACACCTCAGCTGCTGTAGGATATCATTAGACACACTAGAGCTGTTGTAGAACATCATAGTACACACCTCAGCTGCTGTAGGATATCATTATTCACACTAGAGCTGCTGCAGAACATCATAATACACACCTCAGCTGCTGTTGGATATCATTATACACACTAGAGCTGCTGCAGAACATCATAGTACACACCTCAGCTGCTGTAGGATATGATTAGACACATTACAGCTGCTGCAGAATATCATAATACACACCTCAGCTGCTGTTGGATTTCATTATACACACTAGAGCTGCTGCAGAACATCATAGTACACACCTCAGCTGCTGTAGGATATCATTATTCACACTAGAGCTGCTGCAGAACATCATAGTACACACCTCAGCTGCTGTAGGATATGATTAGACACATTACAGCTGCTGCAGAATATCATAATACACACCTCAGCTGCTGTAGGATATCATTATACACACTAGAGCTGCTGCAGAACATCATAGTACACACCTCAGCTGCTGTAGGATATCATTAGACACACTAGAGCTGCTGCAGAACATCATAATACACACCTCAGCTGCTGTTGGATATCATTATACACACTAGAGCTGCTGAAGAACATCATAGTACACACCTCAGCTGCTGTAGGATATCATTAGACACACTAGAGCTGCTGCAGAACATCATAGTACACACCTCAGCTGCTGTAAGATATCATTATTCACACTAGAGCTGCTGCAGAACATCATAATACACACCTCAGCTGCTGTTGGATTTCATTATACACACTAGAGCTGCTGCAGAACATCATAGTACACACCTCAGCTGCTGTAGGATATGATTAGACACATTACAGCTGCTGCAGAATATCATAATACACACCTCAGCTGCTGTAGGATATCATTATACACACTAGAGCTGCTGCAGAACATCATAGTACACACTTCAGCTGCTGTAGGATATCATTAGACACATTACAGCTGCTGCAGAACATCATAGTACACATCTCAGCTGCTGTAGGATATCATTATACACAC
Organism: Engystomops pustulosus; assembly: GCF_040894005.1. Lineage (NCBI taxonomy): Eukaryota > Metazoa > Chordata > Amphibia > Anura > Leptodactylidae > Engystomops > Engystomops pustulosus. The sequence goes on from NC_092419.1 coordinate 99,368,119, forward strand.
TACAACTGCTGCAGAATATCATAGTACACACCTCAGCTGCTGTAGGATATCATTATACACACTACAACTGCTGCAGAATATCATAGTACACACCTCAGCTGCTGTAGGATATCATTATACACACTACAACTGCTGCAGAATATCATAGTACACACCTCAGCTGCTTACGATTAATGACTAAAAGTAATTTCCATACCCCTGATAATAGTCAAAAAGGATCCATTAAAAAAATTACCTTCCATCCACAGCGTCCAACACACGGCAAGATATTTCTTGCTCGTACAGAGAGCGCAGCATCCTCTCCCGACGTTCAGGGCGGCGAAGAAGGTTTATGAGAAATATCTAAAGAAAATATAAACCGGCATAGAATCATCATCATTGACATCATTACAGTAAATAGAAGTAGGTAGATTGAAGAGTTAATGTCCCTTTAAGAGACTCTAACACTCTTATGAATTCTTTAATGCTGTGATGTTTTTCGATATATAAAGCTCTGATCTCTTCAGTGCATAGAGTAAAAAACAAAACACAATGACACCTTCTTACAGCCACCACTAGTGGAGCTCACGATCTTGCTGTATAATTGTGTTCCATGTATGCAGTAAGCTCCCTCTAGTGGTGGCAGCAGTTCGACATGCATTGATCATACACCTAACAAATAATGTATAACCAACACAAACCTCATCAAATCCCATTTTGTCTGGATTCTTTTCTGGCAGCGACACATATTGAGAAGGAGTGAATGGGAAGCCTTCCACTGCAAAACAGAAAGGTGGAAGTTAGAATTGATCCAAGAGCGGTGCTCCCCAGGACTGTGAAGTCACATCCATCTATCTCATGGATTACATGCAGCATGTTACAGTGAAAGGGTCTGAGCTGTAATACCACATACAGACACTATACAATGTATGCTGCTGTTTTTGGTCAGCACAGATGACCCTGAAGTACTGAAGCCTCTGTCTCAGCAGTGGTGACAGTAATATAATTGTAAAATAAAGGCAGTAGTCAAACTTTTCTATTATATATCTTATCCATTGTTATAGGTCAGGGCTAAACACACAGTTCTCCTATTGTCAGCAGACAAATCTCTGCCTTGTTAGCTGAGCTTTTTTCATGTATACAGGCAGTCCCCGGGTTACATACAGGATAGGTTCTGTAGGTTTGTTCTTAAGTTGAATTTGTATGTAAGTCGGAACTGTATATTTTATCATTGTAACCTCTGCCAAAATTTTTTGGATTTTAAAAATATTGGATTCTTCATAAGAACCAGGATTAACAATAAAGCTTAATTGCAAATGCCTTTGATAACTTTTGGAGCTGTTTATTGTACCAAAGGCTAAAGTACAGGAAATTACCAACATCCAGAGGTCCGTTTGTAACTAGGGGTCGTCTGTATGTCGGGTGTTCTTAAGCAGGGGACCGCCTGTACAGGTTTTTCAGTGTGATATGGGGTTATCATACAATACAAGAGCAAACAGCTTGCACAATTATGAATTCAGCTCTGTACCATAATATAATGAAATGTATGTATCTGAAAACTGTAAAAATGAAGGTTCCCTTCTTATTATGTCACTGCTCACCCATTGCTTCCAGCATAAGGTGCACAAAGTTCAGCTGGTCATCCTCCAGGTCGTGGTGCGCTAGTGGTGGCACATTGATGTAACCAATACGGTGCTCATTGCATACGTAACCTTGCACTCCTGAAACGAAGCACATAAAATGAGTGAAAATAGTCAATTATAAGGACAAATCCACAGAAGAATCATCCTGTACGTACCTGATGCCATACACGCGTATGCAAAGACAATGATGTCATCAAAGGTCCAGGTGTAATTGGGATGAGGAGGGTGAAATGCCAGGTTGCTGCTCTCTTCCTTACGCAGATCTAACAGGAAGGTGGAGTGCACCATAGGAACGGCGAAGCACCCGACCCGCTGACGGTTCCTTGTGGGGTAATAATCTGGCGTCCGGCGATAAAAGCCCTGACAACAAGGATGCAGAACATTACTCACAACACCCAAAAACCAACTATATATGTGTCTGTCTCATCATACACCACCGCAGACTCCGGCTCCTATGACCTCTAGCACAAGGCTGATTGTGCCAATGGAACGTGCAATTGTCTCATCACGCAACATATGAATTAAGATTATGTTAGGGCTAGTGGTCTGCAGCTATATCTGCCATGGTGCAAGGTCCAGAGTGCTGCCCACATGCACAAACAGGGACATATCACAAAGTTTTGTCAAGATCAGAAAACTTTTTCCTTATGGATCACCTACCTGCGGAGTTATCCCACACCAGAAGTTGGAGAATCCGGTCTGAGAATCCAGCATGGGCGCTACCAAGGTCTTATTCTCTGCCATAAGCAGCTGCAGGGTCTCGTGGTTGGTCAAAACGTTGTCCGCATCTGTGTACTGTAAGATAACTGGGTTACACTCTACTGGATAGAAGAAACCTCAGATGATATGTGTATAATGCAGGACTACAATACTAGAATGCATCATCCATATCAGGTCAGAGGGGGCCTGATCCCCCACCACTCAGCTGCTTACTATAGTGGCTGTGCTTGGTATTGCAGCCACATCCACTTGGGAGTAAGCCAGGAGAAGTCACAGGAGCACCACTGATGGGGTCCTAGGTGGGCAAATACTACAGAAACCCATAAAACTCTAATAATAGGATATCCTTCATATCATACAGGTGAGGTGGGACCCCCCCAGCTGCTGCAGAACTTCAAAACACACATTTGAGTTGTCAAACATTGAGTCAAACAAACCTCTGAGCCTTACCAGAATATAATCTGCCTTGTTCTTTCTCGCATAGTCCAAAGCCTCCTGCCTGAGCCTCATCACGTGTTCATAGCGCTCCTTGGGCCATTCTTTTGGACCAGTCTCTTCAGGATACCATCTGCAGAACAACATTGAAGATGTGCCCTGATCAGCGGGGTCACCTGAAGTTTGACCCCCCTCCCTTTAATGATCTGACACTGATGGAATACCCTTGCCTTAGAAAAAAGATTTGCACTCAAACGGTTAATAAGAAGTCCACCCTATAGACCCCAAGCACAGCAACGCTGTGGATCCAAAAATGTCTAGGGTACCCTTATCCTTTAGATACCAGCATGTTTTGGGGGTGCTGTGTGATGGGCAGGGGGATATGTGCCCTGTAATTTGCAGGGGTCAGATATTGATGCCATATCCTGAGGATAACCCATCAATCATATTTGTGGACAACCCCTTTAAGTTGGGAAAGAATGTGCAGAATCCTCCATTTGTCTTGAATGGTGTGAGCACTGCTCAGTTTTATGTTGATCTGCCTTGGGGGGCAGTTATGACAAGTTGGGGCGTGCGGACCTCACCTGGGGGCTTCCTGCGCTCTCCACACCACCGAGCGATACAGGGGGCGCACCGACTCCATCCACTGCAACAACACTGCAGCCGTATCGTCCTCATTGTGGTCCGTCACACACCTGGAGACAGACACAGAAGGTCAATGTATGGATACGGGGTATCGGACACCTAGACACAAACTCTGTCACTCTAATACAGCCCATCAGATCCTGGGAAAGCTGGGTGACAAGCAATATTCCCATTTTACTAGCAGCAGTAACTTCCTGAAAACACCCCAGCATGCTATTACACCAGATTTGGTCAATGCTGAGACTTGTAGTTCGCCAATGTTCCTATTATCGCTGCTTGGGAATAGAGCGCAAGCAAAAATGATGATAAAAACACAATATGAGCCGACATTTGTGGTAATTTTGTGGTAAATCTTGAAGATTTCAGCCAATATACACAATAGGCTACCAAAGGCGTAAATAATACGCATAAATAGTGGTCCCGTTTACTAATATACGGATCTGGCGCGGAAACTACTTACGTACTGTACGATGATGTGAAACCTGAGGTAAAATATGAAGCAGATTCTTGTTTTTTAGAGACCAAAGTTGCCATTTAGTCTCAAACTAGTCATATTGATTAGTAAAAAGCACCCCCAGCCCCCCCAGCCCCCCTCACCAGATGGATATCCTCTCCTTGGGGTAGTGCAGCCTCTCTAGCGCCCCCAGGCTGTAGGGCAGGGCATGTGCGGCGTTACGGGCCAGGAGTGCGATGAGCAGGGATGGAGGTGACGAGTCATGGCCGAGCAGCGGCTCCTGAGCCCGGGCAGGCAGCAGGAGGAGGCCCGGCAGGACAAGCAGCAGCACCGCGGCAGGGGCCATGCAGGAACACGGGGGAGGACGTGTCAGAGGAGGGGAAGGAGGAGGAGGAGGAGGGGGCGGCCATGGGACCTCCACATCACAGGGAATCTCCTTCCTCCATTCCTCTAGTGTCCTATTACATCCAAGTCACAGACTTATCTGACTCTGGGAAAGCTGAGTGAAAATCAGTATGAAAGTGAGTGCAGCTTTCCTTTAATCCTGACTGGTAAATGCTGAATCCATGATGTAGTCAGAAGCTCAGATAAGCTGAGCTGCAGTACCATATAAAGCCACGACAGGAGCTGCGGCGCTGTGTTTCTAGACAAGGTATTTTGGTGCCCAGAGCAGGAATAATTGCACCTTCCCATTGCCCACATGAGGGATTGGTCCACTAAAATCGTTTGTGGAATTTACCAGACAGAACCGAGAATCACAGAACTGCGCTCATTTTCTTCAGTTCAGCAGTTATAGGTTCGGTCCAGTCAGTCCCACAAATGCACAGAACATAGGGTCCGGGCAAACTCATAGGCAACTAGCTATAAGGGAACATGTGCCCGGCCATATATCAGTCCCTATAGAAACCTACTGCTCCCAGCCGTATATAACTCCTTATAGAAGCCTACTGCGCCTGGCCATATATCACTCCTTATAGAAGCCTACTGCGCCCGGCCGTATATCACTCCTTATAGAAGCCTACTGCTCCCAGCCGTATATAACTCCTTATAGAAGCCTACTGCGCCTGGCCGTATATCACTCCTTATAGAAGCCTACTGCGCCCAGCCGGATATCACTCCTTATAGAAGCCTACTGCGCCCACCCGGATATCACTCCTTATAGAAGCCTACTGCGCCCAGCCGGATATCACTCCTTATAGAAGCCTACTGCGCCTGGCCATATATCACTCCTTATAGAAGCCTACTGCGCTCAGCCGTATATCACTCCTTATAGAAGCCTACTGCTCCCAGCCGTATATAACTCCTTATAGAAGCCTACTGCGCCTGGCCGTATATCACTCCTTATAGAAGCCTACTGCGCCCAGCCGTATATCACTCCTTATAGAAGCCTACTGCGCCCGGCCGGATATCAGTCCCTATAGAAGCCTACTGCGCCCGGCCGTATATCACTCCTTATAGAAGCCTATTGCTCCCAGCCGTATATCACTCCTTATAGAAGCCTACTGCGCCCAGCCGTATATCACTCCTTATAGAAGCCTACTGCGCCCAGCCAGATATAACTCCTTATAGAAGCCTACTGCGCCCGGCCGTATATCACTCCTTATAGAAGCCTACTGCGCCCGGCCGTATATCACTCCTTATAGAAGCCTACTGCGCCCGGCCGTATATCACTCCTTATAGAAGCCTACTGCGCCTGGCCGTATATCACTCCTTATAGAAGCCTACTGCGCCTGGCCGTATATCACTCCTTATAGAAGCCTACTGCGCCTGGCCGTATATCACTCCTTATAGAAGCCTACTGCGCCCGGCCGTATATCACTCCTTATAGAAGCCTACTGCGCCCAGCCGGATATCACTCCTTATAGAAGCCTACTGCGCCCGGCCGTATATCACTCCTTATAGAAGCCTACTGCGCCCGGCCGTATATCACTCCTTATAGAAGCCTACTGCACAAGCCGTATATAACTCCTTATAGAAGCCTACTGCGCCCGGCCGGATATCAGTCCCTATAGAAGCCTACTGCGCCCGGCCGTATATCACTCCTTATAGAAGCCTACTGCTCCCAGCCGGATATCACTCCTTATAGAAGCCTACTGCGCCCGGCCGTATATCACTCCTTATAGAAGCCTATTGCTCCCAGCCGTATATCACTCCTTATAGAAGCCTACTGCGCCCAGCCAGATATAACTCCTTATAGAAGCCTACTGCGCCCAGCCAGATATAACTCCTTATAGAAGCCTACTGCGCCCGGCCGTATATCACTCCTTATAGAAGCCTACTGCGCCCGGCCGTATATCACTCCTTATAGAAGCCTACTGCGCCTGTCCGTATATCACTCCTTATAGAAGCCTACTGCGCCCGGCCGTATATCACTCCTTATAGAAGCCTACTGCGCCCAGCCGTATATCACTCCTTATAGAAGCCTACTGCACAAGCCGTATATAACTCCTTATAGAAGCCTACTGCGCCCGGCCGGATATCAGTCCCTATAGAAGCCTACTGCGCCCGGCCGTATATCACTCCTTATAGAAGCCTACTGCTCCCAGCCGGATATCACTCCTTATAGAAGCCTACTGCGCCCGGCCGTATATCACTCCTTATAGAAGCCTATTGCTCCCAGCCGTATATCACTCCTTATAGAAGCCTACTGCGCCCAGCCAGATATAACTCCTTATAGAAGCCTACTGCGCCCAGCCAGATATAACTCCTTATAGAAGCCTACTGCGCCCGGCCGTATATCACTCCTTATAGAAGCCTACTGCGCCCGGCCGTATATCACTCCTTATAGAAGCCTACTGCGCCTGGCCGTATATCACTCCTTATAGAAGCCTACTGCGCCCGGCCGTATATCACTCCTTATAGGAGCCTACTGCGCCCGGCCGGATATCAGTCCCTATAGAAGCCTACTGCGCCCGGCCGTATATCACTCCTTATAGAAGCCTACTGCTCCCAGCCGGATATCACTCCTTATAGAAGCCTACTGCACAAGCCGTATATAACTCCTTATAGAAGCCTACTGCGCCCAGCCGGATATCACTCCTTATAGAAGCCTCCTGCGCCCAGCCGGATATCACTCCTTATAGAAGCCTACTGCGCCCGGCCGTATATCACTCCTTATAGAAGCCTACTGCGCCCGGCCGTATATCACTCCTTATAGAAGCCTACTGCACAAGCCGTATATAACTCCTTATAGAAGCCTACTGCGCCCAGCCGGATATCACTCCTTATAGAAGCCTACTGCGCCCAGCCGGATATCACTCCTTATAGAAGCCTACTGCGCCCGGCCGTATATCACTCCTTATAGAAGCCTACTGCGCCCGGCCGTATATCACTCCTTATAGAAGCCTACTGCGCCTGGCCGTATATCACTCCTTATAGAAGCCTACTGCACAAGCCGTATATCACTCCTTATAGAAGCCTACTGCGCCCAGCCGGATATCACTCCTTATAGAAGCCTACTGCGCCCAGCCGGATATCACTCCTTATAGAAGCCTACTGCGCCCGGCCGTATATCACTCCTTATAGAAGCCTACTGCGCCCGGCCGTATATCACTCCTTATAGAAGCCTACTGCGCCCGGCCGTATATCACTCCTTATAGAAGCCTACTGCGCCCGGCCGTATATCACTCCTTATAGAAGCCTACTGCGCCCAGCCGGATATCACTCCTTATAGAAGCCTACTGCGCCCGGCCGGATATCACTCCTTATAGAAGCCTACTGCGCCCGGCCGTATATCACTCCTTATAGAAGCCTACTGCGCCCAGCCGGATATCACTCCTTATAGAAGCCTACTGCGCCCGGCCGTATATCACTCCTTATAGAAGCCTACTGCGCCCAGCCGGATATCACTCCTTATAGAAGCCTACTGCGCCCGGCCGTATATCACTCCTTATAGAAGTCTACTGCTCCCAGCCGTATATAACTCCTTATAGAAGCCTACTGCGCCTGGCCGTATATCACTCCTTATAGAAGCCTACTGCGCCCAGCCGTATATCACTCCTTATAGAAGCCTACTGCGCCTGGCCATATATCACTCCTTATAGAAGCCTACTGCGCCCAGCCGTATATCACTCCTTATAGAAGCCTACTGCTCCCAGCCGTATATAACTCCTTATAGAAGCCTACTGCGCCTGGCCGTATATCACTCCTTATAGAAGCCTACTGCGCCCAGCCGTATATCACTCCTTATAGAAGCCTACTGCGCCCGGCCGGATATCAGTCCCTATAGAAGCCTACTGCGCCCGGCCGTATATCACTCCTTATAGAAGCCTATTGCGCCCGGCCGTATATCACTCCTTATAGAAGCCTACTGCGCCCAGCCAGATATAACTCCTTATAGAAGCCTACTGCGCCCAGCCAGATATAACTCCTTATAGAAGCCTACTGCGCCCGGCCGTATATCACTCCTTATAGAAGCCTACTGCGCCCGGCCGTATATCACTCCTTATAGAAGCCTACTGCGCCTGGCCGTATATCACTCCTTATAGAAGCCTACTGCGCCTGGCCGTATATCACTCCTTATAGAAGCCTACTGCGCTTGGCCGTATATCACTCCTTATAGAAGCCTACTGCGCCCGGCCGTATATCACTCCTTATAGAAGCCTACTGCGCCCAGCCGTATATCACTCCTTATAGAAGCCTACTGCACAAGCCGTATATAACTCCTTATAGAAGCCTACTGCGCCCGGCCGGATATCAGTCCCTATAGAAGCCTACTGCGCCCGGCCGTATATCACTCCTTATAGAAGCCTACTGCTCCCAGCCGGATATCACTCCTTATAGAAGCCTACTGCGCCCGGCCGTATATCACTCCTTATAGAAGCCTATTGCTCCCAGCCGTATATCACTCCTTATAGAAGCCTACTGCGCCCAGCCAGATATAACTCCTTATAGAAGCCTACTGCGCCCAGCCAGATATAACTCCTTATAGAAGCCTACTGCGCCCGGCCGTATATCACTCCTTATAGAAGCCTACTGCGCCCGGCCGTATATCACTCCTTATAGAAGCCTACTGCGCCTGGCCGTATATCACTCCTTATAGAAGCCTACTGCGCCCGGCCGTATATCACTCCTTATAGAAGCCTACTGCGCCCGGCCGGATATCAGTCCCTATAGAAGCCTACTGCGCCCGGCCGTATATCACTCCTTATAGAAGCCTACTGCTCCCAGCCGGATATCACTCCTTATAGAAGCCTACTGCACAAGCCGTATATAACTCCTTATAGAAGCCTACTGCGCCCAGCCGGATATCACTCCTTATAGAAGCCTCCTGCGCCCAGCCGGATATCACTCCTTATAGAAGCCTACTGCGCCCAGCCGTATATCACTCCTTATAGAAGCCTACTGCGCCCGGCCGTATATCACTCCTTATAGAAGCCTACTGCGCCTGGCCGTATATAACTCCTTATAGAAGCCTACTGCGCCCAGCCGGATATCACTCCTTATAGAAGCCTACTGCGCCCAGCCGGATATCACTCCTTATAGAAGCCTACTGCGCCCGGCCGTATATCACTCCTTATAGAAGCCTACTGCACCCGGCCGTATATCACTCCTTATAGAAGCCTACTGCGCCCGGCCGGATATCAGTCCCTATAGAAGCCTACTGCGCCTGGCCGTATATCACTCCTTATAGAAGCCTACTGTGCCCGGCCGTATATCACTCCTTATAGAAGCCTACTGCGCCCGGCCGTATATCACTCCTTATAGAAGCCTACTGCGCCCAGCCGTATATCACTCCTTATAGAAGCCTACTGCACAAGCCGTATATCACTCCTTATAGAAGCCTACTGCGCCCAGCCGGATATCACTCCTTATAGAAGCCTACTGCGCCCGGCCGTATATCACTCCTTATAGAAGCCTACTGCGCCCGGCCGTATATCACTCCTTATAGAAGCCTACTGCGCCCGCCGTATATCACTCCTTATAGAAGCCTACTGCGCCCGGCCGTATATCACTCCTTATAGAAGCCTACTGCGCCTGGCCGTATATCACTCCTTATAGAAGCCTACTGCGCCTGGCCGTATATCACTCCTTATAGAAGCCTACTGCGCCCAGCCGGATATCACTCCTTATAGAAGCCTACTGCGCCCAGCCGGATATCACTCCTTATAGAAGCCTACTGCTCCCGGCCGTATATCACTCCTTATAGAAGCCTACTGCACAAGCCGTATATAACTCCTTATAGAAGCCTACTGCGCCCAGCCGGATATCACTCCTTATAGAAGCCTACTGCGCCCGGCCGTATATCACTCCTTATAGAAGCCTACTGCGCCCGGCCGTATATCACTCCTTATAGAAGCCTACTGCACAAGCCGTATATAACTCCTTATAGAAGCCTACTGCGCCCAGCCGGATATCACTCCTTATAGAAGCCTACTGCGCCCGGCCGTATATCACTCCTTATAGAAGCCTACTGCGCCCGGCCGTATATCACTCCTTATAGAAGCCTAATGCGCCCAGCCGGATATCACTCCTTATAGAAGCCTACTGCGCCCGGCCGTATATCACTCCTTATAGAAGCCTACTGCGCCCGGCCGTATATCACTCCTTATAGAAGCCTACTGCACAAGCCGTATATAACTCCTTATAGAAGCCTACTGCGCCCGGCCGTATATCACTCCTTATAGAAGCCTACTGCACAAGCCGTATATCACTCCTTATAGAAGCCTACTGCGCCCAGCCGGATATCACTTCTTATAGAAGCCTACTGCGCCCAGCCGGATATCACTCCTTATAGAAGCCTACTGCGCCCGGCCGTATATCACTCCTTATAGAAGCCTACTGCGCCCGGCCGTATATCAATCCTTATAGAAGCCTACTGCGCCCAGCCAGATATCACTCCTTATAGAAGCCTACTGCGCCCAGCCGGATATCACTCCTTATAGAAGCCTACTGCGCTCGGCCGTATATAACTCCTTATAGAAGCCTACTGCACAAGCCGTATATCACTCCTTATAGAAGCCTACTGCGCCCGGCCGTATATCACTCCTTATAGAAGCCTACTGCTCCCAGCCGTATATCACTCCTTATAGAAGCCTACTGCGCCCAGCCGTATATCACTCCTTATAGAAGCCTACTGCGCCCGGCCGGATATCAGTCCCTATAGAAGCCTACTGCGCCCGGCCGTATATCACTCCTTATAGAAACCTACTGCACCCGGCCGTATATAACTCCTTATAGAAGCCTACTGCGCCCAGCCGTATATAACTCCTTATAGAAGCCTACTGCGCCCAGCCGTATATAACTCCTTATAGAAACCTACTGCGCCCAGCCGTATATAACTCCTTATAGAAGCCTACTGCGCCCAGCCGGATATCACTCCATATAGAAGCCTACTGATCCCAGCCGTATATCACTCCTTATAGAAGCCTACTGCACAAGCCGTATATAACTCCTTATAGAAGCCTACTGCGCCCGGCCGTATATCACTCCTTATAGAAGCCTACTGCGCCCGGCCGTATATCACTCCTTATAGAAGCCTACTGCGCCTGGCCATATATCACTCCTTATAGAAGCCTACTGCACAAGCCGTATATCACTCCTTATAGAAGCCTACTGCGCCCAGCCGGATATCACTCCTTATAGAAGCCTACTGCGCCCAGCCGGATATCACTCCTTATAGAAGCCTACTGCGCCCGGCCGTATATCACTCCTTATAGAAGCCTACTGCGCCCGGCCGTATATCACTCCTTATAGAAGCCTACTGCGCCCGGCCGTATATCACTCCTTATAGAAGCCTACTGCGCCCGGCCGTATATCACTCCTTATAGAAGCCTACTGCGCCTGGCCGTATATCACTCCTTATAGAAGCCTACTGCGCCTGGCCGTATATCACTCCTTATAGAAGCCTACTGCGCCCAGCCGGATATCACTCCTTATAGAAGCCTACTGCGCCCAGCCGGATATCACTCCTTATAGAAGCCTACTGCGCCCAGCCGGATATCACTCCTTATAGAAGCCTACTGCTCCCGGCCGTATATCACTCCTTATAGAAGCCTACTGCACAAGCCGTATATAACTCCTTATAGAAGCCTACTGCGCCCAGCCGGATATCACTCCTTATAGAAGCCTACTGCGCCCGGCCGTATATCACTCCTTATAGAAGCCTACTGCGCCCGGCCGTATATCACTCCTTATAGAAGCCTACTGCACAAGCCGTATATAACTCCTTATAGAAGCCTACTGCGCCCAGCCGGATATCACTTTTTATAGAAGCCTACTGCGCCCGGCCGTATATCACTCCTTATAGAAGCCTACTGCGCCCGGCCGTATATCACTCCTTATAGAAGCCTAATGCGCCCAGCCGGATATCACTCCTTATAGAAGCCTACTGCGCCCGGCCGTATATCACTCCTTATAGAAGCCTACTGCGCCCGGCCGTATATCACTCCTTATAGAAGCCTACTGCACAAGCCGTATATAACTCCTTATAGAAGCCTACTGCGCCCGGCCGTATATCACTCCTTATAGAAGCCTACTGCACAAGCCGTATATCACTCCTTATAGAAGCCTACTGCGCCCAGCCGGATATCACTTCTTATAGAAGCCTACTGCGCCCAGCCGGATATCACTCCTTATAGAAGCCTACTGCGCCCGGCCGTATATCACTCCTTATAGAAGCCTACTGCGCCCGGCCGTATATCACTCCTTATAGAAGCCTACTGCGCCCAGCCAGATATCACTCCTTATAGAAGCCTACTGCGCCCAGCCGTATATAACTCCTTATAGAAGCCTACTGCTCCCAGCCGGATATCACTCCTTATAGAAGCCTACTGCGCCCGGCCGTATATCACTCCTTATAGAAGCCTACTGCGCCCGGCCGTATATCACTCCTTATAGAAGCCTACTGCACAAGCCGTATATAACTCCTTATAGAAGCCTACTGCGCCCGGCCGTATATCACTCCTTATAGAAGCCTACTGCACAAGCCGTATATCACTCCTTATAGAAGCCTACTGCGCCCAGCCGGATATCACTTCTTATAGAAGCCTACTGCGCCCAGCCGGATATCACTCCTTATAGAAGCCTACTGCGCCCGGCCGTATATCACTCCTTATAGAAGCCTACTGCGCCCGGCCGTATATCAATCCTTATAGAAGCCTACTGCGCCCAGCCAGATATCACTCCTTATAGAAGCCTACTGCGCCCAGCCGGATATCACTCCTTATAGAAGCCTACTGCGCTCGGCCGTATATAACTCCTTATAGAAGCCTACTGCACAAGCCGTATATCACTCCTTATAGAAGCCTACTGCGCCCGGCCGTATATCACTCCTTATAGAAGCCTACTGCTCCCAGCCGTATATCACTCCTTATAGAAGCCTACTGCGCCCAGCCGTATATCACTCCTTATAGAAGCCTACTGCGCCCGGCCGGATATCAGTCCCTATAGAAGCCTACTGCGCCCGGCCGTATATCACTCCTTATAGAAACCTACTGCACCCGGCCGTATATAACTCCTTATAGAAGCCTACTGCGCCCAGCCGTATATAACTCCTTATAGAAGCCTACTGCGCCCAGCCCCAATATAACTCCTTATAGAAACCTACTGCGCCCAGCCGTATATAACTCCTTATAGAAGCCTACTGCGCCCAGCCGGATATCACTCCATATAGAAGCCTACTGCTCCCAGCCGTATATCACTCCTTATAGAAGCCTACTGCACAAGCCGTATATAACTCCTTATAGAAGCCTACTGCGCCCGGCCGTATATCACTCCTTATAGAAGCCTACTGCGCCCGGCCGTATATCACTCCTTATAGAAGCCTACTGCGCCTGGCCATATATCACTCCTTATAGAAGCCTACTGCACAAGCCGTATATCACTCCTTATAGAAGCCTACTGCGCCCAGCCGGATATCACTCCTTATAGAAGCCTACTGCGCCCAGCCGGATATCACTCCTTATAGAAGCCTACTGCGCCCGGCCGTATATCACTCCTTATAGAAGCCTACTGCGCCCGGCCGTATATCACTCCTTATAGAAGCCTACTGCGCCCGGCCGTATATCACTCCTTATAGAAGCCTACTGCGCCCGGCCGTATATCACTCCTTATAGAAGCCTACTGCGCCCGGCCGTATATCACTCCTTATAGAAGCCTACTGCGCCTGGCCGTATATCACTCCTTATAGAAGCCTACTGCGCCCAGCCGGATATCACTCCTTATAGAAGCCTACTGCGCCCAGCCGGATATCACTCCTTATAGAAGCCTACTGCGCCCAGCCGGATATCACTCCTTATAGAAGCCTACTGCTCCCGGCCGTATATCACTCCTTATAGAAGCCTACTGCACAAGCCGTATATAACTCCTTATAGAAGCCTACTGCGCCCAGCCGGATATCACTCCTTATAGAAGCCTACTGCGCCCGGCCGTATATCACTCCTTATAGAAGCCTACTGCGCCCGGCCGTATATCACTCCTTATAGAAGCCTACTGCACAAGCCGTATATAACTCCTTATAGAAGCCTACTGCGCCCAGCCGGATATCACTTTTTATAGAAGCCTACTGCGCCCGGCCGTATATCACTCCTTATAGAAGCCTACTGCGCCCGGCCGTATATCACTCCTTATAGAAGCCTAATGCGCCCAGCCGGATATCACTCCTTATAGAAGCCTACTGCGCCCGGCCGTATATCACTCCTTATAGAAGCCTACTGCGCCCGGCCGTATATCACTCCTTATAGAAGCCTACTGCACAAGCCGTATATAACTCCTTATAGAAGCCTACTGCGCCCGGCCGTATATCACTCCTTATAGAAGCCTACTGCACAAGCCGTATATCACTCCTTATAGAAGCCTACTGCGCCCAGCCGGATATCACTTCTTATAGAAGCCTACTGCGCCCAGCCGGATATCACTCCTTATAGAAGCCTACTGCGCCCGGCCGTATATCACTCCTTATAGAAGCCTACTGCGCCCGGCCGTATATCACTCCTTATAGAAGCCTACTGCGCCCAGCCAGATATCACTCCTTATAGAAGCCTACTGCGCCCAGCCGTATATAACTCCTTATAGAAGCCTACTGCTCCCAGCCGGATATCACTCCTTATAGAAGCCTACTGCGCCTGGCCGTATATAACTCCTTATAGAAGCCTACTGCGCCCAGCCGGATATCACTCCTTATAGAAGCCTACTGCACAAGCCGTATATCACTCCTTATAGAAGCCTACTGCGCCCGGCCGTATATCACTCCTTATAGAAGCCTACTGCGCCCGGCCGTATATCACTCCTTATAGAAGCCTACTGCTCCCAGCCGTATATCACTCCTTATAGAAGCCTACTGCGCCCAGCCGGATATCACTCCTTATAGAAGCCTACTGCGCCCAGCCGGATATCACTCCTTATAGAAGCCTACTGCGCCCGGCCGTATATAACTCCTTATAGAAGCCTACTGCACAAGCCGTATATCACTCCTTATAGAAGCCTACTGCGCCCCCGGCCGTATATCACTCCTTATAGAAGCCTACTGCTCCCAGCCGTATATCACTCCTTATAGAAGCCTACTGCGCCCAGCCGTATATCACTCCTTATAGAAGCCTACTGCGCCCGGCCGGATATCAGTCCCTATAGAAGCCTACTGCGCCCGGCCGTATATCACTCCTTATAGAAACCTACTGCACCCGGCCGTATATAACTCCTTATAGAAGCCTACTGCGCCCAGCCGTATATAACTCCTTATAGAAGCCTACTGCGCCCAGCCGGATATCACTCCATATAGAAGCCTACTGCTCCCAGCCGTATATCACTCCTTATAGAAGCCTACTGCACAAGCCGTATATAACTCCTTATAGAAGCCTACTGCGCCCGGCCGTATATCACTCCTTATAGAAGCCTACTGCGCCCGGCCGTATATCACTCCTTATAGAAGCCTACTGCGCCCGGCCGTATATCACTCCTTATAGAAGCCTACTGCGCCCAGCCGTATATAACTCCTTATAGAAGCCTACTGCTCCCAGCCGGATATCACTCCTTATAGAAGCCTACTGCGCCCAGCCGTATTTCACTCCTTATAGAAGCCTACTGCGCCCAGCCGGATATCACTCCTTATAGAAGCCTACTGCGCCCAGCCGTATTTCACTCCTTATAGAAGCCTACTGCGCCCAGCCGGATATCACTCCTTATAGAAGCCTACTGCGCCCGGCCGTATATCACTCCTTATAGAAGCCTACTGCACAAGCCGTATATAACTCCTTATAGAAGCCTACTGCGCCCAGCCGGATATCACTCCTTATAGAAGCCTACCGCGCCCGGCCGTATATCACTCCTTATAGAAGCCTACTGCACCCGGCCGTATATCACTCCTTATAGAAGCCTACTGCGCCCAGCCGTATATCACTCCTTATAGAAGCCTACTGCGCCCAGCCGGATATCACTCCTTATAGAAGCCTACTGCACCCGGCCGTATATCACTCCTTATAGAAGCCTACTGCACCCGGCCGTATATCACTCCTTATAGAAGCCTACTGCGCCCAGCCGTATATCACTCCTTATAGAAGCCTACTGCGCCCAGCCGGATATCACTCCTTATAGAAGCCTACTGCACCCGGCCGTATATCACTCCTTATAGAAGCCTACTGCGCCCAGCCGGATATCACTCCTTATAGAAGCCTACTGCGCCCGGCCGTATATCACTCCTTATAGAAGCCTACTGCGCCCAGCCGTATATCACTCCTTATAGAAGCCTACTGCGCCCAGCCAGATATAACTCCTTATAGAAGCCTACTGCGCCCAGCCAGATATCACTCCTTATAGAAGCCTACTGCGCCCAGCCGTATATCACTCCTTATAGAAGCCTACTGCGCCCAGCCCGATATCACTCCTTATAGAAGCCTACTGCGCCCAGCCGGATATCGGTCTCTATAGAAGCCTACTGCACAAGCCGGATATCACTCCTTATAGAAGCCTACTGCGCCCAGCCGGATATCGGTCTCTATAGAAGCCTACTGCACCCGGCCTGGATATTAATCCCTATAGAAGCCTATTGCTCCCAGCCGTATATCAGTCCCTATAGAAGCCCATTGCTCCCAGCCGTATATCAGTCCCTATAGAAGCCTACTGTGCCCGGCTGTATATAATTCCCTGTAGAAGCCTACTGCTCCCGGCCGTATATATCTGTCCCTATAGAAGCCTACTACTCCCAGCCGTATATCAGTCCCTAAAGAAGCCTACTGCCGTATATCTGTCCCTATAGAAGCCTACTGCGTCCGGCCGTATATCAGTCCTTATAGAAGCCTACTGCTCCCAGTTGTATATCAGTCCCTATAGAAGCCTACTGCATCCAGCCGTATATCAGTCCATATAGAAGCCTACAATTGGATATCAGTCCGTATAGAAGCCTACTGCTCACGGCCGTATATATGTCCCTATAGAAGCTTACTGCGCCCAGCCATATATCAGTCCATATAGAAGCCTACAATAAGATATCAGTCCGTATAGAAGACTACTGCTCACGGCCGTATATATGTGTCCCTATAGAAGCTTACTGCGCCCAGCCATATATCAGTCCATATAGAAGCCTACAATAAGATATCAGTCCGTATAGAAGCCTACTGCGTCCAGACAGATATCAGTCCCTATAGAAGCCTCCTGCTCCTGGCTGTATATCGGTCCTCATAGACCCCTATTGCGCCCAGCCGTATATATGTCCCTATTGAAGCCTACTGCGCCCAGGCATATATATAAGTCCATATAGAAGCCTTCAATAGGATATCAGTCCCTATAGAAGCCTACTGGTCCCGGACGGATATCAGTCCCTAAAGAAGCTTACTGCTTTTGGTTGGATATCAGTCCCTGTAGAAGCCTACTGCGCCCGGCCGTATAGAAGCCTACTGCCGTATATATGTCCCTATAGAAGCCTACTGCTGCCAGCCGTATATCAGTCCGTATAGAAGCTTACCGCGCCAGCCAAATATCAGTCCCTATAGAAGCCTACTGCTCCCAGCCATATATCAGTCCATATAGAAGCCTACTGCTCCCAGACGGATATCAGTCCCTATAGAAGCCTACTGCTCCCGGCTGTATATATGTCCCTATAGAAGCCTACTGCTGCCAGCCGTATATCAGTCCCTATAGAAGTCTACTGCTCCCAGCCGTATATCAGTCCGTATAGAAGCCTACCGCGCCAGCCAAATATCAGTCCCTATAGAAGCCTGCTGCTCCCAGCCGTATAACAGTCCGTATAGAAGCCTACTGCTCCCGGACGGATATCAGTCCCTATAGAAGCCTACTGCTCCCGGCCGTATATATGTCCCTATAGAAGCCTGCTGCTCCCAGCCGTATATAAGTCCCTATAGAAGCCTACTGCTCCCGGATGGATATCAGTCCCTATAGAAGCTTACTGCACCCGGGCATATTTATCAGTCCATGTAGAAGCCTACAATAGGATATCAGTCCCTATAGAAGCCTACTGCTCCCGGACGTATATATGTCCCTATAGAAGCCTACTGCTGCCAGCCGTATATTAGTCCCTATAGAAGTTTACTTCTCCCAGCCGTATATCAGTCCTTATAGAAGCCCACCGCGCCAGCCAAATATCAGTCCCTATAGAAGCCTACTGCGCCCGGCCGTATATCAGTCTCTATAGAAGCCTACTGCTCCCAGCCGTATATCAGTCTCTATAGAAGCCTACTGCTCCCAGACGGATATCAGTCCCTATAGAAGCCTACTGCTCCCGGCCGTATATATGTCCCTGTAGAAGCCTACTGCTGCCAGCTGTATATCAGTCCCTATAGAAGCCTACTGCTCCCGGAACGATATCAGTCCCTATAGAAGCTTACTGTACCGGGCCATATAGCAGTCCCTATAGAAGCTTACTGCACCGGGGCATGTATATCAGTCCATATAGAAGCCTACAATAGGATATCAGTCCATATAGAAGCCTACTTATCCCGGTCAGATATCAGTCCCTATAGAAGCTTACTGCTCCCGGACGGATATCAGTCCCTATAGAAGCTTACTGGCCCAGCTGTATATCAGTCCATATAGAAGCCTACAATAGGATATCAGTCTGTATAGAAGCCCACCGCGCTAGCCAAATATCAGTCCCTATAGAAGCCTACTGCTCCCGGACGAATATCAGTCCCTATAGAAGCCTACTGCTCCCGCGCGTATATATGTCCCTATAGAAGCCTACTGCTCCCGGACGGATATATGTCCCTATAGAAGCTTACTGTACCGGGGCATATATCAGTCCATATAGAAGCCTACAATAGGATATCAGTCCATATAGAAGCCTACTGCTCCCGGACGGATATCAGTCCCTATAGAAGCTTACTGCGCCCAGCTGTATATCGGTCCATATAGAAACCTACAATAGGATATCAGTCCCTATAGAAGCCTACTGCACCGGCCTGGATATTAGTCCCTATAGAAGCCTACTGCTCCAAGCCATATATCAGTCCATATAAAAGCCTACAATAGGATATCAGTCCATATAGAAGCCCACCGCGCTAGCCAAATATCAGTCCCTATAGAAGCCTACTGCTCCCGGACGGATATCAGTCCCTATAGAAGCCTACTGCTCCCGCGCGTATATATGTCCCTATAGAAGCCTACTGCTCCTGCACATATATATGTCCCTATAGAAGCCTACTGCTCCCGGACGGATATATGTCCCTATAGAAACTTACTGTACCGGGCCATATAGCAGTCCCTATAGAAGCTTACTGCACCCGGGCATGTATATCAGTCCATATAGAAGCCTACAATAGGATATCAGTCCCTATAGAAGCCTACTGCTCCCGGACGGATATCAGTCCCTATAGAAGCCTACTGCACCCGGCCTGGATATTAGTCCCTATAGAAGCCTACTGCTCCCAGCCATATATCAGTCCATATAGAAGCCTACAATAGGATATCAGTCCATATAGAAGCCCACCGCGCTAGCCAAATATCAGTCCCTATAGAAGCCTACTGCTCCCGGACGGATATCAGTCCCTATAGAAGCCTACTGCTCCCACGCGTATATATGTCCCTATAGAAGCCTACTGCTCCTGCACAAATATATGTCCCTATAGAAGCCTACTGCTCCCGGACGGATATATGTCCCTATAGAAGCTTACTGTACCGGGCCATATGGCAGTCCCTATAGAAGCTTACTGCACCCGGGCATGTATATCAGTCCATATAGAAGCCTACAATAGGATATCAGTCCCTATAGAAGCCTACTGCTCCCGGACGGATATCAGTCCCTATAGAAGCCTACTGCACCCGGCCTGGATATTAGTCCCTATAGAAGCCTACTGCTCCCAGCCATATATCAGTCCATATAGAAGCCTACAATAGGATATCAGTCTGTATAGAAGCCCACCGCGCTAGCCAAATATCAGTCCCTATAGAAGCCTACTGCTCCCGGACGAATATCAGTCCCTATAGAAGCCTACTGCTCCCGCGCGTATATATGTCCCTATAGAAGCCTACTGCTCCCGGACGGATATATGTCCCTATAGAAGCTTACTGTACCGGGGCATATAGCAGTCCCTATAGAAGCTTACTGCACCCGGGCATGTATATCAGTCCATATTGAAGCCTACAATAGGATATCAGTCCATATAGAAGCCTACTGCTCCCGGACGGATATCAGTCCCTATAGAAGCTTACTGCGCCCAGCTGTATATCGGTCCATATAGAAACCTACAATAGGATATCAGTCCCTATAGAAGCCTACTGCACCGGCCTGGATATTAGTCCCTATAGAAGCCTACTGCTCCAAGCCATATATCAGTCCATATAAAAGCCTACAATAGGATATCAGTCCATATAGAAGCCCACCGCGCTAGCCAAATATCAGTCCCTATAGAAGCCTACTGCTCCCGGACAGATATCAGTCCCTATAGAAGCCTACTGCTCCCGCGCGTATATATGTCCCTATAGAAGCCTACTGCTCCTGCACATATATATGTCCCTATAGAAGCCTACTGCTCCCGGACGGATATATGTCCCTATAGAAGCTTACTGTACCGGGCCATATAGCAGTCCTTATAGAAGCTTACTGCACCCGGGCATGTATATCAGTCCATATAGAAGCCTACAATAGGATATCAGTCCCTATAGAAGCCTACTGCTCCCGGACGGATATCAGTCCCTATAGAAGCCTACTGCTCCCACGGGTATATATGTCCCTATAGAAGCCTACTGCTCCTGCACAAATATATGTCCCTATAGAAGCCTACTGCTCCCGGACGGATATATGTCCCTATAGAAGCTTACTGTACCGGGCCATATAGCAGTCCCTATAGAAGCTTACTGCACCCGGGCATGTATATCAGTCCATATAGAAGCCTACAATAGGATATCAGTCCGTATAGAAGCCTACTGCTCCCGGACGGATATCAGTCCCTATAGAAGCTTACTGCGCCCAGCTGTATATCGGTCCATATAGAAACCTACAATAGGATATCAGTCCCTATAGAAGCCTACTGCACCGGCCTGGATATTAGTCCCTATAGAAGCCTACTGCTCCAAGCCATATATCAGTCCATATAAAAGCCTACAATAGGATATCAGTCCATATAGAAGCCCACCGCGCTAGCCAAATATCAGTCCCTATAGAAGCCTACTGCTCCCGGACGGATATCAGTCCCTATAGAAGCCTACTGCTCCCACGCGTATATATGTCCCTATAGAAGCCTACTGCTCCTGCACAAATATATGTCCCTATAGAAGCCTACTGCTCCCGGACGGATATATGTCCCTATAGAAGCTTACTGTACCGGGCCATATAGCAGTCCCTATAGAAGCTTACTGCACCCGGGCATGTATATCAGTCCATATAGAAGCCTACAATAGGATATCAGTCCGTATAGAAGCCTACTGCTCCCGGACGGATATCAGTCCCTATAGAAGCTTACTGCGCCCAGCTGTATATCGGTCCATATAGAAACCTACAATAGGATATCAGTCCCTATAGAAGCCTACTGCACCGGCCTGGATATTAGTCCCTATAGAAGCCTACTGCTCCAAGCCATATATCAGTCCATATAAAAGCCTACAATAGGATATCAGTCCATATAGAAGCCCACCGCGCTAGCCAAATATCAGTCCCTATAGAAGCCTACTGCTCCCGGACGGATATCAGTCCCTATAGAAGCCTACTGCTCCCGCGCGTATATATGTCCCTATAGAAGCCTACTGCTCCTGCACATATATATGTCCCTATAGAAGCCTACTGCTCCCGGACGGATATATGTCCCTATAGAAGCTTACTGTACCGGGCCATATAGCAGTCCCTATAGAAGCTTACTGCACCCGGGCCTGTATATCAGTCCATATAGAAGCCTACAATAGGATATCAGTCCCTATAGAAGCCTACTGCTCCCGGACGGATATCAGTCCCTATAGAAGCCTACTGCACCCGGCCTGGATATTAGTCCCTATAGAAGCCTACTGCTCCCAGCCATATATCAGTCCATATAGAAGCCTACAATAGGATATCAGTCCATATAGAAGCCCACCGCGCTAGCCAAATATCAGTCCCTATAGAAGCCTACTGCTCCCGGACGGATATCAGTCCCTATAGAAGCCTACTGCTCCCACGCGTATATATGTCCCTATAGAAGCCTACTGCTCCTGCACAAATATATGTCCCTATAGAAGCCTACTGCTCCCGGACGGATATATGTCCCTATAGAAGCTTACTGTACCGGGCCATATAGCAGTCCCTATAGAAGCTTACTGCACCCGGGCATGTATATCAGTCCATATAGAAGCCTACAATAGGATATCAGTCCCTATAGAAGCCTACTGCTCCCGGACGGATATCAGTCCCTATAGTAGCCTACTGCACCCGGCCTGGATATTAGTCCCTATAGAAGCCTACTGCTCCCAGCCATATATCAGTCCATATAGAAGCCTACAATAGGATATCAGTCTGTATAGAAGCCTACTGCTCCCGGACGGATATCAGTGCCTATAGAAGCCTACTGCGCCCAGCTGTATATCTGTCCCTATAGAAGCTTACTGCGCCCAGCTGTATATCTGTCCCTATAGAAGCCTACTGCTCCGGGCCGTATATCCCCCTGTCCTCCATCCCCCTCATATTGTGGCCCCTGTTCTCCATCCCCTCATATTGTGGCCCCTAGGAGGGGGGAGGAGCCTAGGGGAGGAGTTACCTCCTCACATCTTATAAAGAGAAAGAGGCAGCAGAGAGCTGATCCCGCCTCCTCCAGGTCCCGATGCCTCAGCTGTTCTGCAGCTGTAATATGTTAGGACTAGGAGGCAAGACAAACCAGGACATTCCAGAACAATCGCCCAACCCATTGCATCTAGATCTGTTAAGATTACAAGATGACATCCACTTACAGTAAAGATAGTTTCACCATCATTACAGGTTCAGGAGAGGCCTGGGTGTCTTTCTAGAACAGCATATTATATCCGCTGTAAAATACATACCAAGCACTGACTCGCACTACACCAGACAGATATCTGTTCCAGATTTGCGTCACGTGTCTGGTGTAGTGCGAGTCAGTGCTTGCTATTTATTTTATGGTTGTATATTTGTTTGGTACAGGTCGGACCCCTGCACATTACCGGTAGCACCTCCACTAACACACCATTTGTATATACTTTTTATACATTTTTGTTAAGTGTATATTGGGAGGTAGGACAGTGCTGATCGTCTTCTTGATCTATTATATCTGCTCGGTTAATGAGAAATAGCAGAAGAAAAGTGACCCCAGAACTGAGGCCATTATTTCTGCCATCAGACATATCAGTTTTCATGCTCAGCACCCTCCACCTCTGCCTGATGCAATCTCACTGCACCAGAGAAGGTTTGTGCACCAATTGGAGGGGGGGGGTGCTCTTGAACAGTGTAACAGCCTGTGAATCTGGGGAATGGAAATGCTCTGGTAACACCTCCCTAAAGCCCTTAGGCCCATTAGAATAACAAATATGAGAAGATAACCACAGTCCCGGTGCTTGGATCTATGAGTAAGTGTCCCTGGCTTATCAGGATGGCTTTTGATTTAAAATTTCCTTTAACCCCTTAACAACACTGTATAAAAATGAACGCCCAGGTTGATGGGTAATTTTTCACCTCTGGACGTACATTTTCATCCTCAATCGCTGTCACCATTGACAACTGTCAATGGTGACAGCAATTCGGAACCCGGCAATGAGTGACAACCGGGCTCCCGCGGTAACAGCTGGGCTTGTGATCGCCGCAGTCCCAGGTGTTTAACCCTTTAGACGCTGCGGACTGCCTTTAGCACAATGGGGCAGATTTACTTACCCGGTCCTGTCGCGATCCAGCGGCGCTTTCTCTGGCGAGGATTCAGGTCTTCTGGCGATTCACTAAGGTCCGTGCGCCCGATATCCACCAGGTGTCGCCGCTGCAGGTCTGCCGGAGTTCACCTGGTTCTTCTCGGTGCATGTAAGTGCATGATTTTGCGACACAATTATTTTTTTAAATTCCGCGTTTTTTCCAAATCCGTCGGGTTTTCCCTCGGAATTCAATGCAAAACAGAAAAAGTCGGGAAACCCGACCAAAATGCGCAAATCGGACCCTGAGTAAATGACCCCCAATGTGTCTGTCAGTTTATGCATCCACATAGGCTGACTACTATAATACACTGCCACACATCAGTATACCAGTGGATTACTTTGAACAAGCGATCAGGTGAAAAAAAATATATTTACAAAAAATTCAAAAGTAAGAAAAGTCCTCTAAATACCCTATAGATTACCAAACCCCTACATATAAAGTAAATATAAGTAAAAATACGTGAAAATCGCCAAACAAACAAATTTAGGATATTTGAGCATCCAACCAAACAAAAAAAGCACTAAAAAGTTATCAAAAAGTCACATTTACACCACAACGATTCCAATATAAAGTACAACTCATTACGCAAAAAATAAGCACTGAAACAGCTCAATCAACAAAATATGAAAAGGTTACGCCAGTAAGAAGATGGTGATACAAAAACAAGTGATTTTTCTCTTCTAATGTGTTTTTATTCTGCAAAATTATTCAAACAAAATTTATATTTAGCATTCGCTCCAAAAAAGTAAATAAAATGTAATCAATGGGGTTAAGCCACCGCAAAATAATTACTATACTCCTTAAGGGTTTTAGTTTTCAAATAGGATCACTTTTTAGGGGTTTTCAAAGGTGTGATGTTTTACCTTGGGAATACTGTAGCTACACTGATGCAGAAACATATCATGTTTAATCACTTAGTGGAGGTGGTTTTGATGAAAAAAACTATTATGACATTCAGGATTTTGGGAAAGCTGGAGTGCATGCTTCTTGCAGTTCATAAACACATCGGAGCTCATTTACTAAGGGCTCTGCGGATGCATTTCCGTTGGGTTTCCCGAATTTTTCCGTTTTGTGCCGAATTACGCTGGGATTTTGGCGCACGCGATCGGATTTCGGCGCAATCACACTGGCTTTCATGCGACGGAAATCAGGGGCCATGGCCGTCAGACAACCCGACGGATTTGGAAAAACCGCGGAATTTAAATAACGTTTTGTGTTGCAAGATCACGCACTTACATGCACCAGGAAGAAGAAGGTGAACTCCGGTGGACCTCAGCACAGCAGCAACACCTGCAGGATATCGGGCGCATGACCTTAGTGAGTCCCAGCAGACCCCAATACTCTGTGAACAACGTGCCGCAGGATCGCGACTGAACCGGCTAAGTAAATGAGCCCTATTATCAGAAGCTGTCTGCACTGTCCAGACAGGACTAATCAACCTGAGCTAGAACACTCATACACAGCAGCTGGCGGATGGTGCCTCTAAAATAATTGAATCTAAAAAATTTTTGAAAATTGCTGATGGATTTGTTTGCCTCCTAACATCCTAATAAAATAAAGTAACATGACACTGGAAGGGAACTGAACTCTCTGAGAAAAACAAAGCTGCTATTCCTCATAAGCACCAGCAGATGGTGCTCTTTACTGTCACAAACAATGGAAAAAGTTGTTTTTGTTTTTTTTTTTTTACTTGGGACAATGTGTTGTTAATTTTGTACCCAGTGCAGATGAGAGGATTCACTGCAATTCAGCATGGACCATCATGAGATACATTATGCAGTGCGGGTTTCCTCTAGTGTCCTGGGGGCAGGGGGGTTTTCCATATATTCTGCTTATCCAGCCATCTTTGATGTCATCCTGTTGTGGTCCCATCAATAAAGGACTGACTGACTGTGTCCCAAACATATGGACCTTCCGGATGTGACAGGAGCCATTTTCCTCTCCAGACACAAATGTCCTGATATCTATGTGGAATGAATTGTTATTTCCAAAAAAATGAGATCATGCTGGAATAAGTAGCAGAGGAAAAGGGTGGGTGGAAACCTCCCAAAACAGCCTGTACACAGATATTTATATGACAATGATGATCATCTAGCAGCCTATGTAAAATTATTGTTTCATTTAGCTAAATGGTACAAGGTATACACTTGTTGTCCACCAGGTGGCAGTCTCTCCCTAGTCTCTGAGTGATCATAGAGTAATAACCTGCTGATCAAGTGATCTTCATGTCATACCAGTCACATTCCTGGACGTGTACAGAATACAATCTTCACTGCCTGAATAGCTTCAAAGAATTCAGAGGTGTAAGTGATACAGTGTTGTGTCTATTACATTGTATCCAGGTATTTCAATTCCAGTATAAATAATTTTCATGAAAAATTATTTGTATTTACACTGCGTTCTTGTGATGTTATCACTGAATTGGTCAGCAAGAAATACTAGGGGATGTCGGTTTTGAAGCCAAAAAGAAATACATACTACTACAGAAGTATAATATAGGCAGTACAGGATAAGTAACGTCATGTATGTACACAGTGACTGCACCAGCAGCAGAATAGTGAGTGCAGCTCTGGGGTATAATACAGGATGTAACTCAGGATCAGTACAGGATAAGTAATGTCATGTATGTACACAGTGACTGCACCAGCAGCAGAATAGTGAGTGCAGCTCTGGAGTGTAATACAGGATGTCACTCAGGATCAGTACAGTATAAGTAATGTCATGTATGTACACAGTGACTGCACCAGCAGCAGAATAGTGAGTGCAGCTCTGGGGTATAATACAGGATGTAACTCAGGATCAGTACAGGATAAGTAATGTCATGTATGTACACAGTGACTGCACCAGCAGCAGATAGTGAGAGCAGCTCTGGAGGCGGTTACCTCGTTAGAGGAGGGTGTGGCTGTGTGTGAAGCTGCTCTGTGCTTGTGCTCCTGAGCTCCTGGAGGATCCATCTACCTACCCAGGGCCTGCTCTCTCCTCTCCCAGGGAGGGAGTTGGGTTCCTGGGGATGAGCGAGGGAGCCGACTCCCAGGCTCCTGCTTCCCGGTCTAGGCCGGCGGGAGGCAGGAGAGGACAGCAACCGGCCAGCGCGATGGAGGACTCAGGGGTGAGACGGTCCACCAGGAGTCGCAGCAGTGTGACTCCCACCCCCCCTGAGTCTAATGTGAAGCAACACCCTAAGAACCTGGATGTGGGTGCGGGTGAGAGCGGTCCTTCCGGGGCTGGAGCCATGAAGCGGAGTGCTCACAGAGGTAAGGCTGACCATGCGGGGGGAGGCTGGGCGGTGCAGGGGCCCCGGGAGTCTTTGTCCACCTATGCCTCCCGGGTCCAGAGCCACCTCTGTGAGTACGAAGAGGCGACAAAGACCATCAGGAGGCTCCGGGAGGAGCTGCGATGTGCCCGCGCCAGGGCGAACACAGCGCAAAAAAAACGGAAAACAGAAATTTATTGTGAAATTAACAAACTTAAAGCTGACATTGATAAGCTGATGAAGAGAAAGAACTTTATTTGTAATAACAGCGGTCCATTTAAAGAAAAACTTTTAAATGATGAGAGATTTTCAGAAATGGCTGATACCAGAGAGCAAAGGCTGAAGGGGTTGCAGCCTGCAAGCCAGGTGGAGGAGGAGGATGATGATGATGATAACGAGCAGCAGTTCCCACCTGGCGGCCTGCAGGAAGATCAGCAGGCCTCGTGCAGTGCGCCCCCTGCAGGACAGCCAGCAGTAACACCTCGCTCGGGGGAGGACAGTGACACCGGCAGCCAGGGAGGGGCGCTCATGGCGGAGATCCGGCTGCTTGAGTCCCCAGTGCGCATGGAGAACTTTTCTTTTGGTGACGAACTCCCAGAGGAAGCCACTGGGGGGAGCAGCCGGAGGAAGAGTAAGAAGACCAGGCCCAAGCAGCAAGAAGAGGTACGTTTCATCTTTACCCCCCTCCCTGTAAACCCCCCCGGGCAAAGCGCAGGGTCAGCTCACTGTGCAAGCCCTGCTACCCAAACCCCCCCGAGTTCTGCAGTGGACCCGGTGCAAAGGTGCAGGGAGATTACAGGTGTGACATCTGATGTGGCGATGGGCTCCGTCTCTGTTTGTGGTAACAGTGGGGGAGCAGAGGAGGCATCGGCCGCAAGGCCGGACAGTCAGGGCGGCTCGGCAGTGGCGATAACATCAAAATCCAGTGCTGCGGTGCGTCCCCCGCTGGGAGGGGGGGATAGCCCGGCACTGGTGGCAGCTTCCGGTGCCTCGGCGCCTCTTCATGCTGTTGCCGCTGATCACTTGGTTATGGGGCGGCGGCAGTGTGGAGGGGTCGCTGAGGCTGAGGGCTCCGGACCTCCCAGACAAAAAGTGTTATTCTGTGTTGGTGTTGGGGATAATGTGAATTCTACGGAAATTGGAGATCAGCGGCGCCTCACACCGGCTAAAGAACAGCGGCGAATGTTACCAAGCCCTAGGAGAAGTAAAATAACATCTGCTACCGATGATGCGGAGGGCACAGGTGTGACAAGAGTTGTGGTCCCCTCTGGGCGATGCTCTGCGGGGGGATCCCCGTCCCTTGTGCCTGAAGATGCGGAGGTGGTCATGTCCCCTGATGTTGTTGCTGGTCCAGCCAGAGTGAGTGGAGTCAGTAATGTTGTGGTGGATAATGTGAATGGTGTGAGTGGTGGAGAACCGTTACCAGTTATGGGGGTGAGTGATGGAGTGACTGGGGGTGTGAGTGGTGGAGAATCTTTTCCAGCTTTGGGGGTGGGTGATGGAGTGACTGGGGGTGTGAGTGGCGCGGCTGAGTGTAACATGCAGGTGGGTAGTGTTAATGTGATGGGTGCAGGGGTTGGTCCGGTTGCTCCCCCAGTGGCGGCCCCCGTTAAGAGCTATGCCAGTGTCGCTGCTGGGGGAAGTAGGGGTCCATCATCCTCGTCTCTGGGCTCTGGGGACGGCTTTTTGCAACGGCGCCTCCTGCAGGCCTTACAGAAGGGAGAAAGGACGATCAATGTAGCGGGGCAGGAGGTTGATTTGTCGTTTTGGATAGAGAGGCACGGCCTGTCTGCCTTCCGAGAGCAAAGAGGCAGGGAGACACCATGGTCGCTCCCGACAACCGGGCCGGGTGCTAACCGTAGGAATGTGGTCCGTCTTCGGTGGCGTGGCAGTGATGTGTGTCCCCCTCGGGCACGGGTAGTTGAGCTGCTGCTGAAGATGGACTTCAAGGCGGCTGACATCTTTGCCTTGATCCATCCCTATGGTACATCTGAGTTTGATGTCAGCTTTGTTCGGCCGGAGGGGCTTGAGCTCTTCTGGTCCAACTATGAGCTGAGATACAACGAGCCCGAGTGGCGGGACTTTGCTGTGCAAGCAGTGTCCCGCCAGAGCGAACTCAAGAAAGTGACTGTTCTTACCCGTAACGAATCACTATCTTGCTTTGACATCATGACCTGGATGAATCGTTATGGAGAGGTACTGGGAGTACCCGAGAAAAATCGAGACGAGTTTGGTATCTGGTCAGGGGCCTGGACCTTCATGGTAAAGTTGAGGCGTTCAGGTAACTCAGTCGCCCACATCCCTTCATCAGCCTTCCTGGGGAGGGATCGGATCCTGATCTTCTACCGGGGGCAGCCTAAGCTGTGTCACAGGTGCGGTGACCCCACACATTTCAGCGCAAACTGCACCGTGCAGAAGTGTGCGTTGTGTGGGGGTGTCGGCCATCTCGCTGCATCCTGTACAGGGCAGATTAGGTGTAACCTGTGTGGTGATCTCGGTCACCCGTACAGTCGTTGTCCTCTTTCCTTCGCTAATGCGGGCTCAGCCTCAGCGGATGAAAGCCATGAGGCTGAATCTGCTGGGGAGGGGACTAGCAGAGGCGGAGGAATGGAGGGGCCAGGGAAGAAAGACAGGAAAAAGACGCCTGCCCAGCTAAGGCGTCTAGAGAAGCGTCAACAGGAGAGAGAGCGGGGGGAGTCTCGGGCTGCTGGGACAACCTCTGGCGCTGTCCTGGAGACCACACCTGTCGCTGAGGCCCCAGGGGATGATGTACTGGATGAGGAGGTCAGGAGGATCGAGAGAGAGGAAGGTGCCACGTCCTCAGACTCCTCCCATTATGAGAGTATGGACGAGGATAATAGGGCGTGGCTAGAGGAAAAGCGTAAGCGTGGCGCCAAAAAGAAGAAAAAGGGTAAAAAGAAGGGAGGTGTAAGATCTTCTCCCTCCCTGACTAAGGTACCCAAGGAAGGTGCAACCGACCCCCCGCTGGTCGAACTTTCAAATCGATTCCTGGCCCTGGATGGAGCCTCTCCTGCCGATGGAGGGGCTGAGGGTGAAGGGCCAGAGGTGGCGGAGCCTGCAGGGGGTGCCGAGTCTCTCCCTGGGGAGTCAGGGTCCTCAGGAGGGGAGACTGGCCCAGAGTCTGGAGACGAGGATGAGGGGGCAGGTCCTGGATCTGCCCCTGAAGCATCAGAGGTGCGGGAGATGGACACCACAATATGTCTAAAAAGGGGGTGTTCATTTCCCGAGGGTGGTGGTAAGATGGGTAAAAAGAAAGCCGTCTAACTCAATCACTCATGATGGCGGCACCCACTCCGTTGACGCTGGCGTCCATTAATGTCGCCAGCATTAAGTCTGATGCGGCTAGATTTGCGGCCTTTGATTTTCTTGGCCGTGTTGAAGCCGACATTTTATTTTTGCAGGAGACCAGGCTGCCAGATTTGGCGGCCGTGTTTAAAGCTAAGAGGGAATGGAGACACGGGCCTTCCTATTGGTCTCTTGCGGCCGAGCCGTATAGCGGAGTGGCGGTCCTTTTTACCGCACCGGTAGAATGCCGACGAGTTATTGAGTTAGAAATGGGGAGGTGCCTGATCCTGGATGTCCTCATGAAGGGACAAGAACTTCGCCTAATTAACATCTATGGTCCCCAGTCCAAGTGGGACAGGAAGTGTCTCTTTATGAGGATCAAGCCCTACCTTTTTACAAGTCGGCAGGTGGTCTTTGGAGGGGACTTCAATGCTGTCACGAGGTCCCAGGATAGGGGAGGTTCCAGAGACAAGCTGACTTATGATAGCGTCGCTCTTAATAGCATAGCTAGTGAGGCTCGCCTGGTGGATGTCCACATCCGGCACACCCCAGGCCACGCGGGGTTCACCTATTATAGGGGTAGCTGCAGGTCTAGAATAGACAGGTTTTATTTAAAGGAGGAAGCCATTTCTTCAGCAGTGTCCGTTGTTGAGGTGGAGTTCTCCGACCACTGTTTAATTTTGTTTTCTCTGAATGTTACAGAGACCCCCCGGATGGGAAGAGGCTACTGGAAGCTCAATTCGTCTCTCCTGGAGGAAGCGGAGATCAGACAATCCTTTGAGGACTTTCTTCAGAGCCAGGTACCATTGCTGGGCCTTTGTAGCAGTAAGTCAGAGTGGTGGGAGATGCTCAAGAAAAGGGTGGCGAGATTCTTCCGCCAGCTCTCGAGCCTCAGGAGCCTGGACAGGTACCGCCTGTATCAGGGCCTGAGGAGGAAACTCGAGCATCTCGTCTCGACTGGGGGTAGTCGTGAGGACATCTCCAGAGTGAAATCCTTGCTGAAGAGGTGTCAGTACGATAGACACGCATCTTTGGTTTTTGAGAGGGATTACGGGAAATACCGCTCGCCCGACCCTTACAGAAACTGCAAGATGTCAGTGAATGGTAAAGTTGTCACGGGACTGGTTGACAGTACGGGATCCCTGAAAAGGTCCTGATCAGGGATTCTGGAGATCGTCAGATCCTTCTACTCGCACCTCTTGGGCAGGAAGGATCTAGATCGGGATGTGATGTTGGATTTCCTGGCTGAAACTGTCCCTGAGCCAGGAGTAGACCCCTCTCTTGATGTTTTGACAGAGATGATCAGTGAAGAGGAAGTCAGCCGGGGGATTGAAGGGCTCGCCCTCAAGAAATCGCCAGGTCCGGATGGCTTAACATCTGAGTTTTATAAGACCTTTAAGGACGCCTTGGTTCCCCTCTTGACTGAGGTATTCAATGAGTGTCTTTCCTCGGGCGCTCTGCCGAAGTCAATGAGGAGGTCTGCCCTGATCATCCTGTCAAAAGGTAAGGACCGATCTCGTATTGAGAACTGGCGTCCCATAGCGCTTCTCAATACGGACAGAAAGGTTTTGGCAAAGGTGCTGTTTAATCGGCTGGTGCAGTTTGCGCCCCGGCTCCTTTCGGGGACCCAGCACTGCTCTGTTCCAGGCCGCAGTACATTTAGTGCTGTGCTTTGTGTCCGGGAGGCAGTGGAGCAGGGCCGGGCTGGTAACTGGAAGGGGTACTTGCTGTCCTTGGATCAGGCAAAAGCGTTTGATCGGGTTAACCACGAGTACCTCTGGTCTGTCCTTCTGAGGTATGGCCTGCCTGGGGAGTTTGTCAATTGGCTGAAAGTTTTGTACGCAGGGGCAGAGAGTTTCCCGCTTGTGAACGGTTGGATTGGCCGCTCTTTTGAGGTCGGGTCTGGTGTTCGCCAGGGTTGTCCTCTGAGCCCACTTTTATACGTGTTCGCGATTGACCCATTCCTTAGGAGGGTTGATCGTGGGCCGTTGGTGGGAGTCGGGATGGATCGGGCAGCACCGGAAGCCACTCTAAGGGTGGTAGCGTATGCCGATGATGTCACCGTTTTCGTGTCCTCGGGAGGGGAGGCGCAATGGGTGATGTCAGAGGTTGACCGCTACTCAGAGGTTTCTGGGTCCAAGATCAACCGGGATAAGTGTGAGAGTCTCTGGCTGGGAGAGGGGGATCCAGGCTTTGATCTCCCGGACACTCTTCCAGGGCCCCAGGACTCTGCCAAAGTTCTCGGCATCGAATTCGGCCAGGGGGATTACCCCATGCAAAACTGGGACGGCAGGCTTAAGATCGCCGCTCAGAAGGTGGACCAGTGGAAGGGTTGGTCTTTGACCCTCAGAGAAAGGGTTAATCTGATCAAAACTTACCTGCTCCCGTTACTGATTTATCTGGGCAGTGTGTGCATGTTGCCAGAACCCCTCTGGACTCGGGTCTACAGTCTGTTCTTCCAGCTGTTATGGGGGAATAGGCTGAACCTTATCAAGAGGGAGGTTACTTACCGCACGAGGAGACAAGGAGGGTTGTGTATGGTCAACCCTGTGGTGTTCCTAGTGAATACCTTTCTTAAGATCAATGTAGCAAACCTCTGGAAAGAGAGGGCTCCTCCGTGGGTATACTCCTGCAGGGGATGGTTTCGGCCTTTCTTCCAGGAATGGGAGACAGGAGGGCAAGTGAAGGATCTTCGCACACCGCATGGGCATCTTCCGGCTTACGCTACCCCGGTTCTGAAGGTGATTCGCCGGTGGGGTCTGGGAATGTGGGAGATCAGGACCATGTCGAGGAAAATCCTTGACAAAAGGGTTCTGTTGACCCATTTCCAGAAGCCCCTGGCCCTCAGGGATTGCCCAAGTCGGGATCTGGGGGTGGGTTTGAGTTTATTGAATTCCATCAGGATCCCCTTGAAGTTTTGGGACTTGACTTGGCGCTGCTTCCATGGAAAGCTGTGTGTGAGGGACAATCTGAAGTGTAGGAGCTCTGAGGAAAGGGGTTGTCCCCGGGAGGAGTGCGGTGGCCTGCTGGAGAGCATGGACCACTTCCTGCTTCAGTGCCCCTTTAACACAGAGGTGTACAACCGGGTGGGCGCTTCCATCCATTGGCCCGGGTTGGCCGGTCTCTCCTATGCGGAGTGGGCCTATGGAGCACTCAGAGGCCTGGGTGGCCGGGACCGATGCACGTTATTCCTAGTCAGTCTAGTGGTCAGGTACCACACGTGGAACGCACGGTGCTTAGTTTCGACGCAGCGTAAAATCCTCCCGGTGGATGAGGTGGTTAGGAACATTCTGGGTGACCTGGTGAAGGTGCGCTCTCTGGAGTATGAGAGGCTGGGCACGGGGAGGGCCTCTCTCCTTTGGAGGGGGTTCTCCTTTAGTGTCCCTTAGTCTGTCATCTCCTCTCCTGGTGTTGGGCTGATGCTGCACAGTAGATTTTTGTTTTGTATCTGGGCATGTAGTGATGTTGGGCTTGCAGGCGCCGAACCTGGGCTTTATGTGGTTTGGATTGATGTTGTTTAGACTTTATTTGTATTCTGTTTTCTTTATGTTATGTTGTAATTACTGTATATATTGTATATATTGTATATAGTGGGGTTTGGGGCATAGCGTTAGGTTGGGAGGGGGGTGATGGTGGTGGGACTTATGAACTGACCTGGGCACTGGTCTGGACTACTTAACGCAAACTTTGGACGTTAGACCAGTGTCTGGGGGGAAGGGGAGGGTGCGGGTGAGGGATTTAGTTTAGTGTAGTGTTATGTGTATTCTGTGTTTGTTATTATATATATTTAAAAAAAAAAAAAAAAAAAAAAAAAAAAAAAATAATAATAAATGGGTGTGGGGTGGTTTGTTATTAGAGGGTGCGGGGTGGGTTTATGTATATTTATGGTCATTTATGTTTATTTGTGGGTGTGGCTTGTGTTTTGTTATTGGTTTGGTTTAGGATGTAATAATCGGTTGGGTGGGGGTTGTGGTATTTGGTGTTTATTCATTTTGGTGTATTGTAAGTTATTATTTTTGCTAGGTATGAATGGGGCTGGACCAGCAGGTAAGATATTGTATATATTTTGTATATATTGTATATTATGTTTGGTTTGTGTTATGTTTTTTACTTTTATATAAAATAAAAGATTTACAGGATTTAACTCAGGATCAGTACAGGATAAGTAATGTCATGTATGTACACAGTGACTGCACCAGCAGCAGAATAGTGCGTGCAATCTCATTCTGCTGTGTGTTACTGAAGGGTGTGGTTGTTACTGCTGAGCTCCTGCACCACCTGGTGGAAGATCAATCCACCCAGGCCTGCTCTCTCCTCCCCAGGGAGGGAGTGGGTTTTCTGGGATGAGTGAACCAGGCAAATCCCAGGCTTCTGCCTCTCGGACTAGGCCGGCGGGGGGCAGGAAAAGCCAGATACCGGCCAACATGGAGGGGGTGAGAAGATCTGCCCGAACCCAAGGACGCAGCGATGTGACCTCGGCTGCCACCCCCAAGACCCAGGGAAGCCGCAAGGTCTCCGGTTCACAGAAGATCAAGGCAAGTAACATCAGCCTGAGTGCTCCTCCTGGAAAGCTGAGTGACTGTGCGGGAAAGTTGGGTGGTTCAGCTGGAAAGCTGGGTGCTCACGGAGGTGTGCAAAAAGCATGGGGACATCTAAAGGCCCGGGAGTCTGCTACCATCTATGGCTCCCGGATTGCTGAGCACCT
Source organism: Engystomops pustulosus (assembly GCF_040894005.1). NCBI lineage: Eukaryota > Metazoa > Chordata > Amphibia > Anura > Leptodactylidae > Engystomops > Engystomops pustulosus. The sequence goes on from NC_092419.1 coordinate 99,403,519, forward strand.
CCGTGAGTACGAGGAAGCTGGCAAGGCGCTGAATAGGCTCCAGGAGGAGATACGTGAGACCTTGGCCCTAGCGGGGGTGGCTACACAGAAGAAAAAGTCTGATCTTCTTAACACCATTGACAGACTTAAAGCCGAGGTCACCGCTCTGCAGGAAAAACGACGGTTGATCCGGGAGCACAGCGGTCCGTTCAGGGAAAAGTTGGAGAACGACGCAAGATTTGATGACATGCGCCAGGAGCAGCTGAGAAAGCTGAAGGGGCTTCAGATCCAGGCGGATGAAGGCGATGGCGATGATGAGGAGGATGAGGAAGACCTGCCGTGTCCGTCTGGTGGCCTGCACCAACACCAGCAGGCCTCGCACGACAGGCTGCCTGCGGAGCAAGCGCCATTACCATCAGGCTGCGGCTCTGCCAACCTGGAGGAGGAAAGTGATGACAGCGGCCAGGGGGGGGCGCTAATGGCTCAGATCCGTCAGCTTGAGTCCCCAGTTCACCTCCAGAACTTTTCCTTCGGCGATGATATGCCAGATGACGACCTAAAGAGAAAGAAGAGAGCCAGGAAGACCAAGGCGTCTCAGGAGGTGAATCTGGTGTTTCGTCCCCTCCCTGTTCCCTCCGGGCGGGCAGCAGTGCCAGCCTGTCGTGTAGGCCCCGTTACCCAGCCCAGCACGAATCCTGCAGTGGACTCGGTGCAAGGGTGCGGGGAGATTGCAAAGCCACGTTCCACCATGGCGCAGAGCACCAGCCTTGTTTGTAGTAGCAAGGATGGTGCAGGGAAGGCATCGGCCGAAAGGCCGGACAGTGAGGGCGATCCAGCAGGTCCTGGTACTGTGCGCTGCCCCCCAGTGGGAGGGGGGGGTGGCCCGGTGCCAGGGGCAGTGGCGGTGGCTCCTGTGGCCCCTAGCGCTGTGGCTGCATCTAGCTCCGGTGGGCAGCGGCAGTGTGATGGGGCTGCTGGGGCTTGTGGTGCGGCGCCTCCCAAGCGTCCTGTGCAGCCTGTGGGAAAGGGCGCAGGAAAAGTTTTATTTTGTATCGGTGCATCTGACCCTGGAGATGACCATAAGAGACTGTCCGGAGTCAATAAGGACAAGCGGCCTCTTTCATCCAGCGAGCAGCGATGCTCAAACCTTAGAAAAACTGTGGGACAACAAGGGGTTAATGCCAATGAGGCAGAGGGCACAAGTAAGATCGGGGTTGGAGCTGCCTCTTCTCAGGCTGTATCAGCTATGGAGGTGGCTCTACCCCCAGTGCCCAGTGACGCCGAGGCAACCCCAGGTCCTCCTGGCCCAGCTGGTGTGAGTGATGCAAGGAAGCGAGGCAGTGATGCAAGGAAGCGAGGCAGTAATGTACATAGTGTGGTGAATGTGGGGGTGGTGAATGGTGCTGAGGGGGGTGATCCTGTTGTGCGTGCTGGACCTTCTGCACCCCCAGTGGTGGCCGCTCCTATAAGGAGCTATGCGAGTGTCACCGCTGGGGCAAGTGGGGTTAACTCCTTGTCTCCTGACTCTGGGAATAGCGTTTTGCAAAGGCGTCTTCTGGAGGCTCTCAGGAGAGGGGAAAAGTCAATCACTGTAGAGGGGAGAGAGGTTGATCTGTCCTTCTGGACAGACAGGCATGGCCTGGCAGCCTTCCAAGAGAAAAGGGGGGGAGAGACTGTATGGTCTTTACCCACAACCGGGCCCGGAGCTGCCCGTAGGAATGTGGTTCGTCTTCGCTGGAGGGGCAGTGACGCATGCCCACCCAGGTCAAGGGTGGTGGAGCTCCTCCTGAAGATGAACTTCAGGGCTAGTGACATCTTTGCCCTGATACATCCTTATGGCACTCCGGAGTTCGATGTCAGCTTTGTTCGGCCGGAGGGCTTAGAGCTCTTCTGGTCGAATTATGAGCTGGCAAAGAACGAGCCCGCATGGCGAGACTTTGCTGTGCAAGCAGTGTCTCGCCAAAACACAGTCAAGAAGGTGACCGTTTTGACCCGTAACGAGTCACTTTCTTGCATGGACATCATGACTTGGCTCAGTCGTTATGGTGAGGTTGTACAGGTACCTCAGAAAAACCGCGATGAATTTGGCATTTGGTCTGGGGCCTGGACCTTCATGATGAAGTTGAAGTGTTCAGGCGGCACAGTCGCCCACATTCCTTCTTCAGCCTTTCTTGGGCGGGACAGAATCCTGATTTTCTACCAGGGGCAGCCGAAGGTCTGTCACAGGTGCGGTGACCCCACACACTTTAGCGCCAGCTGCCAAGTGCAGAAGTGCGCTTTGTGTGGTGGGCTAGGTCATCTCGCTGCATCCTGTAAGGACATTAGGTGTAACCTGTGTGGTGAGCTCGGTCACCCTTTCAGCCGTTGTCCTCGCTCCTTTGCCAATGCGGTTGTGACCCCAGTGGAGGAGAGCCATGAGGTTGCTTCTGCTGGGGAGGGTACCAGCAGAGGTGGAGGAGCTGAGGGGCCTGTGAAGAAAAGTAAGAATAAGTCACCTTCTCAGTTGAGGCGGCTTGAAGCCAGACAAAAAGGGAGAGAACTGGGGAAGCCTCAGGTTCCTGGGGTGACCCTTGGTCCTTCCTCAGAGGCTGGTCATGCTACTGAGGCCCTGAGGGATGATGAGTTGGATGAGGAGGTCAGGAGGATGGAGCGCGAGAAAGGTGCCATGTCCTCCACGTCCTCCCATTATGAGAGTATGGATGAGGATAACAGGATTTGGCTAGAAAATAAGCGCAAGCAGAAAAAGAAAAAGCGCGGCGTATCTAAGGTACCTAAGGAAGGGAAAACTTCCTCCCCTCTGGTTGAGCTTTCCAACCAGTTCCTCACCCTCGATGAGATCGCCTCCTCGGAAGGAGAGGCTGAGGGTGGGGTTCTGGAGGTGGCGGCGGAGCAGCCTGCAGGGGGCGCCGAGTCTCTATCCTCTGGGGAAGCCGGGTCCTCAGAGTGGGAGACTGACTCAGAGTCAGGAGACAAGGACGAAGGAGAGGGTGGTCCGGGTGGGTCCTTGGGGGCCAATAATAACATGGACACCTCGATTTCGTTAAAGAGAAGTTGCCCCAATTCTGAAGGGAAAAGGGAAAAGGGATCATCCTCAGAGGAGAGTAGAGGGAAGGGAGGTAGTAAGAAAAAAGCCGTCTAACTCAATCACTCATGATGGCGGCACCCACTCCGTTGACACTGGCGTCCATTAATGTCGCCAGCATTAAGTCTGATGCGGCTAGATTTGCGGCCTTTGATTTTCTCGGCCGTGTTGAAGCCGACATTTTATTTTTGCAGGAGACCAGGCTGCCAGATTTGGCGGCCGTGTTTAAAGCTAAGAGGGAATGGAGACACGGGCCTTCCTATTGGTCTCTTGCGGCCGAGCCGTATAGCGGAGTGGCGGTCCTTTTTACCGCACCGGTAGAATGCCGACGAGTTATTGAGTTAGAAATGGGGAGGTGCCTGATCCTGGATGTCCTCATGAAGGAACAAGAACTTCGTCTTATTAACATCTATGGTCCCCAGTCCAAGTGGGACAGGAAGTGTCTCTTTATGAGGATCAAGCCCTACCTTTTTACAAGTCGGCAGGTGGTCTTTGGAGGGGACTTCAATGCTGTCACGAGGTCCCAAGATAGGGGAGGTTCCAGAGACAAGCTGACTTATGATAGCGTCGCTCTTAATAGCATAGCCAGTGAAGCTCGCCTGGTGGATGTCCACATCCGGCACACCCCAGGCCACGCGGGGTTCACCTATTATAGGGGTAGCTGCAGGTCTAGAATAGACAGGTTTTATTTAAAGGAGGAAGCCATCTCTTCAGCAGTGTCCGTTGTTGAGGTGGAGTTCTCCGACCACTGTTTAATTTTGTTTTCTCTGAATGTTACAGAGACCCCCCGGATGGGAAGAGGCTACTGGAAGCTCAATTCGTCTCTCCTGGAAGAAGCGGAGATCAGACAATCCTTTGAGGACTTTCTTCAGAGCCAGGTACCATTGCTGGGCCTTTGTAGCAGTAAGTCAGAGTGGTGGGAGATGCTCAAGAAAAGGGTGGCGAGATTCTTCCGCCAGCTCTCGAGCCTCAGGAGCCTGGACAGGTACCGCCTGTATCAGGGCCTGAGGAGGAAACTCGAGCATCTCGTCTCGACTGGAGGTAGTCGTGAGGACATCTCCAGAGTGAAATCCTTGCTGAAGAGGTGTCAGTACGATAGACACGCATCTTTGGTTTTTGAGAGGGATTACGGGAAATACCGCTCGCCCGACCCTTACAGAAACTGCAAGATGTCAGTGAATGGTAAAGTTGTCACAGGACTGGTTGACAGTACGGGATCCCTGAAAAGGTCCAGATCAGGGATTCTGGAGGTCGTCAGATCCTTCTACTCGCACCTCTTGGGCAGGAAGGATCTAGATCGGGATGTGATGTCGGCTTTCCTGGCTGAAACTGTCCCTGAGCCAGGAGTAGACCCCTCTCTTGATGTTTTGACAGAGATGATTAGGGAAGAGGAAGTCAGCCGGGCGATTGAAGGGCTCGCCCTCAAGAAATCGCCGGGTCCGGATGGCTTAACATCCGAGTTTTATAAGACCTTTAAGGACGCCTTGGTTCCCCTCTTGACTGAGGTATTCAATGAGTGTCTTTCCTCGGGCGCTCTGCCGAAGTCAATGAGGAGGTCTGCCCTGATCATCCTGTCAAAGGGTAAGGACCGATCTCGTATTGAGAACTGGCGTCCCATAGCGCTTCTCAATACGGACAGAAAGGTTTTGGCAAAGGTGCTGTTTAATCGGCTGGTGCAGTTTGCGCCCCGGCTCCTTTCGGGGACCCAGCACTGCTCTGTTCCAGGCCGCAGTACATTTAGTGCTGTGCTCTGTGTTCGGGAGGCAGTGGAGCAGGGCAGGGCTGGTAACTGGAAGGGGTACTTGCTGTCCTTGGATCAGGCAAAAGCGTTTGATCGGGTTAACCACGAGTACCTCTGGTCTGTCCTTCTGAGGTATGGCCTGCCGGGTGGGTTTGTCAATTGGCTGAAAGTTTTGTACGCAGGGGCAGAGAGTTTCCCGCTTGTGAACGGTTGGATTGGCCGCTCTTTTGAGGTTGGGTCTGGTGTTCGCCAGGGTTGTCCTCTGAGCCCACTACTGTACGTGTTCGCGATTGACCCATTCCTTAGGAGGGTTGATCGTGGGCCGTTGGTGGGAGTCGGGATGGACCGGGCAGCACCGGAAGCCACTCTAAGGGTGGTAGCGTATGCCGATGACGTCACTGTTTTTGTGTCCTCGAGAGGGGAGGCGCAATGGGTGATGTCAGAAGTTGACCGCTACTCAGAGGCTTCTGGGTCCAAGATCAACCGGGATAAGTGTGAGAGTCTCTGGCTGGGAGAGGGAGGTCCAGGCTTTGATCTCCCGGACACTCTTCCAGGGCCCCAAGACTCTGCCAATGTTCTCGGCATCGAATTTGGCCAGGGGGATTACCCCATGCAAAACTGGGAAGGCAGGCTTAAGATCGCCGCTCAGAGGGTGGACCAGTGGAAGGGTTGGTCTTTGACCCTCAGAGAAAGGGTTAATCTGATCAAAACTTACCTGCTCCCATTGCTGATATATCTGGGCAGTGTGTGCATGTTGCCAGAACCCCTCTGGACTCGGGTCTACAGTCTGTTCTTCCAGCTGTTATGGGGGAATAGGCTGAACCTTATCAAGAGGGAGGTTACTTACCGCACGAGGAGACAAGGAGGGTTGTGTATGGTCAACCCTGTGGTGTTCCTAGTGAATACCTTTCTTAAGATCAATGTTGCAAACCTCTGGAAAGAGAGGGCTCCTCCGTGGGTATACTCCTGCAGGGGATGGTTTCGGCCTTTCTTCCAGGAATGGGAGACAGGAGGGCAAGTGAAGGATCTCCGTACACCGCATGGGCATCTTCCGGCTTACGCTACCCCGGTTCTGAAGGTAATTCGCCGGTGGGGTCTGGGAATGTGGGAGATCAGGACCATGTCGAGGAAACTCCTTGACAAGAGGGTTCTGTTTGCCCGTTTCCAGAAGCCTCTGGCCCTCAGGGATTGCCCAAGTCGGGATCTGGGGGTGGGTTTGAGTTTATTGAATTCTATCCGGATCCCCTTGAAGTTTTGGGACTTGACTTGGCGCTGCTTCCATGGAAAGCTGTGTGTGAGGGACAATCTGAAGTGTAGGAGCTCTGAGGAAAGGGGTTGTCCCCGGGAGGAGTGCGGTGGCCTGCTGGAGTGCATGGACCACTTCCTGCTTCAGTGCCCCTTTAACACAGAGGTGTACAAGCGGGTGGGCGCTTCCATCCATTGGCCCGGGTTGGCCGGTCTCTCCTATGCGGAGTGGGCCTATGGAGCATTCAGAGGCCTGGGTGGCCGGGACCGCTGCACGTTATTCCTAGTTAGTCTAGTGGTCAGGTACCACACGTGGAACGCACGGTGTTTAGTGTCGACGCAGCGTAAAATCCTCCCGGTGGATGAGGTGGTTAGGAACATTCTGGGTGACCTGGTGAAAGTGCGCTCTCTGGAGTATGAGAGGCTGGGCACGGGGAGGGCCTCTCTCCTTTGGAGGGGGTTCTCCTTTAGTGTCCCTTAGTCTGTCATCTCCGCTCCTGGTGTTGGGCTGAAGCTGACACTGTAGATTTTTGTTTTGTATCTGAGGTTATAGAGATGTAGGGGCTTGCAGGCGCCGAACCTGGGCTTTATGTGGTTTTGATATATGTTGGTATGTTTAATGTGTTTGTATCTTGTGTTATATGTAGTTATAGTTCTTGTGTATATAGGTTGGTTGGTTTTGGGGTTTTGGTGTTAGGGTGTTAGGTTGGGAGGGGGGTGGACGGGACTTGGACTATACGATCCTGGGCACTGGTCTGGACTATATAGCGCAAACTTTGGACGTTAGACCAGTGTCTGGGTGGGAGGGTGATGGGCGTGGGATTTAGTTAGTTATATTTATTGTTATTTAATGTTAATGTTATTTCCGTTATATTCATTGTTATTTCTGTGTTTATTTATTGTTTATTTATTTATGTGTATTTTGCTGTGTATTTCGATATAAAAAAAAAAAAAAAAATTAGGTGGTGGGACTGGGTGAAGGTTTTGTTTGTTTTCATGCTGAGTGTGTGGTGTGTGTGTGGCTGGGCCAGGAGGTTTTGTAAGTTTATTTTCGTTTATATTTGTTCTTTTGTAATTCTTTTGCCAGAAGTTATGGCTTTATTTATGTTTATTATTGTTATGTTTTTCACTTTTATATAAAAGATTTACAGGATGTAACTCAGGATCAGTACAGGATAAGTAATGTCATGTATGTACACAGTGACTGCACCAGCAGCAGAATAGTGAGTGCAGCTCTGGAGTATAATACAGGATGTAACTCAGGATCAGTACAGGATAAGTAATGTCATGTATGTACACAGTGACTGCACCAGCAGCAGAATAGTGAGTGCAGCTCTGGAGTGTAATACAGGATGTAACTTAGGATCAGTACAGGATAAGTAATGTCATGTATGTACACAGTGACTGCACCAGCAGCAGAATAGTGAGTGCAGCTCTGGGTATAATACAGGATGTAACTCAGGATCAGTACAGGATAAGTAATGTCATATATGTACACAGTGACTGCACCAGCAGCAGAATAGTGAGTGCAGCTCTGGAGTATAATACAGGATGTAACTCAGGATCAGTACAGGATAAGTAATGTCATGTATGTACACAGTGACTGCACCAGCAGCAGAATAGTGAGTGCAGCTCTGGGGTATAATACAGGATGTAACTCAGGATCAGTACAGGATAAGTAATGTCATGTATGTACACAGTGACTGCACCAGCAGCAGAATAGTGAGTGCAGCTCTGGAGTATAATACAGGATGTAACTCAGGATCAGTACAGGATAAGTAATGTCATGTATGTACACAGTGACTGCACCAGCAGCAGAATAGTGAGTGCAGCTCTGGAGTGTAATACAGGATGTAACTTAGGATCAGTACAGGATAAGTAATGTCATGTATGTACACAGTGACTGCACCAGCAGCAGAATAGTGAGTGCAGCTCTGGGTATAATACAGGATGTAACTCAGGATCAGTACAGGATAAGTAATGTCATATATGTACACAGTGACTGCACCAGCAGCAGAATAGTGAGTGCAGCTCTGGAGTATAATACAGGATGTAACTCAGGATCAGTACAGGATAAGTAATGTCATGTATGTACACAGTGACTGCACCAGCAGCAGAATAGTGAGTGCAGCTCTGGGGTATAATACAGGATGTAACTCAGGATCAGTACAGGATAAGTAATGTCATGTATGTACACAGTGACTGCACCAGCAGCAGAATAGTGAGTGCAGCTCTGGAGTATAATACAGGATGTAACTCAGGATCAGTACAGGATAAGTAATGTCATGTATGTACACAGTGACTGCACCAGCAGCAGAATAGTGAGTGCAGCTCTGGAGTGTAATACAGGATGTAACTCAGGATCAGTACAGGATAAGTAATGTCATGTATGTACACAGTGACTGCACCAGCAGCAGAATAGTGAGTGCAGCTCTGGGTATAATACAGGATGTAACTCAGGATCAGTACAGGATAAGTAATGTCATGTATGTACACAGTGACTGCACCAGCAGCAGAATAGTGAGTGCAGCTCTGGGGTATAATACAGGATGTAACTCAGGATCAGTACAGGATAAGTAATGTCATGTATGTACACAGTGACTGCACCAGCAGCAGAATAGTGAGAGCAGCTCTGGAGTATAATACAGGATGTAACTCAGGATCAGTACAGGATAAGTAATGTCATGTATGTACACAGTGACTGCACCAGCAGCAGAATAGTGAGTGCAGCTCTGGAGTGTAATACAGGATGTAACTCAGGATCAGTACAGGATAAGTAATGTCATGTATGTACACAGTGACTGCACCAGCAGCAGAATAGTGAGTGCAGCTCTGGGTATAATACAGGATGTAACTCAGGATCAGTACAGGATAAGTAATGTCATGTATGTACACAGTGACTGCACCAGCAGCAGAATAGTGAGTGCAGCTCTGGGGTATAATACAGGATGTAACTCAGGATCAGTACAGGATAAGTAATGTCATGTATGTACACAGTGACTGCACCAGCAGCAGAATAGTGAGTGCAGCTCTGGAGTATAATACAGGATGTAACTCAGGATCAGTACAGGATAAGTAATGTCATGTATGTACACAGTGACTGCACCAGCAGCAGAATAGTGAGTGCAGCTCTGGGTATAATACAGGATGTAACTCAGGATCAGTACAGGATAAGTAATGTCATGTATGTACACAGTGACTGCACCAGCAGCAGAATAGTGAGTGCAGCTCTGGGGTATAATACAGGATGTAACTCAGGATCAGTACAGGATAAGTAATGTCATGTATGTACACAGTGACTGCACCAGCAGCAGAATAGTGAGTGCAGCTCTGGGGTATAATACAGGATGTAACTCAGGATCAGTACAGGATAAGTAATGTCATGTATGTACACAGTGACTGCACCAGCAGCAGAATAGTGAGTGCAGCTCTGGAGTATAATACAGGATGTAACTCAGGATCAGTACAGGATAAGTAATGTCATGTATGTACACAGTGACTGCACCAGCAGCAGAATAGTGAGTGCAGCTCTGGGTATAATACAGGATGTAACTCAGGATCAGTACAGGATAAGTAATGTCATGTATGTACACAGTGACTACACCAGCAGCAGAATAGTGAGTGCAGCTCTGGAGTATAATACAGGATGTAACTCAGGATCAGTACAGGATAAGTAATGTCATGTATGTACACAGTGACTGCACCAGCAGCAGAATAGTGAGTGCAGCTCTGGAGTGTAATACAGGATGTAACTCAGGATCAGTACAGGATAAGTAATGTCATGTATGTACACAGTGACTGCACCAGCAGCAGAATAGTGAGTGCTGCTCTGGGGTATAATACAGGATGTAACTCAGGATCAGTACAGGATAAGTAATGTCATGTATGTACACAGTGACTGCACCAGCAGCAGAATAGTGAGTGCAGCTCTGGGTATAATACAGGATGTAACTCAGGATCAGTACAGGATAAGTAATGTCATGTATGTACACAGTGACTGCACCAGCAGCAGAATAGTGAGTGCAGCTCTGGGTATAATACAGGATGTAACTCAGGATCAGTACAGGATAAGTAATGTCATGTATGTACACAGTGACTGCACCAGCAGCAGAATAGTGAGTGCAGCTCTGGGGTATAATACAGGATGTAACTCAGGATCAGTACAGGATAAGTAATGTCATGTATGTACACAGTGACTGCACCAGCAGCAGAATAGTGAGTGCAGCTCTGGAGTATAATACAGGATGTAACTCAGGATCAGTACAGGATAAGTAATGTCATGTATGTACACAGTGACTGCACCAGCAGCAGAATAGTGAGTGCAGCTCTGGAGTGTAATACAGGATGTAACTCAGGATCAGTACAGGATAAGTAATGTCATGTATGTACACAGTGACTGCACCAGCAGCAGAATAGTGAGTGCAGCTCTGGGTATAATACAGGATGTAACTCAGGATCAGTACAGGACAAGTAATGTCATGTATGTACACAGTGACTGCACCAGCAGCAGAATAGTGAGTGCAGCTCTGGGGTATAATACAGGATGTAACTCAGGATCAGTACAGGATAAGTAATGTCATGTATGTACACAGTGACTGCACCAGCAGCAGAATAGTGAGTGCAGCTCTGGAGTGTAATACAGGATGTAACTCAGGATCAGTACAGGATAAGTAATGTCATGTATGTACACAGTGACTGCACCAGCAGCAGATAGTGAGAGCAGCTCTGGAGGCGGTTACCTCGTTAGAGGAGGGTGTGTCTGGAGCTGCTCTGTGCTTGTGCTCCTGAGCTCCTGGAGGATCCATCTACCTACCCAGGGCCTGATCTCTCCTCTCCCAGGGAGGGAGTTGGGTTCCTGGGGATGAGCGAGGGAGCCGACTCCCAGGCTCCTGCTTCCCGGTCTAGGCCGGCGGGAGGCAGGAGAGGACAGCAACCGGCCAGCGCGATGGAGGACTCAGGGGTGAGACGGTCCACCAGGAGTCGCAGCAGTGTGACTCCCACCCCCCCTGAGTCTAATGTGAAGCAACACCCTAAGAACCTGGATGTCGGTGCGGGTGAGAGCGGTCCTTCCGGGGCTGGAGCCATGAAGCGGAGTGCTCACAGAGGTAAGGCTGACCATGCGGGGGGAGGCTGGGCGGTGCAGGGGCCCCGGGAGTCTTTGTCCACCTATGCCTCCCGGGTCCAGAGCCACCTCTGTGAGTACGAAGAGGCGACAAAGACCATCAGGAGGCTCCGGGAGGAGCTGCGATGTGCCCGCGCCAGGGCGAACACAGCGCAAAAAAAACGGAAAACAGAAATTTATTGTGAAATTAACAAACTTAAAGCTGACATTGATAAGCTGATGAAGAGAAAGAACTTTATTTGTAATAACAGCGGTCCATTTAAAGAAAAACTTTTAAATGATGAGAGATTTTCAGAAATGGCTGATACCAGAGAGCAAAGGCTGAAGGGGTTGCAGCCTGCAAGCCAGGTGGAGGAGGAGGATGATGATGATGATAACGAGCAGCAGTTCCCACCTGGCGGCCTGCAGGAAGATCAGCAGGCCTCGTGCAGTGGGCCCCCTGCAGGACAGCCAGCAGTAACACCTCGCTCGGGGGAGGACAATGACACCGGCAGCCAGGGAGGGGCGCTCATGGCGGAGATCCGGCTGCTTGAGTCCCCAGTGCGCATGGAGAACTTTTCTTTTGGTGACGAACTCCCAGAGGAAGCCACTGGGGGGAGCAGCCGGAGGAAGAGTAAGAAGACCAGGCCAAAGCAGCAAGAAGAGGTACGTTTCATCTTTACCCCCCTCCCTGTACACCCCCCCGGGCAAAGCGCAGGGTCAGCTCACTGTGCAAGCCCTGCTACCCAAACCCCCCCGAGTTCTGCAGTGGACCCGGTGCAAAGGTGCAAGGAGATTACAGGTGTGACATCTGATGTGGCGATGGGCTCCGTCTCTGTTTGTGGTAACAGTGGGGGAGCAGGGGAGGCATCGGCCGCAAGGCCGGACAGTCAGGGCGGCTCGGCAGTGGCGATAACATCAAAATCCAGTGCTGTGGTGCGTCCCCCGCTGGGAGGGGGGGATAGCCCGGCACTGGTGGCAGCTTCCGGTGCCTCGGCGCCTCTTCATGCTGTTGCCGCTGATCACTTGGTTATGGGGCGGCGGCAGTGTGGAGGGGTCGCTGAGGCTGAGGGCTCCGGACCTCCCAGACAAAAAGTGTTATTCTGTGTTGGTGTTGGGGATAATGTGAATTCTACGGAAATTGGAGATCAGCGGCGCCTCACACCGGCTAAAGAACAGCGGCGAATGTTACCAAGCCCTAGGAGAAGTAAAATAACATCTGCTACCGATGATGCGGAGGGCACAGGTGTGACAAGAGTTGTGGTCCCCTCTGGGCGATGCTCTGCGGGGGGATCCCCGTCCCTTGTGCCTGAAGATGCGGAGGTGGTCATGTCCCCTGATGTTGTTGCTGGTCCAGCCAGTGTGAGTGGAGTCAGTAATGTTGTGGTGGATAATGTGAATGGTGTGAGTGGTGGAGAACCGTTACCAGTTATGGGGGTGAGTGATGGAGTGACTGGGGGTGTGAGTGGTGGAGAATCTTTTCCAGCTTTGGGGGTGGGTGATGGAGTGACTGGGGGTGTGAGTGGCGCGGCTGAGTGTAACATGCAGGTGGGTAGTGTTAATGTGGTGGGTACAAGGGTTGGTCCGGTTGCTCCCCCAGTGGCGGCCCCTATTAAGAGCTATGCCAGTGTCGCTGCTGGGGGAAGTAGGGTTCCATCATCCTCGTCTCTGGGGACGGCTTTTTGCAACGGCGCCTCCTGCAGGCCTTACAGAAGGGAGAAAGGACGATCAATGTAGCGGGGCAGGAGGTTGATTTGTCGTTTTGGATAGAGAAGCACGGCCTGTCTGCCTTCCGAGAGCAAAGAGGCAGGGAGACACCATGGTCGCTCCCGACAACCGGGCCGGGTGCTAACCGTAGGAATGTGGTCCGTCTTCGGTGGCGTGGCAGTGATGTGTGTCCCCCTCGGGCACGGGTAGTTGAGCTGCTGCTGAAGATGGACTTCAAGGCGGCTGACATCTTTGCCTTGATCCATCCCTATGGTACATCTGAGTTTGATGTCAGCTTTGTTCGGCCGGAGGGGCTTGAGCTCTTCTGGTCCAACTATGAGCTGAGATACAACGAGCCCGAGTGGCGGGACTTTGCTGTGCAAGCAGTGTCCCGCCAGAGCGAACTCAAGAAAGTGACCGTTCTTACCCGTAACGAATCACTATCTTGCTTTGACATCATGACCTGGATGAATCGTTATGGGGAGGTACTGGGAGTACCCGAGAAAAATCGAGACGAGTTTGGTATCTGGTCAGGGGCCTGGACCTTCATGGTAAAGTTGAGGCGTTCAGGTAACTCAGTCGCCCACATCCCTTCATCAGCCTTCCTGGGGAGGGATCGGATCCTGATCTTCTACCGGGGGCAGCCTAAGCTGTGTCACAGGTGCGGTGACCCCACACATTTCAGCGCAAACTGCACCGTGCAGAAGTGTGCGTTGTGTGGGGGTGTCGGCCATCTCGCTGCATCCTGTACAGGGCAGATTAGGTGTAACCTGTGTGGTGATCTCGGTCACCCGTACAGTCGTTGTCCTCTTTCCTTCGCTAATGCGGGCTCAACCTCAGCGGATGAAAGCCATGAGGCTGAATCTGCTGGGGAGGGGACTAGCAGAGGCGGAGGAGTGGAGGGGCCAGGGAAGAAAGACAGGAAAAAGACGCCTGCCCAGCTAAGGCGTCTAGAGAAGCGTCAACAGGAGAGAGAGCGGGGGGAGTCTTGGGCTGCTGGGACAACCTCTGGCGCTGTCCTGGAGACCACACCTGTTGCTGAGGCCCCAGGGGATGATGTACTGGATGAGGAGGTCAGGAGGATCGAGAGAGAGGAAGGTGCCACGTCCTCAGACTCCTCCCATTATGAGAGTATGGACGAGGATAATAGGGCGTGGCTAGAGGAAAAGTGTAAGCGTGGCGCCAAAAAGAAGAAAAAGGGTAAAAAGAAGGGAGGTGTAAGATCTTCTCCCTCCCTGACTAAGGTACCCAAGGAAGGTGCAACCAACCCCCCACTGGTCGAACTTTCAAATTGATTCCTGGCCCTGGATGGAGCATCTCCTGCCGATGGAGGGGCTGAGGGTGAAGGGCCAGAGGTGGCGGAGCCTGCAGGGGGTGCCGAGTCTCTCCCTGGGGAGTCAGGGTCCTCAGGAGGGGAGACTGGCCCAGAGTCTGGAGACGAGGATGAGGGGGCAGGTCCTGGATCTGCCCCTGAAGCATCAGAGGTGCGGGAGATGGACACCACAATATGTCTAAAAAGGGGGTGTTCATTTCCCGAGGGTGGTGGTAAGATGGGTAAAAAGAAAGCCGTCTAACTCAATCACTCATGATGGCGGCACCCACTCCGTTGACGCTGGCGTCCATTAATGTCGCCAGCATTAAGTCTGATGCGGCTAGATTTGCGGCCTTTGATTTTCTTGGCCGTGTTGAAGCCGACATTTTATTTTTGCAGGAGACCAGGCTGCCAGATTTGGCGGCCGTGTTTAAAGCTAAGAGGGAATGGAGACACGGGCCTTCCTATTGGTCTCTTGCGGCCGAGCCGTATAGCGGAGTGGCGGTCCTTTTTACCGCACCGGTAGAATGCAGACGAGTTATTGAGTTAGAAATGGGGAGGTGCCTGATCCTGGATGTCCTCATGAAGGGACAAGAACTTCGCCTAATTAATATCTATGGTCCCCAGTCCAAGTGGGACAGGAAGTGTCTCTTTATGAGGATCAAGCCCTACCTTTTTACAAGTCGGCAGGTGGTCTTTGGAGGGGACTTCAATGCTGTCACGAGGTCCCAGGATAGGGGAGGTTCCAGAGACAAGCTGACTTATGATAGCGTCGCTCTTAATAGCATAGCTAGTGAGGCTCGCCTGGTGGATGTCCACATCCGGCACACCCCAGGCCACGCGGGGTTCACCTATTATAGGGGTAGCTGCAGGTCTAGAATAGACAGGTTTTATTTAAAGGAGGAAGCCATTTCTTCAGCAGTGTCCGTTGTTGAGGTGGAGTTCTCCGACCACTGTTTAATTTTGTTTTCTCTGAATGTTACAGAGACCCCCCGGATGGGAAGAGGCTACTGGAAGCTCAATTCGTCTCTCCTGGAGGAAGCGGAGATCAGACAATCCTTTGAGGACTTTCTTCAGAGCCAGGTACCATTGCTGGGCCTTTGTAGCAGTAAGTCAGAGTGGTGGGAGATGCTCAAGAAAAGGGTGGCGAGATTCTTCCGCCAGCTCTCGAGCCTCAGGAGCCTGGACAGGTACCGCCTGTATCAGGGCCTGAGGAGGAAACTCGAGCATCTCGTCTCGACTGGAGGTAGTCGTGAGGACATCTCCAGAGTGAAATCCTTGCTGAAGAGGTGTCAGTACGATAGACACGCATCTTTGGTTTTTGAGAGGGATTACGGGAAATACCGCTCGCCCGACCCTTACAGAAACTGCAAGATGTCAGTGAATGGTAAAGTTGTCACGGGACTGGTTGACAGTACGGGATCCCTGAAAAGGTCCAGATCAGGGATCCTGGAGGTCGTCAGATCCTTCTACTCGCACCTCTTGGGCAGGAAGGATCTAGATCGGGATGTGATGTCAGGTTTCCTGGCTGAAACTGTCCCTGAGCCAGGAGTAGACCCCTCTCTTGATGTTTTGACAGAGATGATCAGTGAAGAGGAAGTCAGCCGGGCGATTGAAGGGCTCGCCCTCAAGAAATCGCCAGGTCCGGATGGCTTAACATCTGAGTTTTATAAGACCTTTAAGGACGCCTTGGTTCCCCTCTTGACTGAGGTATTCAATGAGTGTCTTTCCTCGGGCGCTCTGCCGAAGTCAATGAGGAGGTCTGCCCTGATCATCCTGTCAAAAGGTAAGGACCGATCTCGTATTGAGAACTGGCGTCCCATAGCGCTTCTCAATACGGACAGAAAGGTTTTGGCAAAGGTGCTGTTTAATCGGCTGGTGCAGTTTGCGCCCCGGCTCCTTTCGGGGACCCAGCACTGCTCTGTTCCAGGCCGCAGTACATTTAGTGCTGTGCTTTGTGTCCGGGAGGCAGTGGAGCAGGGCCGGGCTGGTAACTGGAAGGGGTACTTGCTGTCCTTGGATCAGGCAAAAGCGTTTGATCGGGTTAACCACGAGTACCTCTGGTCTGTCCTTCTGAGGTATGGCCTGCCGGGGGAGTTTGTCAATTGGCTGAAAGTTTTGTACGCAGGGGCAGAGAGTTTCCCGCTTGTGAACGGTTGGATTGGCCGCTCTTTTGAGGTCGGGTCTGGTGTTCGCCAGGGTTGTCCTCTGAGCCCACTTTTATACGTGTTCGCGATTGACCCATTCCTTAGGAGGGTTGATCGTGGGCCGTTGGTGGGAGTCGGGATGGATCGGGCAGCACCGGAAGCCACTCTAAGGGTGGTAGCGTATGCCGATGATGTCACCGTTTTCGTGTCCTCGAGAGGGGAGGCGCAATGGGTGATGTCAGAGGTTGACCGCTACTCAGAGGTTTCTGGGTCCAAGATCAACCGGGATAAGTGTGAGAGTCTCTGGCTGGGAGAGGGGGATCCAGGCTTTGATCTCCCGGACACTCTTCCAGGGCCCCAGGACTCCGCCAAAGTTCTCGGCATCGAATTCGGCCAAGGGGATTACCCCATGCAAAACTGGGATGGCAGGCTTAAGATCGCCGCTCAGAAGGTGGACCAGTGGAAGGGTTGGTCTTTGACCCTCAGAGAAAGGGTTAATCTGATCAAAACTTACCTGCTCCCGTTACTGATTTATCTGGGCAGTGTGTGCATGTTGCCAGAACCCCTCTGGACTCGGGTGTACAGTCTGTTCTTCCAGCTGTTATGGGGGAATAGGCTGAACCTTATCAAGAGGGAGGTTACTTACCGCACGAGGAGACAAGGAGGGTTGTGTATGGTCAACCCTGTGGTGTTCCTAGTGAATACCTTTCTTAAGATCAATGTAGCAAACCTCTGGAAAGAGAGGGCTCCTCCGTGGGTATACTCCTGTAGGGGATGGTTTCGGCCTTTCTTCCAGGAATGGGAGACAGGAGGGCGAGTGAAGGATCTTCGTACACCGCATGGGCATCTTCCGGCTTACGCTACCCCGGTTCTGAAGGTGATTCGCCGGTGGGGTCTGGGAATGTGGGAGATCAGGACCATGTTGAGGAAAATCCTTGACAAAAGGGTTCTGTTGACCCATTTCCAGAAGCCCCTGGCCCTCAGGGATTGCCCAAGTCGGGATCTGGGGGTGGGTTTGAGTTTATTGAATTCCATCAGGATCCCCTTGAAGTTTTGGGACTTGACTTGGCGCTGCTTCCATGGAAAGCTGTGTGTGAGGGACAATCTGAAGTGTAGGAGCTCTGAGGAAAGGGGTTGTCCCCGGGAGGAGTGCGGTGGCCTGCTGGAGAGCATGGACCACTTCCTGCTTCAGTGCCCCTTTAACACAGAGGTGTACAACCGGGTGGGCGCTTCCATCCATTGGCCCGGGTTGGCCGGTCTCTCCTATGCGGAGTGGGCCTATGGAGCATTCAGAGGCCTGGGTGGCCGGGACCGATGCACGTTATTCCTAGTCAGTCTAGTGGTCAGGTACCACACGTGGAACGCACGGTGCTTAGTTTCGACGCAGCGTAAAATCCTCCCGGTGGATGAGGTGGTTAGGAGCATTCTGGGTGACCTGGTGAAAGTGCGCTCTCTGGAGTATGAGAGGCTGGGCACGGGGAGGGCCTCTCTCCTTTGGAGGGGGTTCTCCTTTAGTGTCCCTTAGTCTGTCATCTCCGCTCCTGGTGTTGGGCTGATTCTGCACTGTAGATTTTTGTTTTGTATCTGGGCATGTAGTGATGTTGGGCTTGCAGGGGCCGAACCTGGGCTTTATGTGGTTTGGATTGATGTTGTTTAGACTTTATTTGTATTGTGTTTTCTTTATGTTATGTTGTAATTACTGTATATATATTGTATATATTGTATATAGTGGGGTTTGGGACATAGCGTTAGGTTGGGAGGGGGGTGATGGTGGTGGGACTTATGAACTGACCTGGGCACTGGTCTGGACTACTTAACGCAAACTTTGGACGTTAGACCAGTGTCTGGGAGGAAGGGGAGGGTGCGGGTGAGGGATTTAGTTTAGTGTAGTGTTATGTGTATTCTATGTTTGTTATTATATATATTTAAAAAAAAAAAAAAAAAAAAAAAATAATAAATGGGTGTGGGGTGGTTTGTTATTAGAGGGTGCGGGGTGGGTTTATGTATATTTATGGTCATTTATGTTTATTTGTGGGTGTGGCTTGTGTTTTGTTATTGGTTTGGTTTAGGATGTAATAATCGGTTGGGTGGGGGTTGTGGTATTTGGTGTTTATTCATTTTGGTGTATTGTAAGTTATTATTTTTGCTAGGTATGAATGGGGCTGGACCAGCAGGTAAGATATTGTATATATTTTGTATATATTGTATATTATGTTTGGTTTGTGTTATGTTTTTTACTTTTATATAAAATAAAAGATTTACAGGATGTAACTCTCGCAGATGACCATGTGCAGCCCATGTAAACGTGACAGTGGACGGGGGTCTCTATATTATATAGAAATATAAAGCAAGGATGTTTCCTCTGCCGATCGAACAGCCGTACCAAAAGTGCAATATTTAATACAGTTTTGGCGCGGCTGTTCAACTGGCAGGACGTCCTTTCATTCTATTTCTATATAATGCAGGGGCTCCCATCCAGCCTATGGGATCCTGCCACCACATGTCCCGTACACACAGGGTATACACATTCATGTGTGAGAGCCCTAAATAATAGTTCTGTATCTGCCATTTCATACATAAATACTAAAATCGTATGCAGGAAATCTCCCCCTAGTGGTGGCTCCTGACAGACAGAATTAGGAGATTTGGTGCTTTGTATTAGTAAATCAAATCTCTGACTATGATCTATTATGCCATGGACTAGAATTCAGAAATTTGGACCAATTCCTATAGTTTTTCTTGTATGGTTTTGTCCTAACACCCAAATGCACCCTAGTGCCCAGTCACTTATATGTCACAACGTCCAATCCAGCAATACTAGAACTAGACGGCTGAATAAGGGATTTTACATGGCTGTGAGATCTACTTTTTATCACTTTGTCACAAGTTACTTTTTCATTGCTGCTGATGTCGATACATTGTTATATTGCTACATAAATAATACATCCAGGCAGCTGTGGCTACATTCAGATCTAATCATATCCCGGAGGAGACACTGGATGACGTCCATTGATCTGTAGTCCACAAGATCCCATCAATGTCCATTGCATTGCTTGCAGATTGGGGGTCTACCTCTATAGATTGCTTTCTGCAATGCTTTGTGGGAAATTGGACATTTAATATGCAAATACTGTGACCCCCCCCCCCCCCAGCTAAGTAGGTGGATACATCCATAGCCCATCTGTGGCGGGGAGTTAGCACTGACCTGTATGTTACTATAGGACGTCTGTAGCATGGACTCCCTCTGTGTGACTCCTCTGGTGAGATCTGTCCTGTGTTTGCGGCGGCTGCTGCTGAGAGCTTAAGCTTTTCGCTTCTGTTTCCAGATGTATTTTCTATTACTGATTAGGAGCCAAGCTGCCCACGTGTCCCCTCCGAATCCTGAATCCTCCTCACTGCCACCTCCACACTATTTATTACTTATGTCCTATTGATCTGACATTTGCCGGCTGCTAAAAACTTCCTCGCCCCGTCACTTCTCATCCTCTCCACGTCTTATTTAAGTCTCCTCGTATCTCATCCCGTAAGCACCTGCTAGAAAACTCTGCTTTACCCCAATACAGTCCCAGCAGTGTATGGAGAGACAGCAGCCAGTGCTACAGGGGTTAAATCTCAGTGCACCCTCAGTTC
Organism: Engystomops pustulosus; assembly: GCF_040894005.1. NCBI lineage: Eukaryota > Metazoa > Chordata > Amphibia > Anura > Leptodactylidae > Engystomops > Engystomops pustulosus. The sequence continues at coordinate 99,423,463 of NC_092419.1, forward strand.
TGTGTCTCACTATTCTATATTAGGTCTTACGTTTTCTGTTCCTAATGTATTTTGTAATAATAACTTTCTCTGATGCAATAATCCTGCACCCACATAATAGATCCTAATACCAAATCCCATATTTAAGGTGGAAGTCTAACCCTAACCCAATTTTAATTTTCTATATACATCCGCTAAGGATGATTCAATGCCACCCAGACACCCCCTAATGCCGCATACAGGGACCCCTGCCAGGACACGGTGATGGCCTATTTATTTACCAGGGAGGGGCGATGGTAAATTTGGAAGTTTTGGGGTTTTTGGAGTTCAGCGGCTACGTTACTCCTACATGATCATCCTAAAAAAGGAGGTGCACTCTTGTAGGGTTAAAGGGGCAACTGTGTCTAGCACCACAAAAAAAGTCCCTGTGCCCCCTATGCTAGTAAATGGGGCACAAATGAAGACCAGTGCTATAACTATCACAGTAATATCAAACAGGAACAAAATTAGGGGCCAAAATGAGATCAGTCCGATTAAAGGGGCACAAAAGGAGGCCACTACTATTAAAGGGGACCTAAAAAGTTACAGTTCCACAAATGAAGAGGCCAATGCTATTAAAGAGATCTAAAATGGAGACAAGTATAATTATAGGGGGCCCAAGAAGTCCTTGTACCTCATATGAGGAGACGGGTACTATCAGCAAGGGTCAAACAGTATCTAAAAAGGGTTTAAAAGGAGTCCAGTACTAATAGATGGGGCCCAAAAAGAGTTCGGAAGGGGGTAAAAGGAGCCCAGCATCATTAAAGGGGAGGCAAAAAGAGACGTGTACTCTTAAAGGGGGATAAAAAGAGACCGGTACTATTAAAGGGCACCAGCCATGAAGCAAATTGAGCCTATTGCCTAAGGCAGAACCACCTGCAGGAAGGGGCAGCAGGACCTTACACTCAAAAAAATGGGGGTCATTTACTAAGGGCCCGATTCGCGTTTTCCCGGCGTGTTACCCAAATTTTTCAGTTTTTTGCTGATTTTCCCTGTATTGCCCCGGGATTTTGGCGCACGCGATCGGATTTTGGCGCATTGGCGCTGGCATGCACTTGACGGAAATCAGGGGCCTGGCCGAACGTAAACCTGACGGATTCGGAAAAACCGCCGCATTTAAAAAAAAAATGTGTCGTGGGACTCGCGCTTACCTTCACCAGGTATAGGCTCGTGCATTCCGGGGGAACTTCAGCGCAGCAGCGACATCTGGTGGACGGCGGAGGAACTAACTTAGTGAGTCGCCGGAAGACCCGAATCCAGCGGCGCATTCTCTGCGGAGGATTCGGGTCTTCCGGCGAATCACTAAGTTAGTTCCTCCGCCGTCCACCAGGTGGCGCTGCTGCCCTGAAGTTCCCCGGAATGCACTGATCTTCACCAAGCCGCACCAAGTGAAGGTAAGCATGAGTACCGCGTCACTTTTTTTTTTTTTAAATGCAGCGGTTTTTCCGAATCCGTCAGGTTTTCATTTGGCCCCGCCCCCCCCCATTTCCGTCGCTTGCATGCCGACACCAATGCGCCAAAATCCGATCGCGTGCGCCAAAATCCCGGGGCAATACAGGGAAAATCGGCGCAAATCGGAAATATTCGGGTAACACGTCGGGAAACTGCGAATCGGGCCCTTAGTAAATGACCCCCAATGTCTCTTTACACCCAAAGTCAGCATAGGGGTTAGACATGGCATAGAGAATCCACCCAACATATTACTAGTGGATGGGGCCGTGGGGGGGGGCTGTTCTTTGGCTTCAGACAGCAGAGAGTTTAGGTTCACACCTGTAAAGGGGTTTAAAAGGAGATCAGTACCATTAAAGTGGATCCCAAATGAGACCAGTACTATTATATTTGGGCTAAAAAGAGGCCAGTACTTTTAAATGGGACCACAAAATACACCAACTCTATTAATTGTGACCAAAACCATGTTCCCAATGGTGCGGAGACTGATAGGACACAAAATTCAGTGGTCTCCCGTAGCCTATATTACGTATTGGCGATACTGTACATTGTGTCGTTTATCTTCCTTAATCATTCCTGACAAGAGGAGGGTTACATTTCTGGCCATTTTCCGTGCCTGTTCTCCTTCCCAGACAAGTGCTGAGATTCCTATTTGCTCGGCTGCCACTAATGTTGTTTAAATAATGGATTTTCCAGTTAGCGGTACATGTCAGAGCGGCCATGGAAGGGGAATAAAAGGAAAGGAGCCAATCACACGTGTCCTAGACGTCCACCAATAAGAGCCCGTTGGCCCTGTGACCGCTACGTTCATCATCCAATCCCAGCGACTCATTAACACTCATCCTATACATCAGTGCTTACGCCTTGCAGCAAATAACGGCACAGCAATATTATGGTAGAGTGCTTTATAGGCACGGTAACTGGCAGCCATGGTTTGCTTGACAATTCATTACCATAAGTCCCAGTTCATTTGTGCCGAACTGATATGGGGGGGGGGGGGGGGGAACAGCTGAGTTATGGAAAGACACAATGTACAAGAAAAAGCTATTCAGACGTTCATAAAGACTCAAGTGAACCGTGGGCAGAGCCATTAATCACCCTCCCGCTGCGAGGAGCCATCTTTCTTTTATCTCCCTCTGACATCACCTGGGAGCCGGGAATGTCACCTCTCTCCGGTGACACCTTCTTCTAATCTTAATAACATGAGCCCTTGTCATCATTTTCTTCTAGTTTCTACTTTCTTCTCGTCAGCTGCTGAATTTGGAAATGTCTCTTAAAGTCAAGGATGGAGGCTTTGACATAATTGGAAAGCTGATCCGTGCACCCCCTTCACTTTGGCTGAATTGTAAGTCTGAGTAAGTCGTGACAGCTCGGAAAGATTGGGGTGAGATAAAAGTGATGACATCACTTATTGTGAGACGTGACTGCTGTGCCCCTGGGTGGCACTGGTGACATCATTGTGCCCCGCACATGGACATCACTCAGAAAGCGCTGAATGGAAATGTCCACCCTTGTGTCAGTCTTTGGTCTTTCATTATCTGCTGATATTTTTTTATAGCAATTAGAACTATAAATTCCTCAAAACAATTGATTTAGAGGGTTTGTCCAGGAAAGTAAATTTCTTCTTGGGCGTTTAGAGGAAAAACCTGGAGCGAACACTGGGTGGAGCAGTCACCGGCTACAGCCAGTCATTGGCCGACCGACACCTTGTAATGTCCTGTGCAGCGGGGACTGTGAGCATAACACGTGAGGAGTCAGTGTCACGGGTACCACTGCGACACCTTTCTCTGGTCGCAGGCGCACCTGTGTACCTCTGTGTTTGGCCGCTGCGCTCTATGTGCTACTCATCTCGCCGGGTTCCAACAGCGTCTCCCACGGCTCCTTGCGCGCGTCCCCACCACCTAGGTTGGTGCTGGCTGGCTGCCTTTCCTGATAAATTCCCAGCCCCTTCCTGTGTTCCCTGCCGGATCTTTGTGCCTCATCGCCTTAGAGAAAGCTTTCCTGATGCCCTGTGCGATTATCCTGATTTCCCATTGTGATCTTGATTCCTTTACTGACTTCGCTCCTGTGCTGCTCATCCTGACCTTCCGCTACGTCCCCGACTCTGATCCTGTGCTGCCTGTCTCAATCTTCTGCCTGTCCCCGACCACATTTCTGCCTCACGATTCTGTACTTCGCCTTGGCTGCCACCACGGACAAAGTCGTTTCTGTGGAACGACCTGGTGGCACCGTGCCGCAGCAAGTCCAACCCGCGTTGCGGCGGACTCTGGTGAAAACCGGGTACCACTTAGACTCCGATCTCAAGTGTCGGCTTACGTCATCGGCCGCAGTGGTCCAGAGGATCTACTACCTCCGATCCTGACAGTCAGTAACTATTTTCCTATTTTACTGTCTTTGTTTTTGATTGGACAACTCCGTTAAAGGGGTAATCCAACACGTACAACTATTCCTTCTCTACAGGATATAGGATAAGTATCTGAAGAGTAAGGGGAAGGAACATTAGGATGATCAGAGCACTTGCATGTGCAACACCGCTCCAAATTACACGGGGCAGTCGAAGACCTGAACTCTTGTAATTGTAAGGATAGACCCCAAGGGATGAACAATTATTGGTAAAACTGGGGGAGGGCCCCTTTAAGGGCTGAGACAGTTTCAATGAAAATGGCCGACTATATTACCATTATATTCCCCATATAAGTAGTTTTATCCACATATTGGGCACTTTGGATTGAACCTTTGTTCCTACAAGGCCTTATAGATGACGCTCAGTCCGTGTGAGCTACATGCATGTGCATAACGTGTAACTATGGAGCTCACAGGCATTTGCATTGTCCCCACATTACCATATTTTGTCTCAGAGAAAAAAAGCAAGCGTGCCGTAACCCACAGCAACCAATTAGGACTTAGTGCACATTGACTAATTTGTACTAAATCAATCATTTTTAATTGCGGATTGTTTTCCATTCTGAACAAATGTAATAAGGGGCTATAAATAGCGGCTGTGTGTAGAGCTGTGTTATAGGGGAGCTCCGGGAACAGATCACATTCTGTGTTCACACTTATCGCACCCGCAGATAACATTTGAAGTGTTGGTCTTCGGCGCTGTTGGAGTAAGGGAAGGTTGTCATCATACCCTTCCCCTCCCAGGGAGGACATGCACACACCAGCTATGGCCTGACCTCCATCTCTGCTATTTGGACACTAACCCCAGGATTTTGTTTTGTGTTGTTGCGAGTGCGGAGAATAAAGAGATGATTTGTTTGGTTTGGCCATAAAAGGAGGGATGAGACTGTATGACTGCGCGGAGCCTGGTGTGAATTATCACATCTGCACTTGTCACGTGCGTCATCAATGGATTATCACTAGAGATGAGCGAACACTAAAATGCTCGGGTGCTCGTTATTCGAGACGAACTTTTCCCGATGCTCGAGTGCTCGTCTCGAATAACGAACCCCATTGAAGTCAATGGGAGACTCGAGCATTTTTCAAGGGGACCAAGGCTCTGCACAGGGAAGCTTGGCCAAACACCTGGAAACCTCAGAAAAGGATGGAAACACCACGGAAATGGACAGGAAACAGCAGGGGCAGCATGCATGGATGCCTCTGAGGCTGCCTAATCGCACCATTATGCCAAAATTATGGGCAACAGCATGGCCATGACAGAGTGACAGAATGAAGCTAGATAGCATCTAAAACATCCAATAATTGACCCTGACACTATAGGGGACGGCATGCAGAGGCAGCGGCAGCAGGCTAGAGAGTGGCATGGCGACATACCCTAATTGGACTCGGGCTTCAAACCAATGGGTGGCAGAGAGGAACCAAAGGAGGTGAGCAAGAAGCGCTCAAATAATATCGGTACATGATAAAAGTTTGCCAGTATATTTTGTGGATTACACAGCAGGGTGGCGACAAAGTTAACATGGAAGCCATGAAAACAACCCAAAATTCTGCCTGACACAGCTCGTTTGATAAGGGGACCATGTATGGAGGCAGTGAACTAGTAGTAGATTAAAGGTGCTGCAGTTAAAACTATGTTAGTTGGATCTTGAGATGGAGCTGGCGCTCCGCTGCCAGGCGAGCTTTCGCCAATCCAAGCCCCTGTCTATAGGCTACTCCCCAAACAGCACTTCTAAGAACCTTTTGTATAAGATCAAGTGTAGTAGCGTTCTTATAAGTTTAGGATATGCCGGGTGAGGGGAATGTAAACAGCTGCGCAAGAAGCGCTGAAATAATATCCCTAAATGGTAAAAGTTTGCCAGTATATTTTGTGGATAACACAGCAGGGTGGCGACAAAGTTAACAACTTTGATGTGGAATCCATGAAAACAACCCAAATTTCTGCCTGACACACCTCGTTTGATAAAGGGACGATGTATGGAGGCAGCTATATGGACGACTTTTGGAGGTAGCAATGGAGACAACGTGTGGAGGCTGCTATGGAGACAATTTAATTTGGATAGTGCCTGTATGTGGCAGTCCCAAACATTTTTCAAACCAGAGGAGCAGGTAGGTGGCCCTCCAGTAAAATGGAATAGATTGAGTGCCTGTATGTGGCAGTCCCAAACATTTTTCAAACCAGAGGAGCAGGTAGGTGGCCCTCCAGTAAAATGGAATAGATTGAGTGCCTGTATGTGGCAGTCCCAAAAATTGTTCAAACCAGAGGAGCAGGTAGGTGGCCCTCCAGTAAAATGGAATAGATTGAGTGCCTGTATGTGGCAGTCCCAAAAATGTTTCAAACCAGAGGAGCAGGTAGGTGGCCCTGCAGTAAAATGGAATAGATTGAGTGCCTGTATGTGGCAGTCCCAAAAATTGTTCAAACCAGAGGAGCAGGTAGGTGGCCCTCCAGTAAAATGGAATAGATTGAGTGCCTGTATGTGGCAGTCCCAAAAATTTTTTAAAACAGAGGACCGGGTAGGTGGCCCTCCAGAAAAATGGAATAGATTGAGTGCCTGTATGTGGCACTCACAAAAATTGTTTCAAACAGAGGACCGGGTCGGTGGCCCTCCAGAAAAATTAAATGCATGAAGTACTATAGCAAGAGCCAGTGGGCCCTGTCAAAAAATAGCCATTTTCCTCTGCTTTACTGTACAAAGAGGAGGAGAAGGAGGAAAATGAGGAGGAGGAGGAGGAGTGGATCAATTATTCAGGTTGAGCTTCCTTCACCTGGTGGAGATTGGAAATTCTGAGAAATCCAGCCTTTATTCATTTTAATAAGCGTCAGCCTGTCAGCGCTGTCAGTCGACAGGCGTGTACGCTTATCGGTGATGATGCCACCAGCTGCACTGAAAACCCGCTCGGACAAGACGCTAGCGGCAGGGCAGGCAAGAACCTCCAAGGCGTACAGCGCCAGTTCGTGCCACATGTCCAGCTTTGAAACCCAGTAGTTGTAGGGAGCTGTGTGATCATTTAGGACGATGGTATGGTCAGCTACGTACTCCCTCACCATCTTTCTGTAAAGATCAGCCCTACTCTGCCGAGACTGGGGACAGGTGACAGTGTCTTGCTGGGGTGACATAAAGCTGGCAAAAGCCTTGTAAAGCGTACCCTTGCCAGTGCTGGACAAGCTGCCTGCTCGCCTACTCTCCCTCGCTACTTGTCCCGCAGAACTACGCACTCTGCCGCTAGCGCTGTCAGAAGGGAAATACTGTTTCAGCTTGTGCACCAGGGCCTGCTGGTATTCATGCATTCTCACACTCCTTTCCTCTCCAGGGATGAGAGTGGAAAGATTTTGCTTGTACCGTGGGTCCAGGAGAGTGAACACCCAGTAATCGGTGCTGGAATAAATTCTTTGAACGCGAGGGTCACGGGATAGGCAGCCTAGCATGAAATCTGCCATATGCGCCAGAGTACCAACGCGTAAGAATTCACTCCCCTCACTGGCCTGACTGTCCATTTCCTCCTCCTCCAACTCCTCTTCTTCTGCCCATACACGCTGAACAGTGAAGGTCTGAGCAATGCTCCCCTCTTGTGTCTCGCCAACATTCTCCTCCTCTTCCTCCTCATCCTCCTCCACCTCCACCTCCTCCGATATGCGCTGAGAAACAGACCTGAGGGTGCTTTGGCTATCAACAAGGGAATATTCTTCCCCTGTCTCTTGTGACGAGCGCAAAGCTTCCGACTTCATGCTGACCAGAGAGTTTTTCAACAGGCCAAGCAGCGGGATGGTGAGGCTGATGATGGCGGCATCGCCACTGACCATCTGTGTTGACTCCTCAAAGTTACTCAGCACCTGACAGATATCAGACATCCACGTCCACTCCTCATTGTAGACTTGAGGAAGCTGACTGACCTGACTACCAGTTCTGGTGGAAGTTGACATCTGGCAGTCTACAATCGCTCTGCGCTGCTGGTAAACTCTGGATAACATGGTCAGTGTTGAATTCCACCTCGTGGGCACGTCGCACAACAGTCGGTGAGCGGGCAGTTGGAGGCGGCGCTGCGCTGCCCTGAGAGTGGCAGCATCTGGGCTGGACTTCCTGAAATGCGCACAGATGCGGCGCACCTTCGTGAGCAAATCAGAAAGATTGGGGTATGTCTTGAGGAAACGCTGAACTATCAGATTTAACACATGGGCCAGGCATGGCACATGTGTCAGTCTGCCGAGTTGCAGAGCCGCCACCAGGTTACGGCCGTTGTCACACACAACCATTCCCGGCTTGAGGTTCAGCGGTGCCAGCCACAGATCAGTCTGCGCCGTGATGCCCTGTAATAGCTCTTGGGCGGTGTGCCTTTTGTCGCCTAGGCTCAGCAGTTTGAGCACCGCCTGCTGTCGCTTAGCGACGGCACTGCTGCTGTGCCTAGAGCTACCGACTGATGGCGCCGTGCCCACGGATGGTAGTTCGGAGGAGGAGGTGGAGGAGGGGTGGGAGGAGGAGGAGGCATAGTAGGCCTGAAACACCTGGACCGAGGTAGGCCCCGCAATCCTCGGCGTCGGCAGTATATGAGCAGCCCCAGGGTCAGACTCGGTCCCAGCCTCCACCAAGTTAACCCAATGTGCCGTCAGCGATATATAGTGGCCCTGCCCGGCAGCACTCGTCCACGTGTCCGTGGTCAGGTGGACCTTGTCAGAAACGGCGTTGGTCAGGGCACGGATGATGTTGTCTGACACGTGCTGGTGCAGGGCTGGGACGGCACATCGGGAAAAGTAGTGGCGGCTGGGGACCGAATACCGAGGGGCGGCCGCCGCCATGAGGTTGCGAAAGGCCTCGGTCTCTACTAGCCTATAGGGCAGCATCTCCAGGCTAAGCAATCTGGAGATGTGCACATTAAGGGCTTGGGCGTGCGGGTGGGTTGCACTATATTTGCGTTTCCGCTCCAGCGTCTGGGGTATGGAGAGCTGAACGCTGGTGGATGCTGTGGAGGATCGTGGAGGCGACGATGGGGTTTTTGTGGCAGGGTCCTGGGCAGGGGGCTGACTAGCAGCTGACACAGGGGAAGGAGCAGTGGTGTGCACGGCCGGAGGTGAACGGGCTTGTTGCCACTGAGTGGGGTGCTTAGCATTCATATGCCTGCGCATACTGGTGGTAGTTAAGCTAGTAGTGGTGGAACCCCTGCTGAGCCTGGTTTGGCAAATGTTGCACACCACAGTCCGTCGGTCATCCGGTGTTTCCTTAAAGAACCTCCAGACTTCTGAAGATCTAGCCCTCGCCGCAAGAGCCCTCGCCACGGGAGCTTCACTAGTTGACACATTTGGCGCTGATGCACCAGCTCTGGCCCTGCCTCTCCGTCTGGCCCCACCACTGCCTCTTCCAACCTGTTCTGGTCGAGGACTCTCCTCTGTCTCAGAAGCACTGTGTTCACCCAGCCTATCAACCCAGCTTGGGTCTGTCACCTCATCATCCTCCGATCCCTCAGTCTGCTCCCCCCTCGGACTTCCTGCCCTGACAACAACTTCCCCACTGTCTGACAACCGTGTCTCCTCATCGTCGGACACCTCTTTACACGCTTCCACTACGTCAAGAAGGTCATCATCACCCACAGACTGTGACTGGTGGAAAACCTGGGCATCGGAAAATTGCTCAGCAGCAACCGGACAAGTGGTTTGTGACTGTGGGAAGGGTCCAGAAAACAGTTCCTCAGAGTATGCCGGTTCAAATGCCAAATTTTCCTGGGAGGGGGCAGACTGGGGGGGAGGAGGCTGAGGTGCAGGAGCTGGAGGAGTGGGGATTTCGGTGACATGGGTGGACTGCGTGGAAGACTGACTGGTGGTGGACAAATTGCTCGAAGCATTGTCAGCAATCCACGACATCACCTGTTCGCACTGTTCTGGCCTCAACAGTGCTCTACCACGAGTCCCAGTAACTTCAGACATGAACCTAGGGAGTGTAGCTCTGCGGCGTTCCCCTGCTCCCTCATCAGCAGGTGGTGTCTCACCCCGCCCAGGACCACGGCCTCTGACCCCTGCAGTAGTTGGACGCCCACGTCCCCGCCCTCGTCCTCTACCCCTAGCCCTCGGGTTAAACATTTTTAAAATGAGAGTTATAACTTTATTTTTTTTTTAACTTTTTTTTGGTTTTTTTTTGTGTTTTTTGTTTTTTTTTTGTGTTTTTTGTTTTTTTTTTGTGTTTTTTGTTTTTTTTTGAGTTTTTAAAACCAAACAATGCTATCCTATTGCTATGGCTATTTTCTAGCCAAGTATCAAAGCACACTACTATGCCAGATGAGATGACACTGAGTTAGTGCCTAATTGAAATCCAACCCCTACTGAATTTTCCCACTTCGGTCTTTGCTATGGATATGTGCGTCACTAAGCGCAGAACACAGCGGTCGCAAGTCTCACTACAAATTGCTCAGAATTGGCTAGTACATGCACTGCAGAAACTACAGCCACCAGCAGATCAACCAGAAATCAAATATATAGAACGCTACTGTACGCGTAAGTAAGCTCTTTGTATTCTCCTATGGCTATTTTCTAGCCAAGTATCAAAGCACACTACTATGCCAGATGAGATGACACTGAGTTAGTGCCTAATTGAAATCCAACCCCTACTGAATTTTCCCACTTCGGTCTTTGCTATGGATATGTGTGCCACTAAGAGCTAAACACAACGGTAGCAAGTCCCCCTGCTAATTCCTCACAAAATGGTACTAGATGCAAATTAAAATAAAAAAAGTAGAACGTTATTGTAGCCCTAAGAAGGGCTGTTGGGTTCTTGGAGAATCACTCCTGCCTAACAGTAAGCTAATAGAACACCCTAACGCTTTCCCTGACCAGCAGCAGCTCTCTCCCTAGCGGCATCCAGAGACAGAATGATCCGAGCAGCGTGGGCAGCGGCTAGTCTATCCCAGGGTCACCTGATCTGGCCAGCCAACCACTGCTATCGACGTGTAAGGGTACCACGTCATGCTGGGTGGAGTGCAGAGTCTCCTGGCTTGTGATTGGCTCTGTTTCTGGCCGCCAAAAAGCAAAACGGCGGGAGCTGCCATTTTCTCGAGCGGGCGAAGTATTCGTCCGAGCAACGAGCAGTTTCGAGTACCCTAATGCTCGACCGAGCATCAAGCTCAGACGAGCATGTTCGTTCATCTCTAATTATCACACATACATAACACTCCGGCAGAGAGACAATGGTGTGCTGGGGCTACTGGGGACGACTGTAGCATTTTTAAAGGACATAGCTTATATTACAGGGAATTAATTAATACATTCCGACCCTAGACCACACCTCTATATTGATATCAGACCCCAGGCCACACCTTTATATTGATATCAGACGCCAGGCCACACCTTTATATTGATATCAGACCGCAGGCCGCACCTCTATATTAATATCAGACCCCAGGCCACACCTCTATATTGATATCAGAACCCCAGGCCCACCTCTATATTGATATCAGACCCCCAGGCCCACACCTCTATATTGCTATCAGACCGCAGGCCACACCTCTATATTGATATCAGACCGCAGGCCGCACCTCTATATTGATATGAGACCCCAGACCACATCTCTATATTGCTATCAGACCACAGGCCACACCTCTATATTGCTATCAGACCCCAGGCCACACCTCTATATTGATATCAGGCTCCAGGCCACACCTCTATATTGATATCAGAACCCCAGACCACACCTCTATATTGACATCAGATGCCAGGCCACACCTCTATATTGCTATCAGACCCCAGGCCACACCTCTATATTGATATCAGACCCCAGGCCACACCTCTATATTGCTATCAGACCGCAGGCCACACCTCTATATTGATATCAGACCCCAGACCACATCTCTATATTGATATCAGACGCCAGGCCACACCTTTATATTGATATCAGACGCCAGGCCACACCTTTATATTGATATCAGACCCCAGGCCACACCTTTATATTGATATCAGACCCCAGACCACACCTCTATATTGCTATCAGACCCCAGGCCACACCTCTATATTGATATCAGACGCCAGGCCACACCTTTATATTGATATCAGACCCCAGGCCACACCTTTATATTGATATCAGACCGCAGGCCGCACCTCTATATTGATATCAGACCCCAGACCACATCTCTATATTGCTATCAGACCACAGGTCACACCTCTATATTGCTATCAGACCCCAGGCCACACCTCTATATTGATATCAGACGCCAGGCCACACCTTTATATTGATATCAGACCGCAGGCCGCACCTCTATATTGATATCAGACCCCAGACCACATCTCTATATTGCTATCAGACCACAGGTCACACCTCTATATTGCTATCAGACCCCAGGCCACACCTCTATATTGATATCAGACGCCAGGCCACACCTTTATATTGATATCAGACCGCAGGCCGCACCTCTATATTGATATCAGACCCCAGACCACATCTCTATATTGCTATCAGACCACAGGTCACACCTCTATATTGATATCAGACCCCCAGACCACACCTCTATATTGATATCAGACCCCCAGACCACATCTCTATATTGATATCAGAACCCCAGACCACACCTCTATATTGATATCAGGCCCCTGAATTGATTTTGGACCTCAGACTATAGGATCCACCAAGGTCCCAAACTAGATCCTATAATAAAATGAAACCTCAGACGAGACTCCCAGATTTAGTTCAGATCATATACCAGACATTCCAAATATATGTAGACTTCTTATATAAATGGAAAGACCCAGATCAGTTCCTTATATTAAGACCCCCCTAAATGTATTCATCAGAGCCCTAATTCAGAAGCGGCAGCAGTAATGTGTTATATGTATAGGTATTTCCTGTGTAACCACCTCCACACAGACAGGTTGGAGTCTGACCATATAGTGCAGTGGTGGCGAACCTATGGCACGGGTGCCAGAGGTGGCACTCAGAGCCCTCTCTGTGGGCACCCAGGTCCTCAGCATAGAGTTCATAAGACAGGAACATAAGACGGGACCCATGGCCTCTTCCTGCAGTCCCAGGCCACACAGGACATTGTGCACTCAGTACTATTTTCCAGCAACACATCTTTGGCTGCCTGGGACTGCAGGAGGAGAAGATGTGGACAGAGCTGGATTATAATTTGAGCTCCTGCCATGGGCCCTACATTGTTCCTGTACAGGGAAACCTGGAGGGTAACTACAATAATAATCTGAATTTTTCCTCTTTCTACTGTAATGATGTCCTCAGGATGCCAATGCGATTGAAAGCTTTGACAAAGCAGTGAGCAATAAATTATTGCTAAAATTGCCATGTTGGCACTTTATAGTAAATAAGTGAGTGTTTGTTGTCATTAGGGCACTCGCTCTCTAAAAGGTTCCCCATCACTGATATAGTGTATATGTGTGTGTGATAGTGTGACCATACAGTGTATATGTGTGTGTGACAGTGTGACCATACAGTGTATATGTGTGTGTGATAGTGTGACCATATAGTGTATATGTGTGTGTGATAGTGTGACCATACAGTGTATATGTGTGTGTGATAGTGTGACCATACAGTGTATATGTGTGTGTGATAGTGTGACCATACAGTGTATATGTGTGTGTGATAGTGTGACCATACAGTGTATATGTGTGTGTGATAGTGTGACCATACAGTGTATATGTGTGTGTGATAGTGTGACCATACAGTGTATATGTGTGTGTGATAGTGTGACCATACAGTGTATATATGTGTGTGTGATAGTGTGACCATACAGTGTATATGTGTGTGTGATAGTGTGACCATACAGTGTATATGTGTGTGTGACAGTGTGACCATACAGTGTATATGTGTGTGTGATAGTGTGACCATACAGTGTATATGTGTGTGTGATAGTGTGACCATACAGTGTATATGTGTGTGTGATAGTGTGACCATACAGTGTATATATGTGTGTGTGATAGTGTGACCATACAGTGTATATGTGTGTGTGATAGTGTGACCATACAGTGTATATGTGTGTGTGACAGTGTGACCATACAGTGTATATGTGTGTGTGATAGTGTGACCATACAGTGTATATGTGTGTGTGATAGTGTGACCATACAGTGTATATGTGTGTGTGATAGTGTGACCATACAGTGTATATGTGTGTGTGATAGTGTGACCATACAGTGTATATGTGTGTGTGATAGTGTGACCATACAGTGTATATATGTGTGTGTGATAGTGTGACCATACAGTGTATATATGTGTGTGTGATAGTGTGACCATACAGTGTATATGTGTGTGTGACAGTGTGACCATACAGTGTATATGTGTGTGTGATAGTGTGACCATACAGTGTATATGTGTGTGTGATAGTGTGACCATACAGTGTATATGTGTGTGTGATAGTGTGACCATACAGTGTATATGTGTGTGTGACCCTGTGACCATACAGTGTATATGTGTGTGTGACAGTGTGACCATACAGTGTATATGTGTGTGATAGTGTGACCATACAGTGTATATGTGTGTGTGATAGTGTGACCATACAGTGTATATGTGTGTGTGACAGTGTGACCATACAGTGTATATGTGTGTGTGATAGTGTGACCATACAGTGTATATGTGTGTGTGATAGTGTGACCATACAGTGTATATGTGTGTGTGACAGTGTGACCATACAGTGTATATGTGTGTGTGACAGTGTGACCATACAGTGTATATGTGTGTGTGATAGTGTGACCATACAGTGTATATGTGTGTGTGATAGTGTGACCATACAGTGTATATGTGTGTGTGATAGTGTGACCATACAGTGTATATGTGTGTGTGATAGTGTGACCATACAGTGTATATGTGTGTGTGATAGTGTGACCATATAGTGTATATGTGTGTGTGATAGTGTGACCATACAGTGTATATGTGTGTGTGATAGTGTGACCATACAGTGTATATGTGTGTGTGATAGTGTGACCATACAGTGTATATGTGTGTGTGATAGTGTGACCATACAGTGTATATGTGTGTGTGATAGTGTGACCATACAGTGTATATGTGTGTGTGACAGTGTGACCATACAGTGTATATGTGTGTGTGATAGTGTGACCATACAGTGTATATGTGTGTGTGATAGTGTGACCATACAGTGTATATGTGTGTGTGATAGTGTGACCATACAGTGTATATGTGTGTGTGATAGTGTGACCATACAGTGTATATGTGTGTGTGATAGTGTGACCATACAGTGTGTATCACATGTCTGACTACAAACTGTTGTCTGTTCCCAAGGGCAACCAAGAGAGAAACGATTTTAAAGCAAATTTCAGCAAAACCAGAACACAAATATGAAGCCAAGTTATTCAACTTTATGTGTAGATTTCAGGAGGTTCCTCAGCATCTTGGTCGCATATTTTTTTCTCTACTAATACAGGCGGTCCTCTACTTAAGAACACCCGACTTACAGACGGCCCCTAGTTACAAACGGACCTCTGGATGTTTGTAATTTACTCTACTTAAGCCCCAGGCTACAATAATCAGCTGTAAGAGCTATCAAAGGTGTCTGCAATCAAGCCTTATTGTGACTTGTCACAGAGACCAAAAAATTTGGGCTGGGGTTACAATAATAAAGTATACAGTTCCGACTTAAATACAAACTCAATTTAAGAACAAACCTACAGAACCTATCTTGTACGTAACCCGGGGACTGCCTGTATACCACAGCCCTCAGATACTCTATAGCTAGTATACAGGACCTGGTTGACGTTACTGTATCACCCCCTGGTCTGAGCAGTCCGTGCCTGGACCTGATTTTGGATTCGCTGACCCTGAAGTTTTTTCCTCTTTCTTCCTGGCACTCCACCCTTCCCTCACAGCTGTGCTGAGCACAAAGCCCTGTCCCCGGCGCTGACAATAGCCCTGTGTCCCTGCCTTCCAGATGCTGGACAGTGCCCGCACTCAGGAGGAACTGAAGGGTCGTGCCAGTCTCCTGCTGGTAGTGCTGCTTTGTGGCCGGTGATGAAGAGGGACACTTTCTATAGATTGCTCTTTCCAGATGAACTGTGAAGCCACAATGACCTCCGACCCTTTCACCTCCCACATACACCCAAACCCCTGTCCAGGCCTATAGAAAGCTATGAGATTCATGACCTGGGAGGGATTGTTCTTCTCCTACTGGGAAGACAAAGTGTCAGCGAGGTGTCAAGAAGTCCCTGGGAATCTGTACACAAAAGCAATTGTTGTATTAACACCTTAGATGCTTGGGAATGTGGAATCCTTATATCTGGACATCGATCCTGTCCATAACCCTCCGCCCTTATAGCTTTTGTTGAACTATAACCCTCAGCATCCATTGTCTGGCTTATCACGGCATTGGTTGTCCCTTTTGGTGCAGTATATCAATGGACTGCAATTGTCTTGGTTGCGTTTTTAAAAATTTTTTGTTGTGACGCAGTGCAATGCAGTATGGGTATGGAACGGTTAATACGCGTCGCTGCTGGCCTATTAGCAGCTCAGCAACCTTCAGGCAGGGCTGAGCATTGAGGAAATTTCCACGCAGAATGGTTCTTGTGCTGGTGTTTATTACCGCCCGACGTGGCCCGTTTCACAGCGTCAATGACAAGTCGCCAATGTCCTCAGCGAGCGCCCACCCCTCCACTGCAGCAGCGAGCGCCACCACTGCAGCACCCGGAGCCTGCTATATACACGTATACATTATAGGCGACGTGCTGCATACATATGTATACAGGTTCATGCCGGGACATAATGCTCCGCAGTCCACAGCAATAATACCACGCTCAGTGCAGATATTCAGCATCTTGGGGGTTTCTAGATTATTTTAGTTGCATTTTTGTCAGTCCCCCGGGGAAAATCAATAACCAATATTCTGTGTCATGAGCCCCCTACCAGTACACACACTATGGGGTAGTGTTTTGACATAAGATTAAACTGTAGGATTATATAGAGTGGGATATCATGAAGTAGTATCGAATAATGGACTCAGCCCTGCTGTATCTATTGAAACCTCAGTTCTGCTACATTGTATTATCTGAATACTACCCAGGTACCATCCACATGTCCGGCCCAACTCTTCTACACTTTACCCTCCCTGCAGTGCTATTCAGCTCTGCTACATTGTATTATCTGATCACTACTACCCAGGTACCATCCACATGTCAGGTCCAACTCCTCTACACTTTACCCTCCCTGCGATGCTATTCAGCTCTGCTACATTGTATTATCTGATCACTACTACCCAGGTACCATCCACATGTCAGGTCCAACTCTTCTACACTTTACCCTCTCTGTGGTGCTACTCAGCTCTGCTACATTATTATCTGAATACTACTACCCAGCTAACATCTACATGTGAGGTCCAACTCTTCTACACTTTACCCTCTCTGCGATGCTACTCAGCTCTGCTACATTGTATTATCTGATCACTACTACCCAGGTACCATCCACATGTCAGGTCCAACTCTTCTACACTTTACCCTCTCTGCGATGCTACTCAGCTCTGCTACATTGTATTATCTGAACACTACCCAGCTACCATCTACATATCAGGTCCAACTCTTCTACACTTTACCCTCTCTGCGGTGCTATTCAGCTCTGCTACATTGTATTATCTGACCACTACTATCCAGGTACCATCTACATATCAGGTCCAACTACAACACTTTACCCTCTCTGCGGTGCTTTTCAGCTCTGCTACATTGTATTATCTGATCACTACTACCCAGGTACCATCCACATGTTAGGTCCAACTCTTCTACACTTTACCCTCCCTGCAGTGCTATTCAGCTCTGCTACATTGTATTATCTGACCACTACTACCCAGGTACCATCTACATATCAGGTCCAACTCTTCTACACTTTACCCTCTCTGCGATGCTATTCAGCTCTGCTACATTGTATTATCTGAATACTACCCAGCTAACATCTACATATCAGGTCCAACTCTTCTACACTTTACCCTCTCTGCGGTGCTATTCAGCATTGCTACATTGTATTATCTGACCACTACTATCCAGGTACCATCTACATATCAGGTCCAACTACAACACTTTACCCTCTCTGCTGTGCTTTTCAGCTCTGCTACATTGTATTATCTGATCACTACTACCCAGGTACCATCCACATGTCAGGTCCAACTCTTCTACACTTTACCCTCCCTGCTGTGCTATTCAGCTCTGCTACATTATTATCTGAATACTACCCAGCTAACATCTACATGTGAGGTCCAACTCTTCTACACTTTACCCTCTCTGCGGTGCTTTTCAGCTCTGCTACATTGTATTATCTGATCACTACTACCCAGGTACCATCCACATGTCAGGTCCAACTCTTCTACACTTTACCCTCCCTGCTGTGCTATTCAGCTCTGCTACATTGTATTATCTGATCACTACTACCCAGGTACCATCCACATGTTAGGTCCAACTCTTCTACACTTTACCCTCCCTGCAGTGCTATTCAGCTCTGCTACATTGTATTATCTGACCACTACTACCCAGCTACCATCTACATATCAGGTCCAACTCTTCTACACTTTACCCTCTCTGCGATGCTATTCAGCTCTGCTACATTGTATTATCTGAATACTACTACCCAGCTACCATCTACATGTCAGGTCCAACTCTTCTACACTTTACCCTCTCTGCGATGCTATTCAGCTCTGCTACATTGTATTATCTGAATACTACTACCCAGCTACCATCTACATGTCAGGTCCAACTCTTCTACACTTTACCCTCTCTGCGATGCTATTCAGCTCTGCTACATTGTATTATCTGAATACTACCCAGCTAACATCTACATATCAGGTCCAACTCTTCTACACTTTACCCTCTCTGCGGTGCTATTCAGCATTGCTACATTGTATTATCTGACCACTACTATCCAGGTACCATCTACATATCAGGTCCAACTACAACACTTTACCCTCTCTGCTGTGCTTTTCAGCTCTGCTACATTGTATTATCTGATCACTACTACCCAGGTACCATCCACATGTCAGGTCCAACTCTTCTACACTTTACCCTCCCTGCTGTGCTATTCAGCTCTGCTACATTATTATCTGATCACTACTACCCAGGTACCATCCACATGTTAGGTCCAACTCTTCTACACTTTACCCTCCCTGCTGTGCTATTCAGCTCTGCTACATTGTATTATCTGACCACTACTACCCAGCTACCATCTACATGTCAGGTCCAACTCTTCTACACTTTACCCTCTCTGCTGTGCTATTCAGCACTGCTACATTGTATAATCTGCATGCTGCTACTCTGCTTCACTTTTATCCACCAAATCCAGATTCTACATTTTGTAATCCATGTTCACCTTAAAGTACTAATTGTATCCCCAAGGATCATCTGATTTGTGGGGATCCCAGCAGTCACACAAGCAGATTCTTATCTTATCTGTATAAATGGCTACGTTTGTTAAATTGCAACATTATCCCCCTTCTGTCTTCCAGGTTTCACACTGCTACACGTTACCATCTTACACATCACATATGTCAGCCTCAGCTCTGACACATCTGTCCGCTCAGCTCCTACATCTCACATACTCAGCACTGCTACACCTGACAATCGCTTATCTCTGCCATAGGTGAGATGTGTCTCACACTCACACTCACTCCTTACCCCGTTCTCCTGAGTGCGACCCACCAGTGTCCGGCTCCTTTCTTATACCTCAGGGTTTAGACATGAAATATTTTCAGACTTTGGGAGGGACTGGATGCCTCTTCCTCTCGGATTTTATAGACTTTGGATTTAGTGCCAGGAAAAAAAAGGAATATAATAAAATGAGCTTTGCACGTTACACTCCAGCGTCTGGAAAAGCTGCAACGTGTGACATAAGAGTGTGGACACGTGTGACAGCGGAGGTGACAACAGGTGATCGTCCAATTTTAGGATTTGAGTGGAGACATGAACTTTAGAAAGAGATTGTTCAGATTGTGCTCATATTTTGTCTAGAGATCTGTCTACAATGTAATGATGTTTTGATGACAACAATTAAAACCCAATTATTAGTTGGAGCAGTTGCCATGGTCCCTTGTTTCCTGGGACTTCTCTATTGTTACACGCTCTAATAGATCTAGGATTTATCACATATCCATAAGTGTAGAGTTACATGTGTTACATGTGTCTGTCTTTTTATGAGCAGTGGCTTTGGGTGAAGTATATTGTCTAAATTTTGACCACAGGGTCAGGATTCTGGTCTCTCTCGCTCCCCTGTGCTTTACACTGCAGCGCTGCTTGTTCAGATTAGCTTCAGTATATATAATGCTAGAAGTTCCTGAGAAGAATCTCCTCCTCCTGGAGATTTGTATACAGAGATATTGGCAGTAAACCACACACAGTAGGTTTTCAACCCCATCATTCTTCTATACAGAGCAGGCTGATGATACAGCAGAAAGCGGCAGAGATCTGGTGCATTGTGTAATACAGCACTCACATCAGTGATGACCTCATCGACATCTAATCGCCCCAAAATCCACTATCTAACTACGTCTGTCTGACTCATTTCACTGTCCAACTTGACTACATCTATCAAAATCATTTCCGGGACCAGGTTTTACCCCCATTAAACAACTCGCCCCCCCAGGTAGATAAGAAATGTCCTTTCTAGAATTCACTCACTTATGTGAAATCTCACCGGTTTACCTATAAAAAAATTGCCTTCAAATTCCAATGAGCAGAGAAGAGTCATATTTTGTCTGAGATGAGTCAAGTTTAGAGACTGCAGAGTCATATCAATTCTATGGTACATAGTACATGCTGCATGGTTTCATATTATAGAAAAGAATCTCATCTTTCGAATCTTTCACAGGCTTGTGATTCTGTGATCTACAGATCTGGAGATCCAGGCAGTTCAGAAATAGTTGGGAATTTGGACTATTTCTTTAACTACCTGTATCTCTGTTTTTATATTCTCTTTACTATGACACCAGCAGCTTATTTGTAGGTACTATAGAACTGAAGATAGTGAGGTCTGAAGTGACTCTCCCTCTACAGCCTCTAAACATGACTCATCTGAGGCAAATATGACTCTTATCTGCTCATTTTGTTTGTAGGTAAATGGGGAAGATTTCCATAAATATTTCACTCCCTATCTGAGGGGGCTGGTGACTGGTTCCTCAATGGTATTGCACCCGTCAGACACTCTTACATGTGACAGACCCTTCCCCGCTACATCTGTAGGACCCCTGTGACATTACTGATGCATTCATCGGGTATCAGAATAGCTGTCACTTCTCACACGACCCCGGCCGGCAGTGGTCACGTCTGTAGCCTTCTGTGATGTGACACTAATTTCTTTGCTCCAACAAACTTTTGGTATTTGTCTTGTGAGCAGATGGAGGCTTTAGTCAGGCTCAGGGCCCCTTCACTGTCCCCAATTACGGGGGTGAGTGGACCTTCGACCAGGTGCCCCCCCCCTCCTACGTGCGGACTGAGTGGGTCATGGTAGGGCATTGGGGCAGCTCTTTTTCATACAGGGAGGTCACATCAGCAGAATTGGGCGTCTTTATCAGGCCAGGGCCTAGCAGTTTCTCAGGCAGCGTTGCCAGGGAACCAGCAGGAGCCGGACAGATATTTCAGCTTTTAGGCCGAAGAAAGGAGAGAGAGAAAGGAGCTGAAACAAACACAATTTATGGAAGCATATAACTTCATTACTGATCCTCCGAGGGGACAAAGGGAGGGGGAGCCGACAACGTCTCACTGCTAACTCGTACCCTAAAAACATTTCCTATCAGCTTGGAGTCGGGGGTCCAATCCAGGCAGAGAAGAAACTTTTACTTTAGAGTAAATCTACCATCAAAATCCATCATGATAAACCAGGGACATTACTCATAGATCCAGGCACCGGGACTGTGGTAATCTCCTTACATGTGTTATCCATGGCCTCCTACCATCTAAAATTAACTTTTACAATTATGCTAATGGGTGGTTGTTACCAGATCCCCTCTGTGCTGGAGCTTTACTGGCTGTTACACTGCCTCCTCTGCTCGCTTAGGACATCCACCCTTCTTCTCCCTGCTGCAATCTCACAGTGGGAGGGGGAAATGCTCCCCTCTTATGCATTAGCATAATTATAAAAGTAGATTTTAGAAGGAAGGAGGCCATGGATAACACATATAAGAAAATGACCACAGTCACGGTGCCTGGATCTATGAATAAGTGCCCCTGGGTTATCATGTTGGATTTCGATTGTAAATTGACATCCTATACAATCTTATAGGGACACTGTCACCAGATTTTACACCACTAGGTTACCAGCCTTCTCAGGTTTTGGGGATGAAATATACTTTCTACATTTCCCTCAACTAGAAAAAAAAATCTCTCCCAAAGTGAAAATGAGCTGAGAAGACTCGCTTTTAGCCTGAGATGAGTCACTTTTAGAGGCTGGAGGGGAAAGTCACTTCATACGCTTTTATCTTGCGCTGCTAAATTAGTTTGGGACCCTGGAAATACCAAATCCAAACGCAGGAGTTTTCAACTTTTGACAGTGACAGAAATTTGTTTAATGGGGTTTTTCCAATTTCATGATCTTTCAATACCTGTCACTGACTAACCCCACCAGTTCTTCCCTTATCCAGTGTAAATTTCCTATATGATACTGGCTACCGCCCTGTTGGGTGTCTTGGTTCTCTGTATTAGGGGATTGCATTGTTTCTTCTTGTTCTATAATTGGAATCTCATATACATGGATAAGTTCCCTTTGTAGGGTGCACATGCCATGTCCTCAGTATGCCCAGCAGAGATGTCACCACAAGATGTACAGCAGCAGCTGCAGTCCCAGAACCTGAGATGCTTTGTAGAAGATGTGATCCAGTCTGCAGTCCTTCATATCCTACAAGTGTCAAGCTTTGGAGATCCATCTGCATTAACTGGTGACTGGAGTGACTGCTACGCGCTGATATCTATTATACTATATAACGCTGACACTCCACAAAGCCTGAAAGCGTCTTCAAGACCTGAAATCCATAAATTAATTAGGGTTTGGTGCTCTTAAAGCACTCCCATCGCTGTTACCATCAATATGGCGGGGAGCGCTGCCTATCGCTTCATTAGAGGCTAATGCTGAGCTGAGGCGCGGAGTACGTCATAATGGAAACAAAATTCATGACAACATTCGGAAACATTATCTCCCGCTGTCAGCGGAGACACAAGTTTAGGAATAATATCTGAAAATATCCTGAATTATAGGAAGATCGATCAGCCTGGTGTGGCCATACAGGGGGCTAGACACTTAGAGGAGGGCTCACTAGTGGATCCTTATATAAAGAAATGGTAAAGTTAAGGTGAAGAGACAATTATGGCAACTAAATAGGTCTTGAGCAATATAAAGGGCTAAATTGCAGTACCACACACAACCTGCAGACTGATGACGCTTTGTTTTTCTTATCATGGACAACCCCTTTAATTCTGCATCAATATGAAGACTCAGATACCCTATCATTAGTCCAGACACTGAAATCACAGAGGCCCACATTTAGCAAAACTAGTGCAGTCTGTACTATGTGTAGTTCAGATTAATCAAAACTGGCGCAAGGCCTTCATAATGCCCCATTCACACTATAATAATTCCTTTATTTATAAAGAGCACACAGATTACGCAGCACTGCACAGAGCTTGCAAAATCGGTCCCCAATGAGGCTCACAATCTACTCAACCTACCAGTATGTTTTGGAGAGTGGGAGGAAACCAGAGGACCCGGATCCCCGGCGCTGCAAGGCTGTAATGCTAACCATTAAGCCACCGTGCCGCCTTATAACACACTGCCATTGTGGGGACTTATATATAGCTGCTGGCTTGTGGCCGTATATATATATATCCCCTTGAAATAGATATATTTATATATAAATCGATATGAGATAAATTTGAGATAGTTACTAGATAGATAGAAAGAAGATATATATGAGATAGATTGTGGATATTAGATAGATAATTTGCTCCTCTGCGGTGGAGCTTGCAGTCTTATAATTTATAACCTTCACACCACACACCCCAGGGTATCCATAATATATATATATAATCCATATACGGTAATATATATTCCAGCATGATACAATGTCTTCATGTTGTCGGCATGTTGTTATGTATATGTGCTATAGCTGTCACATATTGGGGGTTTTGTATTTGTAACTAAATGGGGCTCAACCCCCGGCCCCTGCTGATCACCTCCAGCTACTACACTAAGGGCAGGAAGCCTGGATGAGCCGAGCTGCAGAGCTGCTCATAGTCTCTAGTGCTGGCTGTACTGTAATAAAATCTTCTTCAGGCATAATACGGTTAAATAGAAGATGTAGGAGCTAAAACAATACCCCAGTTTTACCAGTGGCTTTTATGAGGGATAATCAGGCTCTAAACTGCAGATGGAAAGGATTTTCCCTTAAATTAGAACCTTCTGGTTGGACAAGTTTGGGCTCGGAATGTTAGAAAACAAAGGGCATTGTAAGCGCCAGTTATACCATCAGTTATACCATCAGTTATACCATCAGTTATACCATCAGTTATACCATTGGTTATACCATCAGTTATACCATCAGTTATACCATCAGTTATACCCTTGGTTATACCATCAGTTATACCATCAGTTATACCATTGGTTATACCATCAGTTATACCATCAGTTATACCCTTGGTTATACCATCAGTTATACCATTGGTTATACCATCAGTTATACCATCAGTTATACCATCAGTTATACCAACCTAACCGAGACTGGACTGGCATTTCCTATTCTATCATTAGTGGCCAGTAATGCTATTCCCTTACTAGTAGTTAATATTCACTTATGTACAATAGGTCTTGGATTTACATTCGGAGGTTAAATAAATAGGAATTTACTACAAATGTCCAATATGATGAATATGATATAAACTCAGTATAAGAGGAGAGAATTTAGGATGTGTGTAGCTCAGCACCTTGTAATATTAGGACATGGGATGTATGGTGAGGAAGGCCTAATCTGGATCCCCCATTTATTAGCTACACCTGTTGTAGGGAGTTGACTTTGCTTGATTGATTGGATACAATGGAATCTGTAGCCGTCTCTCCGAGGATGCGCATGTCATGAGGCAAGTTGAACCTCTTACCTCAGGGTGTCACCGCCTACAGGAAGGTAGGGGGCAGCATCAGGGTCACAGTAGACTATTTTGCACTAACCCAGATGAGGAGACACAGACCAAATATGTGAGACTTATAATTAGCACAGTTAGTATATAGCCTCAACAACAACCTGCTTAAAAAAATAATATGAAAGATGACTTTTGGGTGGGGTGGAGGGTGATTTCAATAGTTTTGTTGGGTGAAGTGACGACTACTCTATAAATCCATTGACTAACAGATGGTAACTTAGGTAATCACAGACATTACAGACAGTCTCCTACTTAAGAAGGCCCGACTTACAGACGATCCTTAGTTACAAACGGACATCTGGATATAGGTTATTTACTGTACTTTAGCCCTAGGTTACAATGATCAGCTATAACAGTTATCACAGGTGTCTGTAATTAAGATTTATTGATAATCCTGGTTCTTATGAGAATCCAACATTTTTAAAATCCAATTGTCACAGACAATTTGACTGGAGTTACAATTATGAAAAATACAGTTCTGACTTACATACAAATTTAACTTAAGAACAAACTTGCAGAACCCATCCTGTACGTAACCCGGGGACTGCCTGTATCCTACTTTTTCTTCTCCATGAACCTCAGACAGGTATGATAACTTTTCCTGACAGCTGCAGAGTTTGACACTGAATTATCTTTGGTCTCTATAGCAAGACACATTAATTCAGAGCACAAAATAGACCCCAAAACAGTTCACGTTCCAGACAAAACCAAAGAATACAGACCAAAGAATGAATACAAACCCCCTATAACTATTACAGTACCTATACACATGCCCGCGACTGACTGCCTATATTTTAGATCTCCTAAAAAATGCAGACCCACCTTAACCTATTAGTGATCAGCTTGTGATCAGCCATACTTTTTTCAAGGGCTTGTTTTTTGCAGGATATGTTTAAATTTTGTGCTGTAAATTTTCTTATTATAACAATTTATTTTGCATTGTTTATTAGTCCAAAACATTGGTTTAGTAAGCAGATTTTGCCTCCCTTTTGTTGGAGGCTAATAAAGGAGAATGGAAAACAAAATCTGTGTTGCTTTCTTAGGCCTGGGCTGCCCTGCTTACAAGATGGCACCCAACACAAGGGGGTGTCTGCCGTTTAACTATCTTAAACGTTGAGCAGGAGAAGATTCACATAGCTTCTTTAGGTCCTAATTAGCTTCTGGCTTGATACATGGGAATTTAAAATGTTGTGTAACATAACTAAACTGTATGTAAGATCCAGGGATATAGACATCCGGCATGGAGTATACACAGCACCAGGTCCCATTCATTCTTCCATCTGGTTTTAGGACCTGCACAGAAATGGTAATGTGACCTTATATGTGCCGGTCCTGCAGATCATTGCACAATTTCTGCTGCAAAAAGCCATAATTAAGTTAAATTAAATGACAAAATACTGAAGTTCTTTCCCCTCTGAGCCTCGTCGGGTAATAATGATATAATGTGGTGTTGCTGGTCCTGTGCAGTGCCTATTGCATTTGTATTGTGCTGTTACATAGATAAATCTGTCTGGCTCGGGGAGAGGAGGGAGTGGAGAGAGTGAATTGATCTTCACATGTCATTCAGTGAACATCTCGCAGGATTCCAGTAGGTTGAGTAATTTACAGAGTCATCATTTACAGCCCCAGCTCCGCTCTGCTGAACAGTTACCTGCAGATGACAAATAGTTTCATTTTATTCCAACCTGTCCCTAAATATTCTGCCTGGCACAAGCCCCGGCTCTGGCACCGCTGCAGCCGCTCATCTTATCTAGTGGTGGATGGACTGAGCAGCCCTGGTAGGACACAACGGTAACACACAGCATGCATTTACTGGGTCTGCCCCCCCAAACTTGTGTTTTGGACATACCATATATACTCGAGTATAAGCCTAGTTTTTTAGCACAATAACCCAAACTCGGCTTATACTCGAGTAAAAAAATAAATCACAACTCACCTTTCCGGCTTCCCCCGCTGCTGGCTATATACTGGGGCAGGGGGCTGGCTATATACTGGGGCAGGGGGCTGGCTATATACTGGGGGGCAGGTGCTGGCTATATACTATGGGGCAGGGTCCCGCAGGCTATATAATGGGGAGGCTGTGACCAATGCATTTCCCACCCTCGGCTTATACTCAAGTCAATATGTTTCCCCAGGTTTATGTGGTAAAATTAGGGGCCTCGGCTAATACTTGGGCCGGCTTATACTCGAGTATATACGGTAGGTTCAGCTTCTCTCTAAATTTCATAGTTGTGTCAGAGAGACATAGGTAAAATGAATGGGGAAAAAGTAAGTTTAGATGCAAAGAATTCAGCTTACTGCATTCAGGTTTCTGCAGTGGTGTGAATGGTGTTTGGTGAGTGGATGGAAAAGTCGCTTCTTCGGCCAACAAGATATTTGTTCCATATACAAGCAAGAAAAGGGGATTCCGGGATGTACAAAAAAAAGTACAAAAAAATATTTAAAAAATTACTTTCAAAAAATAAATAAATTAAAAAGTTACAAAATATATACAAAAACAAAAAAAATACGAATATCAGGTGACGCGTTTCGGACTTAGGTATGAAGAAGGGCTAAAATGTTATGTAATGCGTCATCTGCTATTTGATTTGTCAGTATCTAAATAATTTTTGTAACTTGTTCAAAACATGTTTTTTTGCTACATTTTTTTGGATGTGCTGGAATCCCCTTTTTAAAAATAATTACCTAACCTTAAAGGACACCTGTCATCAGGTCTGTGTCACTAGTCCTGTCACCTCTACCTGTTGGAGCAGCTCACAAGGATCCCATCCCAGCCTTTATCTAGTTATTTCATACATTATTCATTGTAAAATCATCTATTCTTTATCCTGTAAATGAGGCTGGTCACATGGTCAGAGGCAGTGATGTCACCCCTGTTACCCCTCCCCACTCCTCCCCCTGCTCAGGTCTGTGTGTAATGTATAGTAAAGCATGGCTAGTGTGTGTGCTGCATCTGCTGACATGCTGCATCCTCCTAATATACAGGTGAGAGACACAGACATCAGCTACACATGAATCTGACATGTTCTGCTGTAACATGGCTGCCTGGAGCTGCTGTATCTCTCCTATACACACACACATGCACACACAGGCTGCAGGGGGCGTGGCCACCAGCACCAGGCAGCACATCATCATACAGCCTCACATCATTATATAGGCTGTCAGTCATGTGTATAGGTGTATCTCATACACACAGGCTGCAGGGGGCGCCAGCACCAGGAAGCACATCATTATACAGCCTCACATCATTATACAGGCTGTCAGTCATGCACTGGGGGTGTGGCTGTGCCTCCCACTCATGAATAAGGTGGACAGCTTGAATATGCTAATGCTTCATTGGACATTTCACAGGTCATTTGCATACAGCTTTAGGACCTCATTGCTTAGGTTTACAGGCATGTAGAGGGACAATGAAGGGATAGAGGCGATGCTCTCTAATGGCAGTTTATGAAAATATATTTAGTTTAGGGGGGTTATTTTGCATGACGGGTTCTCTTTAAAGGGGTTGTCCAAACAAAATAATTTATTCTCCATCCACAGGATAGAGGATAAGTGTCAGATCCCAGTGGTGGGGGGTCTGACTGCTGGGTAATGGGGACCAATATCCCCCCTAAATCCTTCCTATGAATAACGTACATTCCTGAGTGGTGCTACATTTACTTGTATGTGCCCCATAGATATGAATGGCACTGATCAAGTAATGAGTATTGATCAGGTAAGTACACCAATTCTTCATTTTATAGGGAGGGTTCTGGGGGAATTTTTACCCCCCTATAAGTGAGCAGGACCCTCAGTCATCTGACACCATGAGGCACATTTACTTACCTGGTCCATTCGCGTTCCAGCGGCGGCTTCTCTGACGAGCGTTCGGGTCTTCCGGCGATTCATGAAGGTCCTGCGCCCGATGTCCACCAGGTGGCGCTGCTGCGCCGAAGTCCGCCGATGTGCCCCGGAGTTCATCGTCTTCATCGTGGTGCATGTGAGTATGGCCCGTGCGACCATTTTTTTTTTTAAAAATGCGGCGGTTTTTCAGAATCTGTCGGGTTACCGCTCGGCCACACCCCCTGATTTCCGCCGCGTGCATGCCAGCGCCGATGCGCCACAATTCGATCGCGTGCGCCAAAATCCCGGGGCAATTCAGGGAAAATCGGCACAAATCGGAAATATTCGGGTAACACGTCGGGAAAACGCGAATCGGGCCCTTAGTAAATGACCCCCCATGTCTTATCCTGTAGATCTTCTTTAGTGAACAACCCCTTTAAATTACCATCAATTTACAAAACAGCAAAGTAAGGGGATAGTGGCATTTGATACCATCTGTGTTTGCTTTTGCTTCCCTTGCCAACATTAAAGGGGTTGAGAAATATGTCTCTTTTCTTCCAAAAACAGCTCCTCCACCAGTCATGTCTGTATAGTTGAGCAGCAACACCGGAACAAACCATAGTCAGGCGTGGTGCTGTTTGTGTAAGAAAGACAGGGGCGTAACTTGAGTGGGGCTATTACTATAAACCATACATTACAGACTTTGCACTGGGGCCCATCAACTTCTAGTCATGTTTTTCAGCCTCTAGACAATCCCTTCAATTGGAGCAGTCATTACAGACAGATATGTGTGACTGCGCTGGGATTACAGGATTATGGTTGTAGCCTCCTACAAGTGTCATTGGATGGCGATGAGACCTGGTGGACCAGGGGATCAGACACTTATTCCTCTTTCAGTGGATAAGGGAATAGTTGTTGTAAGTAAGGGCATCCCCTTTAAATAACGTATATAAACTTCCTATGTGGTTTCTCTCCTCACGGTGACACAGAGTTTCTTTGCCCAGAGGCAGTCGTGTCCCTGCACTGATCACTGGACCTGTATAATAGACTGATATATATATATGGCCGAGGGCTATACAGTTTGTATATGTGTACACGTCAGCCATGGTTACATCACACCAACGCTCCTCAATGAATCCTGGAATCCGAAGCAACACTTGGAATGGCAGCTTGGCGACAGATCCCACTGGATCAAATATCACCAGAGCTGAGCGTATAATACTGCAAACCGTGAATTCCACCGAAATCTGGAAATAGCATTTTATAGGGGGAGGGGAAGAGAAGCCACTGATATATAACTATTTACTCCTCATAGAAAAGAACCCCTCCAAACAATGATAAATTAAAAGTTTTACAGCTAGACAAACCCCAGGTCCCCTATTTCTCACCTGATATAGATATTTGGTGTTGTTTTTCTTTTTTAATTCACTAATTTGGTTGAAATAAACAGAAAATATTCCTGTCCTTTTGTTTTAGCCCTGTCTTCCCTATTATGTGTGTTAATCCACTTTAGGAGCGGAAACAAACACGGGAATACCAAAAAGGAGACATATTAAAAACTATGTTATCACTTTTTCACAAGTCGTTATTGTGTTGATTTTCTGTTATCATATATGGGTTTGTTTTTTGTCGGGTGGGTTGTATTTATTTAATGGCAGCATTTTACAATTATATATATATATATATATATATATATATATATATATATATATATATATATATATACCGTATACGTTTTCAACTGGCTAAAGCAGTACAAAACTTTGTACATATAGATTGCCAATTACTTGTTATAGGGTTTCAGGGTTTTTTTGGATTATAAAACTTATTTTTTTGTGCCGCTGGTCTACAAATCAGTTGACCAAGGGCAGCATACTGCCGCAAATGTATCAGACGACATTCAGTTTGCAGTGGATCTGAAATTTTTGTTCTCATCAATAATTACATTTTTTAACTACAGGACTAAGATATTCTACCTTCCTCCAGTTGTGTGACTGATTCTTATAAAAGTAATACAAAAGAGGGGAGGGTGGTCTAATAGATTGGCAGCGGGCAGTCTATTACCCCTGGCCTCCAATCTTCTGTGTTAGATCCCCATTTACTATGGTAACCCAAGGATATCATCATTTAATTCACTCCACATGAGATTCTTATCTTTAAAATGACACCAGCAACACGTTTCTAGGAGCTACAGCGCCGAAGATAGAGGCACCTGAAGTGAAACACCCCTTGCAGTCTCGTTTCAGGTAAAATATGACTCTTCTCTGCTCATTGTCACATGAGGGGATATTTTATAGTTACTTAACTTTCACTTTAAATTTCACTTAAAAGAAGGAAAGACATTTCACCCCCTACCCATGTACTGGGAAGCAGAAAAAAGTTCCAAATTTGATAAAATTAATGAAAAAATACATTTGTGCCATTTTCTTGTGGGCAGTTTTTATGGCTGTCACTGTGCGTTCCACATGACACCTTCCCTATATTCTTAGATTCGGGATATTTCGATAGGTTTTATTGGGTTTTAATAGATTTTTTAAAAATGAAAACCTTTTGTCCAAAAAAATAATAATAATTATTTGTACTTTGGCATACAGACCTGTGTAGAGTGTTATTTTTTTGCAGGACGGGATAACATCTTTATTTCAT
The DNA here is from genome assembly GCF_040894005.1 of Engystomops pustulosus. Lineage (NCBI taxonomy): Eukaryota > Metazoa > Chordata > Amphibia > Anura > Leptodactylidae > Engystomops > Engystomops pustulosus. Next base: position 99,454,874 of record NC_092419.1, read on the forward strand.
TTTGACTTTTTAGGACTGTACAACCTATTTAAAAAATTTTTAGGAGTTGCAAAAAACGGTCTGGACATTTTAGCGCTATTTTCTACGGGGAGTGTGAATTTTGGGACGTGTCAACACCTAACACGTTTATAATAATTCCTTTATTTATATAGCGCACACAGATTACGCAGCGCTGCACAGAACTTGCCGAATCAGTCCCTATCCCCAATGGGGCTCACAATCTAATCAACCTACCAGTATGTTTTGAAGTGTGGGAGGAAACCGGAGGACCCAGAGGAAAGCCATGCAAGCACAGAGAGAACATACAAACTCTTTGCAGATGTTGACCTGGGTGGGACTCGAACCCAGGACCCCCAGCGCTGCAAGGCAGAAGTTTATGATTTTACTACTACTTGCAGGTATCTCCATAGCCGTTCTCCATAGTGCAGTACATTCTCCATAAACGTCTGACAAACCGGGATTACTTTGTTAGTATTTCGAATATGCGCCAAGTCTAAGCTGCTCTTCTTATTTCAGACAGCAGGTGGCAGCGATGGTCTGATCTCTACATTAGGAGACGTCCTTTACATTAAGACATCTGCAGGTACAGTGCACGCAATAGCTGCTGGATCTTACATCATGATGATACAGGTTACTACCTCCAGGACCATTTTGCCTAATTTATGACCTCCTCCAGTTCAGGACTGCGGTAGCCGCTCCATAGAACACCATAGATACAATTTTGATACAATATCTTTATCTAAGAACTGTCAATTAACAATGAAGAGGAGGGGGATGGATCACCCATGGGTCCTCTTCTTAGGTAGCACTTACTTTACTTTTACCCATCATCATCACCAATGAATACCCGGCAATGCTAATTTATCCCACTGATGGTGGCACAGTCCCCCCGGTAATGGCGCCCAATACTTTTGCGCTTATAATTGTGATGGCAGAGGTGATATAGTCTTATAATCCACCCCTGCCCATGTGCCCTGGGGCATCCAAGGCTGCGTATTCCATTGGAAATTCATTATAGATGATAGAGGATGAATGTGCAGCGCGTCACACTGCACATGCCCATAGAGGGGCCCCTGAATGAACTCCATGTAATGCTGCATTTCCCAGGAGACATGTCTGTCCGGCCTCTGAGGTCCAGGGAGCAGCTGTCATTCTGCATAATATATATATACGAACCCCCAGATTGACCCCCCTTGGCCCCCCAATTCTTTGCAGCCCATCAAGCGTGATGCAACTTTTGCTTATATGCTCCAGCCCTATCCGAAACATTCCCCCCTGTATCCGTACAGATCCCTTGGCGCAGACTTGGTGCACGTCGCTGCCTTCTGCAGCTGTTGTGTTAAAAAGTTAATAATATTCATTGCTGGAAGACAATGTGGATTATTTATCTGTTTTGTAAGGGTTACCCCCCACCCCCCGCCCGCCTGAGAAGGGCCGCAGTGTCTGAGCCGAGAGCCCACGGGTCACTGTGTAAGGCGGTGCGTGTGTCCGTCCGCACAGCTGGGCTTGTATACATGTAGCCATTGACTGTATACTGCTTTGTCATCACCCGTGTAAGTTACCAAGTGGTAGACACAAGTATGAATTCATGTCTAGGATAATACCGCCCCCTCTGGTGACAAAATACACGACATGTGGGCCACAAGAGCTTGCAATCTAGAAAGAGGTTGCTACTCTCTATTCTTATCTCAAACCCCAGAGCATCTTTGAGCTGAAATATTACATATATAACACTCACATATGTCTATACGCCTGCATTTACGGTATATTTTACACACCAGGGGGGTCACTTGTAAAGCGATCGTCATTGCTGCGGCTTCTTCCTGTGCATCTGCAGTAAATAATTGAATATATGGAGCGTGGAGAGTCTGATATAATACAGTGCTGCTGAAATACATTACCAAAATAATACCGCTATAAAGTGCATAAATAATACTACAGGCAGTCCCCAGGTTACGTACAAGATAGGGTCCGGAGGTTTGTTCTTTAGTTGTATTTGTATGTAAGTCAAAACTGTATATTTTATAATTGTAGATCCAGACAAAAAAAAATTTGGCCCCAGTGACAATTGGAGTTTAAACATTTTTTTTGCTGTAATGTGGCCAAGAATTATCAATAAAGCTTCATTACAGACACCTTACAGCTGATCATTGCAATCTGGGACTATAGTAAAGCATTCAGAAAGCTTCACCAGAGGTCAGAGGGGTCTGTCTGTAGCTATGAGTTGTCTGTAAGTCGGGTGTCATTAAGTAGGGGACCACCTGTATACATAATTATCTAATATGTTCTGCAGCTGGTCTAATGTTATTATACGTAATCCAAATAATACCATGAATAATAAGTTCGGGCAGCATGCTGGGTCAGTGGTTAGCATTACAGCCTTGCAGTGCTGGGGACCTGGGTTCAAATCCCAGGGTCAACATCGGCAAAGAGTTTGTATGTTCTCTTCATGTGTGCGTGGGTTTCCTCCGGGTCCTCCAGTTTCCTCCCACACTCCAAAACATACTGGTAGGGTGATTATATTGTGAGCCTCATTGGGGACAGGGACTGATTTGGCAAACTATGTGTGTGCTATATAAAGAATTATTATTATTACCAAAATAATATTCCTATAAAAAGGGATAAATAATACCATACGTAATTATGTAATATGTTCTGCAGCTGCTCTGCTCAATGCTATCATACATAATCCAAGTTATACCACGAATAATAAGTTACCAAAATAATACTTCTATAAAGTGCATAAATAGTAATATTATACTCTGGGCAAATAAGCTAAAATAATAATACCGCCATAATTGTATGGGATGTTCTGCAGCTAGTCGTATCTTACAATGCATCCCTGCTCAAATACATTTATATATGTCCATAAATAATACCGCCACAAAGTTGTCAAAAAAAAAAAACTGTGCCCTTCCAAGAGCAAGTCATACCTCCAGTATTTTGTAATATATTCTTGACTTCTCCCCTGCTGGTAGTGCACTATATAAGTACTGTTATTTTACTACTGTGCTATTATTTCTGCACTTTATGGCTGTATTATTTATGTAGCATATCTACCATGCTTAAGTACAGTATAATTTGGTATTCACTTTTCTCCAACTGGGAATATCTTACAGTGAGTGCGGCGCTGCTTTAATATTTTCATACACTACCAAAATAATTCTGCATGAGTAATAACACCAACTATGTATAAATAATACTGCCCCCATAAACCTAAAAATTATAGCACCAAAAAGGGCACTTTTGGGTTTTGAAATAGGGCGTGTAAATAGGTTATCATGATCAGTATAATAGGGTTGGACGGGTCTACCCATGCATGTACCTGAGCAAATATCTCAGAAATGGCTGCCTCCTTAGGAGATCAGTGATCGACCATGGAGGGATGTGTAAGTGCACACGGTAGATGATGTAATTACCTGTGTTTTAGAAGATATAAAGTAAGTATTCGGGGGTCTACCAGCCCAGACCTTCATTTAGAAAGGTTGTATGATAATAGAAAAACATGGCAGCTTCCTACGGGATACAGCGCCACTTGTATCCACAGGCTTTGTGCGGTATTGCACTTCAAACCCATTTACTTGAACCTTTATTCAAGACCATATAGTTGTGTAGAATTACTTTTGGTAGGATATTCATTCAGGGTGGCATCTGGTCTAGAAGTCATAGCCTCCATCACTTTCCTGCACCTCCCAGGACCTATGTGTGACTTGATGTTCTGCTTAGCCCATTGGGCCTTTCAGGTGCTTTGTCAAAAATGGCCGTGTATTCCCTATACTACAACCTAGGATAGCCCCAGTTTTCAAATGAGTCGCTGGAAGTCCTTACCACCCAATCTGTGTTTGCAAATTTTGGTAAGAATATTGACGCCGTGCCAATTTTTTCCAAATCCCTTAACCAGACCTGTGTGCATTGGCAATCCCTTCCAGTAGTGAAATGATTTGCCTGGATAACAGAGGGTGAGCAGGGCCTGAAAGAGAAAAGAAGAGGGAAATTTGCAACACAAGAAAGAGACAATCCATCAATTTCCTAAATAATGAGAAGCTGAGAGAGAAAGTGTCCCCTCCTCTACGCCGCCTTTAATTCCAGAAGGGAGAAGAAATAATTCTAAGAGGACATGGTCATTTAAAGAACACAGAACAGCAGCGGCTGATGGCTTTGTATGGCAGTATTATTTAGTGCTCATCCAGAGCTGCATGGTGCGGCACAATGGGCAGATGTCGTTACCTACCTATTAGCATAGATCCATCTGGTAACATCCAAAAAGGGGGGTTTTTTTATACACAATTTTCCCCCCAATTTTTAAAAAATTATTTTCATATTTATATAGATTTTATTCTTCTAGTTATTCATGGAATATTCATCACTGGGTATGTGCTAATATTTGATCCAGTCTGTGAACTACTAGGACGAACCTATCCCCAGCACCTGCTCCCAGTACCGATATCTTAGGCCTCAATGTCATCAAAGCCTCCTTGGCACCTAACCAGTTAACGGCGATACCTTCCCCATAACTATCTCATCAATTGGCCATGGTAAATTCCTCTACTAGTTTTCCCAAATCTCAATACTGACGGGGAAAGGCAGCGCTGAGGATCAAGAGCTTATATGTAAGTAGTATGGGAGGGTTCGAGGAGGTGGTGAAGTGAAAGGAGCAGGGAGGGGGGTGTTTGCAGGTTCTTGAGTTAAGGTTTTTTTTTTTTGTTGGGGGGGGGGTTGCCTTTAAGAGGTGGCAGGCTCCAGATTGCAGCTGCTGCTTCTCTGCTATGGAGACAGTAGAGATTCATTACTCTAAAAACACAATGACCATTTATCATCCTGTGGTGTTATTCAAATTCAGTACCATCTGAAGGCCTGCCCCATTCTTTTCTATCCCTCCTCTGCAACACACTCATTGTTGTGTGACTGAAGTAAAAAAGCCTTCAAGGACCCAACAGAGCATCAGAGACATCCAGCAAAGCTCAAGACGAGGTCTCCCGAGCGGATGGACATTCACCTACGACGCCTTTCACTATTTCCTACTCTTTATCCGGGTGGACGGAGCGACGTTACATGGAAAATCCAAGACCACCACCACCGATATAAAACAGAGGATTCCTTGGGGTGGACCTCCGAAGGAGTCATCCTGCCACCCCCTTATATACTTCCAGGTACCCAGTGTGGATCTGCAATTTTTATTTTTTATTTTTTCCCCGGGAAGCCTACTCTTCTCAATACTCAAGGGTAACAGGTGCAGAACCAAACATCTGTCCATCCATTCCATCGTGGACAAACACATCATTTCCGACCATTCCTTACTCTCCACGACTTGTATTAAAGCTCTCATCCGGGTGAGAGAAGGTCGAGGGATGGGAGGAGAAAATCTGTAGATTTATTTAAACTACTCCTTGGGATAACCTAGAATTTATTCTGAATGTTTTTGAAAAAAAAAAACATTTTTTCCTACATTTTGCCGAAGCCATGCAGATGCCTTCATGATGTATAGAATGTGTAGCTTATACTGTACGCTCTACGTGTTGGTGGGTTTTGCGTTGCAGGAGATGTTTTTTTACGTTGTTTTCTTGCATTTCAAATTCACATGATATAAGGTGGGGTGAGTTTTTTTTTTTGGCGTCCCAGGAAGTGCCCCTGGAGGGGGTAGGTGGGAAGTGCTGTGTTTTCCGCAGGTCTCCGTTCCTTCTTGCTGCATTCATATTTCATTTTGCAATCAAGATCTAGGGATCTGGAAGAAGGAGGAGGAGGAGGTGCAAGCGGAGGGGGCAAGATCTGTGAGATCTTTGCAATGGGGGGGGGGGGGCAATAAATTGGAAATTATTTTGCAAAATAAGCAAAAAGGTTTACATTTGATAACATTTTTTTTTTATAGAAGAACTAAAATTCTGTATCTTATTATCTTCTTATTTCGAAAATGTTTTTGAAGTGAAGGATGTTGTTTGCTTGTATCCGGTCGCAGCATATTGTAGGGTTATTAACCTTTCCATTGAATTGTATTTCGGAGCTGCTTTCATCTAGTAATAGAAGGGTTAAAGGAGCAGACTGGGAGCTATAATTAGTGAGTATATGGGGATCATGCTGTTTGTGTACATTGCCCAAGCTGCGTTCTGATGAAGGGGCGACTATATGTGGGGGAACCCCCTGAGCAAGGGGGGCGGAGGGCAGGGTCTGGGGGAGATCAAGGAGCTACGGACACAGCTGGACACACAGGGCGCTCGCTACTGATTGTCCAAACGCAATTCTTGTTTCAATAGAGATTCCCAGCCAAGAATTGTGTCTGGACATCTGTGGCTAGAAGTCTAGAGCTTCACGAACCAGCACGGAAACTTCTCAATCACTCAGATTCTCTCACTTCATGTTGGTGCAAATTTTTTTATTTTATTCATTTATTTGTTTTTTACAGTGAAGAAAAAAAATTATAATAATTCAGATACTTTGTTTGTGTGAACCATTCTGTATATTAAACTGTATATTTAATTTTCCTTTTTTTCCATATCATAGGAATTTATTTTGTGTATTTTTTTCCCCCCAAATTCAGTGACTTAATCTTAATGTATAGGGAAAAAAAAAAAAAAAATTCTAAATAAAAATAATTCTGCAAGAGATTTTGTTTTATTTTTTTAGAAATATATATTTTTTGGACAGTTTTTATTTAAATATGTGTGTACTTTTCTTTTTTTTTTTTTTATAAATTTATAAAGGAAATTCAAATTTGCTTGTGTATTAAACTCTAAATGAAGAAAAATAAAATGAATATGCACAGGCCTGCAAATATATTTATACATCACACATTTGTAAAATATTGCAAATAAATTAGCCCTCCAAATGGTATTTTACAAATGAAGAGTTTTATTGATTTTTTTTTTCTTCTCGTACAAAAGGGGCCACATTGTATTCAGTTTAGTCATCCCAAATCCCGCCATGAATCCGACCAATCATTTTGCAATTATTTCCTTGCATTATTTGTAATGGCTGATGGGAAATTGTAATTTTTAAAAAAAATTTTTACAACTTAGCTGATGATTAGAGGGACTTGATAGTCTTTATTATGTATACAGACAAATTTATACACATATAAATCGATATTACATTATATTTTTTATTTTTTTTAAGGGATAGTCAATTTTTTTTAGTGTGATTTACCCCCAGTGGTTAGTGGTCGTCAGCAATGATTACACAAGGATAGACTAATATAATCCACATATAAGTATGTATGCACACAACGTTCACATGTGCTGGTTAATATCTGCTGCGAGGATCCGGGGCTCATATCTATTCAGGCCTTGACAAAAAGGCCTAATCCTAAACCTAACAGTAACCTCTCTGCTACATATCTCCCTCCCCCTGGGGGGTAAAATCACCATGGATATTGGGTTGGCGAGTAGATGTGTATGTTTATGGATTAGGTTTATGCTGCAGTGTGCATTTTATATATAGATTATGCTGCTTTTTTATGTTATATTTCTATTGTTGCTATAGATTTTGTAGCAGGTGCACACAATGTACAATCACAAAGTTATGGATTGTCTAGTCAATACTATGAAAAGATTGTAAGCCTTTGTGTATAGTTGCATTGTGTATGACACAGGGTCATGTGATGACGAGTCTGGGCCCGGCTGCCATTACCATACAACATATAGATCATGTATGTCAGCGGCGCCTCTCCATTCCAGACATACGTCTCAGGCATTGCGCCATTTTACCATGAGGTTAATACAATGACCGGCCATTGGCAGTGTATGTGGTATAAAACATAATGATATAGTATTTCCTCATTCTCAATTCTGCACAATATTTTCTAGGAGATTTCCCTTTAACACCCCACGTTCACTTTGTCATTTTACCATCATCAATAATTCTATAGCAATTTACCACAACCACCACACCTACAACACCCCGGCGTGATCCATCTCCGCACCCAATCAATCAATGTCACCAATACACGGAATATTCCCGTTACACGCCAGTAACACACCTCCATCACTGCGTCATCCTGCCGCTTTGTCATTCCTACACAGCGTAAAAGTATCACATAGTAGGATATAGAAGGTATAAATGCTGATCACATCATCCATATACTGACCTGAGGCTATATGTCAATCACTGTCAGGAGGCGGCAGTCATGACTGGCAGATATAGACAGCAATACTATCATAGACTACAGGCCTATACATTGCTCTGGTAGTAGGACATTACACCCGCACAGCATTAGCATTTAGTTTACCACCAAAATTTACATACATTTTTTTATTTTTTTTAATTTTATTTTGCATTGCTGACCATTTCCTTCTCAATACACAAATATTAATTCACTAAATTAACAGTATTAGTACTAATTTTTTTCAAGACTGCAATACCTGGTGCATTAACATTCCATTATATTTCTGCAAAAAGGCTAAATAAATAAATAAATCATTTCTTAGATCATTTTAAAATTATTTTCTATTATTTGTAGTCAGGTTTAGTTTGTGTGTATGCACATTTTAAATACCTCTTGTATTAATGGTAATTTGTAACATTTAATTGTCTTTTTTATTCAGTATTTACGCATTTTTCTAAAAATGTTGTGCCTGGATACGAGAAAATGATAAAGATTTAAAGGGTGTCTCTTTGGCACTGTCAAAAACATGAGGGGATAGGATTGTTGTGTTTGTGTTGTATAATAATGGCTCCTCCTCCTGTCCTCATCCGTTATTGCCACACACTGACTGCAAACATAACCATTAGACGAAAATAAGACACGCCCACAACTGACAAAATACCCGATTAAAAGGGGCAGCACCAAATTTTGATCGCTTGGGCCTCTTTTTTAGATGTAAAATTTAATGAATTACAAAATGAACTGTAGTAAATTTCAATATTTCCCATATAGGAATTTACTGTACATGTGACTTCTTAAAAACCATATTTGGCTGTAATGAGATTATAGACAGTAGCCAGGTGTTCCTAAAAATTAATCAACCATATATTGATGATGTCACTATGACATCACTCTGACCATAATAATACAATACTTACACAATTATACTATTACCCAGTGTAAACTTTATAGAGTGGCTGCATCAAAAGACAAACTTTACTTTACAAAAATTACCTAAAAACAAAACCTAAATTATGAAATGTCAAAATTTGTATATAAAAGCGAAGCCAACAAAATAGGAAGAAGTGTCATCTTATTATAAGACTGGGGATTTATCTTAATATTAATAATATATACATAGTAAATGATATTAAAAATGACCACACAATAAAAATAACCCAAATTTAATAACAGAGGATACAACCAATCTAAAGCCACTTTCTGTTTTAAGTCTTCTATATATTATGTAATCATACAAGTTATTACTGAACCTTTACTAGGCTTTATGTATAAAAAAGAACAAAATAAAAAGTTGAAATTTGAAAACGTTATTTGATCTTTATTGAAACCAATCAGAACACAGACTTAATTTTTCAAGAGCACTATAAAAATTTAAAGTTGTGTTCTGATTTGTTGCTCAGGACAAATTGTTATAAGTTTTTGTGAAATTGTGGTATTTACCATTGCGACCATATTCATGTACTGAAGAAGAGTAATGTGACCGGTTCTAATGGGCAAGAACTTTATTACACTACACAAGGCCTTTATAATCTTGGGAGGTCACATACAATACATTAACATTATGAGGCAGCAAACCCGAACACAAAAACATCTCATCTTTACCAAAAATGTGGCCATAATGTTCATAGTTATGAATAAAGTATTCGCCTTTTAAAACTGAAATGTAGATCCAGACTAGTTTTAAGCAACAAGGCTATGTCGCTCTAATACATGCCCTATGTGTGTTTATTTTATTGGCTACTACAATAATCTAGTGCAACTCCATTGAAAGGGGTAGCATAAAAATTAGAAAGACATGGCTGCCTTCTTTCAGAAAAAAGTAGCACATCAGACCATGGGATGTACATGGCAATACACGTCCGCCCAAGCCAAGCAGTTATACAGTTAATTTCTGAAAGAAAGGCAGCCATGTTTGACCAATACTATACAATCCTTTTGCATATTTCTTCACAAAATGGCCGTCTCAGCTGTAACACAGTCTGATGTTGATGTGCAGTAAAGTTATTTGATTACTAGAATGCAACTTCACACTAGAGGTCTCACTGGAACAAAGAATCAAGAAATTATATTTAGCGTAGTAAAAAGAATAATTTAGGGAATGGTATCGCAATGTGGACAAATGTATTTTGTGATACCAAGGCCTTTCCTGCGACGTCAATGGATCCCTATGACCCTGGTTTCACTTACTGCCACCTTCTATAGAAGCACAAACCATGTGTATGCTCGTCCTCCACCAAATCTAGATGATACACACACACACATATATATATATATATATATATATATATATATTAATAGAAGCCAAGTCATGCATGTCACTCCGATCACCAAGGCCAAGCTGCAGCCATGTTGTAATTTCTATAGCAATTACGCAGCCCTGTGCACTCCTATAACGGAATTGAAACCCCATGATGGCTACCTTCTGAATATCTATGAATATCCAAGTCCTGTATCCACCAGCACCCCATATATGATGAAGATAGTCTACATGACAGAAAATTTGTTATTTCTTAAATCATACAGTCACGCCATGTAGAGAGTTGTCATTTTACAACTGATGTACAGTCACAAGTTCAGGTCCAATGTCATAAATTGGGATGTAGTCTGATGTAAATGTTTTTATTTAACTTGTATAGCTGTATCGATGCACACACACACGTCACAAAATGGCTGTCCGTCTGAGGTAAAAAGTTTTTACTATATGCATATCTTTATTGGTAAACACACTTGAAATATGGCTACTCATCTGAGGTAAATTTTTGTACTCAAGCCATACCTGTATCAAGAAATATATTACAAGCATCAAGCTACTGAAAAATTGTAATATTGGGTTGTTTATTGAGTTTTTTTACTGAGTTGAAAGAAATTGTACCCATGTTAGCAAGGCACACACACACCACAAAATGGCTGCCCATCTGAGGTAAATGTTTTAAATCAACCCATACCTGTATGAAGAAACACACTCCACAGTATAATTACTTATTAAGGTAAAAAAAAAAAATTTCTCAACTTAGTACCTAGCAAAAAACACATGCCCAATATGGCTATTTGTACTTGCTGCATACATGTATCAAAAAACACATTGAACAAAATGGCATCCCAACGCATTTAAGCGTCAAACTACCGTATTAAAAGAGTATTGATAGTTTACACATACCGTACCTCTAAGAAATTATCAAAATCTGATGTTTCTCTGCATCATCAGTGGGAGATCAGCAACATAACTTTTTCTATGTAGTATATACTAGTTATGCGCCATATTAATTAAACGGAGGTGATATTAGACCTCTTTTGAGTGGTGAATAATTAAAAAAGGGCCATATATATAATTTTTGCCTGCATTAAGGGTGGTCTTTTGGATAAAACAGTAAAATAGAAAAGTAAAAATTCAATAATTTAGCTGTATCTGCAATATGCAAGCAAATTTGTGAGGAATGTAGTCCAATAAATATATATGAAGCGATTCATTTTCTCTATTATTAAAAACTACACTTTTTTCACATTTTTGTTGTTAAAAATGTCAACTAAAATTACAGCAAAAAAAGGAAAGAAAGAATATGTCCCATGGATATGCCGTAAAAAAATACAAATAAAAATCAATACCTCTTCAGCTCTGGTAAGTCATAATCTATACTTCTACACCATGACTGGAATATACTGGTTCAGGTAACTGGGAAATGTAAATTTCAATGCACCTCATAGCCGAGAACAAAAGAAGGACGTGGCCGCATTGTCATTTGTCATTGATGAAGTACAGTGTGGGGGGAAACGCGCCTGTGATATATAGTAGGAAGGAGGGCGATTTCTGTCAGATTTAACGTCTACCGCATTGTAAAACGATATTGCAGGCCAGACAAAGCCGCGTTCACACAGTATTTAGCGACTACACGGTAAGGCCACAAATAAAGATCGGGGTCTTCCCGCTGATAACATGGCGCCGCACTCCCCTTGCAAGCAGTTTGAGGAGGATTTAACACGACTGAAACAGATTTATCAAGATCATTGCGTTTCAAACCGGTCAGACATTGATAAATGACCTTCAGCTTTAAAAACGCCTCCGTAAGCGGTAATTTAATGGAGAAAAAGGCAATGATTTTTTTTTTTTTTGCTTCTTTCAAGCAGGAAAGGTCTCATAATAAAACAGAAGAAAAAAAATAATTTCACACAGGCAGATTTCTAGAAAAATATAAATCAAAGGTCCCTGCCAAATCAATGTCCATGACTGTTGGGATCCTTGAAGGACTACATGGTTGAAGAGTGTCGTACATGTCCACCATTTTACCGAATTAAAAAAAAGAAAAATTTTATATTTAATAAGATAATTGAAATGTTATAATTTATGTATATTTATGTATAATATGCTTACACAGTTCTATAAATTGTCTGAAATGACTATTTTCATAATTAAATAAAATTGGCATATTTGTATTTGTCTCCTTATTACATATGAAATAAGGGCCTCCCGCGACTGATATTCGATGCACTATGACACCCACTACCCGCTTAGGGCGTACTGCCTGCATACATGGAGACATATTGGGTGATCATCACCCGCGTGAGTGTTTTGCGCAATGTATATTAACTCCTCGTAAGCTGTAGACCTGGTCCTATGGATTTAGGCTGCAGCAGTTTAGTGATGCTGTACAATAGCCGCTGCCAGAGAAATGTCATCCATCGGGGACCTTTCGTATCCCAATGAATCGATAGGAGACTCAAGAGCTCTTTTTATTACCCTGTTAGAGCAAACACTGCAGCAGAGAGGAGGCAGGACAAGGGGAAGGACGGAGATAGATACGGAGGGGTAGGAAAGAGGTGGAGTTTCGCTGTCACGGAATAAATTCCCTTTCCTGAAAACCCAGTAAGGTGCTTAAGTGGCAGGGGTGAGCAGCAGTGCGTTTGATGGCTACCGAGTAAAAAGACAAGACGTTGCAATCATCACCCTCGGCTTACGGGATTATGTTTCCGCCCCTTTAATAAATCAATATATTACAGCACGTTTCACTCATCGGCTCATCATGAGGTCGCTGCTGCAATAAAATGCCATCGTGGAGTGAAGCGAATGTAGCACTAGGCTCGCAAAAAACATCAGGGAAGTCATTTTTCTTTTTTTTTTTTTTATACAATGCGGACTGCCAACTAGCATCTTAATTCAGTCTTGTACTCGGAGAATACAAAAGGTCGGGTTATAGATCGCCCAATGTACAGCGCAGGCGGCCATTTTGTGGTCTTCGAGGAGCCTCATAACAATGATGCAGTTCGCAAACCGGCCAAGTTCAGGTCCCCTTTATTTTACCCACAATGCTTTACATTTATCACCAACATGGCTGCCTCCTTTCATGACAATAAAACAAGATTTTTCAAGTGACCCAGTCACCATTTAAAGGAATGTCCTGCACATTCAGAGAGATATATGGAATATCCTGCCTTTCGTTCCTGATACCCCTTTAATTAAAGGAAGGTGTCCCTCTGATTGTAATGCACAATAATGAGACTCCGTAGAGAATGGTGAAAATTGGCATCTTTAATAAGAACGGAGCTAAGTATTAGACAGCTCATGCCGTCCCGAAATACAATATCCCTTAATTAGGATGCCCGTGGTGTAGCGGACACGTTCTATAAGGCCGCTAGTGAGTAAGACGTCCGAGATGTCACATAGCAGATGGGTCTGACCTATTATTTTGGAGACGTGACATGAGAGGAGTCTTCACGTGCGGAGGATGAAGCTGCAAGGCCCCCCACCCACCCGTATAGATTCAAAGGTTTCATCCAGATGAGCGGACTCTCCTCTATCCACCATGTAGTGTCGAGATGAATACAATGTTGTCTTGATCTTGAATCTTGTAATCCAGCTCGCCCTGCAGACATGATACAAACACATGTCAGGCCAGGCATGCTCTTCTATAGGGACAACTAATGCATGCATTCCTACTACAGATTACATGACGGTCTATGGAAGCCAGTACGGAGATGAGGTTACCCAGCTTTCCATAGACCCTGAATGGTGTATCAGCAGAGCGCCGTGTCTTTAGGACACTGTTAAGGCAGACATAATAAACTAAATTTGGTTAGTAGGCAGAAGCATGTATGTAAAGCCAAGATTCTTATAGGGAAACTACAGCTCCCATCATGCACCATTCATGCCTATGGGAGCTGAAGATTACTAGCAATAACCCAAACAAAACTGAAAAGTGACATGCAGGGTTTGCAGCACATAGCTAATTAAACAGGTTGGCACCCCACCCACGGAGCGACCATTTTGTTAATGGGGCTTGTTTTCATGGGCGGGGAAGTGAAACCCCTCATTGTGTGTCCTTCTTATGTCGCTCACAATGTAAGTCAATGGGTGGCCTTCCTGCCCTTGACATACACTGTAACCCAGAGGGAGAAAGCAAGCTGGGATGCTTGTACTGTCCCGCCCGCTGCCAAACCGCATGGGAACGCGGGGGCTTACTCTGCATTCATGCACTCACATTAGTCCAAATGTGTTCCCTGCTTTAATGAAGCAAATTAGTGCTGGGCCCAATGAGGCTTTATCATAAGGTGTCAATGACAGGGAGAGGTCTGGAAACCATTGTCACTCGCTTACCATCAGCTCCCAGTCGGCATCGTTAATGAGAACCAGGATACCCGGCCGCCTGCGGGGAACAGAAATACAGTCAAGACAGGGCATGAGAATTGGCATTACAAAATGGTGGGTAAGGAGCCAAAACCGACAGGATATTCCTACTAATCCTCAAAAGGTGGCCTTCTTGACAATCACTGTGTATATATGCCGGATAATCAGGGGTAATCAGGGATCTCCCTGCCAATCACTGTGTGTGGGTGAGGGGTAATCAGGGATCTCCCTGCCAATCACTGTGTGCGGGTGAGGGGTAATCAAGGACTCTCCCTGCCAATCACTGTGTGTGGGTGAGGTGTAATCACTGTGTGTTGCTGAGGGGTAATCAGGGATCTCCCTGCCAATCACTGTGTGCGGGTGAGGGGTAATCAGGGATCTCCCTGCCAATCACTGTGTGCGGGTGAGGTGTAATCAGGGATCTCCCTGCCAATCACTGTGTGTAGGTGAGGGGTAATCAGAGACTCTCCCTGCCAATCACTGTGTGTAGGTGAGGGGTAATCAGGGACTCTCCCTGCCAATCACTGTGTGCGGATGAGGGGTAATCAGGGATCTCCCTGCCAATCACTGTGTGTGGGTGAGGGGTAATCAGGGATCTCCCTGCCAATCACTGTGTGTGGGTGAGGGGTAATCAGGGATCTCCCTGCCAATCACTGTGTGTGGGTGAGGGGTAATCAGGGATCTCCCTGCCAATCACGGTGTGTGGCTGAGGGGTAATCAGGGATCTCCCTGCCAATCACTGTGTGTGGCTGAGGGGTAATCAGGGACTCTCCCAGCCAACCACTGTGTGTGGGTGAGGGGTAATCAGGGACTCTCCCAGCCAACCACTGTGTGCGGGTGAGGGGTAATCAGGGACTCTCCCTGCCAATCACTGTGTGCGGGTGAGGGGTAATCAGGGATCTCCCTGCCAATCACTGTGTGCGGGTGAGGTATAATCAGGGATCTCCCTGCCAATCACTGTGTGTAGGTGAGGGGTAATCAGGGACTCTCCCTGCTAATTGCTGTGTGTAGGTGAGGGGTAATCAGGACTCTCCCTGCCAATCGCTGTGTGTGGGTGAGGGGTAATCAGGGACTCTCCCTGCCAATCACTGTGTGTGGGTGAGGGGTAATCAGGGATCTCCCTGTCAACCACTGTGTGCGGGTGAGGGGTAATCAGGGATCTCCCTGCCAATCACTGTGTGCGGGTGAGGGGTAATCAGGGATCTCCCTGCCAATCACTGTGTGTGGGTGAGGGGTAATCAGGGATCTCCCTGCCAATCACTGTGTGTGGTTGAGGGGTAATCAGGGATCTCCCTGCCAATCACTGTGTGTGGGTGAGGGGTAATCAGGGATCTCCCTGCCAATCACTGTGTGTGGTTGAGGGGTAATCAGGACTCTTATACAGGGGTCTCTCATTGACAGTAAATAAGAGGATAACCATGAATATAAAGCTGGGATCCGTCCGTCATACTCACACTGTATCCCCCTGAATAAATAGCTCCGGGCGTTCTTTCAACAAATTCTCTTTTATCCAAACGAGCAGCAGCCTGATGTCCCCTGACAGGAAACAGAAGCCGGTTACATGACAGACACTGCCCCATGAATGCAGAGCCCACTATATATAGGAGGAATTGGGGGGGATCTACTACCAGGTGATCACATTACACAACTACTTCACCACTGTCCTATAGTGTCTGTTCTTCCAAGCGTCCTGTACTATACCTCGGACTTAATGCACTCAACATACGAAATGCACACCCTGGGAGGGGCAAGATAGGCTCATGGCATCCAGGGAAAGAGCTCATCGACTAAACCAGCCTAAAAAATTTTTTAGCGTAACCACAAAGGAAGATTTCTCCCTTTCTCCAAATAATTGATACTGTTTGTGTAATGAAACAGGTGATGTGAAACAGGTGTGTGGCTCGTCATATCCCTGATCATGTGATGTCACACAGGTGCACAGCTTGTTATATTCCTGATCATGTGATGTCACACAGGTGCACAGCTCGTTATATTCCTGGTCATGTGATGTCACACAGGTACATGGCTCGTTATATCCCTGATCATGTGATGTCACACAGGTGCACAGCTCGTTATATTCCTGGTCATGTGATGTCACACAGGTACATGGCTCGTTATATCCCTGATCATGTGATGTCACACAGGTGACGGCTCGTTATATCCCTGGTCATGTGATGTCACATAGGTGCACGGCTCGTTATATCCCTGGTCATGTGATGTCACATAGGTGCACGGCTCGTTATATCCCTGATCATGTGATGTCACACAGGTGCACGGCTCGTTATATCCCTGATCATGTGATGTCACACAGGTGCACGGCTCGTTATATCCCTGATCATGTGATGTCACACAGGTGCACGGCTCGTTATATCCCTGATCATGTGATGTCACACAGGTGCACGGCTCGTTATATCCCTGATCATGTGATGTCACATAGGTGCACGGCTCGTTATATACCTGATCATGTGATGTCACACAGGTGCACGGCTCGTTATATACCTGATCATGTGATGTCACATAGGTGCACGGCTCGTTATATCCCTGGTCATGTGATGTCAAATAGGTGCACGGCTCACTATATCCCTGGTCATGTGATGTCACACAGGTGCACGGCTCGTTACATCCCTGATCATGTGATGTCACACAGGTGCACGGCTCACTATATCCTTGGTCATGCGATGTCACACGGGTGCATTGGTCACTATATCCCTGGTCATGTGATGTCACACAGGTGCATTGGTCACTATATCCCTGGTCATGTGATGTCACACAGGTGCATTGGTCACTATATCCCTGGTCATGTGATGCCACACAGGTGCACAACTCGCTATATCCCTGGTCATGTGATGTCACACAGGAAGAAAACACTGAAGCTTCCTGTTGAATGACAGCAAGCAGAGATCTAGTGTGAAGTATTGACATAGTATATTGTAAAATTGTATAACTTTTCCTTACACATACAATATAAATTATTTGCTAAAAGTTGTCATCCAACATCTGTGAATTTCAACATGTCTGATCCAGAAGTATCTGGCAGGGGGTATACTCCCCTCTCCCCATTCAGAGCACATGCATGCTCGGTAGGCTCGGTATGTATATGGATAGTTGGGAGGAATAACTGTTGGCCAAATGATCAGTCACTCCACATCTATGTAATGTGCACGGCCGCCCTGCTTCCCTTCTGGGGCCCATTTTTTGTTTATTTTTGCAATGTACTATTGATTTTTGGATACTTTCTATTATTGGTCTCCTCTTTACCATAGAGTCATCTAGAGTCCATAACAAAGGTCGGCTGAGAAATATTAAGTTGCATCTGAGGAGAAGAAGGGGGTGGGGACCTGCTGGCAGAAACCAATTTAGTGAGGTGTAATATATAGGACCCCATTAGTCTTTCCCACATGGTTCATATGTCATGGATCAGTGCACTGGTAGAGATGCTGAACCCCCCCGCCTCCCCCTACACCATGGAGCTGACGCCCGCTGCGGCGAGGGCGGAGAGCTGTACCTATGATGGAGAGCGGCGCTGGTCAATGCAGGGTCAGGCGCAGGGATAGGAAGGATCGTTTATCAGCCTGACTCTGGAGGGGTCACAGAGTTCTGCCTGGTTCCCACCCGCCCACATTCTCGGTCCAGGGAAGCCATTGTATAGAGAAGTTACCATGGAGAGCCCAGCATCACCGCGCTTCTCCCATTGTTCCCAGTCTGGGAAGGGGCCATTCCCTCCGTCTAATAAGCTATTACAATTTCGTAGTACAGTACAACTCCATCCAGTCAAAGGAGATCCACTTCCCCATCTATAAGGCTTTACTGAGTTATATGTTAGTTGGAGAGCTGGATAACTAATAAAGTAGTTGCGGAGGTCACTATGGCTTTCATAGAACATACCCAATAATGCCAGGACATATGGCCAATGGCTATGCCATTCAGGAGAGTAACAAAGCCAATAAGAAAACTCTGTGATCACATATTAAGCCATGATTGAGGCGTCTATATTAGGCTAAGATTGTGTATAGATATCAAAAGGCAAACCTTTAATTCTGGAATCTTAGATATTTAGGAAACCGTAATGGAAGCCATCATTGCAGTCAGAGCCTAAGAAACCTGCTATATATTTTGGGTTAAAAATGCCATTCAAAGGAAATCTTCCATCATGATAAACCAAGGTCACTTACTCAGAGATTCAGGGACCGTGACTGTGAGTAATCTTCTTATATTTATTATCCATGCCTTCTAAAATCAACTTTTAAAATTATGCTAACAGGTCAGAATGGCTCTGGAGGGTGTTACCATAGCCCCTCCGTTCTGCAGCTTTACAGGCTGTTACACTGTGCAGGAGCACCTCCCCTCCTCCCAAATGCTGAGGAAGATCTTTATACCATACTCCAGTTTTGATGTGATTTCTATGAGCTCACTCGGCAGCTCATGAGGATACATGAGGTTGTGTAAGAAAGGAGAACCTGACAACAGCAGGGGGAAGTGCCAAGGGAGCAAGGGGAGGGAGAGACAGTGCAACAGTCTGTAAAGCAAGAACACAGAGTAAAGCCATCCATTAGCATAATTGTTGAAGTTGATTGTAGGAAGGAAGGAGGCCATGGATAACAAACATAGGATTCCCACAGTCTATGAGTAAGTGTCCCTGGTTTATCATGATGGATTTTGATGATAGATTTCCTTTAAGTTACATTTGCCTCGAACATTGTAACTGATCCCCCAGACCCAGGTATTCATCCAAGTATCCGAATCAATGGGTGGGATAAAGTGGGATCAATATAAAGATAATAGGGGCCGCCAGAAAACTTCACAGATGTGTTGACTCTTTGTTTAATTAACCAGAAAGTGGTCCTTTTGAAAAGCAATTTCGCACAGGGGGCTCAGCGCTGAGCAAACAGTGCCGGTCAGTTAGCAGGAGGGGGGCAGAGGAACAGCTGGCATCAGCTTCCATGTGAACTGCATCCTAATCAGTTTAAATGGCTCACACCAGAGTCCACCCCCACATTATGCAGCATCCTGACAATAAATTCCACATAGGCGGGCGAAGGAGAGGACCCCTGAGAGGTGGGGGGGGGGGGGGCTACAGCGGCTCCTGACAGGTTCTACTGGATCATCCTCTATACAACCTACATCATCCTGGCCCCAGAACAAACATTCACATGGACAGCATGACATCACAGCGCTCCCTGGCATCACTTGTCACATGCCGCTTGTGCCAACCTCTGCCTCTCAAGTGCAAATTCATGGCTCCTGCCTTAGACTTAAAAACTTTGGACTGGGCATTAAGCAAGCACTGGCCCAATTGTGAAAGTCTGATAAACACACATCACGGCATGGGGGTTACTCACAAGGATCCGGTCGGCCGGGCAAGGTCACGTGGTGC
Organism: Engystomops pustulosus; assembly: GCF_040894005.1. Classification (NCBI taxonomy): domain Eukaryota; kingdom Metazoa; phylum Chordata; class Amphibia; order Anura; family Leptodactylidae; genus Engystomops; species Engystomops pustulosus. The sequence continues at coordinate 99,474,959 of NC_092419.1, forward strand.
TTTTTGATTCCCTGGAAGAGCAGCTCTGCGCCACCTCTGAAATCAGATAATAAAAACATGAGATATGCTGACATGGCGAGCACAGAGGAGGGGGTGTCACACACAAGTACCACAACACAGCCAGGCGCAGACAAAGGATTCCCCGCAGGCTCCCGCAGGACACGGGCCCCGGATTAGCATTTCTATGTCAGGCTCTCTAGGGTACGAATCACAAGTCTCAGAGGAGGAAGAAAGAAACCCACAATATTATTTACTCCTGGACTCTGAGAGCGGGGCAATGTTTACTCAAATATTCAACAATAAATTATATATAGCTATATACACACACACACATATAGCACTAACCAGGAGCACAGTCAGTCAATGTCCATCTTGTCAATAACAACTAAGGTTGGATATTTCGGAAAAAGGTTTAGTGTAAAAGCAGCGATTTGATAGAATGTTGTAGACATTAGCGTCCTATAGGTCATTCTGTATATACAAGCCCCTGGCCGCCTTCCGTTTTACGGAACCAAACTATCGCCATACACACTAAGGAGACTATAAAACTCCACTAATTAATGGTCTGTATGCCCTGGTTTATGGTTTCCGAAATAATTCTGCCACCACTTAGCAACACAGGCCACACACAGGAGGAGACATTTCTGGCTATACATGATGCTGGTGCATAGACTCGCTATGCTGTACACCATATACTCCAAAGCCAAAGAGAGATGATGATGGAGACCAGAGACATGAAGTGCCCCCTTCCTCCTCCTACTAAATTGTCAGGTTGTAAAAGGCAAGACAATTCTCCCACTGGGTCACCCAGCTTGGATATGGACATATACAATTCTTTAGGGTTGTAAACACTTGTGGCTGAAAGCTGCGCAGAAGCCTAATACATTCTGCAGTGAACCAGCCCTGTCTATCCCTGACCTAAACTGGTTTTCTTGGTTAGTGGACAACACTTTAGAGGACAAGGGAGTTAAATACACCCTTCATCAGTCTTCATTGGACTGTAAGTGGCAATTTTTCAAAGGCTTCTACAATGAAGCAGTGCTCTCGCACATCTGACTCCTATAATAATAATAATAATAATAATTCTCTATTTATATAGCGCACACAGATTACGCAGCGCTGCACAAGCATATCAAATTGGTCCCTGTCCCCATGGGGCTCACAATCTAAACAACCTAACAGTATGTTTTTGAAGTGTGGGAGGAAACCGGAGTACCCTAAAGCCAGTGTTTGGCCACAACGGTCATAGACGTCTCTGTACTTCTAGTCTGGTCCAAGACCAGAAACAGAAAGAACAGGGGTCACACAGGTGGAATGAAGTGACAGTGATGGCCGTGTAATCTTCATTTTTATTTTTTATTTTCCAACATCTCTGGCACCGAAGAGGTTTTTATGGCATCTCCAAAACCCACTTTTTTCAGCAAAGGCATGAAGATGGTCAATTCCAGACAACCCCTTTAAGTTGAAAAGAAAAGAGGTTGCTGGTTATTTCTTGGGAAACACACATATTTATTAAAATTTGATTGGATTAACGGATCAAGAAGGTGAGCACTGCTTGTTTTCTTGCTCGTTTTTTGACCCTTTACACTTTTTGCTGGACAACTCTTTTAGTTGACCTGACAAAGCAGAATAACTCCAGTATAAGCAGAGTTTTTCAGCACAAAAAATGCGCTGAAAAACCCTAACTCAGCTTATATTCAGGTCAATGTACTCACCTTCCAACACCTCCCGGCAGGTCCTCTTCAATCAATCGATGCTTCTTCACGCAGTCCGTCGCAGGGACGCAGCAAGGGGCTGGCAGGCTACATACTCCGGGGGGACTGGCAGGCTACATACTCCGGGGGGACTGGCAGGCTACATACTCCGGGGGGACTGGCAGGCTACATACTCCGGGGGGACTGGCAGGCTACATACTCCGGGGGGACTGGCAGGCTACATACTCCGGGGGGACTGGCAGGCTACATACTCCGGGGGGACTGGCAGGCTACATACTCCGGGGGGACTGGCAGGCTACATACTCCGGGGGGACTGGCAGGCTACATACTCCGGGGGGACTGGCAGGCTACATACTCCGGGGGGACTGGCAGGCTACATACTCCGGGGGGACTGGCAGGCTACATACTCCGGGGGGACTGGCAGGCTACATACTCCGGGGGGACTGGCAGGCTACATACTCCGGGGGGACTGGCAGGCTACATACTCCGGGGGGACTGGCAGGCTACATACTCCGGGGGGACTGGCAGGCTATATACTACAGGGGACTGGCAGGCTATATACTACAGGGGACTGGCAGGCTACATACTACAGGGGACTGGCAGGCTACATACTCCAAGGGGCTGGCAGGCTATATACTCTAGGGGACTGGCAGGCTATATACTACAGGGGACTGGCAGGCTATATACTACAGGGGACTGGCAGGCTATATACTCCAAGGGACTGGCAGGCTATATACTACAGGGGACTGGCAGGCTATATACGCCAGGGGACTGGCAGGCTATATACTACAGGGGACTGGCAGGCTATATACTACAGGGGACTGGCAGGCTATATACTCCAAGGGACTGGCAGGCTATATACTGGGGAGCCTGTGACCAATGCATTTCCCAACCTCGGCTTATACTCGAGTCAATAGGTTTTCCTCAGTGCTCCAAATACTCAGCAGTGAGGGATACTACTCCGAGATCTCCTCCCAGACTTCAGCTCCATGGAGGTGGAAGAGAAGATCTCCATCCTGCTGGGGGAAGAGGAAAGCACAATGTCCATAGTGGTACAATGGGGGGGCATTTATCAATTTTTGATAAATGGCAGGCTACATACTCCGGGGGGACTGGCAGGCTACATACTCCGGGGGGACTGGCAGGCTACATACTCCGGGGGGACTGGCAGGCTACATACTCCGGGGGGACTGGCAGGCTACATACTCCGGGGGGACTGGCAGGCTACATACTCCGGGGGGACTGGCAGGCTACATACTCCGGGGGGACTGGCAGGCTACATACTCCGGGGGGACTGGCAGGCTACATACTCCGGGGGGACTGGCAGGCTACATACTCCGGGGGGACTGGCAGGCTACATACTCCGGGGGGACTGGCAGGCTACATACTCCGGGGGGACTGGCAGGCTACATACTCCGGGGGGACTGGCAGGCTACATACTCCGGGGGGACTGGCAGGCTACATACTCCGGGGGGACTGGCAGGCTACATACTCCGGGGGGACTGGCAGGCTACATACTCCGGGGGACTGGCAGGCTATATACTACAGGGGACTGGCAGGCTATATACTACAGGGGACTGGCAGGCTATATACTACAGGGGACTGGCAGGCTATATACTACAGGGGACTGGCAGGCTACATACTACAGGGGACTGGCAGGCTACATACTCCAAGGGGCTGGCAGGCTATATACTGGGGAGCCTGTGACCAATGCATTTCCCAACCTCGGCTTATACTCGAGTCAATAGGTTTTCCTCAGTGCTCCAAATACTCAGCAGTGAGGGATACTACTCCGAGATCTCCTCCCAGACTTCAGCTCCATGGAGGTGGAAGAGAAGATCTCCATCCTGCTGGGGGAAGAGGAAAGCACAATGTCCATAGTGGTACAATGGGGGGGCATTTATCAATTTTTGGGGCTTTTTTCTACCTTTTTGCGACTCTTTACATGTTTAAGTATGTTTGTTTATTTCAGTGCTGCGCCTAATTTTTCATTAGTCTCCAGATGTTTCATGTATGAAAATGTTGCAATTTTGTTTAAAAAATGCTCCAGCTCACTACTGGCATCTTTCATGGCAAACAATGTCAAGCATCACTTAATTACTAAGATTACTAATCAGTCACTAAAAGCCTATTTTTTGGCTTTCCTTAAAGAATTTTTTTTTACAAGTTGGTACTTGAGCGCTATCACTATGTAATGATTCTATACTGGACTATATATTCAGGAACAACAGAGCTGCTGCAGATTCTCTTGTATTATAACACTTGTTAAGCGGATTTCCTTGGCCTAGACATTTTGTCATGGTTTGTGTATTGAGCCTGGACTCTTTGTAGCATGTTACGCAGATGAGCAGAATGATTAATATTTTTCTCACATCAGACTCTTGTTTCAATTTTGCTTCGTGACATTCTGCAGTAGCTTGAGACATTTCTGTGACATTTGTCAAGTCACAAAAAAAAAAAAAAAAGAATGTGATCCAATATTTAAAAAAAACCCTACTTTAATAAATACCCCCCCCCCCCCCCAATAAACAGGTGCAAATAAGCACCAGACAAAAGAAAACTATGATAAACCTCCCCAAAGTCACTGCCTGCCATAGGTATTGAGACATGTGACATACATTGGACTCCTATAACCCCCCACCCCATCACTCTGCACCGGCACCCGGACTCCCACAATGTCTATTCTATTCTCTAAATGCTTTGCCAATGATAATTTTATTTGGTCCTAAATAGAGATGAGTGGACCCAAAGGTCGGGGTTTGGACATAGCGCCGGCCAAACAGTTAGCAAACTGAAGTGTCTAGCAACTAGCATCCCCTGGCCACTTGTAGCCAGGTGTCTAGCGGTGTCAGTTTGCCAGATTGGCTGTTCGGCCGTCAATCCGGCAATATGTTCAGGTTAGGCGGCAGAACCTGTTGGTTCCGCTCATCTCTACCTGCCAAAAGCTAATGGAATAGATATATAGATGGATAGATAACTAGATAAGATATATATGAGATGGATAGATAAATGTCTGTATCAAGCCACACATGCGTATATCTATCTACACCCGGCACGTTTCATACACATCTTCCGTAGAGAGGCACCACACACAAATGAATGGCAGCTGCTGCCTCTCCTCACACGCCCGCAGCAGGATCCTATACACCAGGCCCATCATGAGTCCCTTATACAAGTATAAGCAGCCAATTCTCCCACTCACCCAAATTCCAGCTGCACAGCTATGGGCGCCGCCATGTTGTTGGCGACACCGGAAGTCGTCGTCGGCCCCCCCGGAAGTGCTCGCGCGCCACCGGGAGGTTGTCATAGTAACGGGAAGCAGGTCTGGCTAAGGATCCTGAGGAGATGTTCCTTATAAGTAATTCATTGTTCTCTCACCTCTTCCGCGTGAATTATTCATGTGGCTCCGTGTATAGTAATAACCTGCGCCGCTCGTTTTATTGCTCCCCCCCCCCCTTTTCCTTCCATGTTCCACAGGAGATGAAATTGTTGAAAAATTCTATTGTTTCTTGATTATCTCTGTTCTAGAGTCCTTAAAGGGGAGGTCACCCAGCTTTCCCGGGCTCCTGAGTGTTCGTTACCTGTATTTGGTGGTCAGAAAGATGGGTGACCGTACCTTTTAGAGTGAATCGGGTGATACTGTTACCAGGGCGACCATACCATGTCCAATGGTGACCTGTGCAGGTAAGTCGCTGGACACTACACAGCTGCCATGACAACGGCATCCCTGGCCGCTCAGGATTATCCTTTACATATTCTATTGTTTCTTCTAGTGATTGCAGGAAAGACATGACATCTGTTATGGCTCCCGCAAGGGTTGTCCCCAAAATACTGCACATCCAGGAAAGGTATTCAGGAACCTGGAAAAGCTGGGTGGTCATTCCTGTTATAGGCTTAATAGTTGTCTACAACAAATATGTGGCTTAGTGGTTAGCATTACAGCCTTGCAGCGCTGGGATCCTGGGTTCAAGTCCCAGGGTCAGCATCTGCAAAGAGTTTGTTTGTTCTCTCCTTGTTTGCGTGCGTTTCCTCCAGGTCCTCCGGTTTCCTCCCACACTCCAAAACATACTGGTAGGGTGATTAGATTTTGATCTGTGTGCGCTGTATAAATAAAAGGAATTATTATTATAATTACATAATATAACGTTACATTTCTTTCTCCACCCTGGGAGCTGCCCTATACTGTAGCCTGGTGCAATTTGGGGCCAGGGATCCCTTTTATGACTATGGCCCTGGCGGAACGGTCCGCCGCTATCTCCGTCAGTGCCAGAGGGATGGGTAGAGCAGCAGAGACGTGTGATCAGCTGCTTCCTTCAATTGTGGGTATGAGAGACCCTGATACCACCACGGACATACATGTTGGATGCCTGCTAGCCGTTGCTTCTACAGCTACCACATGTCCTCATGTCTTTCTATAGGCTCACACACACACGGGTGTAGTTTCCGTGGCCGTGAATATGAGCTGACTGCCCAGGCTGCAAATGATAGGGTAGTTCCCTAAGGCAGAGTTCACACGTGGCGTTTACATTACACAATACAACAGCTGAGGAGAGATTTGCCTAATTATGTTGCTGTTAACATTTGCATTTACACTGTGATGATATTGTGTTTTACATATGTTGGTAAATGTGTTAACATTGTGTTTTGTAAATGCAAATGTTAACAACAATGTAAACAGACAAATCTCCTCTCGGCTGTTGTAATGCAGTGTAATGGTGATGCCACACACAGCATTTTTGGTCAGTTTTTAGTCCGTTTTTCCCAAATATTTTAATAGATAAACAGGTTGTAAGCAGCCAAACGCATGCTAAATGGCCAAAACGGACTGAAAACGGATGTTTAAAAAACGGACCAAAAACGCCATGTGTGGCATCCCCCTAAGCGCCACATGTGAGCGCAGCCTGTCCTGCCCGTGTTTGCATGTCTTCTTTTTCAGCATGTGGGCGCCTTCCCATGTGGCGTGTTTTTTGCATTTTTTTTAAACACATCCAAAACAAAAGTGGGAGGGGGGGGGTCTGTCTGAAACGCATGGGTTTCCGATGAAATGCGTGCATATGCGTTTTGGCCAAACCCCCTCCTACTTTCATTTTGCATATGTTAAAAACGCAAGAAATGCACCATGTGGGAAGACGCCCGGTGGGGGAGCATGCACAAATAGCGTCCAGATAGCCCTAAGGCTGTGTTCAAACGCATCCGGTTTTTAAAAGAGCATGCGTTTTTTGAAAACGTATGCGTTTTTGTCCGGATTTCTGAATTTGCGCAATTAAAAACGGACAAAAAACGCCATGTGTGACATCACCCTCAGGGCGCGTTCACACGTTCCGCTATCGTCGCGTTCATAACGCCGCGCTAGCGCACAGTGGGCGGGGCCCGTGTCGATCGCATATGCGTTTCCCGGGAAACGCATGCGATTAATAACCCGATCGCATGCGTTTCTCTGGAAACGCATATGCGATCGCCCCAAACTCCATCCCCTGTGCGCTAGCGTCGCGTTATGAACGCGGCGCTAGCAGAACGTGTGAACGCGCCCTCAGAAGTTTCTGAGACTGATCAATGCATCTAAGGGTGAAGACACACATGGCGTTTTTGGGCCGTTTTTACTAAGTGCGTTTTCAGATAGTTAAAAACGCATCCGTTTTTTAAAAACGCATGCGTTTTTGTCCGTTTTCATTGCGCAATTTCGGAAAACCGGACAAAAACGCATGCGTTTTTAACTATCTGAAAACGCACTTAGTAAAAACGGCCCAAAAACGCCATGTGTGTCTTCACCCTAAGTAGGGTGTGTCCTTCTCCCATAACCCAGTGACGGTGAACCAAGTGCCCAAACTACAACCAAAACCCACATGTTTTTCCGCAAAGTGGCAATATGGATACTTATTCCTTCCTGATCAGTCACCGATTTCAATTGTATCCTTGTCCTGAGGACACAGATACAGTAGTAAGAAGGAGGAGAAATCCAGATTATCCTTTTAGCCTCCCTGAACAGCAAAAATCCCAGGGCTGGAGCAAGAGCTCCGATGTGAATTCGGCTCTGTCTGAGGGCGCATTCACATGATGCTTTGCGTTGCGCGTTGCGTTTTTGACGCATTCCACTGGCTTTAGCCTTAATTACATGATAAGGTTACATTGCATTTCCACTGCATCTGCTAAAACGCACTGTGACCTTATCATGTAATTAAGGCCGCGGTCACACGTACCGCTAGGTGTCCGTCATAACGCGACGCTAGCGCACAGGGGGAGGTCCTCGGCCCGAACGCACATGCGTTTCCAGGGAAACGCATGCGATTGTTAAGCCGATCGCATGCGTTTCCCTGGAAATGCATGTGCGTTCGGGCCGAGGACCTCCCCCTGTGGGCTAGCGTCGCGTTATGAACGGACGCCTAGCGGTACGTGTGACCGTGGCCTAAGGCTGAAGCCAGTGGAATGTGTCAAAAACGCAACGCACAATGCGACGCAGCGCATCGTGTGAATGCGCCCCAAAACTTCTTGTTCCCCCTGCAGTTAGGCCCCTTCCACACTCGCGAGTGTGATGCGCTGAACGTGTGTTGGTTGGATCTCTGGACCCAAACGCTGCAAACCGGAACTGAACTCAGCATGTCAGTTCAGTTCCGGTTTGCAGCGTACGGGCCGTGCGATCCGAGCAACACGCGTTCATCGAAACACACTCGCGAGTGTGGAAGGCGCCTTACAGCCACTTTTAAATGGCACTCAATGTGGCATGTCCTGAGACTGCAAAAGATCTGTGCTGTGGTGATGGCCTTGGTGCCCAAGAGAGGGCCGAGTGCCACCTCTGACATCTGTGCCATGTTCCCTGGTCCGTTATTTCATCCAGTGTACGATAAAGATTTTACAATTGCAAAATGCCCTGGGATCCCTATTGATTATCTAGTGAAGGGAAAAGAACAGAACTGCAATACCCCTTCCAGCCTGTAGACATGTGTGGCGCTTCCTCCACTTGTAAAACCTACATTATTCTCTGAAGGAAGAATCACCGATTCAGGGGAAATGGCTCAAAGGAAAAAGTTAAAAGGATCCAAAGGGGCAGAGGGGTCAAGATAATGTCTTTCACCAAACACTGGTGAAACCTGTGACCCTAGTGATGGCAGCCAGGAATGAGAGGAATGCTGCACAATGGCTGCACTTTGCATCACAACAGACTTGCTGATCCCTTCCCTGAGACAATAGCATCATTAGTGAACAAATAGATGGAGGAATTACCCCCTAGTCTTCAGACCTGCCCCTCTGCACCTGCTGCTCACTTCGGGGGCTCAGTGCAATGACTGAGGGACCTGATAGATGGCTCCAGTCTTATGGAAATGAGGTTTAATCATTGCAGAATGCAAAAGTTCTGTAACTGTGTCATATACTTTATGTTTCAATTCCTTTTCAGGATCTCTGCTTGCTGCCTGTGAATGGAATTTCATTCTTTCCCATTGTTGCTGATACCACATTAGGGTATGTGGCAGGAATTTGGGTTGGATTCTCAGATTTCTGATGCGGATCTGCACAAGCATTTGCCCTATTCATTGTGGCTAATCCTTGGAATGGATTCTGCATGGTTTTCTTCCAATTTTTGACACAGATTTAGTGTCATTTTGATACCTTAGGATAAATCCTAGTAAAAGTGAACTAATAGGTAAAATTACACCCAATATATATATATATATATATATATATATATATATCCCCAAGGGGCCACAAAATATCAATCAAGCTTAATTTCATTCGTCCAATTTTATTCTTTGCTGCGTTTTTGAAGCATTCCAGAGGCTTTAGCCTTGATCACATAATGAGGTTACATTGCGTTTCCACTGCATTTGCTAAAACGCAATGTAACGTCAGCATGTGATCACGATTCAAGCCTTCGGAATCCCTCACATACGCAACAAAAAACGTCACGCAACACATCGTATAAACGCGCCCTCAGAGCACAATCAGGAGACCAAGACTCGGGGTCCAGACTTGGTCCCCTAGACTGTCCTGCCTGGTAAATACACCTGATCCAAGTTTTGGAAAGCAGCCTCAGTAGTATCCTCTTACCCAGGCGGCCAAAGATCTCATCTAACCATATACATGACGGATACTGGTTAGGGCTCTTTCGCTTTGGCGTGGGGTTTAGTGATTTCCATGGATGCCTCACAAAGGCCTTGTTTTCCATGGGTGTCTAACATTGGCTTATTTTTTTCACTGATCCATTGTCCGTGTAAAAAAAATTTCACAGACGGCAATAAAAGTCTATGGGTCCTCACCAAAAACAAAAAAACTGATGAAACGTTATTTCTCTGAGGAGGCTGAGAAACAAAGTGTAATGTTTTCAAAGCAACGTTAAACCTTCAAGTTGGCGCCAAATTGCAACAGATGTGCAGTAGATGAGCAAACACGCCAATGTGAAACCACCCGTAGGGAAAGCACCACAGTTCTGTCTTTCTGTAAATATATTAGGGAATTGCCTTATAAGGAATTATCTATTATATATAGAAAACCTAATTCACTTCTTTATGGCGAGGGGCTGTCCTTTGGGAAAGCATGTTGCTCTTTTCGGTTTAAGGATTAAGTGGGGAGCCAGTTCATAGATCTCAATGCTCAGATGTGGAGAGCTCAGCACAGAGCACAGTGGCTGCGTCCGGTACTGCAGCTCGTAACCATTCACTGAAATATGAACGAGCAGACAATTCCAAAACCAGACAACACCTTATAAAGGTTCTATTCATCCGTGTAAGCTGGTGACTACCAATATAGCTCCTATACAGGTTGCCACCCAGCTTTCCCAGACTTCTGAATAGCAAAACAGCCTGATTTATACGGTGGTATATATTTGGAACTATAGGAGAACCTCTGTGACTATTACATTTGTAGCCCAGTCGGGAGTAGTACGGAGTCTTGAAGGGGTTCTCCTTTCTCTAAAAGTGTTGGGATATCACTGATGAGTGGAGGTCCAACCTCTGCCCGGACAATCCTAACAATGAATTGCTGATCCTATTCACTTGAATGGAGCTGGGAGCCCTCTTTTTTATGATTTGACCCCCACGGATCGCAAAGTGGGGGTGTTCTAATATAGAGGTTCACATCCGGGACCATATATTTTTGCATGTGGTGTATGGCTGGTTGTCCCGTGCCAGGGATTTTCTAGGGACACAGTAATAGGGGGCAGTTTGTGGCAAGTCCTAGTAAGGAAGAGGGAAAAAAGGCGCCGGCTTCTCCTGCATAAAGCCCACGGCCGCCCTGGAACAGCTGTTTGCATCCTGTGCAGTGAAAGCATTTAATAAAAGGGCAGACAATAGGGTCCTGGAACAGAGGAGGACCCCTCGGCAGGGGTGACAATGGAGGCCTGCCCGCTCCAGCTTTGTTTGATCCGCAGCCTCTCAGCATAAGGAGTGAAGGGGGTCAGCAAAAGTGAGAGGCCTTTTTCAGCCACTCCAGGGCATTCATGTGGTAATTGGGTGTCAAGCAGAGATCAGTGAGTCTTCTGCCCGGGTTAAACTGCAGAAAAGAAAGAAAGAGTGAGCTGAAGCGATGGAGGCTGTGAATACCATCACAACCTGCAGGAAACCCCAGGCCTCCCCCATACCAAGCACTTGTGTTCCGGCTGAGGGAGGAGGAGGAAGAAGTGGGGGCCCAGCACATTCTTATTCAGGGAGCCATTGAAAAGGACACAACAATGGCGGAGAAGCCCTTCACAATACACCCCCTGCCCGGCCTTCAATGCTCCCCTCTAAACAGTCATTTAACCTTCCCAAAAGACTGAAAGTGACACTAAAGCCGCAAACCAGGCTTTATCCCACCTCCCCCGCCGGAGGCCATTTGTACAGCAGAAGACAGGTTCCCCCCCAAAATGTGTTCTGGGGCAATATAGCGCCCCCTAAGCTGAACGCTTCAGTACTTTACATATTTAGTGAACCCGTTGGATATTTGGAGTTTTGTCATTTGGGTAGTGGCCACGTGGTCGCCCGCATTAAAATTCAGAGGAGTTATGGAAAAGCAGCTCTCTGAGGAATCCTATGGGGAAGCCGTAGCAGTGGAGGTGAGGCGGGAGGGAGACCGTCATGTATTTATAGCACAAACTCTATTCATACATTACAAAGATGTTATAAACCTGGATAGTGGAGAGACAGCGCCACCCCTGACCACGGGTAGTTGCTGGTATTGCAACTAGGCTTCATTTATTTCAATAGCGCTGAGCTGCAGGACCGGCACAGGTCATGGTAAGATGGGATGATTTGGGAAGGAAGCAGCCGACATTTTCAACCGCAGGACAATCTCTTTAAGGGCAGGGCTGGGGATCCATCACTTTCAGATGGGCAGGATCATTCCATGAAATATGGACCATATCTCCCCAACTAAACTCTGCGCAAGGACCCGTAGTCCTTATTGTAATCATAGTGGCTCGATTATGGGACAGGAGTCCAGCAAAGAGGCAGCAGGTCCGAGCTTCATGGAGGACTATATATGACTAAGTGTCCTGTCGGCCCCCACTCCATTCATTCCAGTGGGGACTAGATACAAGGTTTCCATTTTTTTGATTTTTGGAAACAGCACCACAGGTGTCCATAAACTGTACTGCAGATTGAAGGAATCTGGCTCCAATATCTTAGTGTTGTGTTACAAACCCCCTGATAATCCCTACACAGATTATAATTTTACACTAAATAGGAACCCATAGGTGATGGATATATGAGACGGGTTAGAAGTCCTCATCCTCCTGCGCTGTAGATGCTGCTCGGGATCAGCAATGGCGCCTCTTGTAGTGTCCGGGTCCCACCTCCTGTCACCTGCAGAGTTATAGCACTGCACAGCATTAGGACAGGATTATAGCGCAGGACTACGACAGCCCCTTGTGGACACTTTGGGTAATGCAACAAGAAAATTGTAGTAATGCATAAAAAAAAAAAGATGAGTCAGTGATTGGCATGATTTATTTTTATTGCACATGGAAAACCCTTGTCATATAGTGCATGTAAGACAACACATGATTGTGCGCAGAGACTACACAGGGGGGACTGGGGGGCCATTTAACCTAATAACGCTTGTACCATTTACAGTATCTGATACTGCTCTGCAGATCAGTGTTTTGGAGGTCGCTATCCAGCTATAGCATTCAAGACCCAAGAACCGTGTACAGGGACTGTAATGGCAGCCATATTGGTTGTTATATGGATGGGTAATACTATGTGTAGTCCAATAGATCAGAACAGCAAAGATGTTGGCCGAAAATGTATAAGGAGCCCCCTCCCTTATATGACATCACCAATATAGTGATAATTTAGGCCCCAGCTAATTGGGTGGACACTGCAGTATATCTGAACCCAGCTGACAGTATATACAACTTTGATATGTTACATACAATACATAGATACAGAGAAGAGTGTGAGCTAAAGGACCAGCAAAGTACAAATGGACCCCGGGCACAACTACAACTCTTATCATGCCATGCTGGAAGCTGTAGTGTTGTAATCCGCATAGGACCATTATGTCTCCTCCGTTGCTGCATCACTGGTTCCCTCAGCCTTACCGTATTATATACAATATACACTATTGTCCTGTTATATAGAATTACCGTGACATTTAGCAGTTGTGCAATTTACTTATTGAGAGCTTTTCCCTGAAATAAATAGGAACTTTCATGTTTAAAGGGAACCTGTCAGCAGCATTGACCCTGCAGAACTGCAGTCAGTGTTAGGCCTAGAGAGCAGTTTAGTTATAGATATGGAAAAATGTTATTTTCCAGGATTAGGCACATCCTCACACGGCTGTGCTGAGCTCTCTGCACTCAGCTGTTCTACAGCTCTTTTCCTCTGCTGTAGTAGCTACAAATCTGCTACAACTTTGACTCAAAGCAGAGGAGTAGATCGCTAGCAATCAGCTCAATGTAGAGAACTCAGAGCACAGCAGTGTGAGGACATGCCCCAGTACTAGAATCCTGGAATATAAATTGATATCACAGTCCTGCTGCTACTAATAGCACGATTACACATCTCTCCACGAACGATACGTCACACCTTCTGACACATTCCCTTTAAAAACTGTATTTAGAAGTCTCTCCAATGTATGAATTTTACAGAAAGCTGGAATTCAACAATCTGGTAAAGCTAGAACCCATACTGGCTGGCACCCAGCTTTCCCAGGAAGTAAGAACTGAATGGATTTAGAGAAGTTTGCAGACTGTCGTGTTATCGCTACTTTACACTCCCTTTATCTCAAAAAATAATAAAAATGGGTGAATAGCAGCAAAATCCTTGCAGGAGGGGAGCACACGCCAGGCTTACCCAAATACTGACGATGCCTCGGAGACCCTCCCTTTGGCTACTATGGGGTCCCATCCTACTTCCTCATTGACTCTGGAATGAGCAAAGTGCGGTGGTGATGAAAGATACAGGAAGAAATGTGGGGGTGGGGGATCAGGACAACCTGCCCCAAAACTTTGACTGCATCCCCACTCCTCTTTGTAAGAGATGCCTGCATGCCATATACATGCACACATATGTTAGTGATCATAGAGAAGTCACAGATAACATGGAATACACATTCAGCATTCACGTGGTCTCAGAATGAATAGAATTCTAGAAAAGTAACACTGCTACTATGACACCGACACTCATATACACAAACTATTGCCCAAAACGACCAATCAGAGCCCGGCTATTAACCGGAAGCTGATTGTATTCCAGGAATGGTGACTCTTCTTGGCTAGGATAAATCAATGTGAGAACATTCATTTTGCATAGTTTTCCCATTTTTGGAATAACACAGCCTCCTGCCTGGGTGGAGGAGGACACAAGATAAAACGGGTGGTGATCCAGGTCATACACCCCTGTCCAAGGGGATCATAGATTGCCTAATCTCCACCCATCATACTGGGGTGGCGGGGCGAGGTGCAACTCACCATCCTCACCCACGGAGTTGCCCCTGTAAAGGGAACCTGTCACCAGGAATGTAATTTTTAGTGGATGACAGATTTCAATAGCCTATGCTATGCAGATTCTAAAAATGCCCGAGTCAGCATTCCGAATTATTTTAGTAGTTTATATAAGTTTATTTCACATTAGCTCCCCACCAGCAGCGTGTGGCGAGACCCGAGGTGGGGGGAGCAGCAGCCTATATGTGCCTGTGTCAGTCTCCTCCACACTCATCCAGCTCCCTCCCCATATGCTGTCACCTTCAAGGAGCAGGCAGGGGAGAGAGGGGGGAGAATACGTGAGGAGACACAGGCTGCTGCGCCAAATAAGAGAATGAACCAAGCAATGGCCGGGGGACTATCCCAAGAACCTATGATGGGGTCAATCCTGCAGGTGGATCAGACACATCTACTCAAAATTTCACTTAATGGCCTTCCCCACCACAAACCTTGCCCTTTGGCTGGGTCCGTGTAGCCAGAGGCGTATGGGGACTGATCCCGAGGATAGACTCCTCCTCAATACCTTCTTCCACCCCCTTAAATGAGATGCTGATATACTTTTGGGGGATTGGGTCTTTTGCTCAGCCAATTACTAACCTCAGCCTGTACACGAACTGCATGTTACCAATGGGGCCAGCGATCACAACAACAGGCACTAGACCAGCACCATCGGGAAATTCTTGGGGGGGAAAAAATAAAAATAAAAAAAAGTCTTAAAACCCCTTTTTCTATAATAATTTGGGTCTCACTTATAATAAAAGGAAGACAGACAGTATAAAAAGACCAAACATAGCGTTAAACGATGCGCCACCTTTGCCCGCTGGTTGTGTAAGGTATTGCAGCACATCCCATTAAAGTTGTATTGGAGTGAAGTGCAATACAAATAACAACCAATGGACATGAAAGCGCCATTTATGGAGAGAGGGGGAAAAAAAAAAAAAGAAGTTTTATTCTAATCCAGAACAATAAAACGGATTAAAATTGGGCCAGTTTTCTGTAATCTGAGGCGTAACCGTTCAGTCAGGGACTTAGTGGCAGCGTGGCGCTGCTCAGGACGTGGATAGAGGTTCTGTTATGGCTTGATATTCTCCTGCCAGGGAAAGACAGAGGTAGACAGACCACGTACCCCACCCCGAGTTATAGTGTGCAGAGCAGGGGGTCCGCTATGGACAGGGATCATTGGTCCACGTCTATGTACAAGCTCACAGCTTACTGAACCTCCTACATGTAAATTTCCAATACGAAGTCAGTGCCCCCTGGTCCATCCCCTCCTCAAATCACAGTATTGTCTGAAGTCCATGCCATATTCCCATCACCGCCAGGAATACAGGTCTCATCCGAGTCTAAAGCAGTGTTCAAGAGATGAAACAAATCTGTACAGCGAATAAAAACTCTCCTGCTGGACTAAAAAAATAAATTAGAAAAAAAAAAAAAAATTAAAAATACAAAACGTCCCTTTAAACGTAAGGGGTTGTGCGCCCCTGTATCCCTCACACGTCATACAGACGGAGCTGTAATACTTTGGTAAGTGAATAAAATTATCCGGTGATGGAAGAATCCGGTTCGCTCCTTTGGACAAAAAAAAAAATGCAAAAATAAAACAAAAAAACAGAAGCTTGGAGACTACAGCTTTAGCTTCCCCGATTGGATCCTTTGATATACTGCGTCGTCCAATGGGATGTACTTTCCTTGCTGGGAATCCAGGACGTACAAGGCGTCCTTCACCAGGCTGGGGTCAAAGCCTTCTTTCCTCATGTCCGTTTTTTGGAATTTATACGTTCCTGCGGAGATAGGAAGTGGGATACAGAATGTCAGGCGCAGCTTTCCGCAAAGCGTTAAAATCAATGGACGAGATTGATGCGGTTTCAGTACGTGTCATGATGTATTGACTCTACTGCAGCTCAGAAGGTGGTGGGAGATCCCAGAGGGGGAACCCGCAGTGTCAGCCATGCTATACATCACTCACTAACACCGTGTGCCAGGGGCGACACCTGCTGGATGGTAAGGGAACCGCAAGAACTGCTTTATACATAGAAAGTGTGTGAGTGGGAGGATGGGTTGGGTTTAGCCTTCAGTCGATTGCCTTATAAACCTTATAAAAGATAGGTCATGTCCTATATTTTGCCTGCGTACGGAGCAGTACAGCGCCTCACCGTATCACTCTGCGCTCATTGCCGGCATAGACGGCCATATATACGTTTGGCTACAATCACACGACTGTTGGGTAACACACACAGCCGAAAACTTGCGGCCATATATACTTCCCCCATAGGCCGGCAATGGGCGCACGGAACGGTATGTAGTGGTACGGTGCAGCACTCGTACCGCTCCGTACACGGGGAAAAAAAAAAAGACCGTTACCCAGCAGTCGTGTGAACTAACAGTGATATTTTTTTTAATACTCATGTGAACTATACATGAGGAGGTTTCCACGATTCCTTTATCCACGACCTATGAAATATCCGCTTGGTGGAGAACTGACTAATATGAGCCACGGCGCTTGGGCACAGGTTACAAACCATAGAGAGGCAGCTATGCAGAGTATTCAATGCCCTAACCTTGCCATACCTTCACATGCCTAACCTTTCAGTTCTCAAGGCCTAAGGGGATATCCAGCGTAGGGATATTGGTAACCTATTCATAGTATAGGTCATCAATATGAGATATATGTGGGGACACTCACGATCAAAAGAGAAGGAATAGGAAGAACAGATACATTAATTGTGCCCTATTCACTTGAAAGGGCGGATCTGCAGTTAAGTGACCCGGCCACTACATAGAGAATGGATGTGTTCTTATGTCGCTATCCTCCATGTTGATACAAGAGCCAAATCAGTGGGTGTTGGACCCCTCGACTTTCAGAAACTGTTGACCTACCTAGTGACAGGTCTTATCATGATACCTGTATATTGACTGTTCACTCACCCGTCTTGTTCACCTCTGGCAGCAATCGGAGGAAGACAGGGTGTGCATACCCAGGTAGCGACTTCTTAAGGTCTTTAACAAACTTTTCAAGATCACTTTTATGGTCCGGGTCGGCAATGGCTGCCATTCCGGCTCTCCCTTCCGTTCCTAGGAAACAAATAGTGGAAAACTTAAATCCAGATAAACCTCACTTCTCAGTTCTAGGGAGAAAGAAGAATAAACCCCACGTACCTGGCACCTCCACCCCATAGACCACCACGTCGGCTTGCTGCAGGAGTTTGCTCAGGATTCCTTCAACTTCGGTGGTGGATACATTTTCCCCTTTCCATCGGAATGTGTCCCCTGTACGATCCCGGAAATACATATATCCCAGCTCATCCATAACCAGCACATCGCCTGCAGTGAGGACAACAGTCAGAACGCACAAGGGTCTTATAGAAAGACGTCCCTGTCATATGGGAAGAAATCTTACCGGAGAGATAAGCCATGTCTCCATGCTTGAAGACGTTCTTGGCTATTTTCTTGTTAGTGGCGGACTCGTTGACATAACCATCAAATCGTCGTAGGGGGTCTGATTGAATAATACGGCCGACCAGCTGCCCGGGCTCACCTGCCAGAGGAAAGAGACACAGGGATAAATCCCGGAGTTCTGAATGGCTATAAACTTCTTTTACTAAACCCAAGGATCCTGGATTACAAAATCCCTAAACTGTTTAGTGAACAACCCTTTTAGGATGATCTAAATTGTTTTATGCTCTCTGGATATAGCCATGTACCTACCTGGCTGACAGGGGATACAGATACCATCAGGACTGCGGATAAGCTCCATGGTCTCTTCATTCACCTTCATCAGTCGGATGGGATACACAAAAGGAAGAATGCGGCTGTTGAATCCGCAGGACCCAACCTAAAAATTACATGAAAGTGTCAATGGGTGTATGGGTGTCCCCCCACTTACGCTCTATGCAGTCACATGTCAGGCTTACATTGTTGTCGAAGTTCCCAAGGCTGCAGTTACATTCTGTCGCTCCGTAGAATTCCGCAATCTGTGGGATCCGGAAGCGAGACATGAACTCTTTCCAAATGGCGGGGCGAAGTCCGTTTCCCAGCGCCATACGCACTCTGTGTTTGGACTCTGCCTCCCGCACTGGCTGGTTCAGGAGATAGCGGCAGATCTCACCAATGTACTGGACAATCTGTGTACAAAGCCAGCGTGTTACTAAGAACTTATTTAAAGGCAGTAATGGAAGTCAATAGAGGTTCCTCACCGTGCAGTTGTACTTCGCACAGTCGTCCCAAAAGCGTGAAGCAGAGAACTTCTTTTTAATGACAACCGTTAGACCGAGGAGGATACACTGACCCATTCCAACAATGTTCCCTAAAATACAGCCGTGTATTAGGAAAGAGATGAGCACTTGCCCCTATGGACTGTCCAACCGGAGAGGCAGATTTCCATTACAGATCATACTGCATGTGTTACAAGGGGGTTCTGGTAAACAGTATAATTGCTGTTTCCTAAAGGTGTTATCCACCATCACGCTTTTAATGTGACTAATGCCCTTGAAGGAAAATGCTCTTTGAAAAGATCAAATGGTAGAAGTCAGTTTTCTTTCTGAGCATAAATCACAATGGCAGCAGTAGACGGCCGTATGATTACCTGCGGAGTGGTACAAAGGAAGGCAGTCATAAATCACGTCATCCGATCGCATGCCAAAGCCGTAATGCACCAAGGCGGCCATGCGGAAATATCTGCAAACAAGGGACAGGTTAGTAACTAGAGCCACAGCGATACGTGCAGGTAGCGGGCAGCTGTCATACACACCGGCTGTGAACCACTATGGCAGCCTTGGGGAGTCCCGTCGTTCCTGAAGTGTAAATGTAAAATAGTTTATCTAGAAAAGATTCAAAGAACAGAGATTAGATATCAGATTCACAATATGGTTTAGGGGTTCAATAAAAACAGACCGTAAACTGCAATACCAAACGTGACTATAGACAAGAGTTGCGCTAATCTAAATAAAAAAGTCCATTTCATTTGCAATCCATTGCCAGAAAGAGCGACGCCATATGTTGCGAGTGGTATCGCAGCAGAATAGGTGTTAGAGATTCAGACCTGCTAGTTTGCCATTAATACTAAAACAGAGCAGAGCTGTCATACCAGACACAACCTATGGACAGAGGGGGGCGATGTTTCCATAGGAAGCAGCAATGTCTCTTTAATTCAATACATAATGTCAGCATTTACCTGTGAAGCTCCTCCCGGGGTCTTTAGGAGGAAGACGGGACGCGCTCTGCAGCAAAGGTGCTATAAATTCTGTGCTAGGGGGAATCGCTGAGCGGTCACAGTCACCAAAGCAGTAGAGTCGTACAGACTTCCCCATCATGGCGTAGACATCAGTCATTGCTGAAAACATAAAAAGATCCTGTAAATTTTATTTCTATTTTTTATTTCCTACAGACGGTTTAGGAAAAAAATAAGCTAAAACAGAGGACTTTAACCAAACTGCTGCACACGTTGCAACCTTTGTCCCCCCCCAAATGAGTTCCTCACCTTGAGACATCTCCTGTCCAAAGATTACCGCCTTGGAGTTGGAGACGCTGAAGCAATGTTCCAGGGCGTCCAGACGCAAATTGAAATTGATCAAAGCGGCTTCCACGCCCATCTTGGCCATGCCAAGCCAAAACCCGACATATTCGTTACAGTTCTCCATGAACAGAGCGATGACGTCTCCGGACCGGAAACCCTCCGCGTACAGGAAGTTGGCCACCGCATTGGAGAACTCGTCCAGCTCCTTGAAAGTCCAAGACGCTCCAGTGCCCTCGAAGATCAGCGCCGTCTTGTTGGGATGACGTCTCACACATTCCTTGAA
The DNA here is from genome assembly GCF_040894005.1 of Engystomops pustulosus. Taxonomy (NCBI): domain Eukaryota; kingdom Metazoa; phylum Chordata; class Amphibia; order Anura; family Leptodactylidae; genus Engystomops; species Engystomops pustulosus. The sequence continues at coordinate 99,495,361 of NC_092419.1, forward strand.
TATGATGGGGACGGTGTTCTTCTCCCGCAGGTGTTTCTTAACTTGTAGCTTCACTCGCACAAGCGTGAAAGCGCCTCTGCAAAAATAGAAGAGCGGATGTGTGTATGAGACGAGGGACCCGGCCGCGCTCAGTGTGTACAGTCACCATGAGCACCGGGGATATGCTCCACATATACATGTTCTAGATACACTTAGCCTCTTGGGCCCTCCTACACGGCAGCATATCAAGACTGCATATGCACCATGCACACATAATGGATTAAAAACTAGGCCTCAGCCCAGATCATTGCCAAATTGTGAAAACCTCTTTTTATGGAGACGTTCCCCCTGGAATTGGCAAAATAAGGGGTCCTGGTGCATTGTCACAAATGATAAATGCACACCCCCAATACAGATAACACAGTACAGTGTGTGCCATCCCAGACACACCTATAGATAATGAATGGATCATCTGAAGGGGTACAAGACCCCCATTCTCCTCACCAGGCCTATAGATTATAAATGGAGTGTGTAGAGGGTGTCCTAATGGTCAGATCCCCCAAAGAAGAGAAATAGCAAGAATATCCCTTTAAAAACCTCATCTTTAATAGGACACATGTAGAGGAGTTGTCCACCAGTTCTCCTGCATTATTTATAAAGTTTATTGAAGAGACTCGCGCACAGACACACCCCAGTGGTCTTCCATCTGCTAATATCATAAAACAAGGACCTGCTGAGAGTTGTAGTTCACAAAAGCGCCACACATAGGTGACTACTAGCTGCTGTGGACAACGAGGAAAGTCTCCCTCCCAAAGTTTGAAGCAGAAGGCCCTGAAGACTCACTGACTCTTCAATAAACTTTATTTATACAGTCTGACAATAACTTATGTCAATGGCCACAGAATGGTATTCTAGGAACTGGTTCCTCACTACATACATCATGAGATGAGCTCATATACCCTGGGGTAACCTCCGCCCTGTATCCAACACCCACCAGTCACCCAGACCATTTGTACTTTGTCAGCCTTCAAAATGTACAACCCTTCAACTTCTCCGTGGTCACATGAAGTCTGGGTCATGAGAGACCACTTCCTTGTAGCAGACAATATCGCACTCTTGCTTAAAGTCTCTGTGCTGCTGTGGAAGCACAAAGTGTATTTCTGGGTTCTCATTTGTGTCCTGTAACCTGCACACATCACAACACTACCCTAGAGCGACATGCACCCCTGGCCCCAGAGAGCCGTCTGTCACACCCTCATTTCCTGGATATTTTCTTAGTTATTTAATTTTTATCAAACATAGTTTTCAAGATAACGCGCCTTTCACGGTCAATAGTGTTGTCTCCATATTGCCGTGTATTGGACGTGAACTCTGGTACTGGTACTTTTGATAGCAGTCAATATGGCGCAATTGGACGCACTTCAAGGCAGATATGGCTTGTTCCATCCCTGCCCTGGTCTCCTGCCTGGCACTTTCGGTAGTTTTTATAGGTAAACTGTGATAAGGCACCAAAAAATGGTCCATTAGAAATGGGGCAATGTGTCCCGGGCTGGGGGCAGAGTCCAAGAATTATCTCCAACACAAAGATTTATCCTGGAAAACCAAGTTCAAGGACGGATGTACAAAATACAACAATTTACTGAGGTACAAAGGGTCGTCCTTGTGATAAAGAGAAGCTGTACTAAGTAACACATCGGACAGAGCTCCACAGGACTTACACAGTGCTACTAGTCACAAACAATATGGCTGCCAATACAGAATCACATCACTTAAAGGAGTAGGGCCCAACTCCTCCACAGGATAGGCCTTACTTATTGATCGTGGGGGTTTCAGAGAGGTGACCCCCCACAGATCACAGAAACAGGGAGTTCGAAGTAGCTCCGTCGGACCCCTTGTTGCTACCCGAAATGAGTGAAGCAGACGGCCTAACTTGCTGATGTGGGGGTCTCAGTGATGAGACCCCCAGAGATTATGAGATTGGGGGGTTCAAGGTACTTCCGTCTGACCGCTCGTCACTCCACTCATCTCAGGGACGGACAAGGGGTCCGGCAGAAGTACCTCGGACCCTCTGTCCTCGTGTCCAGTAATGAGACCCCACTGATCAGCACGTTAGGCCCTATCCTGTGGATTGTGGCGCTCGACAATCTCCGTCATCTCCATAGAGATGACTGGAGCAGAACAGACTTGCGCGGACGTCTGCTCCACTCATCTCGGGAGCGACAAGGGTTTTGGCGAGAAAACCCCTTTAAGTGAAGATTTGAAGAGTAGGAATCAGTCATGTACTTTTTTGGCAATAGAATCCAAGGGTCTTCAAAGTATGGCCATGAAACATATACAAGGAATTTTGAGCTTATCTCTCCAACCAGAACTGTGTGTATATGTGGTTAGTAGCAGCAGGACTGTGTAAAATGCACTTAAACTCCAGGATTGTAGCTTCTCCAAGTGATCTGGGGAATGTCCTCACACTACTGTGCTCTATGTAATCAGTGTTGGACATTTTTCCTGGATATCTGCACAATCATACCTTTCTACATCTTAGTAGCAGCCAGAGAGTGAAAATGCATTTATACTCCAGGATTATAGTGTCTGAGTGCACTAGGGGCACATTATTGATTGATTTTCCCTGGATATTGTATGTAAAATCAATAAAATGTGCACTTGAAGACACTACAATCCTGAAGCACACGTGTATTTTTCACAGTCCTGCTGCTACTAACAACATACACAAAGGTATGATTACATACGATATCCAGGGACAAGGTATGTAACCATACCTTAGTGTATGTTAGCAGCAGCAGGACTGAAAAATACATGTTTGCTTCAGGATTGTAGTGTCTTTGAGTGCACTAGGGACATGTTCTCACACAGCTGTGCTCTCTCCAGCCAGTGTTATGGTCACTGGATATCTGTGGCATAATACCTACCTATTTTTGTTGGTAGTAGCAGCAGGACTGTGAAAAAAGCTTCACAATTATAGCTTCATCAAGTGCGCTGGGTGGGAGGGGGGTCTTCACACACAGCTGAGCTTGCATTGACCGGCTATATAGTAGGGGAGGGGCTGAGCAGCAGCTCCTTGCAGAGAATCAAGAGCACAGCAGTGTGAGGATACACCCAGTGCCTTGTACCAGGGGAGTTTTTATCCCAGCATTCCATCCACCCTGCCCGAGGAGGACAATACCAGCGCTCACAGGGTATGTGGGTAGCCACGCCATGACCATCGGAATATTGTTTAGGCTCGGGGGGGCGTCATCACTTTTTGGTGAAAAGGAAGAGAATGGTCTAAGTGTTATAAATAAGGAAGACTTTGTCCAGATTCTTTATCGCTCCCTTTATGGATGGGACATCAGAATTCATCCGGTCACAGAGAGCTTTACATCCACTGACACAAAGAAACCCTTGTCTCCTCCTCCATCCACAAACTATCATTAGAAGACATTTTTGGCCTCTTCTATCACGTTGCGACACAACTTTCCCGTACCCCTGAACGGTAACTTATACATGAACTGATTTCAGTCAGGAGCCAAAGAACTGACACCCAAGTATTTGGACTTCTACATCTTGTTTGCATCCTACAAGTCCTGCTATATTTTACCCCATTCAGTCTATTGAATGGGACTTAGGCCCCTCCAATTTACAACTTCCTTCTTGTAGTCGTAGTCAGGGTGGACAGTGTATCAATATTTATAGTCACAGAGCAGTGGTGGGCAATGACAACAAAGTAAACTGATCATAGACCTTAAAATTTGGCCATTTTTTTACTTTGCTCACCTCACATCTCGCCCGATAGTCTTATAGAAAACCTTCATAAACTTCCATCCTCCGCTGCCCAGGTAAAAAACCAAGACGGCGCCAATGGACTGGAACCAGGGGAGCCCGACCACGGCTTTGAGCAGCAGCAGCAGGGAGGAGCAGGACGCTAGGCGCAGCATCTTCCTGGAACAGAAGAGACAGGCAGAGTAAGGACGACTTCACATATCAGTTTATATACCGACAGTTATCACCACACCCACATCGCCCGCCGCCGAGGGGGCAAAGATCACGTCTGTCGCCCTGCGCTCTACCTGCACCCAGAGGGCTGATAAAGGAGAGAAATAACGAGGGAGATGATGATTGCCCCATACATACTGTATATAATTACACACATCTACATAATAATACAGACCCTGATAAATATGCATAAACCTCCAAACCAAAATGCCAAGCAGCGCCGCAGAGACAGCGCCAGGTGTGTCTTAAACGGAGATGTGGGATTAGCACAATGTTTAATATCTGTTCTTAGACACAGGGATTAGGTATCATCAGAAAACATTTCTGGAACAGCGCCCCACATGTCCACAGGCAGCGTGAGGAACTGCAGCCCAGCATTCCCTCTAATAATAATAATCATCTTTATTTACATAGCGCTCTACAGATACTGGGGTACATATTTTATGTGTATAACAGTCTATGAGCGAGGACGAGGGGGTGACACAAGAGCTTACAGTCTATGAGGATGAGGGGGGTGTGACAAGAGCTTACAGTCTATGAGGATGAGGGGGTGACACAAGAGCTTACTGTCTATGAGGATGAGGAGGGACACAAGAGCTTACAGTCTATGAGGATGAGGGGGTGATACAAGAGCTTACAGTCTATGAGGACGAGGGGGTGACACAAGAGCTTACAGTCTATGAGGATGAGGAGGGACACAAGATCTTACAGTCTATGAGGGAGACACAAGAGCTTACAGTCTATGAGGATGAGGGGGCGACACAAGAGCTTACAGTCTATGAGGATGAGGGGGCGACACAAGAGCTTACAGTCTATGAGGATGAGGGGGCGACACAAGAGCTTACAGTCTATGAGGACGAGGGGATGACACAAGAGCTTACAGTCTATGAGGATGAGGGGGTGACGCAAGAGCTTACAGTCTATGAGGATGAGGAGGGACACAAGAGCTTACAGTCTATGAGGATGAGGGGGTGACACAAGAGCTTACAGTCTATGAGGATGAGGGGGTGACACAAGAGCTTACAGTCTATGGGGATGAGGGGGTGACACAAGAGCTTACAGTCTATGGGGATGAGGGGGTGACACAAGAGCTTACAGTCTATGAGGAGGAGGGGGTGACACAAGAGCTTACAGTCTATGAGGAGGAGGGGGTGACACAAGAGCTTACAGTCTATGAGGATGAGGGGTGACACAAGAGCTTACAGTCTATGGGGATGAGGGGGGGGACACAAGAGCTTACAGTCTATGGGGATGAGGGGTGACACAAGAGCTTACAGTCTATGAGGACGAGGGGGTGACACAAGAGCTTACAGTCTATGAGGACGAGGGGGTGACACAAGAGCTTACAGTCTATGATATAGCAGATGACAGGTGAAGTAAAGGGTCACACTTGGTAGGGATGTTGATCCCCTCATTATAAAAACTTAGAAACCAATGTAATCCTGCAAGCAAGGGGTTAAAAAATACTTTGCACCACAACACGTGGGCACATACACAGCAGCGCGGGCGCGTGCAAAACAAATCCCTGTGCAACAAAGAGTTTTCTATGCCGCCAGAAAAAGTGTAAAAGCGGCAGGAAAAGACAGAAATGACTAAATCCACAGCAAAAGAAAGTGACAGGGAACAAATCCGGGGATTGTGACGGCGCCAGGCAAGCGGCCAATCGTATTGCCGGCAGGGGCGGGGAGATCTGCGGAGAGATTTGTAATTGACCTTCACAGCTGCTCACATCAAGGAGCAAATTCCTGCTTTATGAGCCAATAACCCTAACACAGACTGGCACCTGACGCTCTGCAGCGCTGCACAGGACGGCGGGAGCCAACAAATCCGAATGTGAGGACACGTGTTGGTAAACAGTGCCCCCCCCCCCCCCATCCCAACTGGAATAACGTGGCTTCTTTCTGCAAAACACAGCGCCACCGCTGTCCTCAGGTCGTGTGTGGTATTGCACCTGACATTGCAGGGACATTACTGGAGATATTATGGGTAAAATAAGATTCCTCCAACTACTGCAAAAATGACCCCCAGCACCAATGGTAGGTGGACCACCCCTTTAAGAGTAGATGCATTGTGTACTTCCCAACGTGTCCTGTATAGCTCATGTATGCGCTGTGATTAGTCATACGTCACGGAGGGATTAATCTAATTTTTCGGTCACATGTGTCATCCGGAACTCGATATATAAATATCTGATAGAATTGACCGTTCATAATTTTCCAACTTGCTGAAGGTTTCCGCCCAGATACAAAAAATCTCCTGCTGTTCGTCCCATGTCCATAACTAATTGCACGCCATGTCAAGTGGATGAATGTTAAAGGGGTTGTACAGGACAAGAGAGAGGGAAAAAAAACAAAGAAAAAAAAAACAAAAAAAAAACAGCGCCATGCCTGTCCGGTGGTAGGGTTTGGTATTGCAACTCACCTTCATTGAAGTACATACAATACCACACACAAACCGTGGACAGGGGTGGCATCATTTCTAGGAAAAAACAGCCAAGCTTTCTAATCCTGTACAATACAAATCTATCGTTGGTTAAATATTTCCTAAAATCTGTGTGACACGGTCATCATAACTGTAGAGACAGCCCATGTCTGAGGATAGGCACAGGAAAGATTTGTCAAATCTGTAGGGTTTGACATGGAACAGAAAAAAAATAGCTGCTTTCTTCCATAAACAGTGCCACGCTTGTTCAGAGGTTGAGTGTGGTATTGCACTCCTTCCCCATTGACTTCAGTGAAGCAGCGTTGCAATGCCAGACACAACCTCTAAACAGGAGTGGCGCTGTTTGATGAAGTAAGCTGCCACGTTTTTCCTAATAATGGACAACCCCTTTAGCAGGAAAAACTGCGTGACCACCACCATACAACTCCGACAGGGTTCTAACCCAACTTTCCTAGAATCCTGAATAGCAAATGATTTATTAATAATTAGCTACAAGATGTGTATAAGCTCTTATGGTTGTCACCCAGCTTTCACAGATTTTAGGGGATGATTTTAAGATTTCCCAGTTACACGTCAGAAGTGATGACCTAAATTTAGACCCTACAACAGACAACTCTCGGCTTGTTCTCCAAAATCTGGGTGAAGGTTCACGTTGGTTTTGTGTTGTGAAATGAACACAAGGGTTAATGAGTCACAGCCCGGGGGGGGGGGGGACACCCATCACTACACGTGTCACCCCGCAAGGGAAGGAGGTGAGAGGTGACTGCAGGCTGGTACATGACACCGGGGTTACATCAGGCCAAATCTTCACCCAAAATGCTGCAGAGAGCAGTGGGCAGGAAGAGGTTAATCTCATAGTAGGATATGGGGTAGTGTCTGAGACTTAAGAGGTAAAGCTTATTGAGACTTATTAGCCCGGGAGGATGACGAGACACAAGGTCATCATCTAATGAGCACAAGGGGCCTCTTAAAGGGGCGCTCAGCAACGGGGATACCTTTAACCAGAGACCTCCGAATTTATAACCTCTAGTAAATCCTTGGGAATAGAGGATCTATGGTTAAATATCGACCATTCTGGATTCTAAGAAAGCTGGGTGACCATACCAGAGGGAGCCAAACTAGTTGTAACCTTAAGAGATAATCGCGGCATCAAACTAGATGAAACGAGGTTTCTTAAAGGGGTTGTACAGGATTAAAAAGAACATTGCTCCTTTATTACACAGACAGCACCAACATACGTTGTGTCCAATACTGCAGCTCAGATCCATTGACGTGAACAGAGCTGCAGTACCGTACATAACCTGTGGACAGGGGTGGCGCCGTTTTGGAAGAAGAAAGCAGAAATGTTTCTAAAAGTTACTATAAAACTTCTGACCCATCAAAGCCCACTCATCTGATTACACCCGTTACCACTAATCCTCCGTCATACTGCAACTCTCAACATCTCCGACAAGCTGGGAGTTATTTTACATTTAATATGAGAGGCTGGCAGCTACAGCCGGAGCGAAACTACAACCCCCAGCATGTCCTGACTAACACAGGGGAGGTGTTGTAGTTTTGCAGTGAATCTTAAAGCTACAGGTTGAGATCCTAATTAAAGGGAGTGTCTGCTTTAGGGTACAGAATTGGATATTGACATGACGTGGGTGTACAGGCTACTGCACGCGTCATTATCTGCAGGTGTGAACATAGCATTAGCCATCTTCCGCCTATGTATCCTATTATGGTAAGTGGCCATTATAGGGGGCCCCCTCCTATATCACCCAGACTGTAAAGAGCACCCCGTCCTCTAGAGGACCTAGTCCTGCCCATCTATTATGTCACTAGGCCCCTTGACTGGAAGAGCTAATAGCAGGGGTTCATCTTCCAACTGGAACAATCCTTTTAATTACACCCATTTCTATGACCAGAGCCCCAGTAAAGGTCCGGTACTAGCTGGTTCCTGAAGAGACAAGGACAGGGTATCCTAATATGGGTCCATCTTATTATGCTGGAGCAAAGTAGCAAAACCGCAATACCAGGCACCACCAATGCCAAGAGGTAGTGCTGTTTCATATATGCTATTGGATTATGGATGGTGTAGACACATCATGTGACCTTAGTGGACATCACTAGGGGTAGTACATCACCCCCGCCACCAGTGTATTGGCAACAGGGTCACCCGACGCATCACTGTGAGCCTGGCGTCAACCTGCAGGGGGCGTGTGTGTGAATGCAGGACACCCCCTTTAATTATCCACAACACCCAGAGGTGTATATACTGTAAGGATGAGCTATGGAATAAATATACATATATCAATATCTATACCAATGGAACTTGAGCCCCTACCCCCAGCTCATCAGGGGATGTGGGTCAAAGGCCACTTGTGTTTAACCCCAACCTATAGCGTCAGCATATTCCATAGCGTTGCGCAGAGGTTATGTCCCCTGGGGGCCCCAATAGATATATATATATATATATATATACACACACTGCTCATAGACACATACATTCGGCATCCTTGTTAGAAAACTACAATTCCCAGCATGCCTTGCCCCCAACAGCCAATGGGAAGACGGGATACAAAAATCATATACTGGCGCAGCTGTCAGTGCAGAGCCGGAGGCATGCTGGGATTTGTAGTGCCCTCTCATCTGCAGGCTTCCCGGGCAGTGGAGATAATAGTGCAGCTCTCGGTGCATGCTGGGATGTGTAGTGCGCCTCACCTGCGGCGGTCAGCTCCTGTGTGATGTCCTCCTGTGGCCGCACACTGCGCTCTCCTCCTCCGCTCAGCCCCGGTGTGCACGATCTTCCGGGAGCAGCCCTTTCATGCGGTGACAGCCTGAGCCCCGCCCATCAGACACCACGTGACACCGCTTCCAAGTGCCGCCGGGAACTATAGTCCCGACCCTCAATACCTTCTACCAACCTGAGGCGCTGCGCAAAGCATGGCGGGAGATGTAGGCAGCATCCTGCTCCTAGACCCGAGTAGTCGATAGCAGATCTGCCCGATAGTCTGCTTGCCCTATACCCCACATAATTTTTTTTTTCTCTCAATTGTTTTAGTAAAAAAAAAAAATAGTAAAATCAAATTAACATGTGATTTATTTATAATAAAAAAATTACCCCAAAAGAGGCGTTTTGTGTTCCTCATTTTCTGCCACTAATTTTGTGATATAGGAACTGGGTGTCGTCTAGCGGCAAGACAACGATTCGTGAATCAAACAATTTTTGGCAACATTTTTTGATATTATTTTTTTGTTAATGGGGAATTTATTTTTTTGATGTTAATTTTAATTTACGCCAAGTATTCCTACTGAAACATGGGAAATCTTAACTCAAACACTGTCAGTCTGTGTTTCCCAGAGGCTGGATTTCACACCTCGTTCTGGGTAAGAAGCTGGAAATATCATTGTTATATATGATGCAAGGAGTCCCTGCTACCCCATGGAACGTCTGCACCGTAATGAGAACGTGATAACAGTTTGCTGATTTTCTTCCTTGAAGCAGGGACTCCTTGCATCATATATAACTATGATCATTGGAGTACAGTCTCTGGGACAGTGTTTGGTCTGTGAAATCCAAGCAGTCAATAGTGCACATTTTACAGATGGAGCACATTTGTGTGTGTTTTGCCATTCAGCGACTTCCATTTCTATTGTGTTGGGTCCAGTTAGAACCAGGAGAAGTATCATAGAACTGATATTCGGACAATTATGTGACTAATCACATGACCACTGTAAAACTATGGAGGCAGCACTACGTGAAGCCAAATATAAGACTTCTGTCCTCTCTCTATGGCCCCCTGCTGCCATTCACAACAGAAAACCTGACATTCAGGGGTGTAACTTGAGGGGGTGCAGAGGGTGCGGTCGCACCCAGGCCCAAGAGGCTTTGGGGGCCCATAAGGTCTCACTTTCCCATATGAGAAGACTAGTACTATGAACCATACATTATAGTCAGGGCCCTGGCACAAACTTTGCACTGGGGCCCATCAGCTTCAAGTTAAGCCACTGCTGACATTCTTCTACTCAGCTATACATGATGCAAGATTTAGGGACCAGAACCATTCATCAAGTGCTATGGATCACCGAGCCTATGTCAATGTCAATGGACATGCTCAAACACCACCTATCCACTCAATTATAGTACTGACAGGGATTTTGCAGTGCTCTGTCAGTTTCATAAGTGGAGCTGTGGCTGAGCTGCTCTGGTCTTGAGGGCGCATTCACGCGATGCGTTGCGTTTTTGACGCATTCCACTGGCTTCAACCTTGATCACTAATAAGATTACACTGCGTTTCCACTGCATCTGCTAAAGCGCAATGTAACCTCAGCATGTGATCAAGGCTGAAGCCAGTGGAATGCGTTAATAACGCAACACACAACACGACGCAACACATCATGTGAATTCGCCCTAAGGCTCATTATCCACAATCAAGTTTAATGCGTCCAATTGAGAACGTGTTCTTGCTTGTACAGCCGGCCTGAACGATCAGCAACTGGAACTGAACTGAGTATGTCAGTCCGCTTTCCGGTTGCTGAGCGTTCAGGACGGTTTGATTATATGGCCAGAGGTCTCAAAATCTTCCATATTAAATGCAAATTACTATTCCTCTCGTCCTACAGGCAGCACTGATGGGTAAGGGTGCGTTCACACGTTGCAGTTAAAACTGCATTGCAATCAGCTTTGAGGTGGTTTTAGGTGCAGTTTTGTCAATTGAACAGGTGAAAGGCATGAACTGAACGGGTGAATTTGATTTTGAAGGGGAAACCTGCTCCACAAATGTCATTCACCCGTTCAGTTCATGTCTTTCACCTGTTCAATTGACAAAACTGCACCTAAAACCACCTCAAAGCTGATTGCGATGCAGTTTTAACTGCAACGTGTGACCGTACCCTTAGAGTCTGGAGTCCTAATTATGACAGAAGAACACAATAACAATGTTAATTAACAATAAATCAATTAACCGACTGCCCTATAAGTATCCTAGGAGTCAAGGAAGAGGCGTGTTTTTTTTCTTCTGTCCTAATTAGGTTTACTGCCAGTATCCTCTTGCTCCCCTGAGGCCTGGGCTGTGGTGCACGTCCAGCAGGGTAGAAGCAAATGTCTTACCAGTGGCAATCCTGGTGAAATTACATTCTGAGGCTGTCCTTCCCCCCCGTGGTGGCGGAAGTCCAGTATTTTTGGAGTTTCTGGATAAACTCCCCTCCTACTGCGTCTCCCATTGGAAGCGGGAACCGCTGTATTCTCAGGTACGGCTTTTGAATAAGCAGAGAAGTGGAGGTCAGATTTGTGTTGCACTCAATACTTTGGGGTATAGCTGCTGTATTGCCGCATCTCCCCCTTCCTGAAGCCACCATCTACAATGTACCGTAAGGTGGTTTCTATATTGTTGTGAACAAAGCTCTTGCTAACCTTAGGGCTCAGCGCGTCCCCTGCATCCTTTTCTTATGTTAGAAGGATTTGGTTGTTAGCCCGGGTGTCGCCTCTGACCAGGTGCATTGCATTTCCTGTTGGGAATGTTTTAAGGCTGTACTGTTCAGGTATGCTCTCTGCACCTGCCAGGCAGCAGAGTCAGTCTGAGCTTAAGGTTTGTTCCTTTCATGAGTGCCCTTGTTCCTTCATTTGGCATGTCCTAACACTTGTTGTTTGTGTTACAGATGTCCAGCCTTGGTAAAAGGAAGAGAAAGTCTCATCATAGAGACTGTATTAGCTGTGAGCAGCCTATACCAGATGATTGCCCTGATGATGTTTGTGCCCCTTGTGCAGCTCCTGCTCAGACTTCAGGAGGAGATGTCTTTTTTCAGTGGATGAAGGAAAAGATGTCTGCTGTATTTGATGAGATGAGTTCAAAGAAAAAGAAGTCTAAAAGACATCATAAACGTAGAAAACATCATAGACAATCATCTTCTATATCTTTGCCTTCTAGTAGCTGCTCAGAAGCCCAGATAATTTCTGGGGATAGCCCTGAATCGGAAGGTTCTGGGCCAGATGTATCTGAGGATTTTTTTCTGTTTCACAAAGATAAAACCTCTAAATTGATCAAGGCGGTTAAAAGTGTAATGGAGACAGATGAGAGTCATAATGACTCTGTTAACCAAGATGCACTTTTTTATTTTCCCAGAAAAAAAGCCAAAGTATTGCCTAGTCATCCTGATCTTAAAGTCCTCTTTGAACAGGGTTGGTCTAAGCCTGAAAAAAGATTTGATTTAGGGTCTCGTTTTCGAGCAGTATACAAAATCGACCCTAAAAGAATCTGAAGAATGGGAATTGCCTCCCAAGATTGATATCCCAGTGGCTAAACTATCTAAAAAATCTATTTTTCCTGCAGATGAATCTTCTTTACTTAAAGACCCTCTTGACAGGAAAGCTGACGCTATGCTCCGCAGAAGCTATCAGCTCTCAGCAGCCATGGCTAAGGCATCTCTTGCTACTGTGCCTGTTGCACGAGCCTTAAGATTATGGCTAAGCCAGATTGGTCGGGACATTTTGGATGGAGTCCCTAGAGAAGAAATGTATGAGAATTTGTCTTCTGTTAAACTTGCAGGCGATTTTCTGTGTGATTTTTCTCTTGACTCTTTAAAACTTGCATCTAAGAACATGCTAACGGCTAACTCTGCACGTCGTGCCCTGTGGATAAAGCCCTGGACAGGGGATGTAGCTTCCAAACATCACTTCTGTTCACTTCCCTTCCACCCATCTTCCTTGTTTGGGAAAGACCTGAAGGAGGTGTTGAAGAATCTTAGTGAAGATAAGGGAAACTCTTTTCCACATGTAGCCAGTACCTCCAAAAAACCGAGCTTTCCACCTAGAAAAGCAAGACCGGAAAGACCTTTTCGTGCATTTCGTAACCGACGTAGAGGAGTTCAGAAGAAGTCTAAAGACAGAACGGTCTTCCACAGTAAAAAAAACGAGAAGCCTGACTTCTGACGCCATGCCAGGTCTGGTGCAAGGGTGGCAGACTTCGCTCACTTATGGACAGACATCACATCCGATGCTTGGGTACTGTCCACAGTAAAAAACGGATACGTTTTGGAATTCGACAAGACTCCGCCAGAAAGATTTTTGAGTACAAAAATCGAGAAATCTCAGATCCTTCCCTTGTTGCACGAATTTATACAAAAAAGAGCTCTAGAAGAAGTCCCTTTGTCAGAAAGAGGAAAAGGAGTGTACTCCGCCATATTTGCTGTACCAAAGCCAAACAACAGGTGGAGATTAATTATAGACCTCCGCTATCTAAACAGATTCTTGACCAAAATTGCATTCAAGATGGACACCATAAAATCAGCCACCGCCATTCTACAGCAAAGCAACTACATGGCCAAAATAGACCTGGCCGATGCCTATCTCCAAAATATCTGAGAATAGCAATTGTGACCAATTCAAGAACTCTTCACTACCAGTTAACCTGTCTGCCATTCGGCATTACATCAGCCCCTCGCGTCTTCACCAAGACCACCATAGTTCTGGCGGCTGCACTGAGACTTCGGGGGATACAGATCGTGCCCTATTTGGACGACTGGCTGATCATAGCAGAGAATCAATCTCTCTTGAAACTTCATCTTCAGATGACAATCGATCTTCTACAACAACTGGGTTTCCTAAGCAATTGGGAAAAATCCCTTCTTATTCCAACAACCAGAATTCAGTTCCTGGGGTTTATTATCGACTCGTGCAGTATGACTATTCATCTTCCTCAGGAGAGAATCTTGAAAATCAAGCAGTCCGTGCACTACCTTATCAAGACAAGATGCACCACGGTCAGAACAACCATGAGGGTCCTGGGTCTGATGACTTCTATAATAGAAGCAGTTCCTTGGGCAAAGGCACATTTCAGACAGCTACAACTCAACATTCTGGCTGTTTGGAACAAATCTCCAGCAGGATTCGACAAACCGATTGTACTAACTCCTCAGACCAGAGTCAGCCTCGGTTGGTGGTTGAGGAAGAATTTGGCGTCCGGCAGATCTTTACGTTTTGTTCAACCCCAGATCCTGACAACCGATGCATCATCCTCAGGTTGGGGGGCCCACCTCGGCAATCTCTGGGTTCAGGACAAATGGAATTACACAGACAGGACTCTGTCCTCAAATCAAAGAGAATTGAAAGCCATTTATTTAGCCCAGAAATTCTTTCAGACCCAGCTGAAAAAACAGCATGTGAAGGTACAGACCGACAATCTGTCATATGTTTATTACATAAACAAGCAAGGGGGTATCAGGAGCACACCCCTCATCAAACTGTGTCAAAAGATTATCTCCTGGGCCGAGGAAAACCTTCAGAGTCTGTCAGCAGTCCACATTCGAGGGTCTCTGAACACTCGGGCAGACATTTTAAGCCGCTCTCAACTAAGACCAGGGGAATGGTCCCTGAACAGTGTTATCTTCCAACAGATTGTCAGTCGGTTCGGTTGTCCACAAATAGACATGATGGCGACCAAACAGAACTCGAAGTTGCCAATGTTTTGCTCTCTTTACAGGTCAGACCAACCCTATGCAGTGGATGCCCTGTCTCTTCCCTGGACCAACCTGTTCATTTACATATTTCCTCCGATACCGCTCATTCAGAGGATACTTTACAAAATCAAAGAAGAGAAACCGAATGCAATTCTGATCCTACCATTTTGGCCACGCAGAGTATGGTTTCCTCTTGTAATGAGGTTGTCCAAGGGCGAATATTGGAAACTTCCTGCAGTTCCACATCTTGGAACAGATGGGGTTTTTCCATCCATCACCACAGAAGCTACAGCTTACGGCCTGGAGATAGAGAAGAAGACCCTAACAGGTCTAGGTCTTTCATCCAGAGTTATAAAGACATTGTTGTCAGCTAGAAGACCAGCGACCATTAAGTCCTATGGTAGAGTTTGGAAAGTCTTCACATCCTGGTGTTCAGATAATTCTGTATCTGAACCTTCAGTCTCAGATATTCTTACTTTTCTACAGGATGGCCTTGATAAAGGTTTAAAACCTGCTACCTTGAAGCTTCAGTTTGCTGCAATCAATGCTTTAAATAACAATAGATTCTCATCTAATCATTTAGTACGGAGATTCTTCAAGGCTTTACGGAACATCAAACCTCCTGTTAGACCACCATGTCCACAGTGGGATCTTGCCTTGGTCCTACATCATCTCACAGAACCTCCCTTTGAGCCTATACAGGAAGCTTCTCTCAAATGTTTATCGTGGAAGACCTTCTTTTTAGTTGCCGTTTCCACTGCTAGAAGAATTTCAGAGCTGCAAGCCTTATCCTGCAAAGAGCCATACTTACAGATAAGACAAGACTGCATCATACTAAGAACCGTTCCATCGTTTCTTCCTAAAGTGGCCTCAGTTTCTAATTTAAATCAGGAATATTATCTTCCAGCTTTGTGTCCAACTCCTGCTAATGCTCATCAGCAAGTTCTGCATCTTCTGGATGTTAGAAGATCCGTCTTGACTTATCTAGACTTATCTTGGACCAATTTCAAGGTCCAAGAAAAGGGATGAAGGCCTCTGCAGCCTCTCTTGATGGATAAAGCAGAGTATTTCTATGGCTTACAGAGCCTTGGGACAACCTTCACCTTTACAGATTAGGGCTCATTCTACAAGATCTACTGCTACTTCCTGGGCAGAGTATGCAATGCTCTCTATAGATCAGATCTGTCAAGCAGCTTCTTGGACTTCTTCTAATACTTTTGCTAAACATTACAGGCTGGATGTCTCCTCAGCTGGCTCAGCCTTTGGCGTATCGGTGCTATCTACAGTGGCTTCGAAAATTTGTCCCCCCCTTTGATTTGCTACCTAAATCCCATCAGTGCTGCCTGTAGGACGAGAGGAAGATCTAAATTTTGCTTACCTGAAAATTTCTTTTCCTCGAAGTCCAAAGGCAGCACTATTATATTCCCTCCCAATAAAATAATTTTGCTGCATAAAACACGCCTCTTCCTTGACTCCTAGGATACTTATAGGGCAGTCGGTTAATTGATTTATTGTTAATTAACATTGTTATTGTGTTCTTCTGTCATAATTAGGACTCCAGACTCTTACCCATCAGTGCTGCCTTTGGACTTCGAGGAAAAGAAATTTTCAGGTAAGCAAAATTTAGATCTTGCAGGACAAGTCACATGGAATCACAGTCATCTCCTCCTGTTACCCCTGTGAATATAATTTGCAAAGGCAACATAATAAATTCTGGGGTTCTGATTTTCTCTATAAACCCTAGCACAGACCACATTCTCTATATAATCCGCCTATAAAGATATACAGTATATGGGGGAGATTTATGAGAAGTGTCTGAGAGCAGAACTGTTCTCGTTGCTCACTGCAATGTCAGAGCTCAGCTTTAAATTTATACACAACTGTGGAAAAATACAAGCTGAACTTTGATTGGTTGCCTTGGGGAACTAGAACAGTTCTGATAACTCTCCCCCAAAGTTTCCATGCCAGACCCTTTATAACCATTGATGAGAACAACTGCCAACCAGTAGCTGAAGACATGTAAAACATGTTCTTCTGTGTCATTGCTGCAGACAGAGCATTATCCATGAACATTACACTAAGAACAAATTGATATTTTATTTAATGAATTAATACACAACTAGTTACATTAACCCAACCTAGTTATAGTATAGCCCATTTCTACGGACTGTCTATACAGAAATCTGCAAACTTATATCATCTATCCGATAGAATTAAGTGTTAACCAACCAAACGGAGCAAAGTAAACAGCGCCACATATTGTACAGTGGTTGTATTTGGTATTTTAACTAAATGGGACAACGCTGCAAAAGAAGTCATGTGACAAATAAATGAGAAGTTATTTGCCTTCAACAGAGCGTCAGGACCACCCCAAGCAGCTGATCTGTGGGGCTCTTGGGCCCCTGTTGATTTAATATTGGTCAACAGTATTAGAGTGATCAAATCTAAGATTACCCCTTCAACAACAAAGCCTCTAATATAAGGATATGCAGTACAAAGCCACGTACCCATAACTTCCACAGGAAGGCAGTGAATCATTTTTTTTTTTTTATGGGGCTCTCTGCTATTTGCGCAATAACATTTAGTTTGGGAAGTCAATAGGAAATATTGCATAACCAGGGTAATTCATGTTCAAGTGAGACAGGCAAATGTGCCCCCACCCATGTTCTTGAGATCAGAAGGGTCTGCTCTGCTAAAAGGGAGAGAGTTCATATGGTGACGGGAATTGAAAACCTTTGGCCTAGAGCTCAGCACGTACAGTCCTCATCTATGACGGTAACTGGGGGAAGGATGAAATTCATCATCTCTTCTCAATCCTCCAAGTCCAAACCAAATTCTGCGTAGAGATCCTTAGTGGTGACTCCTCGAAGAACAGCTGCTGACACAAACAAACACAGGAGCGGTCATACAAGGATGACTTCTGCCCCTCATCATGTTATTGCCAATGCAGACGACAGGTCAATGATGGACGGAATCATCGTCTACAATGTGCAACGTAATATATCTTTAACCCAGCTAAACAGTAAGGCCCGTTCCACACTTGTGAGTGTGATGTGATGAACTGGCGTTCGGGCCAGGAGATCGCGTTGCGAGTGTGATGCGAGTTCATTGCATCACACTCCCAAGTGTGGAACGGGCCTAAAGTATCCGGAATAGTAAATGTAAGTAACCTAAGGAAGGCTTTAAAGGGGTTTTGTGGTTTCAATGGAAAAAAAACCATGTGGGCTGTACCCTCACTGAAACCCCAGGCTCACCACTGACAGCTAAGCTCAGGATAGATGGAAAAACGGTGACCGATTGGCCACAGAAGTCCAAGCTAGCAGCATATACAATGAGCCATTGGTGCCATATGGGAGGTGGAGCAAGTGGAGTACTTGCTGGTTTCTGTAAACTCAATTTCTGTGATTTAACAGAGGAACAATACAAAGCCGAGTTCTAAGAAAAGATACTCCATACTTGGGGGATACTGACAGTATAGACAGATATTTTAGAAGATGTGACAGGTTTACTTTAAAGGGGTTATGTCAAGTTTAGAAATAAAAAAAAAAGTGCTTGGACAACCACTGATCACAAGAGCGGGACCCCATTCTCACGAATGACTGGAGTGGCAGACTGAGCATTAGCCCAACTGCTCCATGCTATGGATGAGCGCTGTGCACTGCTATCTCTGGCACTCACATAGTCAGTGAATGGAGTAGTAGGAATTCATGCTTATCCTGCTACTCCATTAATTAGCGAGTACAAAACCCCTGTTCTCCGGATTGAAGGGTGAATGTCTCACCTAGTCGGCCTAGAAGCATCTGTCCTGTGTCCTTCAACTCATTGTATTCATGCAGTAGGGAGATGTGCTGCTCCAGTTCTTCTATACAGTAGCCTCTGGAGACCAGACAATTATTTGCAGACACATGTGATAACACTACAGCCGGCACCACCCCCCATATAGTTCCCATGCCCTATGCATCAGCAGTTTGTGGGCGTGGGATGGGACTTATAGCTGCCCCCATAGATCACCACTTACTCGCCTCCTAGCTGCTCTATCTCCATATCTAAGGCGGCCTCCTTGAGCTTCAGCTCTGAGATCTCTCTCTGCAGGTTTTCTTTGCTTTCTTCATTAGATTTGGTGACACTCGGAGACTGAACCTGTGGATGAATCAGAGCGGCGGTGACATGTAGAGGAAGGGGATTTCTATAGAGTGAGAAGGAATAGGGGAGGGCAGGGGACACCCATGTACACGGCCGCTCTAGTCCCAAGTGTGATAGTTATTCCCTATACACAGGACGGGTGATAACGAGGTGATCATGGGGGTCCGACCGATCCCACTTATCATGAGAACAAGACCCCCAGCAATCCGGGGAATGGTGACCCCAGAGTTATCAGAGCAGGAGACATCTTACCGGAGACTTGAATCCACTGTGACATCTTCCTCTCATCCCCAGGGGAGTCCTAAGGAGGAACACACAGGACAATTCTCCAGTGATACTATGATAACACTTCCTGGTACCCCAGCACATTATTATAATAACACTCACCTGCGGAGGCTGCCCCGGGGTCTGGGGGTCAGGGAGGAGGAGCTCTGGGTGGGGGTGCCCTGAGCTGCCCCCCTCTGGCCGCTGGGGGACTCCACTGTGCCGCTGCCGCTCTCCCGGCAGTCACATGGTCAGAGCCGCAGCTTCTGTCAGATGACTGGTCACATGGCCCGGGTCACATGACTGAGCTGCAGCGCTGTCACATAGACAGTAGGACACGCCCCCGGCCGCATCCTGCTTACTTCCGCGCAGAGATGGCGGCCACCACTAGAGGGCGCTGGCGGCGCATACATTTCTACTGTACCCTAAGAGCAGCAGAGCCGTGCAATGTGTATGGAGCGCCCCTGGCGGTGGCTGTAGTGTGATACAATCTTATCATAGATTAATATGGGAATGTGTGATGATGAGGCACAGAGCTGCTAGTACTGATACACGGGGCAGGCAGTACTAATAGGGCACAAGGCTGGTAGTACTAATTATTGGGGCACACGGCTGGTAGTACTAATTATTGGGGCACACGGCTGGTAGTACTAATTATTGGGGCACACGGCTGGTAGTACTAATTATTGGGGCACACGGCTGGCAGTACTAATGGGGCTCTCTCACTAAAAGCTGTTACATTATATAGACTGAATACTACAGCAGTCACTGATAATGGGGAGGGGGTTGTGAGCAGCTGGATGCACAGAGCACAGCAGTGTGAGGACAATTGGAGAAGCTACAATCCAGGCAGATTTCACAGTCCTGCAGCTACTAACAGCCTACGCATAGGTGTAATTACACAACACCTAGCACTGGTGATAAGTGAGGTAAAGAGCTTGTCTATCTCCCTTGGTGACAGGACTACACATAGTAATGAAGGGCAGGGCACAGTTATTCGCAGTGCTCAGCACATACACCCTCCTGACTATTGGAACCGCCCACTCCCCCCTCCTTCCTCTTGGGATGGTACAGCTGGCAATGACGTCACGGGGGCGCGCGGGACTCGGGAGCGCGCGGCGGCGGTGCATTGTGGGTGCGCGGTGACGTGTTCCCCCGGCCGGACCCAGGATGGCTGACGATAGACAGCACAAGCTGGCGGCGGCCCGCAGGAAGGTGAGAGGTGTCATGGGGGCCCGGGTGTGCGGGGTGAATGCTTGTTACCGAGCTG
Source organism: Engystomops pustulosus (assembly GCF_040894005.1). NCBI lineage: Eukaryota > Metazoa > Chordata > Amphibia > Anura > Leptodactylidae > Engystomops > Engystomops pustulosus. The sequence goes on from NC_092419.1 coordinate 99,515,885, forward strand.
TGCGGGAGGGCCGGGCCTGGGAGCGGGTGACAGACAGGACAGCGGGGTGTGTGCTGGTTACCAGGGCTCTGACAGGAATCATGGTGGGATGTACTGGTTGTAATATTAGGCCAATCACATCACAAGATCACAATATGCAGGATTCAAACACACGCAACTTTATTTTGCGCCAGTTTGATGACAGGAGACCACGCCACAACCTGTACATGGTGACTGCCACAGACTGTATAGGGTTAAACGTACCATCACCCCAATCTTATCCTGCCTGGGTGCACAGAGCGGCGGTATATCCAGATGTGTGTGACACGTAGCCCGCGCCGACCGTCCTAGAGGTACCAGGGGACCCACAGTAACAGGAGGGGGGCCATCATGGCCATCATGTACCTGCAAATAGGTTGTTGCCTGGTGGATGGGGGTTTTGATGCTTGAAGGCAGCACGGTAGCTATTGGGGGGGGGGGTATGTAGGTATTAAGTGGTAGAGTAGTACAGATGGGAGACCCCTGTACATTGATGGGGCACACACCTATAATGGGTCATATATGAGGGGGCGGAGCCTGAACACCATAGCGGGGTCTCCGATAACAAGTGTTAGTATTGTATGGAGCGCTCCTCCATCAGTATATTAGTGGATCGTCATATTGCATGTCTCAGGATGGGTCAGTGGTCACATCGATGGGGGTCCTATTAATCCTGTATGACAGGGTCCGGTTCTAGTGACCACGCTCATTGTAGAAGAAGCTCATTCTCTCGTATGACCACAGCAGCCCCTGTATACTAAGGAGGGGGGGGGGATTATATCAGTTTTATTTAAAGCGATAAAAAAGTGATCGTTAAAGAGATTGTGTGTACAGAGATGCATTGAGGGTCCTGATCAGGGGACCCCGTGCTGTGCCCTCCATATACCATAAAGCAGTGGTGGCGAACCTATGGCACGGGTGCCAGAGGCGGCACTCCAAGCTCTTTCTGTGGGCACTAGGGCCATGGCCCCAGCACACCAGACAGGACTCAAAGAATTTTCCTGCAGTTCCAAACAACTTAAAAGACGCTGCTTTTTAGTGATATTTTAAAGTGATACATACATGGGACTGTAGGAAGAGGGGAGTGTGTAGACAGGGCCAAATTATCTTTGGAGGACCTCCTGCTGGCCCCATGATTCTCTGTGTACACAGGGACACGGGAATAAAGCTACAATGATGCAAATTTTCCATCTTATTTCTACTGTGTTGGTGTCCTCAGGAGGCCAGTATGATTGAACGTTGTTGAAGAACAGGGAGCAATAAGTTACTGCTTTATTTTTGGTTGGCACCTCACGATAAATGAGGGGGCTTTGGGGCTGCAGTTTGGGCACTCGGTCCCTAAAAGGTTCGCCATCACTGCCATAAAGGGACTATCTGGCTACTTATTGATGTGGACATGGACTTGTATTCTGGTTGATCTGACAGCATTGACAAGCTGCAGTTCCCCAGCTCTGCCACTGGGGGAGCATTCTGGCTCCTGTGGTGCAGGGTTCGTTATTGGATCCCCAACATTCGAATACTGATGCCCAGGAAGGTTCCGTAGTCAAATGCCTTTTAAAGCTATGGACACCTAGACCCGATATCCTCTGATTGGGGATGAGGCGCTAACAATGCAGATCATAGACCCCCAAGACCATATAAAGAATACTGGGAGATGTCAGCTCTGGGACCTGCGGGATAAGTAATGAAGCTGGTATAGGGGCGAAACACAGCACCTGCACACTATACGTGCTGTGCTCTACAATGGGCCTATTGTCTTGCTGGAGTATACGGCTCCTCTGTTCTGTAGAGAAGATGGAGACTGGAGAAAGTTACTAGTCGTGACAGCCGTGTCCCTCCCACATGGATCTCTTGTAATTGTGTCCGGATCTGAACCTGTGGGCTGCTCCTAGCCTGTCCCCTCTTGTGACCAGGCCATCAGTATCATCATACAGAGTACATAAGTTTGCGCCCCCTCTCAAGCCATTGTAATTTTGCACAAGTGGTGCTGTATTTTGGACAAAAGGAACTGAGTGCTTGTCATTCTAGACATACTCTATATCTTATCCTGGAGTTATAGAAGAGGAGCAGCCGATATGAGTGACATCTAGATGTAGGTGCAGAACGGGTGATAGTGATCAGGGTGTCAGCGCGGCTTCCTGTCAGTCATCCCCATAAAGAACACTACAATCAAGCTTCCCCCAAGTTGAAATGACTGATAACAGAGAGCAGTAGATTTTATATTACACTGACTTTTTTTTTGGGGGGGGGGGGGGCTGTTTGTTTCTATATTTATGGTAGATGGTGGTCACTTAACTGATTTACACGTTTCCATTGTCTTTACAGTTAAAGGAATTTCAACAGAAGTCGACTCCTCCGGCTCCTGTGGGCGGCAAGAAGAAGAAAAAGGGCAAGGAGTCAAACAGCCATCCTGACACCCCAAATCGCCTCTCTCCAGACCCTGTAAGTAACACCCTGCTCTATCTGTTAGTTACCTGGGGTATTTTTGGAGACGGGTGCTGCTCCGCAGCTCTTGTATGAGTGGCTCGGTCTAGTTATAATGGATGCAGACCATCAATGTGTAAAGCGCTGGTTACCTGTGTCTATATTGAGGCAAAGTTTTTTTTTTCCCTAATTTGTCCTATTCTTTCCAGTTATTTCTTGTAAGTGCTGAGTGACATGACTATGGCATCACTGCTGTTCCTATTGGCTGCCACCCAGCTTTTCTAGACTCCAGAATGGCATATATCTGCCTATGTACACAATGATATAGGTGCTAGTTTTGTATTTCAAGGGTTTTTCCATCCTGTGAAGTGATTGTGTATAGTTAGGATATGCCATTTATTATCAGAGGTGAGTCGGCCTCCTTCAATCTGTAGAATGAAAAAGATAATTAAGAGGTTGTACTAACTTGCACAGGTTAGGGGATAACAACCTCATGGGATCCCCACTGGCTGCAGAACACCCAACCCCCCCCCCCCCCAGCAATCTTGAGTAGGTGGGGTCCTTTTTCACTGGAGTCACTGTGCCCATACTATGAGAGCGTTAGACCTTGCTGAGCACAGCACTTGGGTATCTATAGTATTGTATGGAGCGGCATAACGCATGCTTTACCTTCTTTTTTTTTTTTATGCCTTAGGCCAGTTACACATGAACGTGTACAGCCGGTGTATATATGGCATATGGTGGCACAATCCCACAGGCTGCACACAGTCCAGTGGACGGTCTGCCGGCCCGAACAGCCTCGCTAGATCTGTATTAACTATTTCAGTTCTGGCACAGCTCTTTGGCCGGCATAGGGAATGTCCCTGCTTTATATTTCTATGTAATACAGGGAGTCCCATTCTCTGCTGTGTGTGCAGCCTGTGGGATTGTGCCACTATATGGCACATATACATGGGCTGCACACGGTCGTGTGTAACCGGCCTAAGGCATGACATGAATGACACTAGGAGTTAAAGGGAGTAATGTATTATTATACCTTACTGTGCTATAAGGAATATAATTCTTAGGATCAAACTCATCATCATACAGTGTTAGCATATAGTAAATGTGTGTCTGAATGTTTCCAGATGAGAATGAGGAAAACTATTGGTTTCTCTGGTTATGGCCTGTTTTATTCTAGTAGTCTGTTGATCATTGTGACTATATCCAATACCTCCTTCCCCTCTCTATACATTTTCTGGCTGATGTTGTAGTGGAGGCATTTGTTATTTTACATCTGTCTTCTCTTGTTCTTAGTAAGACTACTGGGAAATTCTTATTAAAGACCAATACTAGATGAACCTGAAAATCCAGTATGGGCATAGAGTACACACCATCTCCTGCTTTCTAGCCGGGTCTTCTTATGTGGGGTCTTCACCTAAGTGACTCCCCCTAGGGACTGTAGAGTGCTGTTAAAAAAATCTCATTTGTAACATGGAGAGAATTTGTGACTTCTGAGTTATATTATAGCTATTAGGACTTGTGGATACTTGAAGAATTGCAACAAATAGTCACCAGCGGCCCCCTGTATACAACCCCTCACCTCCCTGGTGCCTCTTATCTTATCACTGAATACTCTGTATTGTGGACCAGACAGCTACTCCCAGCCTCCTGTAGCAAATGGCTATACCTGGCAGATATCCAATCCCTGGATTGATGATGAGACCCGGGCATCCTGCATATTCCAGCAGTGTACAATAAGATTATTTTCACAACTTGCTGCAAGGATGTAATTAAAGGTCCACTTTGGACCTCCTTTGAAAGGCTATCCACAAGAACCAGGGGTCACCTTACCCCCTACACACACATGCACGCAATGTTCTATATTCACTTCTGTGGGCGCTGCATGAACAGTCGGGATGGTCTGCTATGCTTTAAGCCCCATAGAGCTGTATAGGGATGACTGTGCATGTGGCAGCTGTAGGGTCTGGGACATATCTTTAATGATTATATTGGTGACCCCATAAGAATCAACTCTGCAGCTATGGGGACATTCCCCAAATGTATAATGCAGATCATTAAAATAATTTTTACAGCCTATCTGGTCACTTGTGGCAATCCCAATAACCATCCACAATTGGTTCCCTGTAACTCTTTTGGGTCCTTGTGTCATAGTAAAATGTTTCCATGTTGATTGGGTTGTCTGTAGAATTTGTCAGTGATGCACATAAGCACAACATGGAAACCCATCCTGACGGCGCTTCATCCCCCTCTCTAGCAGATGAGTACCTGGTGCAGGTAGCGTGTGGATGTGTACGTTCTCTCCCCTCCTGCTTATCTGCCTTTCCCCTTCTTTCTCTGTTTCTCTCACCCTCTTCAGATTGAGACCATTTTGAAGGGGCTGGTATCAGATCTTCATAGATCCAATGGGGTGTCCATCCCCGGTTTGGGGGACATGAAGGTGAGCTATTCGGCTAGCTGTGCCTGTGCTTCTCTGCCCTTGCCACTGGTTTTAGTTTGTTCCCCTTTTGTTTTATTGTCACAGTTCATTCCATGAGTCGTGTTTGGAGGTTCCTGTCCTGTAACATCAAAGTCCTTTTATTGTTGTGTTGTAATTGTTTTCAGTTCTGTTCCATTCACTTGTGTGCAATACCAAGTACAGCCACTATACGGTCCATGGCGCTGCCTTTGAAGGGAATGAAGAGGTTGCAGTCTTTTCAGAGTCCATTTGCAGTGGGTGTTGGATCTGGGCCTATCTGATATTGATCAGCTCTCCTCAGCATAGGGCCAGTGTTATGTTGCATCAGCCCACTGGATGTCCGGAGAAATATTACTGGAAGAAGCCGCTCAAGATCATCGCTGCAGCCACTTATATTTGGATGCTCTAGTGTTGGACCCTGCTAATTATATTGATCCCGATCACTTCATGAGTTGGGAATAATCCTGTATGATGTTGTTATTGCATATGGGATACGACCCATATGCTTTATATATCTTTAGCAGCGGTTCTCAACCTGTGACTGACCCTTTTACAAGGGGCCACCTATCGTAAGACCATTGGAAATATGTGTGATCCATACTCTGCATCTATCACACAGACCACGAGCGCGCGGTATGAGGAACTTCTAAAGGGACGCGGCACTAGGAAGGTTAGGAAACGCTGATCTATAGGGATGTGCAGCTTCATAGACTAATGAGATGGAATCCACGTGACCAGGTGGAGGTATGTGGGTGCACAGGGGACCGTTGTCTTCCACCCCTCTTTGGGTTCACATTTTCAGCATATGCCCTATGAGCAGATCTACTATTCAGGGTTTGTGGACAGAAGGCGACGGCTCTGCCGGAGATTTATATAACGAAGTGACCGCTGATGGGAATATATTGCTAAGGACCAGTTTCCAGAAGGAAATGTTTACTGTGCTGCTATGTATATAGATATTTGGTGACTGCAGTATATGGAGTGACCTTTGGCCCCAGGAGATCAGCGGGATGGTCCATGCAGTACATTCCAGGACTGATGTATAGCCGCTGACCTCTCTCCCATCTACTCCAGTGGTGGTAGGATGGATCTTGTCTGCTCCTCTGAAGGCCGTAGCTCTGATCCGGGGGTTCTCCAGCCATTTGTTGCTCTGCCTGGTGCAGGATATACAGGGTATCGCTGTCACTTGTCTTGAAGCATTTGTCACAGCAGCTGCCTGGCATTCCTCTCCTGGGCACGTGGGGTGTCTGGGGGGGGGGGGGGTATGGAACCCTTCCCAGCTTGTACAGTGTCTGTGCCCGGCTTATAGTGTAGGGAGCAGCTGACTTTCTGCAGGAAGGAACAAGTCTGGTGTCTGTATTCCGGCGTCGCTTCCCCCCTCCCATCTGATCCTATATCCCTGCACCTCCTAACCAACCAAACTGGAAGCGCTCACAGCGAGTGATGTGAGTCACACAGACCCGTCCCTGCTGTGTAAATGTGTCACCGGCCATTATCTGCTGAAGAGCTACAACCCGCATGCTGGTGGCGATCACCCTCATTATTCCTTTACACAATGAATGAATGTTTGTTTTTTTTTTAATATTTTTATTATGTATCTTTTTGCCTGAAAGTTTTATCATTTTGTTTATTTTATGTTTGTGTTTATTCTGTTGCATCACTTTGTGCATCTGTAACCAGACAGACCCTTTAAGGCAGTGCAGGCGAACCTATGGCACGGGTGCCAGGGGTGGCACTCAGAGCCATCTCTATGGGCACCCTCACCATCACCCCAGCGTTTGCCAGAATGGACTCAAGCCCTATTTCAGTCCCAGACAGCCCAGGACTCTAGAAGGATAATCAAAAATTCTTCTACTTCTTTCTATTGTATTGGTGTCCACCGATGCCAATACAATTTAATCCTGTGAAAGAGCAGGGAGTAATAAGTTACTGCTTAAATTGACGTATTGGCACTTTGCAAAAAATATGTGGGTTTTTGTTGTAGTTTGGGCACTCGGTGTCTAAAAGGTTTGCCGTCACTGCTTTAAGGGGTAATCCCATCTGGCTTATTATTAGTGTATACTCCATGGCTTCATGGTGGGGGGGGGGGGGGGGTGTCTCTGACTAATAGTACCGCCTCGGATCCTGGGAATCTAATGATGGGGCAGTGCTATTTATGGTAAATGTCTAGTTCCTTTATTACCTGGATGTTCAGGGGTCCCAGACATCAGACCTACGTTGATCAAAATAATCTTTATACACTCACCGGCCACTTTATTAGGTACACCATGCTAGTAACGGGTTGGACCCCCTTTTGCCTTCAGAACTGCCTCAATTCTTCGTGGCATAGATACAACAAGGTGCTGGAAGCTCCTCAGAGATTTTGCTCCATATTGACATGATGGCATCACACAGTTGCCGCAGATTTGTCGGCTGCACATCCATGATGCGAATCTCCCGTTCCACCACATCCCAAAGATGCTCTATTGGATTGAGATCTGGTGACTGTGGAGGCCATTTGTGTCCAGTGACCTCATTGTCATGTTCAAGAAACCAGTCTGAGATGATTCCAGCTTTATGACCTGGCGCATTATCCTGCTGAAAGTAGCCATCAGATGTTACAGGGTACATTGTGCTCATAAAGGGATGGACATGGTCAGCAACAATACTCAGGTAGGCTGTGGCGTTGTACCAAGGGGCCCAAAGAGTGCCAAGAAAATATTCCCCACACCATGACACCACCACCACCAGCCTGAACCGTTGATACAAGGCAGGATGGATCTATGCTTTCATGTTGTTGACGCCAAATTCTGACCCTACCATCCGAATGTCGCAGCAGAAATCGAGACTCATCAGACCAGGCAACGTTTTTCCAATCTTCTACTGTCCAATTTCCATGAGCTTGCGCAAATTGTAACCTCAGTTTCCTGTTCTTAGCTGAAAGGAGTGGCACCCGGTGTGGTCTTCTGCTGCTGTAGCCCATCTGCCTCAAAGTTGGACGTACTGTGCGTTCAGAGATGCTCTTCTGCCTACCTTGGTTGTAACGGGTGGCGATTTGAGTCACTGTTGCCTTTCTATCAGCTCGAACCAGTCTGCCCATTCTCCTCTGACCTCTGGCATCAACAAGGCATTTCCGCCCACAGAACTGCTGCTCACTGGATGTTTTTTCTTTTTCGGACCATTCTCTGTAAACCCTAGAGATGGTTGTGCGTGAAAATCCCAGTAGATCAGCAGTTTCTGAAATACTCAGACCAGCCCTTCTGGCACCAACAACCATGCCACGTTCAAAGGCATCAAATCACCTTTCTTCCCCATACTGATGCTCGGTTTACACTGCAGGAGATTGTCTTGACCATGTCTACATGCCTAAATGCACTGAGTTGCCGCCATGTGATTGGCTGACTAGAAATTAAGTGTTAACGAGCAGTTGGACAGGTGTACCTAATAAAGTGGCCGGTGAGTGTATGTTGCCAACATATTCTTTAGCATTTTTACAAATCGTAGATAAAAATAGGATGAGACCATAGAGGGTAAAACAGTCATATGAAGGGCCCTGCTCGCAAGAGCTTACAATCGCTTTATATGATAATACCCTGTGCATTTTGAAACAATTCCCAAGTCTTGATGGGACTTCCAAAGTACATAGATCTATCCACTGCTCCGTATAGTTGGGCACAGTCCATAGGAGTCATGGTATATTGCAGTATCCTATGTAATGTATAACATCTCCCCCCTCGTGCGGCGCGGTTCCATATGTCTTGCTAACCCCGTGTTGTGTGCTCTGACAGGTCCTCCTGGAGAGAGATGACCCTGACACAGAAATCCTATCAGAGGATGTCTTGGATAACTCTGAGACCCCTACAGAAACCCAGTTTAATAACCCCCTGTCTGAGGTGTGTGACACATTACTGTAGGCCTTTATATAGCGGCTATCCTCCTTTCTGACTATATGAAGGTCCTGCTTACTCTGAGGTGTCACTTTCTCATTCAGCCTGCATTTTTGCTAGAAATATCATGTATTTCTCACATCTTTGTAAAGTAAATATACATAAAAATTAACAACCTCCAATTATCCGCTGATGATTCGAGGGTCAGTCATTAGAAACCCCTTTAGATGGCGGCTGGGTCCTCTGATCCTATGACAGGCAGATGATATGATGTACATGATATTTCCCTGGTGTCCCCATGTCTCGGTGTTGGCCTCCTTGCACTGACTCGCATGCCGCTTTGTCTGTTCCCTGCCTGGGATCTGGGTTACTATCCTCCTCTTCCCACACGCGCTGCTCTGTATCTCTCCTAATACTTTTGTTTTCTTCTGCAGCAAAATGACTATGATAATCCCAAGACAGCAGAAAGGTGAGTGTGATCTGCGAGTGCATCAGTCCACTTTACGTCAGACATGTCCTAAAGCATTTCCTGAACAGGATTCTGCCACCAACTGTTGCCTCTTGTTGTGGGTTTCTGTGACTAATAAACTAATGGAGGTCCAGTCTCTGCACAACACATATATTTAATAGCGGCCTCCTCTCTTGTACCAGAGGATTACTTCCCTTACTTCATGCTCTTGTTCAATCTCCTAATATGCAGATGGATCTGTCTTGTAGGTTTGTCTCCTCAACGGACAGTCTCCGGCAACTTTCTGAACAGCTGAACGGCCTGGTGTCACAGGTAGGTAGTCACAGGAGTGTTTAGTGCAGTGATCTGTATGGACGTGGGATCCCAGGCCATGGGTGTGTTGTTCCATGGTCTGGCAATGGCCTATCCTCATCTGTTGTCTATCCTTGATGGATGCATTTTGTTTTCAAGGTGATGACACTCTCTAATTCTAAGTAATTTCATACTCTTCTCATTTTAGGGGAACTCTTATGTAAATGGTGAAAATGTCATCTCGTCCACAAGCCCAGAAGTGGAGGTGAGGGGTTTAATGTAACTGGACTTGGTTGGTTCCACACTGCCGTTTTAATAAATGGAAAGTCTCTCAACTTCTTAAATGGGAGAGGTCCCCTTCTGCATGATCCTTTTAGGGTGCTGTCACATGGTGTGTTTTTTGCATGTTTACCATGCGTTTGGCCGGTTTGAATCCTTCACAAATTCCGAAAAACGGAATCAAACCAGCCAAATGCATGGAAAACTTGTAAAAACGCAGTGTGTGACTGTTGTGAGGAAGCAATCTCCTATGGAGGAGATTTTTATCACTGTTAGGCCCCACGCACATGTCCATATTCGGCCATAGACACCTCTTACACCCAGCCTTGGTGCCTACCTTGTTTTACAGGACCATAACAGGACCAGCCCTATACTTTGTGGCCGCCCGGCTCTATATTTGGCCGCTTAGCTTCCAATGGAGAGGGGAAGGGTGACAAGTGTTAACCTCCCTCCCTTCTCGACACGTGGCCGTATGCTTTGCTGGTGTCGCACACGTTTGTTTGTGTGCAAGTGGCCTAAGGATGTAAAATAACATGATGGTCATGAGGTATAAAAGTTTTATTGCAGATTCAATATTGTATTTTATTGTATATTCTCTCTTTTTTTTTTTTTTTTTTTTTTTTTTGTATGTGTCTCTTCCGGCCTCCACTCTCTCCCCCTATACTGAATGCATGCGCCACAGTCTCGATACCAGGATTTGGCTGCTGCCTTGGACTCCAGTAATGTAACAAACAAACAGCTCAGTGCAAAGATAGATGAACTGGTAAGGGGCAGAGCGCTGCCAATGTACATAGAGGTGTGTGGCCACAACTGGCCCATACATCAAGTGTCCTTATGCTTGATACAGAAGTATCCCCCATTCACAGATTTGATTTCTGCCATATGTGAATGTACCCCAGTAGTATGTGTCATATAGGATCAGCTGCTGCTCTCCTGCCTGCATGGCTGCCCTCTCATTTGGCTCTTTTCTATTGCATGCACAGTATGGTGTAATGGTTTGTCTTGTTTTTATCTAGTCTAGAAATCCCCCCCCCCCCCCCCCCTCCTATATTTTCTTTTTTTTTTTTTTTTTTGTTAAATCAAACTTGTTTTTATTGATTCTAAAAAGCTTTTACTATGACACACAACGATTATTCATTATAATCCGTAAAATATACATTATGAGAAAGAAATCCCTCTCTATTAGATTATTAGTGGCTGCACAGGGTCTGTGAACACCCGTCTCCTAAGTGGAACATCTTCTTATCACATAAATGTGGCAGATCCCCCTTTATATTTGGGGTTCTCTACGATTTTATTATTGTTAACTTTTAGACCACCAATGTCATATCAGCTCAACAGACCTGATATATTGATGTTTTGGAAGGGTATTAACAATCCATAACCCTTTGAGAGCCTCAGGATATTTGTCATTATTATCCATATCTGGTAACTTCCCAATCTCTGACATATTCGTCAGGCAGGTAGGTCATTGTGGGTCTTGATGATTTTGTGTATTTCTTTTTCCATCTAGAAACAGCAGAACCAGGATGTTCTGGAGAAGCTGGAGAAGGTAAGTCTCCATGTCCTGTGCATGAGTATTGGAATGGCCACTGTGAGGGTATATAGACTCTTAACTGTGATTTTCTTAACAGGAGAGGAAAGAGTTTGAGCAGAAGTTTTCCAAGGAGCAGGGCTCTCTACGGGAACAGCTGCAGGTGAGACATTAGTTTCCAGATATGGTCTACTTGCCCATAAGCTGAGGGGATTGGTTCTTTCGGACCCTCCAGGAGCTATTACTAAAAGCTTTTCAATCTGTGTAATTCCATTGAACTCCATTTCTATGTGGAGTAATGTGGAATTCTGCAGGGTTATTATACAGTAATAAGATTCTGGAACAAAGACCACCTCCTCCCCCACAATCATTTGTGTTTGCACCATTTGTCTATGATAAAGAACCAGACAATGTAAACCTCTGGACTAATTACCATTACGCTTCATCTGCCCTTTATGACTCCAGGTTCACATCCAGACAATTGGGATTTTGGTATCAGAAAAATCTGAGCTCCAGACCGCCCTGTCCTACACTCAGCAGGCAGCACGTCAGAAAGGAGGTAAAACTTATCAGATCTTGTCTATACAATGCGATCTGTACACTGCATTAGCATTTACCCCTCCCTTATTTATTCATTTGGTCTTGCTTTGTCTCGCATTGCAATAAAGTCTGTGAAATCCATAGAGTTCAGCTCCAGGCTTATCCTTAAAGGGGTTGAAAAACATGGCTGACTTCTCCTGAAAAGAGCGCCACACCTGACTATGGTGTGTACTGGTATTGCAGCTCAGCCGTATAGAGATGAATGGAGCTTAACTACAATACCCTGCACTACCCCAGGTCTGCTGAGGAGCTCCCGTATTTATTTCCAGACAACCCTTTAAAGATGGGTCATGATTTGCAGATCACTGTATATTGCTACAGAATATAGAAGCTGGTGGCTTCAGTCATTAATTGAATACCCAAAAACAGTATATGGGATCAGTTTGGTGTAACACTAACAACGGACAAATACCATATTATTATAAATTCAGGTTTTATTGTACGACAAATAGACACTCCAAAAATATATTAAAAGCATGATAAAACCACAACAACAACAACAAAAGGTGGTGGTCAAAAGTCAACGACAGTATATTCCACAGTGGGATATCACACATAGGCACATGAGGATAATCACATAATAAATGGTAACGGGTATTAACAATGCCCAAAACGGGGCATAATATGACCAACAAGTGCCTACCAATAAGATTATAAATCACCAGGCCACCACCACAGCACCCCGACGCATGTTTCGCCGTCGCTTCCTCAAGGGGGTGCGGAGAACATCTGCATCGCACCAGTACTATTTATGAGGAACCAGATTAAAACATATGTTCTGTATTCATATTTTTTGGTTCCTTTTGCAGCGGAGGTGGAGGACCTTGTCATGCGGTTACAGTCCACCCGGCAGAGAGTAACGGAGCTGGAGCGCACGCTATCATCCATCTCTACTCAGCAGAAGCAACTAGAAAAGGTAAGTCCCTCCCATCATCTCTATAGAACTATCCTGGTGCACTGACCAGCATAACCCTGCTACACTGGTGTAAGATACTTATATATTGTCCTCCACTTTCTTCTTCAGCTCAATAAAGAACTGGAGAAGGAGAGAGACAACCTCCGGCTTGAATCTTTGAAGAGCAGGTGGGTCTGTTGTTCTGACTGCGAGTAGGGGTAACTTTCTGACTTCCCTTGGGTGACCCTTTTTTTTTTTTTTTTGTCCTCTGGTTGCAGTAAGAGCAGCGAGGAGTTAAAGCAGCAAAACTCTGAAATGTCGGAGAAGCTTAATGCACTTCTGTCGGAGAACGCTGCCATGAGATTGGAGCTGGGCGACCTGCATAAGAAACTGGAGATGGCCGAACTCATGATACAACAGGTAGGAATGAGAAAACGGGGGGGATGACAATGGGGGGGGGGGGGGGTCCCGTGCTATAAGCATAGAGGGTGGGGAGAATATGTGGTGGGCATGCTTGTTACAAGTGTGCAAATTTTGTGAACCTAATGGCATTTTATATCTTTACCTCTGTTGCACATTTGCTAAAGGTTTTGTAACTTTTTTTAATGATTTCTTACTTTTTTTTATTTTTTATTTTTTTTTTTTTTTTTTTTTTGTTGTAGTTTTCCAATCAGTCAGGAACTCCTGATGTAAACCAGCAGTTACATATGGTCATTGAGGAGAGAGACCAACTGGGTACACAGCTGACACAGGTAATGTCTTACAGGGTCGTCCCGGTATTCATACCTTTTTTACCTGTCGAGCACTAGAAACCCCTCCCCAATAACTAAAATTGGGGCAACCGTGTATAAATAAAGCAGCAAATACGTTTCCATTCTAATTCATTTCTATGGGACAGCAAAGGCGAGCACTATCTTTAGTGCATAACCTACCGCTGCATTCATGGGCACATAGGACCCCCAGTGTGTAGCAGTACCCCCCCCCCCCCTTAATACCAATAATTATAATACGGACTTAATACTGATAATTATATTACAGGCAGTCCCCGGGTTACATACAAGATAGGGACTGTAGGTTTGTTCTTAAGTTGAGTTTGTATATAAGTCGGAACCATATATTTTATCATTGTAATCTCAGCCAGAACTTTTTTGGTCTCTGTGACAATTGGATTTAAAAAATGTTGGGTTGTCATAAGAATCAATATTAACACTAAAGCTTCATTACAGACGCCTGTGATATCTGTTATAGCTGATTATAGTAGCCTAGGACTAAAGCACAATAAATTACCAATATCCCGAGGTCCGTTTGTAACTAGGGGTCGTATGTAAGTCGAGCGTTCTTAAGTAGGGGACCGCCTGTATACCAATAATGGTATAATACACTCATTTGAGTGTAGAGATGGGGCTTCAGTTTTCACTGTCCTTGTGAACGGTTGTATATTATGTCACCAATAAATGGGCTGCAGTCAGGTTATGGATCTTTGGTTCTGTAGTGTAGATTTACTTGGGTTCTGGGTTTTTCACTCTCCATGTAACAGGTCGCAGTCCATTTATGTTGATCCTGATTTCTGTTCCATGTTCCAGATGTCTGATTCTCTCCAACAACTAAGAGCAGAACGGGACCAGTATGTGGAGAAACTAAAGGAAGAAGGGGAAGTCTGGCAGGAAAGAGTCCGCCAGCTGTCCGAGCAGGTGAGTATCCTCCGAAAATGTAGGTTGGGGCTGAATGCTCCCTATTGTAGGTAGACATGGCAGTGGAGGAGTCTACTGCACTTTATCCCTCCTTAATATTTGTCCTTCTGATGTGTTATTACTCTGTAATGTTTTATGTCCCCCATGATCTGTAAGTGACCTCAGAATATTTCTATAGCTCCATCATATTCTGTCTATAAACTTTATCTGCTCTTCATAGATCCAGACTCTAAGCCAAGAAAAAGAGAGCGCCCGGGAACAGGTTGAGCAGTTGGAAACCAGAGTGACAGAACAACTACTCGCATCAGGTAAATGTGTATATTCACTTAGAATTATAGCATATAGTATATGGTTTGTATATACCTTACACTACTCATCCTGTACTGATCCTGAGTTACATCCTGTATTATACCCCAGAGCTGCACTCACTATCTGCTGCTGGTGCAGTCACTGTGTACATACATGACATTACTTATCCTGTACTGATCCTGAGTTACATCCAGTATTATACCCCAGAGCTGCACTCACTATTCTGCTGCTGGTGCAGTCACTGTGTACATACATGGCATTACTTATCCTGTACTGATCCTGAGTTACATCCTGTATTATACCCCAGAGCTGCACTCACTATTCTGCTGCTGGTGCAGTCACTGTGTACATTAGGGATCTAACTTCTTGTGGGCCAGAAATTGCGGCAGATTGCTGCTCTGTATCTCTAAGCATTAATAAGGTTCATGACACATTTTCATGTATTACTCCTATAAATTTGATTATGTAGTTTAATGCTTGGCCATATATAGTGTCCTCTGTCTTATATGTGAAATCCTTGTTACACAGCAGTAGAACCGGCTGACTCCGGGCCTTCCATACCCCAGGGCCCATCAGAAGCAGAAGTATTACTGCAACAAGAGGTCCAAAAACTCCAACAAGAATTCCTGGATCTGCAGTCGCGGTATCAGTCCCAAGTGCAGGACAACAGCCAGCTGAGCCGTCTGAACCAGGAGCAGGAGGAGCGGATCCTGGAGTTGGAGAAGACCTTGGAGAGGCACAACGAGGAGAGTGTAGATAAGCAGCAGATCCTGGAAAACATGCAGAGTGACAAAGCCACCATCAGCCGGGCGCTGACCCAGAACAGACAGCTGAAGGAACACCTTGCCGAGTTGCAGAACGGATTTGTCAAACTGGTAAGACGCGTGTGCGAGTGTGTACACATTTATTTCCTTAAATAAATGAGGCGAGGGGTCATTCAGGCTCCATACACTGTGACTGCCAAAGAAATCGGGGTACATTATTCCCTATGATTGGAGCAGTAGGGCGACCCTTGACCTATTGCTTATTGTTGTTTCACGGAGTGTTACACTTAATTCTTGTGATTGGGTTCCAGTGGTCAGTATATCACCATGCATGTTATATGCTAAGCTATGCTATACTATGGATTGAGTATCTCAGACACCAAATGGGGGAGAACAATCTGATTGGTGGAGGCCCAAGTCTTCATGAAAACGGGGGTCCTACTTCCCCTAATTAATGGAGTGCCAGGCTGCACATGTTTGCTGTCATCCTGTTTGATGTCTATAAGAGTTTCAGAAATATCCAAGGCTAGTGCTCTGCTATCCCCTACACACCCATAGAAGTGTAATGCTCGTCCTTCCGCTCCCTCATTAAGGGGAAACCGGATCCAAATTTTATACAGCCCTTTAATCTAAATGCAAAGAGAGCACAGGTCACATGTCTACTTTGTATTCCTATCCTGCAGACAAATGAAAACTTGGAGCTCACAAATGGGCTGCAGAGCGAGCAGCATGTGAAGAAGGAGCTGGCCAAGAAGCTGGGGCAGTTACAGGAGAGCATAGCCGACTTTAAGGAGCAGGTACGTCTGCACGTAGAGGGTCCAGCAGCAGGGTCTCCCAGTGTTGAGAGCTTTGCAGCGCTGACCTGTGCCCGGCTTCTGTTTTGCAGCTTGCCGCAAAGGAACAGGAAGTACAACTGCTGCAAACACAGCGGGACGAGCTCTCCGCTCACCTACAGCAATACGTTGCAGCGTACCAGCAAGTGTCCATCGAGAGGGAGGAATTCCAAAGGCAATACCTGCTGCAGGCCCAGCTCATGGACAGACTGCAGCACGAGGAGGTGCAGGGAAAAGTCAGCGCCGAAATGCACCTGAAGGAACTGCAGCAAAGCAAGGTGAGGTATAGATAATGTATATATCACCCTTTACCACAGCACTGCACACTACTAACCAGTGCTATCACTATACAAGCAGGGTACAGCCATGAGTTTTGGTTCCACCCCACTCCCCCTGATGAATACGAGAAGTTGCCACAGCGTAGATTATACACATCCAGATTTCTCTTTCTTGAAGCTGTTGCTTTTCTTAATCTTTTTAGGAAAACCTGGCGCTTCTTACCAAAGAAAACCAAGAGCTGAAGGCGCAGATGATGCAGTTTCGCAGCGAGCCGGAAAGCAGAGCTCTTAGTCGCATGGAAGGTAATGGTCTAGGTCTTATACTTATATTGGTTCCATTACTGCTGCTAGATTGGGACCTAAACCCTGTATATGTGTTTTCCAGGGGACGGGGTGGAGAGCAAAGTCTATGAAGACGAGGTCCCAAAATCCTCGCTGGTTATTCCTGAAGATTTTGAAAGTAAAGAGGAGATGGTGAGTCCTGTCTGTGTGATGCTCTGTCCTCTTTACATGTATCTGCCCAGCCACTACTGGTGTCCTTGCTCTGTATAATACTTTGCTTTTTATTCTGCAGATGGAATTCCTTTCTTCCGCCCTCTCCAAGTTACAGGGAGATCGGGAGGAGGTGGAGAGACAACTTATGGAGCAGAAGAGGCATTGTACGCAGCTGCTGCAGCAGATATCAGAGCTCAGACTGCAGCAGATCACCAGCCCCCCGCAGCACTCTGCAGGTAATGAAGTCAGGTTTCAATGCTCCTCTCCATTGGGTTGGGCATTGACTTAAGATGGTTATCTATAGAGATGGATTTGTTTCTTCTGGAGAAGAGATAAGTTGCATAATTGGAGGAATAAGTTCCTATAAACTTGTAAAGCAGACAGTTCATCAGTGCTCACTAGTAGATGACACATAGAAAGTGATTCATGTAGATTTCTGTGCCTTTCTGACAGAACTCGGTGTGGACAGTGTCCCCAGAGAGGTGTACGATGCTCTGCAGAGCGCCATGGAGAAGCTGCAGGTAGGTCTCATGACAGGGTTCAGTCTCTTGACCCCTGGGGTTATGTGATGATTATCTGATGTATCCTGTTATTGGCTCTTAGTTCCGCTTCACCGACCTGATGCAGGAGAGGGTAGAGCTGAAGGATCGGGTGGAAGAGTTGGAACATCGATGTATCCAGCTTTCCGGGGAAACTGATACTATAGGTGGGTGTTCATGGCATCAGTCGGTGCTTGGCACTGTGCTGCCCCATGAGAAGACAACAGATAGACTAGGATATTACTATTCCTTGCTGATGTCTTCTGACTTGTGCTTGTAGGGGAATACATTGCACTTTATCAGAGTCAGCGAGCCATCCTGAAGCAGCGGCATAGAGAAAAGGAGGAGTACATCAGCCGTCTAGCCCAGGACAAGGAAGAGATGAAGGTTGGTAATCCCAAGGCTGAATGTGAAGCCAAGGTTTTATACACAATGCAGTTCTTTACAACCTTTACCTTCTCTGCGCAGGCCAAGTTGTTGGAACTGCAGGTCTTGGTTATGAGACTGGTGGGCGAGAGGAATGAATGGTACAAGAAGTACGTGGAGGTGACGAGAGGCACCAAGGAGCTGGGGCCGCTGGCACAAAGTTTAGATGGGCCAATGGAGGTGGATCCGACTACTGGGGAAGGTAAGTCACATGGCTTGTTCACCTAGTAGTCAGGCACTGAAGTCCATGCCCATTGTTGGTGCTGGTGATGAACATTACTGGTCGTAAGGTTGTTGGATTTTCTTGCTATAGTTATGGTGATTTTTAAGGATTTCCCAAGACTTCCTTAGATGGACCTTGATGTAGGTTACCATCGTGCATATGTACAGGTGTCTGGGACTGCAGCTTACCATCAGCCAACCATCAGGGCTTGTTTCTTAGCACCCCATTGGACGTCCTTTTTGGTTGATTCTCAGGTTGTAGATCATAATGTCTCTTCTTTTCTTCTCAGCACTTGAGGAAGTCAGCCTTTTAGAAGATGCAGAATTGGAGAAGGCTCAGAGGGCACCTGCGCTGTCTAATGCCCCGGCAGGATCAAGTGCAGAAGACCCCACAGCCAAGCAGATCATGCAGCTTCTACGTGAAATTCAGAACCCTCAAGAACGTCCTGGCTCCTTACTACAGAATCCATGCATCCCCTTCTTCTACCGCGTGGATGAGAACGACGAGGTCCGGATTATGGTAGTCTGAGGTGGACAATTCCCTCTAATCCAAGCCACCACTTCCATTCCATCTCCTCTCTGTACTGTGACCTATTGTCTCCACCTGCACAGGAGATGCGGTCACCTGGGGATGGGCTGGTTGGGGGTTGTAATGTCTTCCCTCGTCTGAGCTTGTGGCATTAAGGAGGGGAAGGTTCCTATCCACTATGATGATGACGGAGGGGGATCTAAATCCACATGGCATTGCCCAAGGACACCTGGCACCAGGGGGTTTATCCCATGTAGATGGGCAGGTAGATTACTACACATTGCTTTGTTTTCTTAAGCTCATGGGGTAAGGTAACTAAATCTTTGCCAACATTATACCGCGGCCTCCGAATTTTATTTTTTAAACCCACTGCAACACTAATGTTTTATGTGAAGTAGAACTGATCTAGAATGAAGGAGGGGGTCCTGACCGTGGTGATATTATGGGGGTCTCCCAGTGTAGAAGGATACAGACTGTCTCCATAAGGCATTGGAGGGGAGGCAGAAGGTGAAGTGCTTACTGTTAAACCTAAGAGGTTACATATAGTGTTTGCCCCACAGTGTGACAAGTTCACCATCGGTGGCGCCGGGCGTCTGGAGAAGGTTTTAGTGAAGAGTTTTAACAATGTCCCCACTTATATGACAACAAGGCAACCGGAAATAAAGGACACGCTGTAGGTTTTCTTCCACATTTTATTTCATTTAGGATGTAAGTTGTATAAGTAGAAGGTTCACACTAGAATTTTTCATTTGTTTCTTAAGATCCTCCACCTCATTTTAGTAAGAAAATCTGACGAATGTCTGACGTTATGTGCCGCATCAGTGGAGACTTTGGGTTGGTGTCTATGGGATCAGTGCCGTAGTGTAGGAGATGCTGCCAAAGATGGATTGGGGTTCTCTATGGCAGCAGTCACCCCCATGAGGAGGGGCAGTAGTCTTGGCAGCAGTCACCCCCATGTCTTTTCTATTCATTCCTGTGTTGGGAGACAATATTGTTAAGCAGATTTTTCTCCTAAGGCCAAGTTGTATTATTGCTGCACGATTAGGAGGGGGCAGATGGATAACGGTTACCCCCACTCATTTCTTACCAGCCTCAGATTTTTTTCTTTTTTTTTCTTTTTTTTTCTTTCTAAAATTTAGGTAGAGACCTGACCCTCCCTTTCCGCAATGCACGCAGCCACATTGTCACAGGGCCACGTATATGGAGCAGCATCTCCCTGTATTATGCGGTACTATTGATCCGATAAGATTGGTATCAGTAGTCCTGCAACATTTGGCTTTGTTTTGTTCATAATTCTATAGGATTTTCTATTCTTTTGGAAGCTTTTTGAGGTTGGGCTGTAAACCCAATGATAAACCCTGTTACTTTCTATAGGGCTGTGAACATGATGAGACCCTGACCCCGGGGGTTACAGTATTCCTTTATCACTGCATCCTGTAAACCAAGCCCTGGGGGAGGGGGTGTTGTGCACATGTAGCCTGGGGGGGACACGGTAGAAATCTCTACATCTCTTCCTGACTTGAATATGGAAGCGGTTCCTGTACATAATGTATGAGTGTAAGATTTTGTATATTCCTGGATCAGACGCTGGACCTTGGCAGCATTTTGGCTACAGGTATCTTGTACTATAATATGATGGAGCTTCTATAGAAGCTGGTTTGTCCTCTTGATTGGAGATCTATTAATAATGGGGGGGGGGTTTATTATAATTTATTGGGTGATGCATCACAGGTCGGGGGGCTAAACTTTCCATTCTGTTGCTGAAATGATTTCATCTTGTTGGAAATAAATTTTTGTTTCTTTCTGAATAAACGTATTCAGCAGATTAAACTGTGCTCCTGTTTCTCCCGCCCCACATTACACATCCCCGCCCCCCTCCCCTCTCCAAATATGAGACAAATATGAATTTTTTTACAGAAACATATTTTATTCAATGCTCTGACGGGTTTCACAGCTCAACACCAGCACCAAGAACTTCTTCCCCCAAATGGATGATCCTTTAACATGCAGAGCAACAGATCCAGCTGCCAAGTGACCGACGTCCAATCATTCCCCGGGATCCATGTCCTGCTAAAGACTCACATGGAAGCACACGGCTTACATCTCGTGAAGATCTCATATATATATTTAGAATTATTTATAATATATTTATATAAGGATATGCCACTACCACAGACAGAAGTTCAGTAATAGAACAGAAGATGAGCTTCGTATAGTAAGAATCACGTTTGATATGCGTGTAGCACAACCATTGTACAACAGGACACACAAGTGTGGTAAGTGTCACACACTCCAAGACGAAACAGCTAGGAAGCAGGCAACAGTCTAAGCCCAGGCAGGTTTACAGGTCATAGTGAGACTTAGGACTCTCTGGCCTGGATGGGCTCACTCTGGTGGCTCTGATCACGGGAGGAAAGAAGAAGGGAGAGAGAGAGGGGGGAAAAAAAGGTCAGTCACAAGAATGTCTTGAAAACAAAATAGAGGAAGCGTTTAGTGCAATCCCCAGGGCTAGAAACCAGGAGGTGGCACTATCTACTATCCATAGAACAATTGGTGGCTCTATCATCCCTATGATAAAAACTAGATATAACTGTCAACACAAGTCCCAGGATCTGCCAAGAGAACATGCTGCGTACAATCCCCAGGGCTAGAAACCAGGAGGTGGCACCCTCTATCAACCCTAGGACCAGAACTAGCAGTGGCTCTCTTTTATAATCTCTAGGATAAAAAGCCTAGAAACCAGGAGGTGGAACTTTCTACAATGATTAGGACCAGAGCTAGGAGGGACTCTCACCACAAATCCCAGAATCTGCCAGGAGGTGATGCTGTGTATAAGCCTCAGGGCTAGAAACCAAGAGTTGGCACTCTCTACAATCACTAGAACTAGGGGTGACGCGCCGCATCCAAGGATCTGCCAGGAGGTGATGCTATGTATAAGCCGCAGGGTTATACACCAGGAGGTGCCACTTTCTACTAGGACCAGAATTAGGGGTGACTCTCTATAATCCCTAGGATAAAAACTAGGTGTAACTCTCACCACAAGTCCCGGGATCTGCTAGGTGATATTGTGTATAAACCTCATGGGTAGAAACCAGGAGGTTGCACTTTCTACACTCCCTAGGTCTAGAACTCGGAGTGACCCACCAAGTCCTAGGATCTAGCAGGAGGTTGTACAATTCCCAGGGCTAAAAAACAGCTGGTGGCACTCTCTAAATTGCCTAGTACCACAACTAGGAGTGACTGTTACCACAGGTCCCAGGATCTGCCAGGAGGTGATGCTGTGTACAATCCCCAGGGCTAGAAACCAGGAGGTGGCAATTTCTACTGTACAATCACTAGTACCAGAACTAGGAGTGACTCTCACCACAATCCCCAGGGCTAGAAACCAGGAGGTGGAACTTTCTACCATCCCTTAGACCAAAACTAGTTGTGGCTCACGCTATAATCTCAAGCATAAAAACTTGGTGTAACTCTCACCTCAAGTCCCAGGATCTGCCAGGAGGTCATGCTGTGTACATTCCCCAGGTAGAAAACCAGGAGGTGGATCTTTCTACAATCACTAGGGTAAAAACTAGGAGTTAAGCCGGAGGATATGCTAGGATCAGTAACCAGGAGATGGCACTATCCGCAATACTTAGACCCACAAATAGCAGTCAACAGATGTTCTGTGTACACCCTCTAAATATCCTATGGTCTCCACGTGCTGGTGCTCCTTATAAGCTCTAGGATCAGTAATAAGGATATGGGACTAGCTGTAATAATTAGGGCCAGGACTAGGCGTCCTAGGTGTCAAGAGATGGTGCTCTGTACTCACTCTAAAATCCTATGGTCCCCTGGCATCTCTTAATCTTTAGGACCAGAACTAGGGATGACACTACAAGACCTAAAATCCACCAGAAGGTCATGCTCTGTACAATCCCAGGATTAGAAACCAGGAGATGAAACCCAACTACCTAGAACCAGAACTGGGGGCGGCTTTCATGACAAGTCCCAGGATATGCTAAGAAATCATGCTGTGTACAGTCCCCAGGGCTAGAAACCAGGAGGCGCCACTATCTGCACTCCTTAGGACCAGAACTAGGAGTGTCAGTCTCTATAATCCCTAGGATAAAAACTAGGTGTAATTCTCACCAAAAGTCTCCAGGCCTCATATCACTGCACTAGAGCACTTTTAATCGGCCAGGTATCATAGTAGCCCTTGCTGCTCCACTGAGCCACATTCGTATCCCAAGTGATCCCATGTTAATATTGCACTGTCCCTTGTCTATGACTATTGGCTTCAAGTGTGTATCAGTTCTTACCAGTTATCCCTTTAAGGTTTAAAGCAGAATCCTTCTGGCACTTAATGTGGGATGCATATGAGTGGTGCATTTATCCCTCTATTAAAAGGATACTATACTTTTGACCTATTCTGCCCATTCATATGGAACAGGTTACATGTAAACTACCCCTTTCATATTCTGTTTTATATTTTCATCTACTGCTCAAAAATCCTACCCTGCAAAATAATTAAAAAAAAATCCATACCCTGTAATACATCATCTAATTGCATAATCTTTTAATTAAAATCATTGGCGATGAACCCGCTTTCCCTGCTCCTCTTCAATGGGGATGGAAATTTCACATTTGTGTTCTTTAAGATGGATTAAGCAGTGACAGAAGATGCAAAACATAAGAGCAGCACAAGAGGGCGCCAGGAGCACATTGAACGTGAACAAAGGACTTCAATATGACAATGGTGGCCAGAAGAAGGGGGTCGGGGAAGACTCTTATACCAGCAATGGCTACTCATTATAGAACGCTAATTCCATTGACATCATTTTAATACAAAAGAAAAAAAAAATCTTACAACAGAATAACATAAGACACAATGAGATCATCTCTAGAAGCTGGTGGTAGGATGTGGCGTAGCAGCGGGGGGAAAAAAAAGCAAGAAAAAATAAAATATATATATATCTATATATCAACCAGACATTGCAGGTGTATAAACATCACAATATGGAGCTGCAGAGGGACGATACTACACATCTGTACAATACAATACATCGTGACACTGAGCCAGTGTTTACAACACAGTGGTAGAGGGGGAGACGTATTCACCATGCCCGGAATAGGTGTGATGGGGGGGTTTGGGAGAAGGGATGGGGGAGAAAGCTGTGTTCGGCAGCCAGGCCTCCATTTTTTAATCTAAGAGGGTCGGGTCGGCAGGTCGGATAATGGTGGGTCGTGTAGGTGATGCGGGAGCCTTCCTGCTGAATGGAAATAAAAACAAGAACAGACAAGAGAACACAGAGCGTGATTAGCATCATCCATGACATGAGGACAGTCAGCCCCGATTCCCCTGCCAGCTAGACCAGGGCTAAAACAATGAGAGATTACTTCAAGGAACTGTCCACTTCAAAAGAATATGAAAACAGCTGGATTCAAAATGGCCGCCTCATGCAGCAAGAATATTTGGTCCTGTTACCCAAGCTTTATTTTTCGTAGGATTCGTTTATGGACATAAGTTAACAGTAGTTACTATGGGGCACTGGATTTTATTTTTCATAAGAAGTGAACTCTAAATGGTTTCTATTACACTTGTAGTCCACCAGAGCCAACCAGAACTCATCTTTTATTTTTCAAACTGTTGTGGAGAAATAAAAGCTGCGCTTTGGTTGCGATGAACAACATGGACAGTTTTCCACTCAGGCAGTGTTAACATATGAGGCGCAGCTGTGTGTAACAATATGGTTCCCCCACTGACACCTTGACACTGCTATGTTCTATATTAACAACCAACTGCAGATGTGAACATGTTGCTCCAAATAATATACAACAAAAATCCTCATATATCCCAACTGCCTGACTGAAAGACGGTCTTTACTCTGTCACAACAGCCAATCAGAGGTCAGTTATCATTTCTTCAACTGCTCTGGAAAAATTAAAGAAAAGTTTTGATTGGTTGTTATGGGTAACAATTTCAGGCCTACTATTAGATGGCTTAAACAAGTGCTTCCTAAATTGTTTTCAATAAACTTTATTGATAAAATCTAGGATAACACATTTATATTTAGGGTTTTGTTGATTCCTTCACAAAGTATGTGGTAATTTTATACCCAATGTATTTGTTTTTTTTAAGCCAAACATTCATTTCTGAAAGATAGAAATATCAACAAATAAGAGGACGGCTTCATATGTTGTACATGAGGCTTTCCAATGTCCTCCATGCTCTGTCCATGTCAGGTTTAGGAGGGCTGACTGTGTGTGAGAAACAAAGAGCAAACACAGCAAAATCACAATCACAACTATAACTCAAAAGCCAAGGACATGCGGGATGATCCAGGACTGCGGATATATGGGAAGCAAAACTAACTGGGGTCATGTATAAAGAAAATAGCGCACAGTAGAAGGATGCTGGAAAACCCTACTACAGCCAATCAGATTGCAGCTGCCATTTTGAAAAAGATAATTTCAAATTGTAAGCTGGCATCTGATTAGCTGCCATAGACAGTGGCGCTGTTTTTCCTCTGATATGGTTTGTACACATGACCCCCTATCTATGGTGGGATGAAACAGTAACAGCAATTAGGATTTCGGCAGTGGGTTGTGTTGCAGTCAGTATGAAGAAATGATCCCGCTGCAGTGACAATTGGGGAATGAGGTTTCATGGGTATGTGAGATAAGAAGGGTGCATGTGATTTCACGATTGTGATAAGATGGAGAGTTGAGTGACATTCAGGCCGAGTTGCCAGGCACTGGTTATTATCATACAACAAGCTGATAAAAGCAATGGGAAAGAAAGATGGTAGTGAGATAAGAATGTAGGGTGGAAAGAGAAAGCAAGGACAAACGGAAGAGACTGACAAACAGGAACAACCAGAATAGAGATAAATGTGGTACAATGCTTATCTCAGTGGGATCTATTGGAGAAATTTTGATTACACAAAGCAGGACCATGCTACTGTTGACCACCAAAATGATGTAGTAGGGGCATTCACTTCTCAATGGTGACTGCTTAGTGTAAAAAGGACTTGAAGGAAACATCAGGAAAAGAGCAAACTTTGGGGTTCCTTCAGTGTTGGACTTGGATTCCTTGGGCCACCCTCCATCAACCTCTAGGGAGTAAATCCTAGTAGCTTTGAAATTGGGTTGTCTCCAGTTGGGCCTCATATGTCATGTATTAGGTTAGAGCCTAGTCGGACCGGAGCATCTTCTATTCTGGTGGTCCAGTCCGACAATGGGATCCTTAGATTAGCGGGATCCTTAGATTAGCAGTCACCATCCCCTGAACATCTGGAGAACCACAAATAGAAGGGCAGGTTTCCAAAAGGAAGGACACTTTGAAGGTTTAGAGACTACAAAAGAAGACATAGTTACATGACCAGTGGCCAAAGCCTTCTTAGATCTTAGGGTGTATTCTCACAAACGTGTGAGGGATGTATATCCGGACTTCTAGATATAGGCCCCCATAGTTGGATATGGTGCTTGGGCTTGGTACAGTGAGCACAACGAGTGCTAACCATATTGTGCCGTGGCTGCAAAAAAGATGCAGCTCTATTTTGTATGGACAGGGGAGGAGTGAGCAACACTCAGCTCTCCTACTCTCCAGCACGCCTGATGTGTGCCGGGTAGGCATACGTTCGTGTGAATGCACTTTTGTGATTATCCTCACAATTCTCAATAAACATAGAAGATGTGAGGCACTGGCACTTTTTAGCTATTCACTAGACTCAGTCTCTTATGAGCTGCAGATGAAGAGGAGATAAGTGTGGCTGATCTGAATGACGATATGTCCGATGGTGCTCAACTGAGGAAACGTCCATACTGTATATCCTGACAATTTACAGCTTGGGCGTGGCACCTATTAGCAATTTTGGTCTCTGGGTATTGAATATATTACAACTTTGTGTCCAAGACAATTTCCAACTATATACGGTATATACATTTTTTCTTGAGTTTTTTTATTCCTTGCCATTTTTAAGACATTAATTTGATGTCAGTCAATAAGAAAACTATGCTTCATATTAGGCTGGTCCTAGCCTGGTTCTTTCCTGAGACTGATACACTGTAGCAAACCAGCAGAGAAATCTATGCCACTGGTTAGACAAATTGGGGCCAAGTGTGGAGACCCAAAATAAAACTATTTTATGAACATTCACGTTCAGTAAAATGCTACCTTTAGCCCTGCACAATAACAACACTTTGTAGTTTACAAACAGTAGTATGGCAAGTATCTGTAATATGGGACTGTAGGAGAATGTTATAGGAGAGAGAAAGATAATAGGGAGATTAATGATAGAAGATAAATATGAAAGAGGATATAGATATATAGATAGATTTATATGCATTAAGGGGAGTATATATAGATACCTAGATAGATTAAAGAAAATAGAAAGATATGAGAGATAGATAATAGAAGATTATAGGAGACAGATATGAGAGATAGATAGATAAATAGATAAATATCTAGATATATAATAGTTAGACAGATATATAGAGTAGATATAGACAAATTATATGAGATCTATAACTAGACAGATAGATGACAAGCATCTTCACCTGTTGTTTCAACCACGTGGTATTAAAAGAGCAATAAATTCTCTGCCCACAAAAGTCCACATGCATGGACTTTCCGACAGGGCAAATGTACAGGAAAGCTTCAGTTATATATCTAGTTCTTAGCTGAGAGCAGCTGTGTACAGAGCTGTGTACAGAGTTACGGTCTCTGAATATAACTAGGATTCCTCTCATTCACTGACAGCAAGCAAAGATCTCAAAAATGGTAAGGTACTGAAATATTCAAGTGAAACCCCTTTAACACCCTCCAAGTGTTGTTCTAGATAGTCTTAATGGGGCTGTACATGAAGGACCATAACGATCCATCTACTCTTACATGGTGCACACATCTTGCATCTGACCTCAGTAAGTAATTCTTTGTTTGACTATTACAACTATCCCTTAAAGGATCCATATCCCATGATGAGAATGTTGAAGTCCAGAATCTAACAGAGGTAACATAAAAAAAAGCCTGGCAACAGGGCAAGAGATAGCAGATGGGGGGAAACATTTGCGCAACACACACACACACACACGTGAAAATCACATGACGAGGAAAAGGAGGCACACAGGTCACATGACTTGAAATGCGTGACATACCGTGACGAGTGTTCCTCATGGGTCACTGATAGTTATTCTGAAAAATAACATGAAGTCAGAGGCTGAGAACAGCCACAGCCAGGAGCATGTCAGGGCCACGTATGCATACACAGGACCATGGCTGACCATGATACATATACATACAAGCATACATTAATATACAGCCACAGCCGGACTATTCGTGGCACCTAAACAAAATGGAGACTGATGTAGTCCTACACATACATGCTAACATCTGATCCAGACACCATTGTACATCAACATTCTGCGTGCTTGTAAGATTGGGGTCGGTGGTCAACATTGGACTATTAAGGTCTAGTCCATATATCTATGGGCCCCGAGTCATGAGTAGAGTCAGTCTTGTGAATGCTGTTTTTTGATAAATGAAGTCAGTAAAAGTTCAGTATTTGATGAAGCTTACACATGATAACTAGACTCCAATACTTTTGTATCTGGTAAGTGACAATATCTGAACATTGTACAGCTCTCCATGGTAACAGACAACAATGAAATCTTGTGTAGTTAGATTTTATAGTCAAAGGGGGATGTATCATACAGCAGGGCTCGTGCACCGGCGTATGATGAAGTCCTTGCCCCTACGGATTGGTGTACTCTGCCGCCGGTCATGTCCACTTCACACCCCTGGTGTGGAGGTGGCATAAAGGGCAGGGGCGTAACTTGAGGGGGTGCAAAGGTTGTGATTGCACCCGGGCCCAAGAGGTTTAGGGGGCCCTTATGGTGTCACTTTCCCATATGAGAAGACTATTACTATAAACCATACATTATAGTCGGGGCCTGGCACAGACTTTGCACAGGCGCCCATCAGCTTCTAGTTACGCCACTGATAAAGGGGGACATTTTCTCAATACCTGGAGGTTCACTAGTAATTGTGATTATTTCAGGACTTGTACACCAGAAAACTGGTGTACAAGTCCTGCTAAATCTCCCCCATAATCTCTTACATCTTGCTCCTACTTCATGATAAAAGAAGCAGAGGACAACTATAATGCTCTGGCATCAGACTACATACTTTGTTGTCTGTTACCATAGAGACACATAATACTGTATAAGTTCTGTGGATGCAAAACCATCAGTTTTGGGGTTTTTTTGTTGTTGTCATGTGTATCAAGCTTTCATCGGCACATACCACGGACACAACATCCCTGAGGGACTTGTGGCGGGCGATCTCACCATGATGTCATTGATGAATCTAGCTGTGGAGAATGAACCCTCATTCTATATACATGAGAAATGGGGAGAGGGGGAGCACCAAAACTGACACAAACAGAGGTTCCAATTTGCTGCCTATATGCACTCGGGTCTTTCTAGAGTACAGTTTCCTCACAATTTTTAAAATCATTGCTTGCTGATGGTGAATGGAAATACAGCAATTTACATCCACAGGCTGAAATCTTTCCTGACCGTGTCCTACACACATAGGCTACATATGATAGTGATGGAGATGATAAGGAGAAGATTCAGCCTCCGCAAGGTAGAATGAATGTTTTCATTCACCGACAACAAGCAGCAACATTGAAAATGGTGCAGAATTGAGAGTTGATTGGAACCTGTCCCCCAGAACTAAGGCTGCGTTCATACGTTGCATGTACACTGTGTTAACATTACATTTACAACTCATTTATGTGAATGCTATGTAAACTCGATGTTAACACCATGTTAACGCAATGTGTAAACACAACCTAAAAGGTACAAGCCATCACACTTAATGTAAAGAGCCTCTTTGTAGTCATGTGTTCCCTTTAATGAAATACGTGAACCCTTTAACTGAAAAGTATATTGGTTCTTCCAAAATGGTCATGTGATTAGCTACCATTAAAGTCCCCCAAACTTAGGTCCATTTCAGATGCAGACAGACCACCTACTTTTCCTTAAAGGGCCTTTAAAGAGGCTTAAGTGCTTGTACAGAGTAGCCCTTTAAGCTGTAAGCAGTACATACGCAGTCCAAGCTCTATAGGTCAGTGCAGTACTGGTATAAATATGTAGCCACTACCGGGTCTAAGGGAGAGGGAAGCAGGGGTGGGGGTATATAGAATAGAGAATTGCAGGATGAAATGGGGAGAAGGGAAAAGCTGTGTAAAATAAAGGGAAGAGCATGGATGACATGGCGGTGACAGTGGTATGATGCACTATGTAGCGACGTGCTATCCACCATGGAGATGACTTGAGATCTAGGAATGTGCCAAGTGATTAACACAGAAAGCTCCCTCATCCGGTACCCGGGCACTGCGGAGGCGGCAGTCACCCATAGCCGCACATTGAGTATGACCCATCAGTCCCATGCAACAATGGACCAGGATGCGTCTTCTGATAAAAGTCAATTACTATAGTTTTATTTTAATGATATTTTGAATTTCCATGATATTCATTTGTAAGGACACTTGTGGAAATTTTGGCAATTTTAACCGGCCAGATTTGTCATTAAGGTAGCACTTTTCCTGTCACAATGATGGGGATCAGGCATGGTACATCTGCAGGATTTAGAGCTACAGGTATGTTACAAATAAAACAAACCTGTCACATTTAACATAGAGTTTCATCCACAGGAAGAATGTTATAGAGCAGTCGGAGCTGAGGAGTTTGTATGTAGTATCCTATCTACAGGCAGCATGTTATAGAGCAGGAGGAGCTAAGCAGATTGTACACAGTGTCCTATCTGCAGGCAGCATGTTATAGAGCAGGAGGAGCTAAGCAGATTGTACATAGTGTCCTGCCTGCAGGCAGCATGTTATAGAGCAGGAGGATCTAAGCAGATTAGTTTCCTATCTACAGGCAGCATGTTATAGAGCAGAAGGAGCTGAACACATTGTTCGTAGTGTCCTATATGCAGGTATCATATTATAGAGGATCAGAAGCTAAACCGATTGTACATAATGTCCTATCTGCAGGCAACATGCTATACAGCAGTATGAGCTGTGCAGATTGTACACGGTGTACTATCTGCTGTCAGCATGTTATAGTGTAGGAAGAGCTGAGCACATTGTATCTAGTGTCCTATCTGCAGGCAGCAAGTTACGGAGCAGGAGGAGCTGAACAGATTGTACACAGTGTCTCTTTTACATGCAGCATGTTATAGAGCAGGAGGAGCTGACATGACACTATATAATATCTGCTCATCTCCTCCTCCTCTATAACATGCTTCCTGAAGAAAGGAAACTATGTATAATCTTCTCAGTTCCTTCTGCTCTATAACATTCTGCCTGCAATTAGGACACTAGGTACAATCTGCTCAGCATTTCCTGCCTGCAGATAGCACACAATCTACAATTTGCTCAGCTCCTCCTGGTCTATAACAAGTAAACTGAAGATTGGATGCCAAAGTGACATGTTTGCTTTAAATTTAGGCCAATATTCAAAGGTTACTAATCCCTCATCTATAATGTAAAAATATGATCCACTTCCTTGAATATTAATTTACAAACCCTGTTAGTTGTGAGCATAGGATCCTGGATTAGTCGCCTCTGAATACTGGATTGAAGCCTGAATATTAGAGTTTTACAAATTTAGATATTTCTTATAATGTGGTTATGAGGAATATTGTGCCTATAAGAATATTATAGGATTATGCGAACTTACCTAGGTACACCAGGAGGGGCACGGTTAGGCCTAGAGGGAATCTGGGGAGGTGGACCAAAGGGATCTGGGGATGCCCCAGGTCGTGATGGAACTGGTGGTGCACTGCCAAGTGTGCTACCAGGTGGAGGTGGACCTGGTGCTGGTCCTCGTGAGCCGGGTCTGGCTGGAGGTACCGCAGGTGCTCTCCTTTGTGGAGTAGGGCTTGATGTAGGTGACCTGAATTACAATAAGTCATTAATAACAATGTAATGTGCACTAATTAGTCAGCAGTTTCTATGTCTTATGGCTTTCACCTTTGAACCTGGGTCTTCCTTTCCACTTACCTGCGACCTGTAGGTACATTTTGTACCTGTAGCCAAGAGTCATCTACAGGTGGTGGCATTGGGGTGCTTATAGTGGTTGTGTTGATGTCTCCGATAATATTTAAGGCTTCCTTCAAAGCATGATACATGCGTAACATCTCATCCCTGTGTTGCGCCTGTTCCATCGACTCTTCCATCAGCGTATTCTGATCACCGCAGGAGTACAAGTTGGCGAGAAGCTCTGAGTGGATGAACTCTTTTGTCTAAGAAAAGGGAGAAACTGCATGAGCTCCATGCCGGAGAACAATTTGTGGACATTGCTATCTATTACCTCCATATTCCTTTATCATTACTCTTACATTAACCCCATTTCCCTTAGGATCTACCTTCTTATTCACATTGGCTGCTGTGTATATGCATTTTAATACTGGTGCCTATCCAAAGTGTATGGCAATCCAGATATAGCCTTTGGGGGGCTTTGAGTAGGTTACTAAACCATCCATACCATAAAGGGTTTGGAGGCTGTCCCATATGTGTGGTTAGTGTCACACATGATAATATAATGGACATAAACAGGTACACTTACATTATTTATCATGAGATGCATAATAGTTTTGGGCATGAGGTCCCGGATGGTCTTGTTGACGATGCCCATGTAGGAATCCACCAGGTTACGAATGGTTTCCACTTGCCGCTCCAGTTGAGGATCCATAGAGTGCATGAAGCTGTCAGAACCATTCTCCTCCGACTCGCTCGCCTGCAGCACAATACAAGCAAAAGAGTAGAAAGTGGATGTATGATGCGGGCAACAGACTCCTTCATAGCTGCGTCCATAGCATAGTTTGTTGCCGACACTGAACCGAAAGAGCCTGGGAAATTGTCGTCTTCCACCAAAATTAGCTTGATGACATTACAAGTGCTAGGGTTTTCTCTTTCTTAGGAGACCATATACATATTTTCTTGGTTGGGCAACTCTTTGGTGGGTAATAAAAAAGCAACGACCCTCGTGGGCTACCTAGGCTGGACCGGTTCAATGTCTCATGTCAGGCATGCAAAATAAAAAGAATGTTAATGAAGAGAAGTCAGGAAAATGTCAGAACCAGGAGAGAAAAAAAAAGAGGGAGAGACCCCAAATTAAATGTTCTGACCAGACTTGGAAACAGACGGAACTGAGGATAAAAATGATGAGGACGGCCAGGGAAGTACTGAAGCCCCCCTGAAAACTCAAGTCTTGAGCCGCGGGGGCCTTTTCATGGGAGGAAAAGAAAGGAAAGTGAGGTTGTTAAAGAAGCAGGAGAGAAAGTATCATGACTCCCGGAGCTAATAGCACAACTTACTTTATCCTTGTCCTTTGAAGTCAGATTGAGCCATAACATAGTAAAATCAAACACACAAAAGGGGACAAAATAGAAAAACACCAGAGTTAGTGGTTAAGGAGGGATCCTGGGGCCTCAGATTTATAAAACAGGAAATAATCAAATGGGAGGGGACTTGGCCGGGAAGAACAAAAAACCCACCAAGAAATGAGAGGAGACAGTGAGGGGGTCGTGAGGAAACCTGGGACGACCCCTTGTCAGGGAAAAAAGGTGTCTGTCAGTGGGTCATTCCCCACTCCATATTGACAAGCCAGACTGAGTGTGCATGTGAATGAGGAGAAATATCTAAAGGGTTATGACCGCTTCCGATGGTCAGTATGTAAAGGACATTCGGGCATTGACAAAGGACTTGAATGTAGTGACAACTTCTATAAACCTTTATGTAAAGATCACTGGACAATATATTCAGAATCTGTATAGGACATCACATTTTCAATGCTGAATATCTTTGGACCTACCCCAACTCTTTCTGGGTAAACTCCAGCCCTTAGGAATGAGGCCTTCCAGCTGTCCACCTCCTCCTGAGTCTCGCAGGCCAACTCCAGTTGACGGTAATCCTTGTAAACGTTCCTTCAAGGAGCACAGAGAACAATATAGATGTTCAGAACATTGCACATATTATACACCCATATAGTTGTGTTAAGGGAGAAATTATTTTTAGGACACTGATCGTCTGGGAAGACCAGAAGAACTATGGGGCTCATTTACTAAGGGTCCGAATCGCGCACTTTCGTCGGGTTTCCTGACGATTTCTGATTAATTGCCCCGGGATTTTGGTGCACACAGTCAGATTTCGGGTGCACGGACCTTAGTGAATGACGGCAGACCCGAATCAGTGTCGGAAAACGCGACTGGACCGGGTAAGTAAATGTTCCCCAATGGGTTTTTATATACAAAAAAAAATTAGAATAGGACCCACTGGTCACAATTCAATCTCAATCATCTGGTGGAGAATTATTAATGTCCCATTAATCTTGGGACATCCCTTTCTCTTAGAGACGTTTTTGAAAGGTTAACATCACAAGATGGATGTTTTGGTGCAAATTTTGTGAAAGTTTGACCATATTATTCTGGCATTGTATGGTATCTATCACTAGATCAAGGAACGTAAACCAAACATACAGACATACTGGTGTGTGCCCCCTCTGGCAGGATCTCATCTTCTTTCAGCTTCTAATGCCCTTGTTTTAAAGAAAAAAGGGCTTTAAAAATTATGCAAATGAGCCTGAGTGGCTCCAGGCTCCATTAACTCCTATGGAGTCTGGAGCCCCTCAGGCTCATTACCATAATTTTAAAAGCCTTTTTTTTTTAAACCAGGGCATAAGAAGCTAAAAGAGGAGCGGATCCTGCCAGAGAGGGTGCACACCAGTATGTCGTATGCTTGGTTTACAATCTTTGATCTGGTGATAGATGTCCTTTAAAATAGAAGTAGAAGGTGTCTACTCCATCGCTCTCCTCCATCCGGTAGAACCTCTATTGATATTGAGTTATGCCTTTCTGTGGATTTTTAGCATTATGACCACACACACATGGCCTCACCTTTGCTCAGTGTTGAACAGGGCAAATATATGTTTGCTGGACATAAACCCTTTCTCGATGTCTCTCAGTTTCAGGTTATCCAGGGGAAGCATGTATTTCTTCTCTTTCTCCTGCAGTCAGGGAAAAGGAATGTGTCGTTGTTACATTTTGTACATTATAAAGCTTGATACATATATAGAAACATAATCATTATTATCCTGTTTATACAGCTCCTTAGTAGTAGTATCATTTCCTGTAGATCTACACAAGAAGATGCTGGACTTTTTCCAAATGAAACAAAACTTAAAATCTCATGAGATCAGCCATAAAACAAGCGGACAGCGGATACGGCAGAACCTTCGCGTTTCGAGCCAAGCTCATGATTCTTAGTCATAATCAGCTGATCACTGAAATACACATCACTTTCCATTCACATCTGGGGTGTCATGAATTTATTAAAGAGACAAACAGAATCTAGACAGAGAAATTTGTGCAGTAATCCGATTCCTATTCATTTCAATGGGGGAGGGGAAGCGATTCTTTTATAAATATAGGTCATGACGTTCCTTGCCAGAAAGCCTGGATTTTAGTGCACATTTTCTACACACAGGCCAGGTATGTTTTGGGGTAATACACCTTACACCCCCTCTTCACATCGGAACTGCACTCCTCTAACCTCCATAACAAGAGCTAGCGGCTCTATCCTAGCACTAGGGGGCGCCACCATACAGTCTCATCATCACCTTTAACCTCTGTACCACAAAGCGGGTTGCTCCTTATGGTTCCCGGGTTACCCCAAATACATGACGGGTACTCTATTACCTTCTATGAGGGCTGCA
Organism: Engystomops pustulosus; assembly: GCF_040894005.1. Lineage (NCBI taxonomy): Eukaryota > Metazoa > Chordata > Amphibia > Anura > Leptodactylidae > Engystomops > Engystomops pustulosus. The sequence continues at coordinate 99,551,572 of NC_092419.1, forward strand.
GCCCCATAAAAGTGGTAACACATGTGGATATCTCTAGCTATTCATACGTAGCAGATAGGAAAGGGTTACTATGCGAGAATGAAATACGAACCCAGCGCATGAGACACATGGAAAACTCACTGGAGAAACCTAGTCCAGCGCATGTTTCCAATTACTGCCTATGGCAAACCTCCAGCAGATGTGGAACCGCCCCTTTAAGTGGGGACTTGGTTACGTTATATTTCTCAGATGGTAAAATTTAAGTTAGAATTGCTCTTTTGAGACCCGCATAATATAGACAAACGTAAATTTACTTGCCTTATTGTGCCTCAATTCAAGTGTATAGGTGCAAATGTGAGATTTGAGACAGTTTTTCTGACTAGATTAACAATGGGGTGTGGCTTAGGTATAAAGGGGTGTGGCTTATCTTATGAAAATGTGGCCCATATTTACACAGGCCCTGCACTAGGTATAACACTATTTGACCTGGTGTCTTCCTTTAGTCCTATACCTCCAAAATCTTAGTTATGTTATCTTTTAGGAGAAAACTAAAAAAATAAATCATCCAAGAAGTAATAAAGCAGCAGTGCAGACGTTTGGCTTGGATAATATTTTCTCAATCATGGCTCTGATTCTGCCCTACCAGGACCACACGTTACACACAATTTTTTTATTTTTTATTTATTCATTTATTTATATAGATAACAATATTTTAAAAAATATATGGTATATGATGTAATTGTATATGAAGTATATCCGGTGAATATGTATGAGGCTTCTGTAACAGTTTATTTATCCTGGAAAGAACTTTGGGAGGAAATTCCACTAAGGGGAAACTCTGCTACATCTGCAAGTGATTCTGGGCAGGACAGAGCCGCCAGTGTAGAGGTGCCGTGTCAGCGTTTTCTAGACCCTCACACTGAGCTGGAAGTGAAAACGCCACCACAAGAAAAATAAGAACTGCAGGACAGTAACTATTGATAATACACTAAAAGGAAAGCAATATGGGCAGGGGCGTAACTTGAGGGGCTCAAGAGGCTTAGGGGGGGGCAATAAAGTGGCAATCACTTATGTAAGAAGACTAGTACTATAAACCATACATTATATTTGGGGGCCCATGCACAGACTTTGCACTGGGGCCCATCAGCTGATCCCGAGTTACATCCTTTATTATACTCCAGAGCTGTACTCACTATTCTGCGGCTGGTGCAGTCACTGGGGCAAATTTACTTACCTGGTCCTGTCGCGATCCCCGATCTGGACAGTCTGACGAAGATGAAGTCGAGCGCGATTCACGAAGCTCGTGCGCTCGAGTTCCTGCATCCGTCACTTCCCCGCTGAGGTCCACCGGAGTTCACCTTGTTCTTCTGGATGCTTGTAAGTGCATGTCTTGCAACACAATTCTAAATGTTATATCCCGCGCGTAGTCCGAATCCGTCGGCCCGCCCCCCCCTTCCTCGATTTGTGTCGCGTGCAAGCCAGCGCCGATGCGCCAAAATCCCCTGTTACTGGTAAAATCCCCAAAACTGGAAATCATCGGGCAACCCGACGAAAATGCGCTCCGTGGACCCTTAGTAAATAAGCCCCACTGTGTACATACATGGCATTACTAATCCTGTACTGTTCCTAAGTTACATACTGTATTATACTTCAGAGCTGCACTCATTATTCTGCATGACATACCTCATCATCCTTGTACCAGGATAGGTTCTCTGCAGTAAGCACAAACCAATACTCCTTAGAACCTCCCTTCATTATACCAATGTTATTGATGGTCAGCCATCCCTTCCGAATCACCTGTTAGAGGAAAGAACATGTTACTGCTAGAAGTGGTTAGGGATCAAAAATGGTTAGTATCACACATTACCTGCCTTGTCACCTCCTTCATATTTGGCATTACCAAAAAGATTGAGCATTCACCAAGGTATGAGATAAAATAGTTTAGTCCAGCTTTATTTGACATCCAGCACAAAAACCGACGCACCATGTACCATGACTAAGAGCGTTTGAAACAAGTCAGTTTTCGTGCTGGTGTTTTTGTTGTAAAATGCTTTTTGGATATAAAAAAAAAGACTTGGACTAAGGAATTTTATAGGATACCATGGGGAGCACTGGCTCATTTCTTTATTTTATTGCAAACTGCCTTGGGATCCAAGAGGATGATCCGTGCGCACTCCCGGTACTGGTGGTCGGTGAGCTGAATGAACTTGTATTTATCTATCAACTTCATGAACAAAGATTGTGGTTTACGGAGAATCACCTTCAGATTTACAAATCACTCTGCATGCATGAAGGAATGCAACACAACTGAAAACCACAAAGGAAAAAAAGAAACAGCGGAATAACACTATAAAAGTGGAAGAGATGCTTAATAAAATATTGGCGCAATATTGGTATTGGTCCAAAGATTTCATAAAGAAATGGACATCAAAGATACACAGTAACGAAAACATAGCTGCTTTCTTTTAAAAACAGTGCCACCACTGTATACAGGTTGTATGTGGTATTGCAGCTGGGCCACATTCACTTCAACAAAACTGAACTGCAATGCCAGATGCAACCAAAGGGGATGCTATTTCTGGATGAAGGGAGCCATGTTTTCAGATCTTATAAAATTCCTTTAAGAGTCGTTTGTTTCTTTTGTAACTGGATAATTAAATTCAACCTTATGTTAGTAACATGGAATGACATGGGCCACTGGTAAGGGTGTTGGTACCATAGAGGAAGCCCGTGAGGACCAATGGCTAGGGATGACCCATCCCCCAGAGGAACTGGTTTGAGGGTCACTACTAGAGATGACCAAGGTTTTGAGTGTCTCAGCTTGAACCAGGTTTTATGGAAGCCCCTTCCTCTATGTACACCTGTGCCCACTTGAGTCATGGATGTCACATAACGTTGATATGAGGCCACATTAGGAAAAGCTGAGCATGAGTGATGATGAGGGTTATCATTACATCGGACCATAGGGAAGAGCATGCACAACCATAAAGCCATAAATAGAGTAATGCAAATCCATCCACCGGCACAGGCACAAAACAGTGGCCATGTTGTGGAGCGCCAGGCCAAGCTAAGCGATGATATAGAAGCCAGGACTCTTCTAGTACTGCGAGTGTCACCCGTGTCTCAAGTCTGCCATATGTGTAATCTGAACACTAACAGATAGCATGGATGGAATTGCAGTATGCAAGATACTCAATCCAACTCCTTCCCTAAGTTTTCACTTCCAAATAGATTTTCAGGCAATGGCGGCAAGTTTTAACCCTAAAGATGCCCATACATGTTAGAAAGGTGTCAGATGAGCAGCCCTTTGGACTGACGCTAGATAATCAAGTTTACTTAGCTCAGTGGAATATCCACATGTTCTCTGGCAGCGGCTTATCTTCCTTAAAAACAAAGGTTCGGCCATGTTGAAATCAAACATGGCTGATCCATTTTTCTCTAAACTTTTGTTGTCGGGGGATAGATATAAGATGGTGTCTCATTCTTGCCAGGGGTTTAACCCACAACCCCTAAACAAATGCACTATTTGGGCAAAGAGGGGGGTCAGATGAGGAACCCTAATGTGAGCCAGAATTGTTGCATGGGTGTTTAAGTCCATACAGCAGAGAACATGGACTTTTAGTCCTTATGGGAACATATTACAATGATATTATTGTAAAGATATTTTAGAAATTCTCTGAGGGAGCCCCTCAGCAGCCATATTAGATTCCCTGCTACTCCGAAGTTAGCAAGCTTTTGTTTTTCTAATATTTGGGTGACTTTCCCTTTATAGAATCAATATTTCTAGGACAATATCAGTCTGATATAATCCATATTCATCATATGCAAATTTTAAATTACTAAAAGTCTGTGGTAATTCTTCCCCGTGGCTATAACAGACCACCATCACGTGGATTGAATGTAGAGCTGGATTTGCGAGGATCGTCTGGATGTTATGCTAATAGTATGATGGCCCGCAGGTTAATAATGAGGCATCATGACCGGAATCATGATGCGTGCGGTTATTATTCGGATCTTACACACGGTGTTTATAGAAGGAGAGGAACAGGAGGAAAGGAGATGAGGACACACGGGGGGTGGGAGACTGAGCACAAGGAGACGGTGCATCTGGGCCTGCCCACTCCATTTAGAGAGATTTTGCCCCTCTCACTGCGTTCCTGACTTATAATTTATTGAATACTTCCATTTTCAAAAAATGTATGTTTGGTTTCCCATAACAACCAATCACAGCGCGGCTTACATTTCATATTCTGCTCGTCCACAATACAAGCTGCGCACTGATTGGTTACTATAAGCAACAAAGATGTCTTCTCTTTCAAATATTTTATGTGGTAAACTAAGGATATACGTTTTTACATTGCCAAAAATGTGTAGTCAACATTTAGTCCTCCAGATGTTACATTTTCTTATTCCCATAAGAGTCCCTGACTGACACAATTTTCTTTTCAACCATATCTGTTTAAGGGAAAGCTGAGTGAAAACTACAATGGCGGCATTATAATAATAGTAACTGCTGCTGTTTAGGAAAGAGCAACCTATGAAGTGACGCATGAGCGAGTGAAGTAAAAGAACGGTTATCTTTAAAAAGAACCCATCACCAGATTTTACTCTATTAAACTACTCACCCCCTCTGGTCAGGTATGAAATGGACTTTCTAGAATTCCCTTATTTGTGTAAAATTACACCTGTGTACCTGGAAAATCTCCCCCAAAGTCATGTGAGAATGAACAGAGAAGAGTCATATTTTGCCTGAGATGAGTCAAGTTTAGAAGCTGATTCCCCCATAAATTCAGATCTATAACTCCTAGAAACATGTCATATATAGGGTACATTCACACTGGCTCTATCTTTTTTGCAGCGGTACCACGGTACAGTAAGCACGTATATATAGCCGCAAATGTGCAACGGGATATATGTCCACACAATGGCCGATTCCTTAAGGTAAGAATCAGATTGCTGTTGATAAAGGCCCTTAACAAAAATGGGAGCTGCAGATAAAAGTCCAATTCCTGCCTTTTAGATGAGATTCTTATCTTTAATATCACACCAGCAGCACGTTTCTAGGTACTACAGAACTGAAGATAGAGACATCTATCCCTACAGTCTCTAAATTTGACTCTTCTCAGGTACAATATGACTCTTTTTCACATCACTTTGGAGGAGATTTTATTATAGGTAAACGTGTGAGATTTCACATAAGAGAGGCAATTCTAGAAATGACAAGTAATTCTGGTGACAGATTCCCTTTAAGCAAGAGAGCCCACCGCGTGCCAACCAGCTTTGCCAGAAACAGATTTAATGCATATAAATGAATATTGGGGTAATAGGGGGGTCTGTGTGTGGCTGCCCTGATGCACGTCCTCAATTTTATGCTTTCAGCCGCTGCCTGACTACTCACCAGGATTTCATCCTGCATAGGGTAACCAAAGCCACAGCAGCAGAGTGGACAGGAGAGATGGGAGCAGAAGAAGAGGGATATACATTACTAGCAGCGCGGGTGCAGAACCAATTATGAGTCGCTGCATTATCCGCAGGCCGTGCATGACATGCCGGTCCGGCTCAGTCACACCACACTCACTCCCGGGCACAGTCGACCAAAGCCTGCGGGCAGGGGCGTAACTTTAGGGGGTACAGAGGTTGCGATCGCACCTGGGCCCAAGAGGTTTAGGGGCCCCTTATGGGGTCACTTTCCCATATGAGAAGACTATTACTATAAACCATACATTATAGTTGGGGGGTCCGGCACAGACTTTGCACTGGGGCCCATCAGCTTCTAGTTACGCCACTGCCTGCGGGCCAACGTGTGGCTGCATTGTAGGTGTCCGGAGCTTAATGACACTGCCAGATGGTATATTACCCGCGTAGGCCTCAACATGTTATGTATTATACCAAAGAGAATCCATTATGTATTATCCCTGGAGATGTGTGTAATAATACCTTTGTGTAATACCTTTGTGTATATTGTTAGTATCCTCACACTGCTGTGCGCTCTGTGCATTGAGCTCCCAAAAGTTGTAGTAGGTTTCAGGTTAAATACTGCCAAAGAGTAAAAATGAATTGTGTAGATGTTCAATGCAAAAAGCTACACACCCCCAGTGCACTTGGAGAAAATACAATATAAATCCATATTTCACAGTCCAGATGCTACTAACAACAAACACAAAGGTTTGATTATAAATCCCCAACATTGGCTGCAGAGAGTACAGAATTCTAAGGACATACCCACCACTTACATGGAGAAGCCACTATCCTGGAATATAAAACCACATTTCACAGTCCTGCTGCTACTAACAAAAATTGCAAAGGTATGATTACACATCTCTACAGGGATAATATCTAACACTGGCTGCAAAGAGCACAGCAGTGTAAGGACACGACCACCGTTCACTTGGAGAAGCTACAAACCTGGAATATAAATCCATATTTCACAGTCCTGCTGCTGCTAGTAACAACAAACACAAAGAGGATACTACCTAACACTGGCTGCAGTCTGCGTGGACATACCCACTACAAGGTTCCCTTTAAAGGGACGGTACAATGTAATGTCCGTTGGTACAAAAAAGTTTCATCACAAAGTTATTGCAGTTCATAGACTGCGCTATTGCATTGGTATCTATGGGAAGTGTATTACCATCTAAGTGGTAAACAGTAGTACTGCAGGCCACAATTTTCTGGCAGGAGGAGCAATAATTATGTGCAACACAATAGTGTCTGATACCTTGGGTACATGTAATGTATCTTTGTGTCTTAAAGGTTCAGAGGTGACCTCACTTGGCACTGTAGAGAAGACCACAATGTATGCCCACGAAAATGTATGCCCATAATTTAAAGGTAGGGACTATTTCTGCTATGTAGTCCAACGTTCTCTACATGGCCCCTCAAGAATGACAAGTCTCTTTGCTAACTTCTGTTCTGCCAACTTTGGTGCCAAATTGAGTGCAACCTTACTACTGTAAGGGGTCGGGCACCCAGAATTCTGGATATATTTTGCACTCACCTGGTTCCCAGATGCTTTTTTCTTATTCATTTGGCTGCTCCTCTGCTGTGCGCTACAATGAAAAGCACATGACCAGGTTACCTGTCTCTACAGATGCTCCTCCATCATAGGGTCCTTCAAACAAACGGGGAAGATTGTGGGAATATATGCTTACTATAATGTGTTGAGATTTGTTTGGCTAGCTAATTCTCCCCCAAGGTCCTACTGGCTTCAGGACATACAGTATAGTCAAGGTGATTTTTATTAGTCTACACGCTGTTTTGTTTAACACATTGCATACTGACCAATAGAAATTAATGGAATAGGGAAAGGAATAGAAGGGAAGAAGGAAGAAAGAGGGGAAACGAAAGTAGGGAAGGAGAAAGAAGAATGAAGTGAGGAAGAAAGAAGGGAAAGGACAGGAAAGGGAGGAAAGAAGAAAAAGAAAAAAAGAAATTTGAGGGGAGAAGATGGAATGGGAGGGGAGAAGAAGAAAATAAGGTAAAGGGGAAGAAAGAATTGAAAGGAAAGGGAGGTATGAAGAAAGAAGGGAAAGCAGGGGGAGGGAAGAAGAAAGAAGCGAAAGAACGGGATGGAAGAAGAAATTAAAGGGAAATTAATAGGAGAGAAAAAGAAAGTAAGAAGGGAAAGGATGGGAAAGGAAAAGGAGGAATGAAGAAAGAAGGGAAAGGAAATGTAGGGAATAAGAAAGAATGGAAAGGAAGGGTAGAAGAAAGAGAATTGTAGGATAGAAGAAAAACTACCTCACAGTAAAACTGGCCCTATAACCAAAACTGAAGCAAATGTCCCTTTACTATTGTATTACCGGTATTTCCAATGTTGTGATGCAATTACTGTTTTGGGAAGAGCTGCAGCAATTTAGTTAGATTGTGCCACAAAATGGATGTCCCGGCCTAACAGATAGACCACATAGACACTTGTTAGCCTCATTGGACTGTGACCATGATTGTCCCCTAACATTAATAGGTGAAATATGAAATGTGCCAAAATTTTCAAATCCTGGCATAGAGCAATATCTAACAGATATATCCAACATTATCTTTTTCCACTTCCTTAGTAACCCTTACTGCACAGGTGTCATGGTCATTTACTGCCGCTGCAGTCTTACTTAGCAAATCCAATGAAATCCTCATGGTTTGTGTTCATGTAGGAAAGTTCAATGTCAATCAGCAGCATGACCTGTGTGGGCAGAGGAGATCAGACTAGAATGAATGTGGACACTCCATAAGGCGAGTCATCACTTCAATGTTACTGGATTCTTACTTGGTCTTTAGTGCGGCCCTCTCTCTCACGGATGTATGTGGTCACAATTCTCTCCATCTCCTCCCGTAGATGGGGGTACTGACTGAGCTGTGAAAAAAATACAGATCTGTGTGGGATAACATTTCTCGTATGCAGCAACATCAATGAAGCTCGTGACCTACTCTTATACAGAGAGACTCGTTGGAAATTTTTTTAGTGAAAATTAGGTCCCTGGTGACAGGTTCCCTTTAAACCAAAGACAGGTTACAGAAGCCCATCCCACCTGCATTGCAAATATCTCTTTCTGATTTCTCTTAGCATTTGCATCACAATATAATTGTGTGTTATAAATTACCTTGCATCCTGACAGAATCCGCTGTGTAGTCCCAGGGGTTGGGCTCTGGTTTGGATGCATTTCAAAAAACAACACATGACTTGTCTACGCCGCAGACTCTGCAACTCTCAGCCCTCACCTTTGTGCTCCTGTACAGATCCTCCCTCTCCCACTGATGTCAGCTTCCCAGGCTGTGACCTCTGTGAAGGAGCAGGAGAGAGGAGCTGTACAGGAGCACAAAGGTGGGGGCTGAGAGCTGAGGAGTCTGCAGCACAGACAAGTCACATGTTGCTTTTTGAAATGCACTCAAACCAAAGCCCAACCCCTGGGACTACACAAAGGATTCAGGGTGAGAAGTAAGTTATAACACACAATTATACTATAATGCAAATGCTTAGAGAAGGCAGAAAGGCAGATTTGCAATGCAGCAGTAATGGACTTCTGCAACCTGTCTTTAGTGAAAATGAGGTCCCTGGTGACAGGTTCCCTTTAAAGCCCAGTGGGTTCGCTGTGCCCGACAATAACATTTGTAATAACATAAATATATATTTTAAGATGTTTTCCTGCTGAAATCCCCATGTTCACATAGAATCATGGCTTCCTGTTTCCTAGAAGGGAAGCTGGGATACACAAAACTGGCATCTAGATTATTAAGGAAATCCCGCAGATCTTCCCTTAAGGGACAGTTCAAGGCTCGCAACATGCTTATAATTCCAGTGGCTCCCAATTATCTGCATTGTCAACCACGATCAAAGCACAGTTCGCCTCACTTATACAATGGAGAGATATTCTACAAGTCTTTGGTTCTGAAATTACATTTTTGGAACAGAAAACAAAACACTGGTTAAATAAAAACTGCAAAAAAATGAAGTAACAAGTCATCAATGGATGAAAAGTAATGCCATTATCTCGAATTACAAGTTCTGGAGAAGGTTCTGTTGTAACTCAACTAAATATTGTCCCATGATTGGAGATAATATGGTAACAATTGGGTTGGATCTCCTTATTTGGTCAATCGAGAAACTGGTGACCATCTCTGCAGACAAGAACATCCCAGATGATTTTGACAAGATATCAGCAACCAATGGAAAGTGGGAAGCAAAGGAAGTTTCTTATATCATCAGTGAGATAGAAACTGGTCCCAGAAGTAGGGAAGAATTGGGCCTTCATTCTTCTGGGACAGCAGAGGTGAGGTATTATGGACAAGCTCCAAGAATGGACCAAACCTAGACATAAGTCTGTCTCTCCATCCTTCAGATAGGCTCCGCGAGGCCTAAACCAAGGATTGGAACCTTGTATAAGATCTTCAGAACGTCCTAATTCTGCAATGGCATTACTTTTAAACATTCATGTTGTAGAGGGAACTATGTTGCATGCACAGAAGACAAAAACACGAGCACAGAAAACACGCTATACAAGGCATGCTAGACAGCGACATGTACAAAAGTCCCTTTTCTGAAGATGTTTGAAGATCCTTCAGGGGCAGGAACAATCAAAACTATATGGGACCGTTCATGGAGGCGATACGATTTTTAGGACGCTGTTCACATTTACATTGTGGAATCTGTCTGTGAAGGATCATTCCCATGACACCAGCGGCACCAATGGGATTTACAATGGAGTCCATTGGTTCTGGCAAGGTGCTCCAAGGTTGATGAGAGCTCGGCCAATGTCAGTGATAGTTTTCGCAAATGATAGAGGTGCCTGAGCCTGCCCCTGAGGATCACAGTGTAGAGGAGCCACCTTGAGCATGAATCGGATCATCAGCATGCATCATTCATCAAGTGCACACAGTCTTCCCTCGCCCTATAATGATTATTTTCCTAGAATATAGCTAGAAGATGACTTACAAAGAACCATAGTCCCGACCCACCACCAACATCTAAAATTTTATCCTGCTTGGAGCCAGAGAGGTCTATAACGTACTGTGATGAGTTATCAGTATAACTGCATAAACCTTCCAAATTATGAAGGAGGTGGGAGAGAGCAACAGCCTGAACCAATGATCAGACAGGGGGTGTGTCTGAGACTACTCCCACAACATACTTCAGCTTACCTATAGTCACAGATCACAGCCCAACCCCAATGGAGCTGAGCTATAAAGCAACCAATCAGAGGAGGACAATAAATGGTGGGTAAGTCGCATCTATAGATTCTGATTATACATCACATTTAATCTGATGACTGGACATTCATTTGAAATGCCAACCCTAGAGGGAACTTACTCTATTTGTACATCAAACTTCATAGCATTGAATTAGCCCCCTCTAGTGTTCGTTGAGTGCAGCCCTAATTTTATTACTTGACCCGTGTAAATATAAGATATGTCCTAAGCATCCAATAGATGTAAGTCCCATACTCGGAATCTGAACAGAGGTTTGACTTGCCATTAATGTGGGTCCCAAAGGTGTTATATGTTATTAAACCCCTTTAATTCATTGCCCCTTTTTTTATTATTATAGAAGACCATTGTACATAAATAAGTCCCCTGTGGACAAAACGATAGAACTGCCGATATGGTATGAAAACGCATAATCCACGCAGGGAACCTTTTCTGCTAGATTTTTACCCTTCATGCGGCCATTTTACACTATATTTCACACCATAGATTTTTGGAACTGACAATTATGTCTTTTCGCTTTCTGTAAATAATAAGTTCATGTCGAAGCTTTAAAAGGAAATATGTTCCCATTAATTTGTCCAGCCGGCAGCGTGTATGATCTTATTCTGTATTGAATATCTCTGTATTTAGCACCAGGATCAATAATGTAGTTTTCATGTTCCATTAGCAATCATATCACCCCGGGGGGGAAAGAACAGAAGACTGTACCAGGCTCTGCATCCCACGGCTGGCACTTGTGGAGAGGGCAGTAAGACTAAAACCATGAACAAATAACATGGCCACAGGGAGCAGAAGGTAAGTAACACCCTGTATGCTTTTCTAAGCACGTCAAGGCTATGCTGTACAAAACTGCCCTGAGTTCAACTTAATAGCACCAATCCATAGACTCCCTGGTACAGCAACACTTGTGTTAATGGGAATAAGATAATATACTAGTCACAGTCTGAGAGTGACACTATGTTTCTTCTCCCAGATATATTATTTAAGACCTTTAACACATAGCCTAGCCAATAGCACGGCACATGGAGTAGACACGCCCCTGAGGAGCAAGAACTGTGTCTACAGAATATTGCCTATGGTGTAGTCACAATTTAAATTTTTTTTTTTGTGGATTAAACATTTATCTTTAGGATATCTATCACTGGAGAGAGGAACCATAATTGCATAATTTTGTATTGCCTATAAGACTCCCAAGTTCAATTTTAGGAGGATAGGTGCACCACAAATTAAACCAATAGCAATATGAGAAGTTAAAATGTATTCTCCTTTTAAGATTTGGTCAAAAACCAGTTTGAGTTTTCTGTAGAGGGGATGTAAGGGGTCTATAATTGATGTTCCTGACCTCTCTGGTCAAATCAGGATTTTTGCAGCCTGCTGCCCATATCCCTATGAACACGTTTTGCCATCTGTCTGAATGAGCCCTTTTCCCAGACTGATTTTTTTTACCTTTTCGCTACACTTGCGGATGGTGGAGGTCAGCTCACTTACTACCATATCCACACACTTCAGACTCGGCTCCTTCAACTTCTGCACCTGCTTTTTCACAATGGCTTCAAAAGCGAGGTCAGGCGTGAAGAGTCCAGTCCTGTGCAATCAAAGGTGAACCCCAAAGCGGGGCAGGACATACATCAAGACAAGAGGGAAGAGAGGGAGTGAAGAGAGGAAGGAACAGTGCCATGGGGAAAGAGGGAGACGAGAGGCAGCGAAGAGGGGAGACGGGAGGAAAATAGGGCAAAGGAGGGTGAGAAAACACAGAGATATACATGAGGCAAAATGAAAGGCACTGCTTAGGAATGGCGTAAGGAACGGGAAGGGTGATAATCGGTGGCCAACAAAAGGAAAAATTCAAGGGTCAGGATTTAAAGGGATGTTTGTACTTCTTAACGACCATTTACATAAATTGATGTGCGAGGTTCTCAATGAAAGCAGCCACTTAGGGGCACCTATCATTTAAAAAATAAAACTTTTGACATGTGTTTTAATGATCGGTCTTCATACCCAGGACCTCAGAAATTGCTAAATCATAGGGACAAATGGCTCATCTGAGTGCTGCGCCCCTTCATACCCAACCAACCCAAGGCTATTCCAGCAAAGATTGGAGGTCTCAACACTTCTGATATCTCAAACATTTTTTTATTTCCAAGAATAGTTACCCTTTAACATCTCTGGGGGTATGGGGGTCTTAGCTGCCAAACAATCATCAATGTGGCTGTAATGACATGCCTTAAGAGTCCATCATGGGGAACCTATCCAATAGCCTAACCCTTCAGAGTCATAGGGTCAAACACTGGGGGAAGGGATATAAGGCAGCGATGATTGGTTTATCTCTGTGCCGTTTTTGAACAATGGCTGCATTGTGGTGCCTATGGGCAATTATAGGCCGTGTGATTTATAGTAGGCATTGAATGTAATAAGAACATGTCAGAAGTGGACAAATAGAGAGAAAAGTGTAAAGATAAGGTAGGAAGAAAATAGAGGAATGTATAAATTGCTTAGAAGGGATGACAAGTAATGGAAGGAAGTAGGCAGGGACTTAATCCTTGGAAGACACTAGTGGAGAAGATATGGAAGACTCTACCTTGGCTACACAAGTATTGCCCTATGTGTATCTGGTAACTGCTGAGCTGTTCTTAGCTACAGTAAGGTTTCATAAAGGGTGTGTCCATGATTGCAAACACAGACACTCTCTTTAAAACAGACTGGAGATTACCTATACAGAACACCTCTCAGTACACACGTATTCTCACACACTCGCACAATGCTGGTGGCTTTATGGACTCTTTTTTTGTTACTTTTTCCATGCACAAGGCCAAAAAGAGGACTAATAGCATGCTCATGTAAAAGTGACTCAGCCAATCGGAAGACTACGCTCTATGCTTTCTGATTGGCTGTGCCCTTGGATCATGCTGGGGTTGGAATATATAAGACTTGATGGAATCGGAGCAAAGTCCGGCTCCAAGTCCAGAAGGGTTACCTTCTTGGTGCACTGTCTAACGGTACTGATAAGCTCGGAAATGACCATGTCGACACATTTCAAGCACGGCTCTTTGATCTTCTTCACTTGCTTCTTGACGATGGTTTCAAAGGCCATGTCAGGTGTGAAGAGCCCAGTTCTAAACACCCGACAAAGTGAGGCAGGTAATAAGGAGAATATACAGCGTTACCCACCAGTGACTACAATGTGAGGAGCTAAAGGGTTAAAAGTCTGGCTAATAAGGCAATGCCACTGGTAGCCACAAGGCAGTTCGACTACATGTAGGACAGAATTACAATCTGGATTATATATGTTCTGCATCCTCTGAGCTGTGTATTATGAGGTTCTGCAGCAGTTTAGGTTTGTATTAGAAGGTTCTGCAGCAGCTATAGTGTGTATTATGATCTTCTACAAAATATGCTATTATGGTGTTCTGCAGCAGGTGCAGTTTGTATGATGATGTTCTGATGTTCTGCAGCAGCTGGAGTGTGTATAATAAGGTTCTGCAGCAGCTGGAGTGTGTATAAAGATGTTCTGCAGCAGCTGATACGCAAATAATAATGTTTTGATGCCAGTACGGTGTGTATCATGAGGTTCTTCAACAACTGAGGCATGTGTTTTGTGGCAGCTAAAATGATGAGGTTCTGCAGCAGCTATAGGAAGTATTATGAGGTTCTGCAGCAGCTGACATGTGTCGTATGAGGATTTGCATGATCTGCAGAAAGTAATATGAGGTTCAGCAGCTGATATATGTAGAATAATGCTTTGCAGCAGTTTAGGTGTAGCTGAGGTGCATTATGAGGTTCTGCAGCAGCTCAGGTGTATTATGGGTTCTGCAACAGCTGAGGTATATTATGGGGTTCTACAGCAGATAAGGTTTGTTTGACGAATATCAATATGTTCCGCAGCAGCTCAGGTTTGTTTGATGAATATCAATATGTTCTGCAGCAGCTGAGGGTGAATGGGAGCTCTCAGAATGTGTCTATTACTTGTTGGCTTTGAAGAATGCACTTCCTTTCAGAGTTCTGTATATGGAGATAAGTGGCGCCAAGGAAGTGCCGCTTATCTCTGTGTAATCATCAGGTTTTGTGGTTTATACCAGTATTATATGTACAGAAGTAAGAGAGGACTATGGGGTGACTACTCTTTGTGCTTCTGCCTTATTCTCTCAGTGGCTGCGCCTATGATTCTAAGAAGGGTGAGGCATCACAAGCTAAGGACTTTTTATCACGAGGGTTGGTGTAAAAAATGACCTACGTAGGAAGGGGGCGCAAGAGAGCGGTAGTACTAACACACATGCCACGTCAGGCCATTCATCATGCTATACGTGCCTTATGCCATGGATGTTCTTGATAGCGTAGCTGATCTCTCTTCTCAGATCCTTCTCGTCAAACTCCATCTGAAAACATGAGAAGGTATTATGTATTAATGGACAATACTCAGGGGTAAAATGTCCCACAGAAGACACTACTAACCTTCACCAGCTCAAAAGGAAAACGTTCATGGAAGATTCGATTGATCCTTGCACCACCGGAAAGCTCATAGGTATCAATCTGGTCCCCGGAGCCTTCAATGCGCTTCTCAAAGTCCACAGCAAACTGTTGCACCATCCTACAAAGATAATAAGAGTGATGAAGGACAGGGACTAATGCCTGAAATCTATTTAAAGGGGTTTATTCCCTATTCACAGTATATGTGATAACTTGCTGATCAGCTGCTGTCCCACACCGGGACCTCCACCAATCACAAGAATGAAGGTCCTTGGTGGCCCATGTGTACCTCCTCCAAATATTCTCTATGGGACTGCTTTAGATGACCAAGCCCAGTATTCAGCTATATACAGCATTGCTATAGAAATGAATGAAGTGGCAGCGCATACAAGAACAATTTGGCAGTTCAGGGGACCCCTGCTCTCGCTCTTGGGTGCCATCCAAACCAATAAGAAAGTTATGCCCTGACTTGTGGCTAGGGTATAACATTAGATTAGACTCCTGTTTGACTTATATGTCAGACTTCAGCCTTAGATGTCACCCCCCTTGGAAACTTTATCATGTACCTGGTGTCCTAATACTGGTTCTGACCCATGGCATTCTTGTCTAGTTTCCTGGCCTAACAAATCTCCTGGTGATGACCCTGTACTAACTTAGACCACACCACCGTCTAACCTGTTGGTACATGATCATATCAAAGCATCCAAAAAAATGCATCCGAAAAGAATCCACATGCCAGGAATTCCACCCCCACCATGGAAGTTTCTCATGACCACAATATCTTTATCATGTTTCAATAGATCTGATTTTGACATCCATAATGTAAGTCGAAATATCTTAAAGTTGGGTAACCTAATGGGGAACAGAACTCACTGTAGAAGAGCCTTGGTTTTACGAGCCGGGTCATCCGGACGGAAGTTCTTGTACTCGTCCACTTCCTTCTCAATGGACAGAAGTTGGCTCTGAAGCTTATTCCGCAGCCCTGGCAGCGTGTCCCGGATGTGATTGGTCAGTTGCTATTTGGATAAAAGATTTGTAAAAGTAATGCCTTGTTCATTTTTCTTGTTTTCCAATTAGTAGTCTTTTTGCTTTTTTGGGTTATTTTACATAGTAGTGGTTACATATTGCTTAGATAATAATAATAATTCTTTATCTATACAGCACACACAGATTACGCAGCGCTGCACAGAGTTTGCCAAATCGGTCCCTGTCCCCATGGGGCTCCCAATATAATAAACCTACCAGTATGTTTTGGAGTGTGGGAGGTAACCCGTGGACCCGGGGGAAACCCACGCAAACATGGAGAGAACATACAAACTCTTTGCAGATGTTGACCCTGGGACTTGAAACCAGGTTCGCAGCGCTGCAAGGCTGTAATGCTAACCACTAAGCCTAGATATGCTATGCCAAGCTCTATGGGGGTGTGAAAAGTAGGAACCTCAAAGAAAGACTTCTAAATGCCAACTTATAGAGAGCATAATACTGCTCTAGTCATGGGAACTTTTCATCAGGTTCATCTTTTGTATAGCAGTGGATATTTACTTGTATTTACCTGATTGAGAGCTTTCTGTAGGTACGGGGTGCCCATGCGGTCGGCGAGATGTCGATATGACGGATGTGAAAGGAAGAATTTCCTTTCGGCAGCTAAAGCGGCTTGGATATCTTTCTTTCCATCAATGTCCTTCTGACTTCGGTTCACCACTCCGATGTAACCTGCCATAGGCAACGTCAATGAATTGTGATAATAGACATATAAAGCACAATCTATGATTGAAGACCACTCAAAGGTTGGGCTATAGTCAAGGGTCACTTTTACCACCTTGTGACCTCAATGTTTCCTATTTGTAAAATCTATGGGTGACTTACAACTATTATAAGAGATTGGACCCACCAAAATAGGTCATGGTTTCTCACCTCTTCGCAAGGGTAATAATTTATTTTCCAAAATGTCTCTGGCATCAGTCCCTTCATCCATCAGATCTAGTTTGGTTATGACACCAATGGTGCGCTGTCCTGCAAAAGTGATGAAACAAGTTTTACAAACCCAATGCACATAGAGTTTAATGGATTAGACATCATAACACACGTCTAAAGGACCTACCTTGGGGGTCCACTTCTTTGGCGATTTTCAAGGCATCAGAGTTTGCCAGATCAGAGTTAGCCGGAGATACAGCGAGGATGAGGCAGTTCTCCTTGGTGACAAACTGCATGAGCATTTCACGGATCTGGGTCTCAATATCAGCGGGTTGGTCCCCTACTGGGACTTTGGTCATGCCGGGGAGGTCAACCAGGGTCAGGTTAAGCACTAAATTAAAAATATAGAAAATATAGGTTGACTTTATATGTAGGACGATGGAGGTGGCCATCTAGCACACCAATACCATCTTATAGTCCTTACAGTAGAGGACAACCATTGGGCCAGGACTATTCCCTCTCAATGGATTCCTTTTGATCTATTGGAAGCTTCCACTACCAGACTCACCATTTGGAGAGTAAACCCGAAGGTTAATTGGCACAGGAGAGATGCCCTTGTTAGTCCCGGTGACTCTGTCAGTCTCTGCCTCAATTTCCAACCGGATTTCTTCAAAGTCCGTAAACTTTTTCCCTTTGCAGTGCAAAAACTCCCCATATTCTGTAATTCAGACGCATCATATTGTTTAAAAAGGAGAAAACATATAAAAAAAGTAGTTTGACATATTATGTATGTTGTAGAAAGTCTATAAAATATAAGGAGGAAGCTTCCTCCCTCCTGGATGATGGCTTATTTGTATTTCCTTTTCCTAGAGAGCATAGTCTGGCCTATTAGACTTCCTACACCCCATAAGAAGAAACAGATAGACCCCATGCAATGTGTCCGAGCACAGGAAGCCACACTATCTAGTGTAAACGTTCTGCCGATCACTGGTGACATTCCTAACAATGAATTGTACACATCCCTTATCTAAAATGTACTAAAATAATAGATTCTCTGCACTCATTTCCAGGTCACCAGGACAAATTATGAAAGGAAGACTTCCAAATCAAGCAGAAGGCAAAATGAGATAAGATAGAAACCTCTAGAATGGAGTGGTGAACCATGATACATCCAATTATACTATCTAAAACAAGATCCTAATAATAGCAATCACTAGAGATCTCCCATACAGAGATTGCTACAAATCTCCTATAGATCACTAGAGATTTCCTATACAGCGATCACTACAGCTCTCCAATAGATCACTACAGATCTCCAATAGATCACTACAGGTCTCCCATAGATCACTACAAATCTCCCATACAGAGATTGCTACAAATCTTCTATAGATCACTAGAGATCTCCTATACAGCGATCACTACAGATTACCTATAGATCACTACAGGTCTCCCATAGATCACTAGAGATCTCCCATACAGAGATTGCTACAAATCTCCTATAGATCACTAGAGATCTCCTATACAGCGATCACTACAGATCTCCAATAGATCACTACAGGTCTCCCATAGATCACTAGAGATCTCCTATACAGCGATCACTGCAGATCACCTATAGATCACTACAGGTCTCCCATAGATCACTAGAGATCTCCCATACAGAGATTGCTACAAATCTCCTATAGATCACTAGATATCTCCTATACAGCGATCACTAGAGATCTCCTATACAGCGATCACTACAGGTCTCCCATAGATCACTAGAGATCTCCTATAGATCACTACAGGTGTCCATACAGAGATTGCTGCAGATCTTATATAAATCGCTACAGATCTCCCATATAGCGATCACTACAGATCTCCTATAGATCACTACAGATCTCCTATAGATCACTACAGATCTCCCATACAGCGATCACTACAGATCTCCTATAGAACTTCAATCTTGCAGGATCCCAGGTACTATAAAAACGTGACCCCCTGGCCAGTCCCATGGAGGTGCGCTTTCTTATCTCACCTGTAGGGCTGGTCACCAGCTGCAGGACGAGTGGTCTACGGGTGACAATTCCAGATCCACGAGGCAGAAAATCCCTGGAAGAGACAGAATACAATAAATAAAGGCTGAGGCTAGTCTCTCACATTAGCGGGATGTGTTATCTATAATGTGCAGAAGCCCCCGTAGGAACAAAAGGATCAGGCATGTTGCCATTCCTCTGCCCTATCATTACTTCTGCTGCCAGGTGGTGCCTATATAAACCAGCCTGGCTATAATTGGCATTGCCAGGTTGTCCTGGTGTCTAGAGGAAGCTGCACTAGTCACCCTATGCCTTCTACAAAGACTGAATCCTTATACATTCTGTAGTATCCTGATAGCGAGATAATGCGACTGTATAGATCTTATCACACAATTACCGGACACGGAGCTAAAAAACGATAAGATATTGGCACAAATTGCTCTTATCCAACTCTTGTCTTGGTTCACTCCCCCATCCTTTACACTGCAGCACTGCTTGTTCAGATTGGTTTCTCATTAGGGAGTATCTACATGGGAGGGGGGAGTTACTTTATAATACATGGGTTCTATATGATGTGAGGGGGAGCAGAGAACGCACCCCACATGTTATGAAGCCCCCTAATACAGAGTAACAATGACATACAATGTATACATTTATAGTAACTGCCACCTAATGGATACCCCGGGATCATGTCTCTGCTCACACAATCCGCTCAATTATTCATTGCTTGCAGGTCACCAGCAGAGACAGAACGATAAGAAACCCACAAAGAACCACAATGTACAATTCTGTATGTGAATTTACATGCAGATTGCCGTATTGTGTATACAGCTACTGTGCAGAGCTATGTAGATTGCCGTATTGTGTATACAGCTACTGTGCAGAGCTATGTAGATTGCCGTATTGTGTATACAGCTACTGTGCAGAGCTATGCAGATTGCCGTATTGTGTATACAGCTACTGTGCAGAGCTATGCAGATTGCCGTATGGTGTATACAGCTACTGTGCAGAGCTATGCAGATTGTCGTAATGTGTATACAGCTACTGTGCAGAGCTATGCAGATTGTCGTAATGTGTATACAGCTACTGTGCAGAGCTATGCATATTGCCGTATTGTGTATACAGCTACTGTGCAGTGCTATGCAGATTGCCGTATTGTGTATACAGCTACTGTGCAGAGCTATGCAGATTGCCGTATTGTGTATACAGCTACTGTGCAGAGCTATGCAGATTGCCGTATGGTGTATACAGCTACTGTGCAGAGCTATGCATATTGCCGTATTGTGTATACAGCTACTGTGCAGAGCTATGCAGATTGTCGTAATGTGTATACAGCTACTGTGCAGAGCTATGCAGATTGCCGTAATGTGTATACAGCTACTGTGCAGAGCTATGCTGCCTCTTACAGGCAGGGATTGTTGTTAGGACCTATCCAATTCCATTTTGCTGTTCTCCATTCCATGTTGCTGGCGTTAAAGGGATTTTCCATGTTATACACTAAGGTAGAAGCTGCAGAAACACAGCTCCGGCTGATATGGTATTAACCACTGTGGACCTTTGGTAGCTGGACTTGTGAGGATCTCCTACAGCTGTAAGTGCAGGTCTAATGCAGGAACCTTAGTAAGGCGCTGTTCCCTTTAACCTCTGAACTTCCACAGATGAGCGGGGGCTGTGATTGTATAATCCCCAGGCTATCTGGTAAAGTAATCTCGTTGTGCATAACATCAATCTGTACCTAAGGTAAAGCCGGATTAGAGTGCAGAAAAAGAGAGAGCAGGACTCGGGCTGGAGACTGTCAGTAGCTTGCTGTATACATATACAGGTCACATCTACACAAATTATACAGATAAATGTATGTAGCTAACACTGCTGTGCGGTCACTGTTTACACCTATACAGTGTAGTATTAACTTTATAAACACATATTTGATTAGCTCCCCCTAGTGGTGGCAGTGTCAAGTCCAAATTATATTAATCAAGTCCTCAAAACAAAATATACTTGGTGGGATCTCGAGGAGGGCAGATTTTGCTATGGGGTCCATGATGTATATAGGGTAGTACCAGTCATCTGATTTGTTGTGTGAAAGAGATTGTGGGGCTTATTTACTAAGGGTCCGCGGACGCACTTTCGACGGACTTCCTTTCGTTTTCAGGTTTTGCGCAGCTGTGACAGATATTTAACAGGGGATTGTGTTGCACGCGATCGGATTTTAGCACAGCTGCGCTGCTTCCATGCGACAGAGATCGGGGGACGTGCCGTCGGATGATCTGACTGATTCGGACTGAGCGCGGGATTTAATTTTCAAATTGTGTCGCAAGATCAGCACTCACATGCACAAGGAAGAAGAAGGTGAACTCCAGTGGACCTGAGCGGGGAAGCGACACATGCAGGATATCGGGCGCACGATCTTAGTGAATCGCGGCACAATTTCCGTGAACTCCTCCGGACGGATAAGTACATGTGCCTCTGTACGTCATATAGAAAAGGTCTCCTATATATTATATAGTTGTATCTAGCCCCTGGCCGGGCAGTGTGTAGCATATAGCATTACCCATCTTGAAATACTAGATGTGTCTCCCCTATATCTTTATTCACTTTGGGTGATAATATTATGTAGACACTATATAAAAAAAATCCTTCCCCTCTCCCGACAAATCAGATTTGTACACGGG
Source organism: Engystomops pustulosus (assembly GCF_040894005.1). Lineage (NCBI taxonomy): Eukaryota > Metazoa > Chordata > Amphibia > Anura > Leptodactylidae > Engystomops > Engystomops pustulosus. The sequence goes on from NC_092419.1 coordinate 99,573,308, forward strand.
GATTTGTCAGTAGGGATCTGCAGTATTTGAGCCTGAGGAGTAGGAGAGACTCGCTGCGCTCACTTGTTATCACAGCTGACACACACATGACATGTGGCTCTGTGGCGCAATGGATAGCGCAGTAGACATTCAAAGGTTGTGGGTTCGAGTCCCACCAGAGTCGCCTTTTGGAAGCGGGGAAAGAAATTTCCAAAATGATTCATCATACATTATTTCATACCGATTCCTCACATAAACAACCACATGTAACATAGGTGCATGTTGCTTCTTTTTAATATAATGAGCCAAATATAATTGTTTTAAAAAAGTTAATTTATATCAATTACATTTTTTTACCATAGAACACATTTTTTGTGATTTTTATTTCTAAATAATTTTGGGGATGTTGCACGTGGGCACCGCCCTTTCAGAAAATACTCTCTCCCACCCATATCATACAGTGGCTCTGTGGCGCAATGGATAGCGCAATGGATAGCGCATTGGACTTCTAGTGCCTAATGACATTCAAAGGTTGTGGGTTCGAGGCCCACCAGAGTTGTCTTTTTGAAAGCGGGGAAAATCAATTTCCAAAATTACTCATCATACATTATTTCATACTGATTCCTCACATAAACAACTACATGTAACAGAGGTGCATGTTGCTTCTTTTTGATACAATGATAATGTAGCCAAATATAATTGTTAAAAAAAGTACATTTATAATAAAATTTTTCAACATAGAACAAATTTTTTGTAATACATTTAATTTTTTTAAAATAATTTTGGGGTTTGCCTTCAAGGGATGTTGCACATGGGCACCGCCCTTTCAGAAAATATTCCCTCCCACCCCTATCATCCAGTGGCTCTGTGGCGCAATGGATAGCGCATTGGACTTCTAGTGACTTGAGACATTCAAAGGTTGTGGGTTCGAGTCCCACCAGAGTCGAGTTTTTGAATGTAGTAAAAAAAAAAAAAAAATAGTCAAAAATTCTTCAAATCACACCACGTGCCTGTTTTCTGTCAGACATTGCAGATTTTTTCATTATTTTAGGAGTTCCCCGGCCACATGTATTGCGACTGCACTTTTCTTCACACAAATTTGGCCACCAAAATGGGAGTTCTGGTGCTGAGTCGGACCGTGCGCCACATTTGCCATGCAAAGTCCAACAGAAGTTGGTGCACTATGTCGGATTAGTGGAGGGGGCGCCAAATTCATGCAGAACGTACACCAGAAATCCTGAATCTGGCGCCCCCTGCACACTACACAAGCAACTGCACATAGTGCAGACTGCACGTTTTTTAGTAAATGTGGCCCACATTGGCCCCAATTGGTGATACAGTGAATATAAATGTAACAATATATACATTAACCCCTTAGGGACACAGTTTTAATTTTGCCATCCTCATCTATAAACATAACTTTTTCTTTTGCTATCGACATAGGCACACGAGGGCTTCTTTTTTTTTGTTGTTTTTATAAATGGCAAATTTTTTACAGGAAATTTACCATAATAGACACCATTTTTGTGGCGATTAACATTTTCTGGGGGCCCATATGATGACAAAAAAGCGCGGCATCATGGCTTGTTTTTTGCAGGATGATTAGTTTTTGTTAGGTAATGTTTTTGGTTACATCTGACTTTATGAGGGTTTTTTAATTGAATGTTTTTTTTTATTTTTGACACTATTTTTGACACTATTTATTTTTGTAGATTTTGTATGGAATACATGAACTAATGAGGAGAAAATGGTGATTTTGATATAACTTTATTAAAATGTCCCACTAGGGGCCTTATTTTTGTATAGTATTATATGGGCCATTACATTCACATTGACAACAAGTGTATTAGAAGTAGCCTATGGCTTGGCCTAATATGTTTCTGTAGATGGTAGACCAGGAAGCCATTTATCCAGGGGTGTCCTTTTTTTTTTTTTTTTAGGACAAACGTGCATTACATTATTTTGACTTCTTGTCCCTTTAAAGGGGTCATCCCAAGTATTTAAGTTATCTGCTATCTACAGTACAGGGGGATAACCAGCTGATTATTAGTGCGGGTCCAAGTGTTGAACGGAACCTTAGAAACTCAGAGAACAATGGTCCCCATTCTCATGGTTGTGAAGGTCCCAGCAATGAATCCCTCACAATAGGGGACCACCTGTACTGGAGACAACCCCTGTAGTTGCCTCTGTGGTGTAATGGATAGCACTTTGGGCTTCTTAAAAAATTAAACACAATCAAATGTTGTGGGTTGGAGGCCTACTAGAGTTGCAGTATTCACAAAGTGCATCTTAATTTTCTAAAAATATAAAAACGTAGCATTTTTACTTTGGCTCCAAACTGATGACAATTGTGGAACACAGAGATTCCGTTTTGTAACAAAAATGTGGTTTTAATGTAAAACACAAAATATCAATATTTTATGAGTTTAACAAAGAAAATATTTGCAGCGCTGCTGAAGTGTGGGCCCGCTCACGCATTCAGTGCATGTGACAAAATCCAAGGGCTCTGAGGTGCAATGGGTAGCACATTGGACTCCTAGATAGATGAGGATATATACTTTCCACGTGCATTTTCCTTGTAAGATGTTGCTTCACAAATGATAGTTTATGACCCGTTGGGGCACATTTACTTACCCGGTCCATTCGCGATCCCGCGGCGCGTTGTCCCATGTTGATTCGGGTTCTGCCGGGATTCACTAAGGTCGTGCGCCTGATGTCCACTAGGAGTCGCTGCTGCGCTGAAGTCCACCGGAGTTCACCTTCTTCCTCCCGGTGTATGTGAGTGCTATTCTTGCGACACAGTTTTTTAGAAATTCTTCCGAAGTTTTTCCGAATCCGTCGGGTTTTCCAAAGGCCACGCCCCATGATTTCCCGGGGCAATTCGGCGAAAATGCGCGATTCGGACCCTTAGTAAATGAGCCCCATTTTGTCACAATTTCTATGCATTTGATGCATGCTCAGAGACAACTTCAAATAATAGTTAGAGACTACAAACCGGGGGGATGATTATAAATCACATAGGTAAGAACTGAATTGGCTTGATGGATTTGGTTCTCTCTCTCTCTGTCATGATATACATAGTTGGAAATAGTTGTTCCAAACTATACATTTCACTTCTATACCTTCTGTAGCCACGTGTGACCCATGCCCTGCCTCCCTGCTCGCCCACCTCCCTATCACTCAGTCCTGCTCAACTCCATATCTTTAATAGTCTGTCAACAACAAGTCATAAACCGTAGCCCGTATAGCTGGAGTATACATGGAAACTATAAGTCATTGTTTGAAAAGGACGTGGAATAGACGCCCTCTCGGGTGCGTGTGGGGCTTATACATCCTGTGATGACACTCCTGTTCCAGGTCATTATATCGTGGAATAATAAGCAGAGGCCCCAATCCATCAATCCCAGGGATTTCTGTAAATAACAGCACAGCTGAACTAGGTGAATGGTGAGCAAACATTGCATCATTAAAGGGATATTCCGAGAGTTTTCATAAATGATCAGTGAGCAGATGGCTTCATGAACGATACTGCTGGATCAGAAGCCCAGAAGATTGAACCTTGCTTGATCAGGAAGTCCATCAGGAGATGAGTTCCTGGGCTGCAGGGTTTGATGCTTAGATCTTCTTTAGTTACACATAACCGCTGAGGCCATCTGAACAAAGGGATCAGAATTCTTGCACATCGATCCCTGCTCCATCATGAGGTCCTTCGGTAGATAAGTTCCTGTGCTGCGGAGTCTGGTCCCTAAATCTTCTTGTCCGTATCAGACCAGAAGTGATTCATCAGCCATTCACTGGTCTCAGCGGTCACCTGCCATTCAAGTACACACAACCAATGAGGCCACTGTAAAGAAGAGGCCGGACCGCCGAAGTGAGGGGAGGTCGCCATGACGCAGCCTGGTGGGAGGGCTAGTAGTCAAGGGGCATAACAGAGAAGAGTGGGAGTTGCTAGGGGGCGTGTTAGCAGGGACCGTTAGGGAAAGTCAGTCAGACATCTTTTACAGAGAAAATAGGTCCCACCCACCCACCCTATTTTCTAATGAGGGAGGGTGAAAAAATTTGTCATAGCAGCTAAGGGGGCGGGGAGGGAGGAGCAAGGTCCTTGGAGTTGGTGGAGTGAAGGGGTAGAAAAGAGAGCTGGTGGATAGGATTCATCTATTTAATTTGGTGGGCCGCCTGGGGGATGGCGGTTTGGGCTCCCGCTGGGTGGTGTCCCGGGGAGTGGAAAAAGGAGTAGAGACGGCCATTACTGCACTCTTGGTGCCCTTGAATCGGAGGTGGCGGTTTGGGGTAAAGAAAAAGTAGGGGTGCAGAATGGCGGTTACTCAATTTTGGTAACTCCAAGGACCTCAGTTCCTCTTTGATTAAAAGGGGGGGGAATGTTAAATTATTCAGCAGTTTGACTGTGTTTATTGTTGTATTGTTAATTAAAGGCTGCTGTGGCCAATTTAATCCAAGCAGGGTGTGTGAGTCTTTTTTAATAGAAGGCAATATAGGTTTGGCGGAGAAAAGGAGAGGTTGAGAAGAAGAAGACGGAAAGACCAGACTCAACAGTGCAGCGTCATGAAAAGTCAAGTCTACATCAATTCTAGTTCCATAAGGATCAGAAGCCCCAGAGATTAAACCCTGCTCAATGAGGAAGTCCTTCAGTAGATGAGTTCCTTGGCTGCAGGGTCTGGTCCTTAGATATTCTTCAGGTGCACATAACTGCTGAGCTCATCTGAAGAAAGGAAAGTCTACATCAATTCCAGTATTATAGGGATCAGAAGTCTCAGAGATTGGTCCCTGCTCCATCAGGAGGTCCTTCAGTAGATAAGGTCTTGTGCTGCAGGGTCTCAGCAGTCACTCATAGCCAATGAGGTCACCTCAATGAAGGTCAAGTCCACATCAATTTAAGTTCAATAGGGATCAGAAGTCTCAGAGATTGGTCCCTGCTCCATCAGGAGGTCCTTCAGTAGTTAAGGTCTTGTGCTGCAGGGTCTCAGCAGTCACTCATAGCCAATGAGATCACTTCAATGAAGGTCAAGTCCACATCAATTTAAGTTCAATAGGGATCAGAAGTCTCAGAGATTGGTCCCTGCTCCATCAGGAGGTCCTTCAGTAGTTAAGGTCTTGTGCTGCAGGGTCTCAGCAGTCACTCATAGCCAATGAGGTCACCTCAATGAAGGTCAAGTCCACATCAATTTAAGTTCAATAGGGATCAGAAGTCTCAGAGATTGGTCCCTGCTCCATCAGGAGGTCCTTCAGTAGTTAAGGTCTTGTGCTGCAGGGTCTCAGCAGTCACTCATAGCCAATGAGATCACTTCAATGAAGGTCAAGTCCACATCAATTTAAGTTCAATAGGGATCAGAAGTCTCAGAGATTGGTCCCTGCTCCATCAGGAGGTCCTTCAGTAGTTAAGGTCTTGTGCTGCAGGGTCTCAGCAGTCACTCATAGCCAATGAGGTCACCTCAATGAAGGTCAAGTCCACATCAATTCTAGTTCGATAGGGAACAGAAGCCCCTGATTGAACCCAGTTCTGCCATTTTAGTTACTATTGTGTCTGCCCATGATCCAGAACTACAGCAAATTCTACCATTTACTGTTCACAGCATATTTATCAATCAAGCTTGAAGGGCTGTAGCCAAGGGCCGTCATAGTGAAAAAAAAAACTAATTATTAAAAGCCTGAAGATGAGCAGCAATCGACCTCCACAAAATCCCTTGAATCAGGCATGAGTTCCTCCCAGCCACGGCTGGAATGGGTCGCAACGAAAGACGCTCGCTTTCTTCCCAGAAGGATGGGGGAGTCGAAATTGTCAGTTTCCATAGAAACAAGTCAGCAAAGTAGAAAGAGGGCTGTGATACTGTCATTACAGATAACAGTCACAGCGAGGGCGCTGCATGTGAGAGCGGCCGCCACCAATGTGAGAGGAGGATGAGGGGACCAGAGAGTGACACAACGTGATGAGCAAAGGGATGCAGATAAAGCTTCCATTTTATGGCTCGTGTGCAAGAGGAATGCAAAAAAAAATAGCTTAAAGGGGATTCACAACCCTTAGAATTGCACATGGGTTTATATATGACACAACATCATGGGTTTATATATGACACAACATCACAAAACAGAATGAATATTACAATCAAAAGATAATCCCCAATTCCAAATTTGAGCATCCAGCTGTACCCATCACCAGAAGCAGAAGACAATGATGTTAAAATAACTTAAAAGAGGGCTTAAATGTACCGTAAGCCCAAATCTGGGACCCCCTTATACTAGCTGCATAAGGTCACATGATCCCAGTAGGTTGTTATCCACATTTCCTATAATTTACATTGCAGCTCTACTTCATCATATTGTCTGCTGGACATGAGCATAAGCCTACCACCGGACAACTGGATTCACAGGGAATCTGTCAGCAGAAATTGACCTATTAAACCACTAGTGAGTATGTTGTCAAGCACCTAAATGCCTTGTAGATCATGTTTCTTTCTTCATATTCCAGAGTGGTGGAATCATACAAAAAAAAACGACTTAAGGTTCCTTGCAGGCGGCCATGCGCTCACCTGGACCACATATCCGGCGTAGCACCAGGCAGGGTGGAGAAGGGAGGAGGGATGAGTGCTCCTCATTCCTCCCCTCTCTATTGAAAGCCGAATGGCTGCGGATAAGTCACGGTTTGGTGAGACATTGTGTGCTTACCTCACCATGACCAAGCGCCATAGACCCCTATTGGGGCCGTGATATGGGCCCCATATGGTCACGTGCATGGGGCCTTAAAGTGATATATAAAATGGGTGTATAAAGTCAAGGAGGTGGAGAGTTTATCACTTAATTTAAGCTCACAATGTTCCCATTGCTGTAATTGACGTTCCGGCATCCAGGTACATCCTAACCATGTCTCCAAAAGCAGGAGTGAATGATGTCAATCAGGCAAGAAGAGCTTGACTTCAGTGCTGAACTCTCCACCTCCCTAACTTTATACAACCAATTTACATCTCTCTTAAAAGTTTTTTTTTTTTTTTTTGATGATGCACCCACTCTGACCCATGAAAGAAACATCATCTGGAAGGTGTTAATCTGTTTGACAGCATACTAGTAATGGTTTATTAGCTCCATTTCTGACAGGTTCTCTTTAAGTCAACTAGTTAACCAGTGACAAAGGAACACATTTCTTACTACAGATCAGAGCGTAGCATTGATAGCCCTGGAAAAAATGTATCTGTGTCAATTGATTGTCTTCCAATTCAAAGATGTATTGCACACAAATCTTGATAAATCAACCCTCACCCCATGACTGTCAGGCGGTATTACTGCTTATATCAGCTACATGTTGACCAGTTTCTTGAATACTCAAGTCCACCCTGCCCTGTATCCGCTGGGGACATCACATTTTCTTTCCTGTCTGGAAATGAGATATTGGATGTGACATTCAGACACCAGTTTATGCAACATGCCCGAAAGCACCTATGATGTCAGGTTTGATTATCTGTGGAGTCAAATAGTACTATTCACGTGTGAATGGCCGACTATGTACACAAATACAAGAGTTGCCTTTACAGTGGTTCTCCATTGTATTACTGAGCAGGGATTTGGAACCTATAGTCAGGGCCGCATCTGCCATGAAGAACAATGAAAATTCTGCCTCAGGCGGCAGATGTGGAGCTCTGAAGGAGGCGGCAAAACAGCTGAGGGTGATTCGGACACTCGCCCAAAATCACCTACTAGCAGTATGGACCTGCCTCTAGCGAGTCCACAGTGCCCGAGCACTTTACAGAAGCAGAAAAGTGTTGCAGAGCAGACCTGCTTGTCTGTGCTTTTCTATGGCTCAGGAGGATGATGTTACGCCGCGGGCATAATAATAACTAAATTGGGGGGAGGGGATGTTATGTAGCTGAATATATGACAAAACCTGGGGGGGGGGTTGTTATGAAGCTGTATATATGACAAATCCTGGGGGGTGGGGAGGGGGCGGTAACTTGGTATGGTGCTCTATACATACTCTACTCTATATAACTTAAAGGACACCTGTCATCAGGTCTGTGTCACTTGTCCTGTCACCTCTACCTGTTGGAGCAGCTCACAAGGATCCATCCCAGCCTTTATCTAGTTATTTCATACATTATTCATTGTAAAATCATCTATTCTTTATCATGTAAATGAGGCTGGTCACATGGTCAGAGGCAGTGATGTCACCCCTTTTACCCCTCCTCTCTCCTCCCCCTGCTCATGTCTGTGTGTAATGTATAGTAAAGCATTGCTAGTGTGTGTGCTGCATCTGCTGACATGCTGCATCCTCCTAATATACAGGTGAGAAACACAGACATCAGCTACACATGAATCTGACATGTTCTGCTATAACATGGCTGCCTGGAGCTGCTGTATCTCTCCTATACACACACACATGCACACACAGGCTGCAGGGGGCGTGGCCACCAGCACCAGGCAGCACATCATTATACAGCCTCACATCATTATACAGGCTGTCAGTCATGCACTGGGGGTGTGGCTGTGCCTCCCACTCATGAATAAGGTGGACAGCTTGAATATGCTAATGCTTCATTGGACATTTCACAGGTCATTTGCATACAGCTTTAGGACCTCATTGCTTAGGTATACAGGCATGTAGAGGGACAATGAAGGGATAGAGGCAATGCTCTCTAATGGCAGTTTATGAAAATATATTTAGTTTAGGGGGGTTATTTTGCATGACGGGTTCTCTTTAAGTAAGGGTGGAGGAGGCTTTTTATGGTGGGGGAGGGTGGATTTTACTGTATTGTATATGTAGCTTAACTGAAGGGCAATTGTATATGGGGGTCAGATCTTAAAAGGGGGCATTTATGGGGAGGCTGTTATAGTATACTATATATAATTAAAGTGGGTTCTGTCTATGAGGGCACATTTTAATTACAGGATGGCTTTGTGAGCTTTGTTTTTTATGGGCGCAGTTTGGACATGTCCTCTTCCCGACAGAGCATATCGCCTCAGGCAGCAATAAGGCTAGAATCGGCCCTGCCTATAGATCAAACCAAAGGCTTGGGTGTCCGAGTGTGCATGTCCCTTAGGAAGATCAGTAGTGGATCTTATTCCTCTGTGTAGGACAAACTCCAACTAAAGAAAACGCTAAATCTGCATCATACTGCACTGTATGAACACAGCCTAAGTTTTTGAGTTATTGAATTTAGCAAACTCTGCCTAGGCAAAGACCCGAAATCCTACACAGACCCGGCCTTTGTGACATCATCATTCTGCACTGTTGGAATGACATCTGTTAGGGGACGCGCACATCTGGCCACCCACCCTGAGAAGTAACATTGTCAGGAATTCCTAATGCTTATAGTCCTCAATGAAAAGCAGATGGAGGCGTTTCTAGACGTTGCTGCACTGGATACAGATTACGGGAAGCTGCCGCAGAGCTTATACATTGTTAGAGCATGCTGCATAGATTATATACATTACTACACTCTGCTGCGGAGGTTCTATACATTGCTGGGCCGAGCTGCAGAGGTTATATACATTGTTGCTTCTATGCTGCATAGGTTGTACATATATAGTTAAATACTGCTGCATATACCATTAAAGTGCTATATAAGTCATATACATTTACACTACTGCATAGGTTATATACTGTACATTGCCTGACTTTGCTGCATAGTTTATACACATTGCTAAAGATAAGTACTTTATATTACTAGACCTTACTATATAGGTTATGTACAGTACACTGACACTGCGGCTTAAGATATATGGATTTATTGACCTGCCTTATATTAAGTTAGTGTTGAGAAGCTGGAGAGCCCTGGAAACTTCACATCAGGTTTTTGAGCTTAAAGAGAACCTGTCACAATTTTGTTTTAATCTGTTACATATGTATATGACTGTACAATGCATTTTGTAAACATATAAGTATTGTTAGAACATAATCTCTTGAGTGTTATACATTGTCTGTTTAAAATGTTACAATATCTCAATTACAGTATATAAAATCAATTGCTATTGTGACAAAAGATTAAACAAACATGGCCACTTAGACAACAAAGTAGAGAAGTGTAGTCTCGGAGCGGTAGGGAGTTTTGTTCTTGGGGGGAGAGGACAGGAACGAGACTCAGGAGCTCAATTCCAAATGTTATTATTATCTAAGATTTTGTTGCATTTAGGAGGAAATTAGCTTTATTTACCCCAAACTTTATTAAATTTGTCTGGGCGTCCCCTATTTTTGTATACTATCTTACGCAATAATTTGGTTGACCATCCGTTTCCATTGTGAGCAGCACAAGTCCCCAAAGCAATGGACTTCCTGGCCATAGACAAAGCTTCCCTAATGAATATTTACTCATGGTAGCTTCTTCGTCTAGTATACCACACATCAGTGGGGTAGTAGGTAGTGGGCGTGATAATAAATTAGAGAGAACGGCCAAATCTGAAGCCCAGAACGAAGAGATATAATGGCACGACCGCATCAAATGCCAGAAGTCTGCTGACGTGTTAGAGCATCTGAAACATTGCAGAGACAGTAATCTCCCCATTTTGTGCAAATGGAGGGGCATCAGGTAGCTCTGGTGTAAGATATACAACTGTTTCTTTATTGCTTATGGATGGGGAGACTGGTGCGACTCCAACAACTCTGACATAATTTCTTTGTTTATTTCAGGAATCTATGTCACCAAATTTTACCCCATTAAAATAATAGTTCCCTCATGCAAGTTCATGCCCTTTCTAGAATCCCCTCTTTTATGTGAGGGGAGTTATGTGAGGATGAGTAATATTTTACCTGAGATGAGTCAAGTTTAGAGGCCGCAGGGGGAGTTTCAATCAGATGCCCCTATCTTCTGTTCTATCTCCATTTATGCAGATCACAGAACCACAAGCCTCATGATGCAATCTAAAAGATGAGATTCTAATCTGTTATTGCTCCCTCTTCTTCAACAACGTTCAATCTTACTGTCCTCCTGAGGACACCAACACAGAAGGAGGGAAAATTTGCATCATTGTAGCTTCTTTCTACTGTCCCTCTGTACACAGATAATCATGGGACCAGCAGGAGGTCCTTTGGAGATAATTCGGCCCGTCTACACATTCTCCCTCTTCCTACAGTCCCAAGTAGCCAAGTAAGTCACTTTAAAATATGACTGAAAGCAGCATCTTTCAAGTTGCTTGGAACTACAGGAAAATTCTTTGAGTCATGTCTGGTGTGCTGGGGCGATGGCCCGGGTGCCCACAGAAAGAGCCCCAAGTGCCGCCTCTGGCACCCGTGCCATAGGTTCGCCACCACTGCTCTAGGGGCTATTGAATCGAAGATAGAGGCATCTGAACTGACACTCCCTCTGGAGCCTCTTAACTTGACTCATTTCTGCCCATTTTCAGATGACTTTGGAGGAGATTTTTTTTTATTAAAGATTTCATTTTTGATTTTTCAAAATAACAACAATGCGCAAAAGGCAACTTGGAGGAGATTTTTAAAGGCTAATAGGTGAGATTTCCAATAAAATGGGGTAAAATCTGGTGACAGATTCCGTTTAAGGAACAAGTCATCATGATATTACTGCATACAGGGAAAAGTTTCGATCAAACCGTATATTCATGGTTGTAGTAAGATTGAAGGTCTTACGCTATTATTCGCTGGTATCAGCTGTTTAATATGGTGGATGTTCACCTATACATTCTGGTTTTTCCTTTTGACCAGAAATAAATTGAAGAGTATTGCCAACACGCAGGGTAATTTTATAGGAAGTGGGGTCTTGGGCAACATGATTAATAGTTCTCCCTCTCACTTCTGATTATTAAAGGGACATTGTCACCAGATTTTACCCCATTAAACTACTAGTGCTCTCAGGTAGTTTTTAGGTGAAATCTCACCCATTTACCATTAAAAAAAGAAATGACCTCCAAATTCATATGCAAATGAACATATATCGCTAAATAGCTTTATGTTTATACTGCTAAATAGTGCCAATTTATTAATATCATATACACTCCAAACAATAGCACCCAATAGTGTCCAACTAATATGCAGTATTGACCGAGCACATTGACAATTGATTGATCAATGATAATGGGTATTGTTTTTCTTGGGACCTTTACACCTTCAGGCCCCTGATTTATTTTAGCTGTGGCCATACAGATGTAAATTTCCCATTGACCCATCACTACAAACCATTGTAATGGAATATCCTTTACTGAAGATAATCAATAGGACACAATTAGGCAACCTCCTATGGCATAAGGGTTGTGCTGCTTATAACATATGTTGTATATAGTCCAATCTGTTGTATGTGGGGTTAATGTGTACAGAATATTTCATTTATTACATATACTGGATGCTACTGGATTCAGCATAGTCTGCTGATTGCAATTTGGGAAATCCCCCATCCCATTGGCTTACAGGCTTTGTTGTAGTAAAGAAGAAACCTTGAAATGTCACTTTTGATTGAGGTCAATAAATATGGCTGACCTTGGTCACCGACCTTTGAACTCTTTATTGATGTACAGGCTTTGAAGGTAACTAGTAGGCCTCATTTATCAGAGAACTGTCTTTGCCCATAGCAACCAATCACAGCTCTTGTTTCATTCCCTGACTGACTCTGATAAAATAACAGCTCAGATCTGATTGGTCGCTACAGACAACAAAGACAGTGTAAGGCCTGGTTTACATAAAAGTATTAAAAAAATCCACATTTTTCTAGTCAGTGTCAACAGAGGACTTTGAGGAGAAAACCTCTCGAATTGGTCTCTGAAAGTGGTTTTCCTGTAATGGACATTTATCCTTTGTCCACAAAATAGGGCATAAATGTCACAGTATTACAGCCACAATAAGCAGAATGGGGGAGCGCAAGGCTGACTTCTGGCATCAGCTTGTCCAGTCATTTAAATAAATCCTTAGTACAGGTGTATGGCCTAATGCAGTGGTGTCGAAAGTATGGCACGGGTGCCAAGGGAGCCCTTTCTGATGGTACTCAGGCCTTCGCTGAGTTCACCAGACAGGACTTGAACAAGGGTGTAACTAGGATAGACAGGGCCCCATATCAGACTTCTGAATGGGGCCCCTTCGCATTTTAAATTTTGCATATTACACTCACATATCTACACACACATTTATATACCTATATACATAAACATACAGTTCATGCACACACATTTATACATTCTTACACACATACACATCACATATACACACATACAGTGCCATATACAGATGTACAACATATATATAGTGGTGCACATCCTCTATTCTTGACACTGTGGGCCCCATGTGGCTGCCACCACTGTAGTTACACCCCTGGACTTGAGGCCTCCTAAGGCAGTAGCCGAGGTAGTCCAGGACAAGCCACATTTCAGTGCTATATTAAACTGATCTCAATTGTAGAGGTGGATGCAACACGGGCACAGCCAGCGTAGTTATCAAGCGGCACGGCACAGGCAGGAGTAGTGGATGGGTAGGTGCGGAGATCTGCGCTGTCACACTGAGGTTGTGCTCGGACTCCCAGAATTAACAAGTACAGTCCACAAGAAATGAAGAAGCGGAGTGGCACTCGCCGGTGGTGTAAACAGTCTTCTTTATTCATGCGTTCATACAGTAAGCACACAAAGAAGCACGCAGTGCCGCTAAGCCAACGGGCCGTTTCGCGCCAGACGGCGCTTTCTCAAGGCAGTGACGACGCATGCGTGCACCTCACCGGATATAAGGGGGAGGAGGCGCACACGCGTCGTCATAGTGACAATAAACAATCTGATAAAACATACCATGCTAACAGTAAAGTCCTTAACCGGAACAATAGATCCGTGCAACTCTAACGCTGGGCAGAAAATAGCTGCCCAGATAGACGGAAGTTAGGTAAGACAGCAGGGTATAGTGACGTGTAAGTAAATAAGTGGAAAATCAATATGTAGACCGTGCTACCTGTTAAAAACACGTTAAATAGAGACACTAGGTTGAAGGCATTCCACAGATATATAGATGATATTTTTATTGTATGGGAGGGTGATGAGCAGTCTTTTATGGACTTTGTAGAGTACCTTAACCGGGTTAACCAGATGAACATGAAATTTACTGCAGTCTTTGGTGGAACTAAGTTATACTTCCTGGATGTTAAGGTCAAAGAGGTGAATGGCACACTCTGTACCTCGGGCTATAGGAAACCCACGGCCACTAACTCACTTCTCCACTTCACTAGTCACCATCAGCAACACACCAAGGAAGGTCTGCCCTATAGCCAATTTCTGCGTCTTAGGAGACTTAATAGCGAGGATACCATTTTTCACATGCAAGCAGAGGAGCTAAAATCCAGGCTCTTGGAGCGAGGATATCCTGCCCCCTTGATTGAAAGGGCCTGGTGCAGGGCCGAAAAAGTACCCCGCGGAAATCTCCTTAAAACTAAGAAGGGTTCACGGCAGCAAGAAGGGAAGAGCGGTGATAGACGCTTTGTCTTCACCTTTGATTATGGCCCGTGCAAGTCCGCTATAAAAGCTGCCATTAACAAACACTGGCATATACTTAAGCAAGACCCCCAGTTGGCAGAACTCACTATCCATTGACCCATCGTAGCCTTCAGAAAATGTGCCACCTTACGAGACAACTTAGTCCGGAGCAGGTACTCTTCCCCTCGTGATGATTGGCTACAGAGAGGGATTCCCAAGGGCAATTTTAAGTCCTGTCGCCATTGTAGCTTTAATAGCCAAGCTAAGCATATCACTTTTGGAGGCGTCACCCAAAGGGTAAATACCTTCATTTCTTGCAGATCTACTTTTGTAGTATATGTAGTCTTTTGTCCATGCCAAAGGTACTACATTGGCAAAACGATCAGAAGCCTTTTCATTAGATTTAGAGAACACAAGATGTCCATAATCACAGGGAATGGCTGACCTCGCCTGATTGAGCATGTTAGACAACAACACAATGGGTTCGTGGGTATAGAGAGGGTAGAATGTGGTCCTGAAGGTGGGGACCGTTCCCTCAACCTCTTACGCCGTGAAAGTAGGTGTATTATGAAATTTGGAGCCATGGGTGCATTGGGACTTAATGATCGGAACGACATGATAGTCTTTCTTTAAAGGGGTTCTCTGGAGGTGGAAAAACATGGCTGCAGTCTTCCAAAAACAGCGCCTCACCTGACCATGGGTAGTGTGTGATATTGCAACTAAGCTCCATTCATTTCTATACAGCTGAGCTGCAGTACTGGCAGGAACCATGGTCAGGTGTGGTGCTGTTTTTGGAAGACTGCAGCCATGTTTTTCCACCTCCTGAGAACCCCTTTAAGCCTCTACACAACATTTGAAGAGTATATGTTTTGCTGTTGTGTTTTTAACAGGTAGCACGGTCTACATATTGATTTTCCACTTATTTACTTACATGTCACTATACCCTGCTGTCTTACCTAACTTCCATCTATCTGGGCAGCTATTTTCTGCCCACCGTTAGAGTTGCACGGATCTATTGTTTCAGTTAAGGACTTTACTGTTAGTTAGGTATGTTTTATCAGATTGTTTATTGTCACTGTGACGACGCGTGTGCGCCTCCTCCCCCTTATATCCGGTGAGGTGCGCGCATGCGTCGTCACTGCCTTGAGAAAGCGCCGGCTGGCGCGAAACGGCCTGTCGGCTTGGCGGCACTGCGTGCCCCTTTGTGTGCTTACTGTATGAACGCATGAATAAAGAAGACTGTTTGCACTACCGGTGAGTGCCACTCCGCTTCTTCATTTCTTGTGGACTGTATTAAACTGACACATCTTTGGCTGCCTGACACTACAGGAGGAGGGAGAAGGTATGGACAGAGCTGGATTATCATTGAAGCTCCTACTCTGGATTCTGTAATACTCCCTGGAGGGAAAATTACAAATTTCTCTTCCTTTTTTCTACTGTATTGGTGTCCTCAGGACGCCAATACGATGGAAAGCTGTGACAAAGCAGGGAGAAATAAGTTACTTCTTAAATTGCCATGTTTGCACTTTGGGATAAATAAGTGAATTTTTGTTGTAGATAAATAGATAGATAGATAGATAGATATGAGATAGATAATAGATAGATAGATAGATAGATAGATAGATAGATAGATAGTCAACGAATGGAAAAGGCAGGCAGCACTCCAAGTTTCAGATCAAACGTGGTCAAACCTGAAAAAGGTGTCCAACACCGAAACGTCGCTACCCGTTTCAATAAAAAACACTATATTTGAAACAAAGAAGATGGGATCATTGAGTAATTATACACCAGTGTGGATCCCTAAGTGTTGCACCAACAGATGTTGCTGCACATACTAAACATAAATCCTATTGTCCTGGAGGGGAGGAATCCCTTACCAGGATGAAGAAAAAGGCAGACTAAAAAGGATATGAAGAAATATAAGGACCTTTATTGCGTACAGTACATTTTAAAACTTGTTAAAACATCAGATGATGAAAGAGGAGGACTATAGGGGACATCACCGGACAATGCATGGAGGCCAGTGGATATATATATCAATGGGGGTAGACAAACTTAAATGTTGGTGAACATTCAAAAAAGAGTCACATCAAAGGAAAGTCCATATTCAGTAAATTAAACACCTAACATAAAGTTATACTATTGTAAATGTCTTACCCTGGTAGGTAGATAACGCACTCCACAGTCCGGGATGGCACCTTCCCCGACGCGCGTTTCGGCTCTATTGAGCCTTCGTCTGGGGGTGTTTCAATAAAAATCACTCACGTTTGATATGAACCTTGGAGTGCTGCCTGCCTTTTCCATTCGTTGAATACAAACCAGGATCAAGCCGAAATCCTTGGAGGCATTGCACCCCTCCTTCTCAGGAGTCACTTTACTGTGCGGACTTGAACTTTTTCCATTTTAGATAGATAGGTAGATAGATAGATAGATAGATAGATAGATAGATAGATAGATAGATATGAGATAGATAGATGGATAGATAGATAGATAGATAGATAGATATGAGATAGATAGATAGATAGATAGATATGAGATAGATAGATAGATAGATAGATAGATAGATAGATATGAGATAGATAGATAGATAGATAGATAGATAGATAGATAGATAGATAGATATGAGATAGATATGAGATAGATAGATAGATAGATATGAGATAGATAGATAGATAGATAGATAGATAGATAGATAGATAGATAGATAGATATATAGATAGATATGAGATAGATATATAGATAGATATGAGATAGATAGATAGATAGATAGATAGATAGATAGATAGATAGATATGAGATAAATAGAAGATAGATAGATATGAGATAAGAGATAGATGGATATGAGATAGATGGATGAATATGAGATAGATGGATGGATATGAGATAGATGGATGGCTATGAGATAGATAGATGGATATGAGATAGATAGATGGATATGAGATAGATAGATATGAGATAGATAGATATGAGATAGATAGATAGATAGATAGATAGATAGATAGATAGATACATATGACATAGATGGATATGACATAGCTGGATATGACATAGATGGATATGACATAGATGGATAGATAGATATAGATAGATAGATAGATAGATAGATAATGTATTTGTAATAGACGTATCCCATGTTATCACACATACATGTGGCTTGTAGTCCACACATCTTACACATATTCCCACACACTTGGTGACAGGGGAATATGTAGCAGGCACCATATGTTCCTAGCACCAGGCTGTCATCTCCCTGGAGCCTGTACCTTCCCTGAGTATAATCCCACTTAACCCATCAATGCTCTGCTAAGGCCCTGACAGCCATGTTGACAAGAAGAGAGCAGTAAAGCGACACGCACAGGTATAAACGCAAGAGCTGTGTCGTGCCTTTGTGTCGGTGTGGATGTGTGCACAGTTGTGTTTGTACTGCATGGTCTGCACAGAGTCTCCCCACAGATCCTACACAACATCCTGCTTCATGATGACTATATAGATGGTGGGTGAATATATCGTCACCCTCCACCATCCTGACATCACTGCACTGGTGTTACAATGATGGAGGCTGCATAGTGGTGTCACCTTGACCGCAGAGGATGCTCTCATCATTCCAAGCCCATACTATGGACATCTATGGCGCCTATGGATTGGACATGTTATATGATTCTCATTGAATGTTATTCTTTGTGATGGTACATTGCAGATACTGCTCATGTACAAAACTATGAGCACTATTCATATTTTACTGCAAAGTGTCATAAGATGGATATAAGCATCATCACACATCATCATACATATCATATATGTATGTGTAGAGTATTGCAGGGTGCATATATCATGATACATGAGGATAAGATACATATGTATCATCATACATGGAGGGCATTATATGGTATCCAGGTATCATCACACATGGAGGGCATATATATGATGACATTATATCATTTAGATCTCATCATACCTGAAGGACATTAAACAATAAATCTGAATCATATATGGAGGACACTATATGATATAGATGTATTTTCATACATTTAGGGCATCGTATAGTATATATGTAACATCATACACAAAGGACATTATGGTATATAGGTATCAACATACATGGTGGACATTATATCATTATGTCTCATCATACACAAAGGATATTATATGATGTATAGTTATTATCATATATGGGGGACATTAGATCATACATGTATCATCACTCGATGCATAAGAAAAGCTCTCCCTGTGACTGTAAACAGATGACATTGGTTTTGTCAGCCCCCTCCCTTTTCCTCCATTGCAGTGACATACTGTACTGTATTCCTCAGCACCTCCTCCATTTTCCTCTCCCCCCCCCCTCCTTCACATTAACCCTTTACATCAGACATATTTTATAATACAACCAGGAAAATACAAATCCCAGCTATAAAAGCGACGAAGCGGGACACAATCCTTGAAATGCACATATATGATAATACAGCTATGTATAGATACAATCCTGGACCATGTATACAGCTGTGTCTAGATACAATCCTTGATCCTGTATACAGCTACGTATGGATACAATCCTGGACCTTGTATAAGGCTATGCATACAGCTATGTATGGATACAATCATTGACCATGTATACAACTGTGTATGGATATAATCCTGGACCTTGTATACAGCTAAGTATGGATACAATCCTGGAACATGTATATAATAATACAACTATGAATGGATAGGTCATAGGGCTCCATCGCTGCCTAAGGCTGAAGGTGACTGCACCCATAGGTGTCATATTCTGCTCCATTATTCCTGGCAGTGATAATGATGGCTGCACTATGGTACCTCTAGGGCTGTAAATCTGCTTTGTGGCTCCTCTAATCCAGCCTGCAATGAATGGAGGACAGACATCAGCTTCCATTGTCTTACCTGCCTACAAAATTCTCCAGGACAGAGCTCTTTCCAGCACTCTGACCTCCGACTACAGCGATCTGCGGCAGATCTAGGTTCGCATTCTGCCCGATGGCTGAGAAGGCGTCTTGCAGCCGGTTGACCAGCGGAATCAGCTCTTCCATCCCTCGGTTGCCCATCTTGAAGGCTGTTGCTGTGTCACCTTGTACGATGTTGTCTGTACAAGCCTCTCACACCTTGTCCCCTGTGACTGTGGGAGGGGGGATGTGCAGGACCCCTCTGATCTACACGGTCCTGCTTCTCCTCCTCTGCTCCTCCAGACTGCCAGCTCAGGCGCATCTAGCGAGCAGATCCTAGGGGATTTACAAGGCAGTGACCATCTTCCGCCACTAGAGGGCGCGCGCGGCTCGCTGCCAGCTCAGGCGCATCCAGGGGATTTAAACCGCGATGACCGTCTTCAGCCACTAGAGGGCGCGCGCGATCAAGGCCTTTGGCTGCTTGTATACAGGAGATTTTTTTAAAATTAAATATTTATTGGATTTTATTACACGATTTTACATTTTTTTAATATTTCAGTTGTGCAAATGAAAGCAGCTTTAATACAGTGCTGAATGGAATCTTTGATGAGCTATACACGCACTAGTGAATCCTATATAAGGCAATGCTCCTATAGTTGATATGGGTTTTATAGCTCAGCTACACCATAACCTTATAATATATGTGCAGGTCAGCCTCCTCCACCTCTGCATTGGCACCTTATTGGTAGTCCTAATTCTGGCAATGGGAGCAGAGTGGTATATACAAGCATCAGTAGTATGTTTCTGAGTAACTGCACTGAGATCCTGCTAAAATCTGCTTGGCATTCACATGGCTGCCATTAGTAATATTGGTGCCCCATTCAGGCAGCTTTTATACCCACCCACATAATCCTAAAAACTGAACACTCTGTAGCCCCTGCATGTATCAAAATAGCCCTCACATACCCAATGAATAACACTACCTAAATGATGGGGCACAGTTCAATATGTATATCCATTATAAAGTGCCTTATATAAATATAATAGTATGTTATTGGGCGCAGATGCCCTACAATTATCGCACTTGTGATTATGTTCCCTTTTCTGCCACCTCCACGCCAGGGGGTCCCTGTGCTGGTGTTCTTGTTCTCACGCCGGCGCACTCTCTGCTGCCACCGATTTCTCAAGCTTGAGGAGTCACCGCAGCATTTATTTCTACACCTTGTAGGACCTGGCATTGAAAAAGACGCTGCACAGCCACCCGCAGGATACATTAAGAGACCGGAGCCCCCTGATATATCCGGCTGCACCAGAGAGTCAGTGGGGCTATCATACGTGTCATAAATAACCTTCATTGTGTTTGCATTTCTTTTTTAAATGCTTTGCAGACGCATCATTACTAATAATGGTAAAATCGCAGATGTGTTTTGAGTTTCGGTTTTTCCATTGTATCTGCAATGTTTTTCAAAATGGAATGCAGACACAGACACATATGATGCTGCGTGCGGCGATTCGCTAAGATCAGAAATCATGAATCTGTCGCTTCCCCGCACTGGTCTAACAGAGTTCACCATCTTTTTTGTGGTGCATCTTTTACATGTCGCTTAAAAAATGCCGTGATCTTTTGTTTTTTTGGGCACAGAATTGTTGCGGATCATTTATAATGAGTTTGCGCCTCTGTCTTTTTTTTGTGTGCAAGTGGGCGTGGCCTAACTTTTCCACATTATTTAGGGGTATTTTGTCAGCATTTTTAGTCACAATTTTTGGCACACAATAGACCAGGAAAAAAATGGTCAGAGAGCAAAATTAAGGCGCAGTCCATGTAAGATTGATGTCGGCATTGATGTGTCCATCTCATTGATGTTGGCATTTTTGCGCCACTTTAATACATCGGGCTTTGCTTTCCGAAGACTGATCTCGGATGCAGTCAGTCGTGCTTGCGCCAGAATTAGTAAATCCCCCCCAGGGAGTGCAACACAATTTCAAAGTCAAATACGGCGCTCAGTCCGAATCAGTTGGACTGTCCGATGGCACACCCCCTAATTTGTGTCACATGGAAGCAAGCACAGACGCGCCACAAAAGGGTCTTGTGCGCCACAATCGCAGCGCACACCCTCCTTATACCTGTGCAGTCCATGAAGAACGTGCACAGTCTGACTAAAGTGCGTCACAAAGCCCTTAGTAAATGTGCCCTATAGTGTGGACACCGCATACCGCCAGGTTCATAAAATGCGAATGAACTGCGTTTTGAAACACACATCAAGCACATCCGGAATATCTTCTCTCTGGACACAGATGTGTCTAGACCTAAACGGTTATGTCTGGCAACAAGCGTTTTTTTAACATGGCGAAACATGTAGCTACTTACCGAACACAAGCATCTAGGTCTAAACACATCTATGTACAGGGAGGAGATATTCAGGATGCACCTGATACGTGTGTCGGGTTGCAGTCACACGTTTTTACATGTTACCATGCGTTTGGCTGGTTTAAAAGCTTTTTAATCATTGCTGGAAGTGTAAGCAGCTCTATTAACATTTTCACAGCTGCTTACACTTCCTGCATGGAAGAAAATTCCTTTCAAACCAGCCAAACGCATGGTAACATATAAAAACGCATCACATCACACCACATGTGACCGCATCCACAAAACGCAATTCAGACGTATCTTGTGAATGCAACATTAAGGTCCAACATAAAGCAGGCCCTCTTATTTAAAGCAATTGATGACTCCTCCATTTCCCCCTCATATTATGGCTTCTCATATTGTGGCCCCCTAATCTCCCCCTCATGTTGTGGCCCTCATCTCCCGCTCATATTGTGCCCCCTAAAATTGTGGCACCCTCATCTATTCTTCATATAGCACCTCCTCATTTCCCCCTCAAATTGTGGACCCCCTCATTCTTCTTCATATTGTGACCCCTTAACCTGCCCCTCATATCGTGGCCCTCCTATCCTTCCTCATATTCTGGTCTCTCATCTCCCCCTTATATTGTGGACACCCCCCATTCCCTTCTCATATTGTTGCCCCCTAATCTTCCACTCATATTGTGGCTTCTCTCATCTCCCCCTCATATTGTGGCCCCTCGCATCTTCCCCATATATTATGGCCTCTCATCTCCTCCTCATATTGTGACTCCATCATTTCTCCCTCATATTGTGACTCCCTCATCTCCCCCTCTTAGTGTGGCCCCTCCCATTTACCCTTTTTATTACCCCCTCTTATTGTGGCCAAGCTCGTGGTATTGTGGTCTTTCATCTTCCCCCTCTTATTATCCCCCCCCCCAGTTTCTTTCCCTCATTTCTCATTTGGAATCCATCTATCTTGTTGCCCCTCTCATTTGTGGCCCCTCACCTCCAACTTTGTGGGTCCCTTGGAATCTCCTTCTCTTATTTTGTGCCCCCCTCATCTTCCCCCACTTATTGTGGACCACCTGGTATCTCCCCCTCTTAATGTGACCCCCTAACTTTTTGGCCCCCCTCACCTCCCCCCTCTTAGTGTGGGCCCCCTGGTAGATCCTCCTTTTACTGTGACCCCTATCTTGTTGCCCCCTCCCCTTCCGTCCCCCCCTAAATATATAATATTACTCACTTTTCCATGTTCCCAGCATCTCCTTTCCACTTCTTTCTCTGCTCCTATGCACAACTAGTGGGCAGATAATGACATCATCATATCGCACCTTCCGACCTGCTGCACCGGAACAGAGTCATCACATGTGGGGACCTACCGGTGGCCCAGTCCGAGCCTGCCAGTAGCCCAGGGCCAAAGCCATTTAGGAGGGTCATGGCCTCCAAAACCACCAACCAAATTTTATATCGAGAAGGCCCTTCCCCCATGAAATCCATGTACATCTGTTCCTGCTCTAAGTACATGCAACACCCTCGCCGATGCAAGGCGGAGGAGTGTTTGCGAATACGTCCCACAGCATGTCACTACATCACACTACATAGTCCTTATAGGACACAGGGGAACACTGCAGTAGTAGATCCTGCCTGGCAAGGCAGGAGTTAACTGTTTTATGTGATGTAAGATGTGTCATCCAATCACATGTATTACACTCTATTCTCTGTAAGCTGAGATGTAATTGGAGGAGCAGCCACCACCTGACCAGGGGAGTTACAAGACCCTGTCAGGAACCTTCCAGAAGAGAGCAGTCTCTCCCTGGAGGGAGAAGAGACCAGTTCTAGCCAGACTTAGGGGTCTGCAGAAGCAGACTGGAGTAACTCCAGTCTAAACTCTAGACAGCTAGCATACCAGACCAGAGCAGGAAGAGCCTAGCCCCTGCCTGAAGAGTGGAGCTAATAGCTAAGAGTTAGTGAGGAAAGGGGTATCATCCTACCTTCAAGGGTGATACCTGAAGCACTCCAGGACAAGCTGAAGCATCCTATTAGGACACAGCTACCTCCCAGCCTGCCCTCTGCATCCAGGCTGGCGCTCTACCTCCTGTGGCTCCCTCCAACTGCATCTCAGCACTCCACTACTCTGTTAAAGGCACGTTGCTGCGGTTCCTGTGGGTTCCAATAAAGAACTGTAAGTTGGTTTTGTTCAACCTCTGCCTCCGTCTGGTCCCTGCTACTACAGCTGCCATCATCACAGGCACCCTGTCCACCACACAGAGACTCATACTCTAGACACAAAAGGGTTGCCCCAGGGAGAACCGCTATAGCAGCCTCTCCCTCATCATTTCTTGCCAACACCACCCTACTGGAGACCTGCCAGGCTGTAGGACAGCCCTCCGGTTCCCCATACCAAGCACCGTGACACTAGCGTGCCTAGGCCGCAACCGCCAGCCACTCAGGTACTGCGGGCCCCGGATGACTCCAGGCCCCGAGAAAAAGGCCCCAGTGGGGGATGTTGCAAGTGGCGTCACGAACAGGATTTATACTTCTGTGCCTTATTCTGGCACTAAAGACTATCCTTTATTGAAAAGACTGTGCTGCCTAACCCTGCTGCCATTCGGGTTTAGGCCCCAAGTGATTGTGTGTTTCTGCATTGAACTGTATTACTGCTGCCACGTGCTGTCGAGCACCGCTCCAGCACTCAAGAGGTTAAACCCTGCAAAGAACTTTGTGAGCTCTGCTAAATCCGGCGCTGCCGCGCCTGAAGATTTTACCTCAGAGGCTGTGGCGCAGCAAGTAATTCCAGCCCGCCAAAACCTTCACTGGCGGGAAATCCAGATGACACACCAAGCTCCACCCACGCGCGAATGGCGCGAACCCCGCCTCCTGTGGCGCAGGAAAAAATAGAGCCCGCCACAGCTCTTGGCGGGAAAGACTTGGACTCCTCCCTCTGGCACAAAGCGGACTTCCTGCCCGCCTCAACGAAACGCCTGAACTCGTGTGGATCTTGTACAGTGAGGTCAACACCATGTGGGGTCCTCAGCCATTCCCTTCAGTGGAACAACCGGAGTTCTTGGAGGTTCTGGAGACCATGGTCGTGGTCTCTGCTCAGCCGGTCCGGAGGCCCTTCGCTGGTCACCGGCTGCATCGTGGACTGACCCGAGCCTTCGTCACCAGGACGTACTTCCAGACGGTGACGGAGCGCCAAGTACCACCCGGGTGGTTCCTAGTGCCTCTCCCGGCTACCATGCTGGTGCTGCGGGCCCACGTGGAGGCGCCACGTGGGGAGGCCCCTATTCCTGTAGAGCCAGCGCCTGGGCCTACTGCTGCCGTGCAACCTGCACCGAGGCCTACTGCTCCTGCCGACCAGCCTGCCAGCCCTGCTGTGGTGGTTCCTGACCCTCCGGCTGCTCCTGCTCCAGTTCCGGCAACCTACGAGACCCGAGCCTACACCGGAGCGACCTACCCCAGCACCGGCACCTCCGCAGCCTCGAGGCTGAGGTGAGGCCCTCCGCCGGCAACTCCGAGACGCTGTCTCGGAACAGCAACGCCGGGAGAAGGAGGCCCAGCGCTACATGGCCGGCCGGTTTACAGCGGGAGCCTGGGTGAAGCAGAACCGCACCACCGGCATGGTCCGGTACTTCGACCGGCAGCGTGGCTATGGCTTTGCCACTCAGGACTATACCGGACGGGAGGTATTTATTCCACGCCGGTCCGTCAAAAGGCCTGACTTGCCGGAGCGACTCCACAATCTGAGACCGGGGGAGTGCATCGAATTTTTCCTGCAGGAGGGACCTCGAGGGCCGTGGGCAGCTGGCGTCATCCGGATCCCAGACTCCGATGAGGACCGCTACCCATCGTGCGATGAGCTGTATGAGGACGACGAGTGGCCGGAGTCTCCGAATACCTCTTCTTCCTCGGCTGCGAGTCCCCGGGCGGTGACCCACGTGAATGCTCCATCCACGGTGATCATGAGTACAGGCCCCATTGCTATTCATGGGCCGGGCATGATCCAGGGCGCCACCCCCACCGTCTCCCCTGCAGGGAGCATTGCCAGATCCCGCAGTTCTTCCGTGGGAGAGGATATCCCGGTTGGTGAGCCTTATCCGGAGGCTCCAACTAGACCCTCATCTCCACCTGCCGGTTACCAGTGGGGTGACGACCCGGCCCTAGAAGAATCGGAGCTGGAGGGAGCCGCGGCGCTGCCGCAGGTTCCTATTTATCTATTTCTGGACCCCTCCGTGGTCCTTGGCACTGTTGAGCCCCCTCTGACAGTGCTCCTCCCCCTGAATGTCCGGAGGATGCTGTTGAACCTACAGTACCTGCTACTGCCACCGGGTGTCCCCAGCCGGCTCCTACCACCGCTGAGGATGCACAGGATTCTCTGCTGACTTTGGATCCTGTCCCTGCTGAACCCAGCGATGCCTCTGACTAACCCCTGAAGGGCTGTAGCCCTCTCCAGGTACTGTGTCCATTGTAAATATTTATTTCTGCCCCTATCCCTATAGAGCCAGAGACTTTCCTGGGACTCTCACCCTTATTTATCTCAGTCAAGAGACTTTCCTTGAAGTGCCCACTGTCATGTGCTATGATAGCACCCCTTCCTCTGCCACAGCAGAGATTCCTACCAAAGGACTCTGTCCCTCTACACCTAGAGGAGACCCTTACATCTGTATTGCACTTTTCCCCACATCAAGGGCTGTACCCAGAAGATGGACTTTGCTTTTAGAGACCTTCTGTGAGACTTTTGCCAGATACTACCAGGGAAAAGTTGCTATTTCATTGCTATTGTCTTGCACTTAATGCCTTCCTTTTAGGTACGGACATTATGCTTGCACTTTTATGCCTTTTCCTTTCCAGGTAAAGAGACATTGTATCCTGTTACCCTGAGTAGCCTACCTCTGTAACGTTTGTAACGTTTAAGATGTGTACCCATTGGGCTCTTAAGCCAATGTGAGTTTACAAAATGTTTGCACACTGTCAATTTATGCCAGTAGTTTGCACTAACCTTTTATAGGCTTTTCAGATTGTAGTGTGGCTGTGTCGGACTGTCTATATGTAAAACCCTGACCGCTATCTTATGCCTCAAACCGAAGTTTGTAAGTGGGGGTAGTCCGTAAACTGCGGGTCCTTAGGGGACCGGGGGTGTTACAGAGATAGCACCTGGATGCCGCTCATACAAGGGTAAGAATGTTAGTCGGCAGGTACTTATACATTTGTATAATGTCTCATTGTGTCACATATGCCAATGTAATGCATATACACACACTATATATTTGTCGCTAGGGAAGAAGTGTTTATATAACAAATATACAGGCCTTGGTGCAAGGAGTGGATTACAGTACATGACACCACACCTTTCCTACTGTACAGTTTGGTTTAATGGCGTTAGCGATCAACTGTCATACTTCGCATTTACATGTCCTTGTCTTAGTCCGACACCAACCCCGGTGCCTGTCTCCAGGACCATGGGCGGTTTGTCCCTACATATCATGTAGCCTGCACTTCCCAGAACCTTATCTACCTCTGCGCCCCAAACCATCCGTAGATGTAATTGGAGGAGTAGCCACCACCTGACCAGGGGAGTTACAAGACCCTGTCAGGAACCTTCCAGAAGAGAGCAGTCTCTCCCTGGAGGGAGAAGAGACCAGTTCTAACCAGACTTAGGGGTCTGCAGAAGCAGACTGGAGTAACTCCAGTCTAAACTCTAGACAGCTAGCATACCAGACCAGAGCAGGAAGAGCCTAGCCCCTGCCTGAAGAGTGGAGCTAATAGCTAAGAGTTAGAGAGAGAGGAAAGGGGTATCATCCTACCTTTAAGGGTGATACCTGAAGCACTCCAGGACAAGCTGAAGCATCCTATTAGGACACAGCTACCTCCCAGCCTGCCCTCTGCATCCAGGCTGGCGCTCTACCTCCTGTGGCTCCCTCCAACTGCATCTCAGCACTCCACTACTCTGTTAAAGGCACGTTGCTGCGGTTCCTGTCGGTTCCAATAAAGAACTGTAAGTTGGTTTTGTTCAACCTCTGCCTCCGTCTGGTCCCTGCTACTACAGCTGCCATCATCACGGGCACCCTGTCCACCACACAGAGACTCATACTCTAGACACAAAAGGGTTGCCCCAGGGAGAACCGCTATAGCAGCCTCTCCCTCATCATTTCTTGCCAACACCACCCTACTGGAGACCTGCCAGGCTGTAGGACAGCCCTCCGGTTCCCCATACCAAGCACCGTGACACTAGCGTGCCTAGGCCGCAACCGCCAGCCACTCAGGTACTGCGGGCCCCGGCTGACTCCAGGCCACGAGAAAAAGGCTAGGCCCGGTGGGGGATGTTGCATACACATTTACACAAAAGCAATTTTGAGGATATCTGAAGGTCATCTCAAAGGTCCTTGAACAGTAGATTGTCCCCAGCAGGCAGAAGGGACAAATCCTCCATTCCCCAAGAAGCTTGAATCTAGTACCATGCGTAGGAAGTGATTCCAGACTTGCAGGGGATATAATATTCACACAGCCCAGGGCCCATGGTGGTCTTAATCCACCCCTGGTCCTCACACTGCTGTGCTCTGTACCCTCTACAGCCAGTTTTGGGTATGTGTAATCATACAGTGTGTAGGTTGTTAGTAGCAGCAGGACTGTGAAATTGGATTTATATTCTACTATTGTAATTTCTCCATAAATATGCAATTACACCAGGAATGTAGAGCCTATTATATACACAAGGGAAACAGGTGAAATCCATATAAAAAATGTCCCTCTATATATTTTGTATGTTCCATATGCAAAATTGGGGTGATTCCTATAATAGTAGTATTATACATGATTATAATTCATGAGGAGCACTACATGGACACTACTCACTTCATGTCTGACACATCATTAGAGCATATAAGCTACTTCTCCTTTCTAAATAACAATGAGTTTCCTGTCAATTGAATTTTTTTTATTTGCTTGTATGCAAATTGGCTCCTCTATGGAAAGAAAGAAGACTGTCTCTAGTGCCCCCTATAGGTGGTCAGTGTTCAGCCTGATCTTCGGGGGCTGAAATATTGATGTCCTATTCTTAGTATAGGTAACTGGGGGAAAGGCAGTTTGTAGGTAAATTGTTGTACAGGGCGATCAACCCCCCCCCCCCCCCCCCAGGGTCAATAAAATATATACAGTGAGCCCTATCCAGTATCTAGCACGCTGCACCCCCCAGTATATTGGTATACAGCACACTGCCCCCTCTCAGTATACAGTATATGTATCCATCACACTGCCCCCAGCAGACTGATCCCATTGTATAGGTCTATATAGGTCTAAAGACAGTTTGTAATTTGTTGTACAGAGCGATCGACCGTCTCAAGGTCATTAAAATATATACAGTAAGCCCCAATTTTTAGCATAAACTGCCCCCTGTATATAGTAGCCAGCACCCCCCCCCCCAGTACATAGGTAGCCAGCACAATACACCCCCAGTACGTAGGTAGCCTGCACACTGCATCCCACCCCCAAGTATATATGTAGCCAGCACACTTCCCCCAGTATATAGGTAGCTATAACACTGCCCCATAGTGTATATACATGCAGAACACCCCCCCCCCCCCATACATAGGCATTCAGCTCACTACCCCTCCAATATATTTGTATCCAGACAACAGCCCCAGTATATAGGTATCCAACAAACTGCTTCCCCAGTATACAGGTATCCAGCACACTGTCCCCCCAGTATATAGGTGTACAGCACACAACCCCCCCCCCCCCCCCAGAAAATAGGTATCCAGCATACTACCTCTGCTAGTGTGTAGGTATGCAGCACATTTCCTACCACCCCTTTATATAGGTATCCTGCACACTGCACCCCACCGGTATATAGGTATGCAGAACACTGCTCCCCCAAGTATACAGGTATGCAGCACACTGCATCCCACTAGTGTATAGGGAGCCAGCACATTGCCTGCCCTAGTATATAGGTATCCAGCATACTCCCCCCAGTATATAGGTATCCAGCATACTCCCCCCAGTATATAGGTATCCAGCACACTGAAGCCCATTATTACAAAGTCAAGTCTGTGCGCTCTGCCTGCGTACAGGGCTGGCTCCAGATTTCAGTAGGCCCCAGGGCAACAGAGCCTCAGTGGGCCCCTTTGCAGTGAACACATGTGACGGCAATAAGAATACAGCAACTAAATGAGTCTCCTGTTCCCTAAATTTTTCCCTTGTTTATCATCCCAACAGCCCCTTCATAGTTAATTATATACAGCCCCACATGCCCACACTACTGCTGAAGATGTAAAAGTGGAGAAGAGGAGCTGCGGGGAACACCAGAAGGTGAGTACTCAGTACTCACAAAAACAGGTTTGAGTGGGGGTCTGACACTAGGTCCACCAGCTTTACTATTTTAGAAAAATAAGGATAAAAGTTGCAGAGATCACAGCCTAAGCCCTGAGTCGTGCCTCTTACCCTGCCCGAAATCTGAGCACATCCCTTAATGGACTCCACATTGTATACTGCCTCATACTGTATAACACCCCCCTTAGTGGTCCCCACACTGTATACTGCTATATAACAGCACATTATATAACAGCACATTATATTGTATAGTGGTCCTCCTTGGTATTACAGCTCAGTTTTTTCCACATGAATGATCGATAATGATCAATAATGATGTATGAACGTGAGGTCATGGGCCTTAAAGCAAAAATGGTGCTCATCGGAGACTAGCTCATTAGTAATGGGTGTCTGATGAGGGTCCCCAGTGATCTTATATCATTATTATAGTCGTGGAAACCCCTTTGAAGAGCTTAGAACAGTAACAGAAGGAGGAGACACCTGCCTAGACATAGGTGTTTCTTCCTTCTGTTATGGTTCAAGGCTCTTCAAGGGGTTTTCCACGATTATAATAATGATGACCTATACAAGATGCACAATCAAGGATGTCGAATATTTAGGATGCACTATTACAATCTTAAAGGGGTCTCTCATACAAGGGGTTGTCTCGTCTCCTCCCTATAGGTGCCACATATATACAGAGGGATCTGATATTTCAAACTTGCTGGCATAAGAAGACGACATCACAATATATTTATAATAGTATTATGGATAAGAAAATACATGTCTTTGGGATCAGTAGAGAGACGAGATATATGAATATATATGATATAAAAATAATCAACTAATCGCCATAAAGCTTTCATTTTGTAACCTCAGAAATTGAGAGGCAAATGAATTGCTATGGGCAACAAGGAAGTTTTTGTTTTAAAGAGTGGGTGCACCCACAGTACTACACTATAGTAATGTATTAAAGGGGAAGTCCCTGGATGAGAATACCCCTCCTTAGTGACATATATGAGGTGGGGTACTAGGTGTATGAATGTGATGGGCGATGTAAAGAAAATGCTTGTTATCCTGAGCTATGAGTAAAAGCTTTATGTGCCATCTGGTCATCCCGGCCGCAGCAGATGGCGGATCCTGGGCCAAGGAGCTTTGTGCTCATCTCATACCAGTGCTGACCACGTATCTGCAGTCACAGCGCTGAAGACACATGATATCTGTCAGAACGGACACAACATATGTTATTAGGCTCCTTTGTATTCATTCCCATTGACGGACACAGAACTCTTACAAATCCTATTCGCAAGCTGCAATTTAATTTTGTCCAGCATTTTCGGAATGGAAGTCCCTCATACACTGTAGCACTCCCCCAGTCCCCACAGAGCATAGTACATACACTGCCAAAGTGTTTTTGTATTAAAAATAGGTTTAACAGAAAAAAAGATATGTTATATTGTACCTTTCATTAGCATCTGCTGTGTGACTAGGCACTCGTCCCCTGGGAGGGGCTGGAAAGGAGCAGCCCCCCCCCCCACCCTTGGGAAACAGCTCCTCTATGTGACCTTTTCAAATATATGAAAACACCCATCACTGTGCTTAGCGACGCCCCCTGCTCCTCTACAGCCAATCCCGAGTGTGGGGAGTTATTCATATATTTGAAAAGGACACATGGAGGAGCAGTTTCCCAAGGATGGGGGGAAACTGCTCCTTTCCAGCCCTTCCCAGTGGACAACTGCCTAGTCACACAGCAGATGCTAATGAAAGGTACAATATAACATATCTTTTTTTCTGTAAAACCTATTTTTTTATACAAAAACACTTTGGCAGTGTATGTACTATGCTCTGTGGGGACTGGGGGAGCGCTAAAAATGGGTCTCCTGGTGACAGGTTCCCTTTAAGTGATTGTGCAAATATAATTTGGGGTAACAATGGTGTATGCCTTGTACCACCCATCGCCCTGTATATACAGTGTATAATTGCACATGCCCCCACCCCCATTGTCTTATGGTGCCAACTGTGGGCTAATGAAGGCTCCTAAATCGGCCATGTTGGTACACCTGTTAGGCTCTACAGATAATACTGACAGACAGGCACAGAAGTATCTTACTGCATCACACTGGTGGATGCCCGCGCTAGGGCTCAAGTTCTAAAAAGGCTCCGACCTCTCCTGACGCGTATGTTCAATCTGTTGCTCGTTCTTGCACCTTAAAAACATTTTTAGAATTAATGTTGGAGAGGGAGGTGACGTCACACAGGACTTTTGTCTAGTGATTCAAAAAGATTCAAGATTAGAGAAGACAAGCACCAAGATGAAGAAGAGGACAGGTGAGTATCTGTATTTTTTTTTCTTCACTTTTTGTGATTGTTAGGTTTTCTTTAACCAATTCTGGATACTCCCCCCATCTGTTATCTGGCAAGGACCAGATACCAGGCTCCCGGCTTTTCTCCAGTCACAATTACCTTGGACTTTGTATATAAGATGGCGGCTTATGGCTGGTTCAAGCACCAGATAATTTATTTAATAAACTATTTTATTTCTTTATATAGAACAGCTGGACCAATATACAAGCTCTTATACCTCATCCTCATAGACTGTAAGCTCTTGTGTCATCCCCTCATCCTCATAGACTGTAAGATCTTGTGTCACCCCCTCATCCTCATAGACTGTAAGCTCTTGTGTCACCCCCTCATCCTCATAGACTGTAAGCTCTTGTGTCACCCCCTCATCCTCATAGACTGTAAGCTCTTGTGTCACCCCCTCATCCTCATAGACTGTAAGCTCCTGTGTCACCCCCTCATCCTCATAGACTGTAAGCTCCTGTGTCACCCCCTCATCCTCATAGACTGTAAGCTCCTGTGTCACCCCCTCATCCTCATAGACTGTAAGATCTTGTGTCACCCCCTCATCCTCATAGACTGTAAGATCTTGTGTCACCCCCTCATCCTCATAGACTGTAAGATCTTGTGTCACCCCCTCATCCTCATAGACTGTAAGCTCTTGTGTCACCCCCTCATCCTCATAGACTGTAAGCTCTTGTGTCACCCCCTCCTCCTCATAGACTGTAAGCTCTTGTGTCACCCCCTCATCCTCATAGACTGTAAGCTCTTGTGTCACCCCCTCATCCTCATAGACTGTAAGCTCTTGTGTCACCCCTCATCCTCATAGACTGTAAGCTCCTGTGTCACCCCCTCATCCTCATAGACTGTAAGCTCTTGTGTCACCCCTCATCCTCATAGACTGTAAGCTCTTGTGTCACCCCCTCATCCTCATAGACTGTAAGATCTTGTGTCACCCCCTCATCCTCATAGACTGTAAGATCTTGTGTCACCCCCTCATCCTCATAGACTGTAAGCTCTTGTGTCACCCCCTCATCCTCATAGACTGTAAGCTCTTGTGTCACCCCCTCCTCCTCATAGACTGTAAGCTCTTGTGTCACCCCCCTCATCCTCATAGACTGTAAGCTCTTGTGTCACCCCCTCATCCTCATAGACTGTAAGCTCTTGTGTCACCCCTCATCCTCATAGACTGTAAGCTCCTGTGTCACCCCCTCATCCTCATAGACTGTAAGCTCTTGTGTCACCCCTCATCCTCATAGACTGTAAGCTCTTGTGTCACCCCCTCATCCTCATAGACTGTAAGATCTTGTGTCACCCCCTCATCCTCATAGACTGTAAGCTCTTGTGTCACCCCCTCATCCTCATAGACTGTGACATAAACCTCCTAGATAACTTGTACACAAGACCCAGTACATCCATACTAGAGATTCTCTGCTCGTACTATATATAGCTGGATACACTTGGGGCAGGGGCAGAGCCGCAGGCAGCGCAGGTGACAGGTCTGCACTGTCTCATACAGCGCCGACCGCCAATACGACCTCCGGGCAGCAGGTGGCGCTCTCCGCTCCGGCGCCGGCTTCTCCCCATTGTCTGTGTTGTGGTGCAGGAGAGGAGGAGGCCTGGCGGGGATAGCGGGGGCGGCTCAGCTGTTCTCTACCGGGTATAACGCTCAGCCGGAGCCGGTAAGACGGAGGGGGCGGCGGCCGGGTGTATCCGGGTCATACATGGCGGGGGATGAATGGGGGCGCACGGTTCTACAGCCGCCATACAGTGTACAGGACGGGCACATGCACGGAGGGGGTGAGGGGCATATACATGGAGGGGGAGAGGTGGCACATACATGACAGGAGGGGGAGAGGTGGCACATACATGACAGGAGGGGGAGAGGTGGCACATACATGGAGGGGGAGAGGTGGCACATACATGGAGGGGGAGAGGAGGCACATACATGACGGGAGGGGGTGAGGTGGCACATACATGACAGGAGGGGGAGAGGTGGCACATACATGGAGGGGGAGAGGTGGCACATACATGACGGGAGGGGGAGAGGTGGCACATACATGACGGGAGGGGGTGAGGTGGCACATACATGACGGGAGGGGGAGAGGCGGCACATACATGACGGGAGGGGGAGAGGCGGCACATACATGACGGGAGGGGGTGAGGTGGCACATACATGACGGGAGGGGGTGAGGCGGCACATACATGACGGGAGGGGGAGAGGCGGCACATACATGACGGGAGGGGGTGAGGTGGCACATACATGACGGGAGGGGGAGAGGCGGCACATACATGACGGGAGGGGGAGAGGCGGCACATACATGACGGGAGGGGGAGAGGTGGCACATACATGACGGGAGGGGGAGAGGCGGCACATACATGACGGGAGGGGGAGAGGCGGCACATACATGACGGGAGGGGGAGAGGCGGCACATACATGACGGGAGGGGGTGAGGCGGCACATACATGACGGGAGGGGGAGAGGCGGCACATACATGACGGGAGGGGGAGAGGTGGCACATACATGACGGGAGGGGTTGAGGTGGCACATACATGACGGGAGGGGGAGAGGTGGCACATACATAGCAGGAGGGGGAGAGGTGGCACATACATGGAGGGGGTGAGGTGGCACATACATGACGGGAGGGGGAGAGGTGGCACATACATGACGGGAGGGGTTGAGGTGGCACATACATGACGGGAGGGGGAGAGGCGGCACATACATGACGGGAGGGGTTGAGGTGGCACATACATAGCGGGAGGGGGAGAGGCGGCACATACATAGCGGGAGGGGGAGAGGTGGCACATACATGACGGGAGGGGGAGAGGAGGCACATACATAGCAGGAGGGGGAGAGGTGGCACATACATAGCAGGAGGGGGAGAGGTGGCACATACATAGCAGGAGGGGGAGAGGTGGCACATACATAGCAGGAGGGGGAGAGGTGGCACATACATGACGGGAGGGGGAGAGGCGGCACATACATGACGGGAGGGGGTGAGGCGGCACATACATGACGGGAGGGGGAGAGGCGGCACATACATGACGGGAGGGGGAGAGGCGGCACATACATGACGGGAGGGGGAGAGGCGGCACATACATGACGGGAGGGGGAGAGGCGGCACATACATGACGGGAGGGGGAGAGGCGGCACATACATGACGGGAGGGGGAGAGGCGGCACATACATGACGGGAGGGGGAGAGGCGGCACATACATGACGGGAGGGGGAGAGGCGGCACATACATGACGGGAGGGGGAGAGGCGGCACATACATGACGGGAGGGGGAGAGGCGGCACATACATGACGGGAGGGGGTGAGGCGGCACATACATGACGGGAGGGGGAGAGGCGGCACATACATGACGGGAGGGGGTGAGGCGGCACATACATGACGGGAGGGGGAGAGGCGGCACATACATGACGGGAGGGGGAGAGGCGGCACATACATGACGGGAGGGGGAGAGGCGGCACATACATGACGGGAGGGGGAGAGGCGGCACATACATGACGGGAGGGGGAGAGGCGGCACATACATGACGGGAGGGGGAGAGGCGGCACATACATGACGGGAGGGGGAGAGGCGGCACATACATGACGGGAGGGGGAGAGGCGGCACATACATGACGGGAGGGGGAGAGGCGGCACATACATGACGGGAGGGGGAGAGGCGGCACATACATGACGGGAGGGGGTGAGGCGGCACATACATGACGGGAGGGGGAGAGGCGGCACATACATGACGGGAGGGGGAGAGGCGGCACATACATGACGGGAGGGGGAGAGGCGGCACATACATGACGGGAGGGGGAGAGGCGGCACATACATGACGGGAGGGGGAGAGGCGGCACATATATGTAGCATGAGATGGGCATAGGGGTGACAGATGTTACATATGAGTTATATATTAAGGGTGGCACATGTTATGTAGGTTGTGTGGGCACATACAGTAGAGACAGGGTGTGGTGTGGGGTGCATACATTTTACACCCATGGGAGGCACATACCCAAATCATATAAAGTGGATGTGATGACACTGGACACAACATGTATAATAGTAAGACAAGGGTATGTGCCAGTGCCATGGCACCATGGAACACGCCTGGCACCACAGTGCCTCATTCTCATGTATCCTACTAGCTCTTTCTTGTTCCAGATTCTGATCGCTAAGATGTTTAACAACCAGCAGCAGCAGTTCCACCAGCTCATCCAGCTCCAGCATCTCCTGCAGCAGCATCAGGTGCAGCAGCCGTCACACCACCCCCAGGCCGCACAGCACCCGCTCCCTGCCCAGCATGCACCACCCAGGTAAGAACATCCTGCACCCTGTCATGTGTCTGTCCTGTAACACTTCTCCGCTTACTAATACTGTCTCTATATAGGCCAATGCCAAACCCGGTGCAGCACCAGCAGCCGCAGCAGATGCTAAACCTTCGGGCAGCCACTCCTGCCAGGCTCCTCAATACCCATCCCATGATACAGCGCGCGTTACTGATGCAGCAGATGCAGGGTGAGTGTATGATCAGTATGTTCCCCTATATGATCAGTAAGTTCAGATTCATCACAGTCACCTCATTTTAGCACAAAATTCGAAACCTTATTAGAGAATCTATCATCTAGATTTTTGGTTTTTTTTACCACTTTACTTTAAATGATATTTTCTGCATGTTATCATAGGTAGGGCCATCTTTGTTGAGATGCAGTTTACAGCATTTTGGGATACGCTTTACAGTAGTCACATGTCATTAAGTTCAGGATTGAGTGATGCCCGTGTCTGGACATGGTTTGGGAAAGGGCATTTAGAAAATTATTGGTACAAATATTAATTATGTTGTAGGGAACCTCCGCGGGCTGAGCATGGTGGCGCCACCTATGCCTCCATTCTTCACTGCAGCTGCAAGACACTCCATCCTGGGGATTCCTCCAATGGGGGTAACGGTGAAGGCTCCAGGCATGGCTTTCCCACCTATTCCTTTTCAGCAGCCCCGTATGTACCACAAGGTAAGAATAGTTTTATATGCTCTTACTATTATGTGATACTCAGGTCTATGGTACATATAATTTAATATTTCTATTGTTGGAGCTGGAATTATTTTCACTGCTACAGATCCCCAGCCTTGTGTCACCACTAGGGGGCGCTTACTGTATACATTTACACATTGAACTTGATCGTAACGTATGCAGTAATCTCTGCCTAGTGGTGAATGCAGGCAGCCCTTATTGTGTATATTATATGATATGCTGCAAGTTCCTCATTGCTTGGAGCCCCCTATTTCTTAACTCTCAACATCTATTATTCATTTTAAGTCGCGTCCATTTTTGCTTGTAGGATCACTATAAGAGCGCCGATGCCAAGAAGGATGGTGAAGCGGGTTCATCTTTGCAAACTAAATACACAAGCAACTCAAACTCTGAGAAAGGAAATTCAGAGCTTCCCCCAGCTGCTTCCGAAGCGGATGAAAGTCTAAACTCAGAAGGTAAGTGCACACTCACACACAGGCGAGCAAGAGACTGACCTGTCATTCAATACCTTACGGATAAGGCAGCAGGTTCTAGATCTCGAGGGTAACAAGTGAACCCTTGTTAAACTTAGACTAAGTTCTTATTTGTATCGTAGACTCTTTTTGGACCCTTTGTTGCAGATTTGGGCAAAAATATGACCGAAAGCAAAGCCCAATAGACCCCATTATAGTCAATTGTATTTTTTGGGTTCCATGGGTTTCTTATAAACATGGGGCTTAAGTGATTGTCGTTCTGCTCACGGAGCACAAAAAAGATGCCCCATGGCAGATGTGAGATGTGTCCGAGGTTTTCATTTTGGGTCTTCCATAGTTATTTAGGCTGAACCTAAAAATGCAGAGCACTAGTAAGCCCTCACCGATCACAGGGCAGGATGACCTCTAGGATCCTGATCATCAGTATCTCTAAGACCATGTAACTACTAAGTCTCTGTGTTATTTATATCACATGAAATGGCAAACATACTATATGATGCATGCGGAGCAAGTTGTATTAACTCATTTCAGTCCCTCAACATAATTTTGATTTTCAAATGTCTTAACTTAAAGGGGAAGTAACAACCAAAAACAAAACCTAGGTAAAGAATGCGGGAAGTATCAAGAATGTAATTATTCACACTTCATGTAATAGTGACTACATGTGATAAAATACAGAATATACTATGTGAACACTGCTGGATTCCTGGCATCCTAGTTATATGTGATGCTAGGAGTCGCTATATACAGAACATGAATACAATAGAGAGGCACGGACACCTCGCAACATATAGGGCTAGGATTTGGGTCCCGCCGGTGCATATTTTATAGACTGACCTTACTCGTTTCATTCCAGGATATCCTCATCCTAAAAAGTCATAACGAATTACTAGGTCTGATCTCTGGGACCTCTTATAATGAGAGTGAAGAGTTATAGAGCCATTTCGGTTCACCTTCTTCCCATTTACAGTGTTGCCCAACATTTTTACTTTATCCCCTATCCGCAGTATAAGGAATAACAAGCTGACCCCACTGATCATGAGAATGGGTGTCCCATTCTCACTAATGGCAGGGGAAACATGCATCCTGCAGCTCCATTCAATATCACTTATGCACAGTTGAATGGGACAGTGCAGGTCCCAGCAGTCAAACCCGATCAACTTGTTATCACATATACTGTGTATAGGGGATAACTTCTAAAGTGGGGACAACCCCTTCACTTGAATGGGTCTGGCTGCTTTGTTGGATGGGAGCATCGCTGATAGATTTAGAAAGGGGCTAAAGAACTAACCCAGAGCCATATTACCTTCACTTTAGGGTCTCAGAGGTCAAACAACCACTGATCATATCTTGGTGAAATCACTTTTTTATGGTTCTCCAGATTATTAAACATCATCATGTACATTGCAATAACCTTTATTTAGTCATATACCTAGAACCGTTCCCATGCTTTACAGAGGTTCTGCTTTGGAGTTGGGTTGTTACTGGTCCTTTAAGCTGAGAAGCCATGACTGTGTACATTATTTCCTTTCCCACTGTCTCTAATTTTCTCCCTTCGGCTCTTGTGCCTTGTCTGCTTTCATAAACTTGTCATTGCAGACACCGAAAACCTAACTGAATGCAGCATTACAGACCCCCTTGAACCTTCAGCCAAGAGAGCAAGGAGGTAACACTCAAGAAGCTGTGACCGAGCTGCACTAACATCCCCTCCTCACCATCACTGTCCCTTGCTTCTATGTGTGCCGCCTATAGACTGTGATACATGGATGCATGTCTGTTCTCTTCCATGCTCATTATAGCCGCTCATGCACTTTAGATCACCTTTGACCCAAGGCTATGGGCGTCTGTCTCCATAAGCATTGTCCATGATACCAGAGTGTGCATGTGCAATGCCCTGGGGAAGATAAGCGGTTGCCTGATTCCTCTGGCGTTGCTACCAAAGGGACTTGTTAAAGGCCTTTACACAGAAGTAATGACTGGTATATAATCTCAGTGATCATGGCTGAGCTGCAATACCACACACAACCTGCAGAGAGGATTGCTAACATTTTAAGTGAATCGTAGACACTACGCTTCAATAGATGTGTAGGATCTGCTGATGGTCATCTACTATGCATCACCGGCTTAACTCTTCACCCCCTCCCGTGTCTAATCCACTTGTATGTATATTATATGTTCTCCAAATGTGACAGCAACTAATCTCGCTTTCATAACAAGCTTACAACTCTGCTGTCTCATAGACTCATCCACATTGTCTGAGTGTTCATCAGTTGTATTGTGGAAGTCGGACCCCCTTTGAAGACATATAGGTCCTCTGTAGAGTACATATAGGTCCTCTGTAGAGTACATATAGGTCCTCTGTAGAGTACATATAGGTCCTCTGTAGAGTACATATAGGTCCTCTGTAGAGTACATATAGGTCCTCTGTAGAGTACATATAGGTCCTCTGTAGAGTACATATAGGTCCTCTGTAGAGTACATATAGGTCCTCTGTAGAGTACATATAGGTCCTCTGTAGAGTACATATAGGTCCTCTGTAGAGTACATATAGGTCCTCTGTAGAGTACATATAGGTCCTCTGTAGAGTACATATAGGTCCTCTGTAGAGTACATATAGGTCCTGTATGAATAAACTGATGCTAGCTGAAAGTATATAATACAACCTACATCATTGTTCCCCAATTGCACTGAATTTTACAGTAAAGTATGAAGAAACCTGAGCTTTGCAAGTAACTATGCCTGAATTATAGCAGGTTGGACATGTGTACAGTTATAGACATGTGACCCAAAAGTTTTAGAGTCATGAAGAGCTGTATGGGATGCACAAAGTGAAATTATAGGATTGTTGTAGGATGCAGGAGCCGATGTTGCAGTACAATGAAAAGCTCTCATTTGTACAGGATTCCACTTTTGGACAATGAATGGTTTTGTTTCCATCTGTGATATGATATTTCATCAATGTGTGTCTGTTCTCTATAACAGCTCCGGGACCGGTACAGATGAGGGCAGCTTCACCGCACAAGGTAAGTAAAGCGCTTGTAGCATCCCCATTGTGCTGCCACGTCTTATATATGTCTTTGGGACAGATGAACATTTACATTGGGGCACCTTTGGGCTTCCGTGTTTAACATTTCTTGCCCCTGTGGTAAGAAGGTGTCTTGATAACTGTCCCTCTTATACAAACCATAGACTTAAGCAGTGGCTATCTGAAGTGATTACCCCCAATATACAGGCATACTTTGCTCAGTGTGCTTGTGATTTTAATTTTGGTATCTGCTTACCTTCTTTGAAAACACAAAAGGACAAGTGGGTAGCTTGAAATCAGGTTTAGTCACCCAAATATCCAATGGCAATATCCATTCCACCAAATACAGACTATTAGAGGGTTTGTAGTTGTTTTTAGCTGGTGGTAGAGTGGAAAGTTCCCATACCTTTATGGGTGTTCATATAGTCCCTACTGAATGCTGGCACCAGATCACAAATCTGTGATGATAGCAGACAAAAAGACAATTGTCTTAGATGACCTCTTTATTACAGGGACATCAGATGCAGGTGATGTTGCTGAGGAGCGCAGTGTGGAATCGCAGTCTGCAGAGGTTGGTACAGAGCAGAATACTAGAGGTATTACTTGTGTTCCTTTCATGTCCCTCTATGGTAATGTCTGATTCTTCCTGGCTCAGGGTGTTAGCGGTGGCAGTGCATTGAAAGTCACCATCCAGGTTCGCAGTGAGAGTCGCACCACAGCTCTGCAGCCGGCAGGTGCCGAAAAGGGTCGTACATCCAGCAGCTCCAGGTTCTGCTGTTATATCTGCAAAACCAGCTACCACAGCCTACAGGTACAGCAGGATGCAGATAGTGTAACACAACTGATAATGTAACCCTTGTAGTTTACGGATTGGTAACGTTCTGAATTTCCAATACGTTTTTCAGAACTTCCAGTCTCATCTAGTGACTGCTCAACATCAGCAGAAGATCCAGGAGATCCAGCATCTCAGTAATGCCTGCCTGGTCACTCTTCTTCCAACTGCAAAAGAGATGGGGAGCAGAGATGGGTAAGCAGTGGATGAGTAAGATTTCTGAGGTCTACATCTTTTAGCCGCTTATAGCATATGTAATACTACTTTATATCAAGGCGACTTCTGTCCTATTTGTTCACATAGTCCCAAAGTGCAAACATTGTAAATGCTACATTTTCTTTTCCAGTAAGAAGAAGCAGATGAGGTGGTGCAATGTCTGCCAGGTTCACTTTAGCTGTGATCTTATCAAACATCGCCGGACTCAGGAACACAAGGTATCCGGCATTCAGCCATGATGTTGCCCAAGTGGGCCATGTTATTTGCATCCAGCGTCCCATAATGAACCTTGTACAGAGATCAATATTAAAGTGTCGTTCTCATCTTTCAGATGGCTAAACGCTCCTTGAGACCTTTTTGCACCGTTTGCAGTCGCCACTTCAAGACTCCCCGCAAGTTTGTGGAACACATGAAGTCTCCCGAGCACAAGCAGAAGTCTCAGGAGGTAACAGGGGCAAAGGAAATAAATGCAAAGGGTGTTGCATATGAAGTGCTGCCACTTCTAGTACACAGCATTGGTAATGGATGACAAGTATTATGGCAGATATCTTTCCTTTTGAGCATATGACATCTTGACCTACACATTTTAAGGAGGCTGATCCCATGCTTATGCTGAATAATGGTCAAATTTACGCTGAAGGATACACTTCATACTTGTCACTCATGACTGTTATATATGTTTCCAACAACATATGTATCACTGGCTCTTATAACCTTATAAAGGTCAAGCTTCGTGAGAAGGAAACATGGAGTCCGGAGGAGTCCGAGGAGCTGATCACAGTGGATGCCGTGGGTTGTTTTGAGGAGGAGGAGGATGATGATGACGAAGATGATGAAGAGGAGGGTATCAGTGCTGATGACATTTCTGATGACGCAGAATGTTTCCTGGTAACTTATTATATTAACATCTTATATATAATATATTATACATACACCTTTGAGTTTTTGTAGCTGTCAAGGCATACTGGGAGTTGTAGTTCTTCAACAGCAGGAAAGGCACTAGTTTGAAGCCATGGCTATAGAAATCTATATAAATTAGCTTCTGGCTGTTTGCTGATGCCCTCTATATGCTAAGTGCATTGATTTCACTTCATGAGTTCTCTGCCC
Source organism: Engystomops pustulosus (assembly GCF_040894005.1). NCBI lineage: Eukaryota > Metazoa > Chordata > Amphibia > Anura > Leptodactylidae > Engystomops > Engystomops pustulosus. The sequence continues at coordinate 99,616,242 of NC_092419.1, forward strand.
ATTCACCCAGTGCAGGGCACAGTAATACCTTGGACAGCAAGACAATGTATATAGAGCAAACACTAGCATTTACTACTCACAAAATTCAAGAATGCTGGTCCTTAATATTTGTCCTGTAATAATACTGGGTACTTGTGGTTCGCCTTTGAGATTAAGAGGTATAACTCCTACAGATACATTAGTTATACCACTTATACTAAAATGGTTAGCATTGTAATATACAGGAGTGTAAATCTGCTACCTATTAGAAGAGCCTTAATTATAGTACATACATACACTCCTGTGTTGAATGGAGAGGGGCGTTTGAGGCACAATGGCTTGTATATCATATATCATTGATACACACAGTGCTGTTCTTTTTGCAGGCTAAAGTAGAGGACAATATTACTGATCAGGAAGTAGAGGAGTACAATCCAGATACTGCTTATGGTAAGTACAGCCATGTACCACGGTATGGCGGGTCAGAGCGATCTATATCCAGGGAAGCGTGATATTACCAACATGGCTTCCTTCCTTACTCCGATCTCCTAGTGTCTATGCTTTGGTTTCCTGCTCCTCTACCTTTTTGGCTGTAGGGGTCAGCTCTTAGTCCTGTGCATTATCTGTTGTGTGTGTAACATCCATCCATCCTGTCATCCCCTTATCATGCTCTCTGCTCTGTTCTTTATTTTGTGTTTCCCCTTTTGATATCCATTCTGTGATTTGCCCTCCCGTTTCACAGGCCTGGATTATATGGTCCCCGTCGCGGGTTCTCTCTGCAGGCTGTGTCACAAATTCTATCCTAGTGACTCTGCTGCTCGGCTCACACACTGCAAGTCCCTGGTGCATTTTCAGAACGTCCAGGTTAGACCCTTCTCCTGTTGCATGGCCCGGCTCCTGTTTTGTTTGATACACCCACTCTCTTGTTTCTGCTGTCTCATGAACACCCTATCAAGTGTCACTAGCTGTTGTTCTAGATCACTGTGTGTCGTATGCCATCACATGACTTTTCTGATCATCTTTCCTCTGGCTTATTTCCCTCTCACCTTCCTAAGTTAATAGCTTTTGTGCAGATCCAGTCACTCAGAGCTAAAATATTTCCTGCATGGCCCATAGGATCAGTTGTAAGATCTGTAAACTCTGTATGACTGCTCTGGAAAGACCTCTGTGAGTTATTATGTGTCTGTGTGTTTGATGGAAAACAATGTACAGCTGCAGAATCTGCATTGGAGCATTATATACCTTCACATTAGTGATGTCAGAGAAGCCGTCTAGATGAGGTACCTTGAGAGTTCCTTTATGCCGAGCTTCCCTGCTGCTATGACAAGACCTAGGAAAGTGTAAGCATTGTTCTCTGAGATTAGCTATATTAGAAAATGTAGTAGGAGACATAAGACACTGGTTATGCCCAATGCATACCCATTGATTGAACACAGGGTGAGAGACCCGGTGTCTTACCCCATCACTCAAACCTGTCCTTTGACTCTGCATTTAATAGGGACTGTGTCAGGTATTTGCAGGGCTATCCATTTCTGTTAAATAGGGTGTTAAAGGATTAAGATATTGATGACATACACTTCAGAAAGATCTTCAATATTAGTTATTGTGGGATCTGTCACTAGGCACCTCCACTAATCAGCTACTCCTTTAAGCACTGCTTCTGTATCTTATGCCAGGGATGTTACATGTTTGCAGCTCATTCCCATTCAGTGTAATGAGGCTGATCTGCAATCATGGACACTGTACAGTGCGGGGCGCTGTGCTTGGTGGAGAGACCACATTGCTCACCAGAACCAGATCTGTGGTGAGGGTTGGGGGTGTCGGGGATGCTCGTTGGTATCTACAACACCAGGCCCTGTTGATATCTTCAGTAATGCCACAGCAGCGGGTGACAATATTCCAGGTCAATCCCTCAGGTTGGTCTTGGACTCCAGCTTCTCCTGTTTAAAGGTTCCTAATCCAAACATCAATTCTGTTTCTAGAGAGCCAAAGCAGAGAAGAAAAGCCGCATGTCCTCCCAGTCCTATATGTCTGTCCAGGGGGATGAAAGCGGAAAGGTGTCTGATCAGCAAGACGGAGACTCAGACGGGGGAGTTAAATCGACAAATCCTGTAAACGTACACGGAGCGAAAAGAGAGACCTCTGTGGATAACAAGCGCGGAGATGTGGAAGATTCTCTCGCTGTCTTTGATACAGTCATCGGTACAAGCGAGGAAGATTCAAGCTTCTTACTGGATCAAGACCTACTGCTCACCGAAAAGGAAGACGAGGCTGAAGAAGAACAAAAGTCCAGTAGCGATGAAACCTCATCCACCTGCAGGCAGCCCTCGCTCCACAAATTCAGATAATCCAGAAACTTGTGCATAGTTGTCATGGGCATTTGCTTCTGGTTAGGACTGGGGGGTGGGGGGGATCCAGCTCTGGGGTAGGACAGCTTAACCCAAACCTTACCTTTTTATATAAGATAGAATGCACTGTATTGTTCTTTTCCACTGCGCTTTGGTAAACAAAACAAATATAATATGATGTGTATTTGCTCCAGAGGACGTTCCCATTTCTCCCAGTTAAAGACCAGACTGGTGCTGACACGTGTTGCATGCAGTTACTGCTCCTTTCACTGTGTGAGCCCATTAGTGTGTACAGAGCAGCGCAGGATTGTCTACAATATAGGTTCTGCTTGGATGAAGTATAGTGTGTGCGCCCCCCGGGTAGGACACGGGTCAGTCATTGCAGCAATACATTTAGTTTAGTGACATTGTTTACTGATGACCAGTTTTAGCAATTGAATAAATAGGGGAATGTTGGGGCATATCCAGGTAAGGCGTAGGGTCAGTAAGTAACCTTGGTGGACCATTTACTGTGGGGGTCTGCAGTTCCCTGCATGGTTAGGTGTGGCGGAGCCAATGCTGTGCCCTCTCATTATCAGACACCTAAAGGTCGGACCCCACAGTAAGGTATTGGCTTAATATAGGTATGGAGGCTGTAATGTAGGATCGTGACTGATGGTCCGGGCATCATTATGCTTTTTGTCATAACCACATCTTCTTAAAGAGTCATCTAAGTGAAAACCTGTACACATATCCAATGCAGAACCATGTAATGCCATGGCAACAGATGGTTTCTACAAGGACCGTTTAACTTCTTAGATTCGCAGCAACAAAGTGGTTAATCTGAGCAATGGTATTTCCTCCGACATCCTCGTCTTCCTACAATATGAACACATGGTGCACAGGCCTCGATGATCTCATGGGTCAGTCAGAGGCTGGATTGTCCTTTTATTCCAGCCCCCCTGTGATATGTATGTTGTGTAGTAGACGGTCTGCACCATTTCAATGAATGGGAGATGAACTGCAGTCGTGCACACATGACTACATGATCTGACTACACCCAGAGCTGCTTTGTAGTCTGCAACCATGGAAACACATAGGTCTGCGATTTAGAATAGGTAATATTCAGATTATGTCTTCATTGAACAATACAAGATTGGTTGGAAATGTTGCACTTATTGGATCACTCCTACTGTTGGTCAGGAGAAGGCAATGGTTTGTGTATAGGAACATCTTGGACTGTGATGAAACCCATTGGTCCTAGAGAATATGACATATTGGCATAGCCGGGCCATACATTGCTACAGCCAGAGGTTTATTGCACCTGGTCACGTGTCATTGTCCTCCACGATCTCCTCCGAGGCCGTGGACCTTTCCTCATGACTATGTAATTGTATTCTAGAGTAGAGTCATCAGAGCAGTCACTAAGGACACAGAGATAGATGTCCCTCCGTCATCTGATTTATTACTATTATGTTACTTCTTAGATTTTAAAACAATTAAAAGTGTGATGTTAACTTCTACTACTTCGTCTTGTTTGATTTTTTTCCCCCTCAATGTTTGTTTTAATCTAATAAACATCCCCACAGGTTCTATGTGGTATTGCAGGTCACTGTTGTAGTACCAGACACAACCTTTGTACAAAGGTGGTGCTGTTCTGGAATAATTAGCCACGGTTTTCTGATCATGCTATGTGGGGGTACAGACAGTGTAAGTCATGGCTCTCAATTCCCCCTCCCCCCAATAATCAAACTGTTTGTCCTGGAAAATTTTTTAAGATATTAAGGAACTCCATTCATAGGTAACAAAGATAAAAATTTCACAATATTGAATCTAACATAAAAATGTAGATACTACATCCCTTCTACACAGGTTTTTACATAATAATTTAACAATATTAATGAAAAATATTCAGAAAGACACCATCTGTGGTAGAAGATGGGCACTACAGACTGCTTGGAGGAGGAATGGAGAGGTCCAGGCAGACTACACAGGAAGATTCTTGCTTGGTCATTGGTCTCCATCCAGACAAGAGGGTATCTAGGTACATTGCACTGCTTGCTGGCTTTGAATAGAGCTTATAGCCCCTCCTGTGGTTGTGACCCGTTACCCGTCCCGCTCTGGCTGAGCTGCTCCTGGAAGTCGCGCCGGGCCTGCCTGTTGGATTCCAGAAGGTCCTGGAGCTGAGCGTGCAGGTGGTCGTTCTTCTCCTCTAGGTGATCCAGGCAGAAATTGATCTGGTCCAACATAAAGTCCAAGGCTGCGTAATCTGAAAACGTATGGACACATATTACAAAGGAGCCTCCAGGAACAACGGATACAGAGGTCACTGGGGTCATTCATTAGGATTTGTCAGGTCAGATCCTTGCTGCCTGCAGACATCAGAGCCTTCCATATCCAGTCTCGCCCCGCTCCGAGCCAGCACAGAACCGGACCATTCTGCCCACATCCACCACGTGACCAGAGCCGTGTCTATAGGTAAACAGCACTGACCGAGCAAGAAATACTGCAACCAGGTGACCCGACCAGCACCGCTACAGTAACTACCAGCATGGCAAAACAACCACGAACATGCTGGGAGTTGTAGTTGTGCAACAGGGCCATTTTTTGGGGGCATGCTGGTAGTAGTGCTGATACAGAGCAGCTGTTGGGCAAGCTGGGAGTTGTATTCTTGGTACAAGGCATGCTGGGAGTTGTAGTTTTGGTACAGGGCAGCTCACAGGGCATGGTGGGAGTTGTAGTTATGCAACAGGGCCATTGTCAGGTCGTGCTGGGGGTTGTAGTGGCAATACAGGGCGGCTTTCGGGCATGCTGGGGGTTGTAGTTTATATACAGGTCGGCTGTGGTGGGGGTTGTAGTCTCTATACAGGGTGGCTGTGCTGGGGCCCGCTGGGGGTTGTAGTCTTGTAAGATGTCAGGCATAGTGGGGGTTGTAGTCCCGGTAAAGCTCAACTGTCGGGGACGTGCTGGGGGTTGTAGTCTTGAAGATGTCCGGGCATGCTAGGAGTTGTAGTCTCGGTACAGGGTGACTGTCAGTGTTTTGCTGGATGTTGTCTTGAATTGTAAGATGTCAAGCGCGCTGGGGGTCGTAGTCCCGGTACAGGGCGGCTGTCTGGGGACTGCTGGGGGTTGTAGTCTTGAAATATAAGAAGTCCGGGCATGCTGGGCGTTGTAGTTCTGCAATATGGACATGTACAGGAGGACATTGCAGCCCCTCTCCACTACGACCTATAAGCTCCCCGCCCTCTGGGGTCACAGCTGGGGGACATGTATATTGCCGCCATGACACCTCGGCCCCATCTCTCTCCTCCCCGGTGTATTATAAAGGGTTCCTATCCCGCGCCATCTCCTCACCTTCCTCCCCGGACGCTTCTCCCAGAGGCACCTGCGGGTCTCCATTAGGTCCTGACATGATGATGGCCTTGTCATGTGACCCGCAGTCATGTGACCACCTCCTTTATGCTCTTCAGTTATGTTACGTCATGCGCTCCCTGTTCTCTGATTGGCTGCCATCTCCTCTCTCCCGTCAATGCTCTTAAAGTGGGCGTGGTCTAGTGTGAGGGAAGATGGCGGCTCGCAGGGCTCACGAGCTGCTGGGGTGTATGACATGGCGGCTGGCGGGGCAGTGCAGGGCTGCAGTCGGGGGGCTGCGGCTGCCTGTGGCTCGGGGGGCGGCAGCCTCCTGTGGAGCCCCTCTGAGGGGCTTGAGCTCGCTGAGCGGTGCAGAGGGGGGGAGGCTGCCCTTGGCAGCACAGCAGAGCTGGGTTTGCCCTCTGGTTGGCAGTAGTCGTGGGTACAGGACAGGCTGGGGGTGGCAGGAGGCAGGGAGGGGGGGCCGCAGGGTGTGGGGGATGGTGTTTGCATTTGGGGGTGCACTGGGGGTGATGCAGACCCTTAAATACTCCCTGGGGGAGCAGAGAGCGGAGGAAGAGGAGAAGGTACGAAATCGTGTGTCGCCTTCTGTGTGATACATTATTAGGGAATTGCAGGATAAGCGATTACTCAATACAGGGACCTCCGCCATTACCCCGAGATCACATCTATAGCGCCTGCTGCAGAACTACAACTACCATGTACCCTCAGCTGCTGGTTCTGCAACAGTCGGGGAACCTCGGGAGTCGTTTGGGCTCATTCACAGAGTATATAGCGTCCATGATCTATGGGGGGGGGAGACCTGTGAGATATATGACGCTGCCCTATTGTAATGTGGGAAATATTTCATCCCCTAAGGAGCTGATCCTAAAATTTCCCAATTTCTAAATGATGGGGCCCTTAACCAGTCTGATCCAGGGGCTCTTAATCACTGATCCTGCAGCTATAACTTATGTTAAGCAGTTTCTTTGTCTCCATCTTTCAGCTGAACATCTGAGCCAAAGATCAGCTTAATGTAATGGACATAACAGTACTCGCCCCCAGTGTGAATAGCGCCATAGACTGGCTCATGCCATGGTATGGGTGGATTTATAATATGACTACATAACTTGCAGACTACAGGTTTATGGTTAGAGTTACTGTATGTTCCCTCCCCCTAGGGGCATCGTATGGCATCACACACAGCGCCCTAAAATGTGGGGAAAGTTTATAAAAACTAGTGCAAAGTAGCAGTAACTCATAGCAAATAAAGAACAACCAATAAATCTGTTGTGTGCGAGTGATATATAGTATGATAATAACTCTGTCTGGTTTTAGGTCCCAGATGGGGGTCTGCAGCTCACCCTCTACCAGTACAAGACCTGCCCCTTCTGCAGTAAGGTCCGCGCTTTCCTGGATTACCACCATCTGCCCTATGAGATTGTAGAGGTGAATCCTGTCATGAGGAAAGAGATCAAATTCTCCAGCTACAGGAAAGTCCCAATTCTCATCGCCGGCGCTGAGTCCACCCTGGTAAGTACATGCTGTAAGTGCACCTGCCAAAATTGGTCAAAGGTAGCACTCTAATATCAAAACCCATCATGATGAACCAGGGACACTTGCTCATAGATCCAATCTTCTTATATGTGTGATCCATTTCCTCCTTCCTTCTAAAATTATTTTTTTATGGAGATATTTATATGGAGATATTTATGGAGCCCCTCAGTGCTGTAACTATACAGACTGTTACAATGAGCAGAGCAAGGGAAGGGGAGACTAGTTCTGCACATTGTAACTGCCTGTGAAGCTACAGCACTGATGAGCTCTGGAAACACCTGCTGCAGCCCTTCTGACTCATTAGCGTTGATTTTGGAAGGAGGCCATAGATGACACATATGGTAAGATTACCACAGCATGTGCCTGGATCTATGCGTAAGTGCTCCTGGTTTATCTTGATCGATTTTGATGGTAGATTTTCTTTAATGGGGTTTTCGTATAAAAAATGTCCGGCCTTATTCACAGGATAATGCCTTACTTGCTGATTGGTGGTGTTCTCAGTGGTGGACCCCGACAGATCACTATAATGGGCGTCCGATATACCCCTGTGCACCACTGAGATGGCCGGAGCAGCTTTATAGAGATTAACAGCCATCTCGATGGTGCAACGGGGATACATCGGACAACCATTCTAGTGATCTGTGGGGGTTCCATCACTGAGACCCCCACGATCAGCAAGTAAGGCCCTACTCTGTGCTTTGTGGGAAAACCTCTTTTAAAGACATCTTCTTTCAATACTAAAGGGATTGGGAACAATCTTCCGAAGGGGGCCACCCACATTTGTCCTATACTCTGGTAAATTTTCCCCTTCTGCCCATCATAGCCACAGGTCATGAGACCCACCTCTTTCGGTGGGTCAGTGCTCTATTTATTGAATCAACAGCAATGCCATGTGGATATCCTTGGCACACCCTTCCAAGTAGTGCACTGCCCATGACCCACCAGAAGATCGCATAACATGGGGGGTACCCAGTTTACCGGGGCCTGTACAACATAGTTGACCCTCTTAGGAAATTGAACTTAACGTGATAAACGTTTCTATGTATATCAAATCCCTTTAAAATGGTGAAACCTCACATAAGACTGGGTAGGCTGTGCACATGTTTCACCTACTGCTCCATTCACACTGGAAGAGGACACTAATACTTGGACTCCCGCAGGATAGCTTGTTATTCCATATCCTGCCCTTCGGGTAGACTCTTTGCTTCTTACTTATCCATTTATCTCTCCATTAGCAACTGAATGACTCTTCAGTGATTATCAGCTCCATCAAGTCGTTCCTTGTGTCCAGGTAAGAGACGGCCATGTCCTCCTCCAGGCCCTGACGTGTCTCTTCACTATAGGATTCTACGTAAGGGATTTTTCTTTCTTTACTTGATAGTATTTTTATCTTAATGAAGGAAAAGCCTGGAGGAGATTGTGTCCTATTATCCAGCGATAATGGTGAAGAACGACAAGGGAAAGGAGGTGGCTGAGTACCAGAACAGATACTGGCTCATGCTGAGCGAACAGGAAACCAAGCAGCTGTACGAGTCCAAAGAAGCCCAGAAGTGAGTGCCAGGAAAGTTTAGTAAGTTCTGGTATGGAACATACAGGAGCACTACTCTAGTCACTCCTATAGGACTGATGGAGACAAAGTACAGTGGTCCTGTCACTGGTGGCCATGTAAATAGATCCACACAGGACACAGTGATAATTGCTGGACATCACGGAGATCAGGTACTTATCCTCTGCTAGGGGTAAGTGTTATTAAAGGGGTTGCCCAGGAATGGTAATTGATGGCCTATTTGTAGAAGCTGTGTCCTGTACAGTGGTCAGAACCTGTACCTGCAGCCTCAGCTCCAGTCACCCCACATGATCCGATGTTGATACTTGGTTCACTGGAATAGATGTGTGAAATATTAGGATCAAGATTCATTCCTCCATCATTTTGGCTTTCTGTAGGGAAGAAATGAAATGGCGCAAGTGGGCAGATGACTGGCTGGTCCACCTCATCTCTCCCAATGTTTACCGCACACCTGGAGAGGCGCTGGCCTCATTCGACTACATTGTACGCGAGGGGAACTTTGGCTCGGTGGAGGGCATCTTCGCCAAATACGTGGGAGCGACAGCCATGTTTTTTATTGGCAAGAGACTGAAAAGCAGGTATGTAATCCTTATGCTCCTGGGTTAGATATAGCATTTGTCTCTACTTCCTTTTCCTTGTCTGGGGGGATAGACAATGACTAGAGTGGACTTATCCAGTGATGATGTTATTGATCACCTATCTTTACCATTAATGATCAATATAATATCTGATACCCGTCACAAGTGCCTCTCGATCCATAGGGGAGCTCAGATTGTGGCTTCAGCTTCCTTTATCCATCTCTTTCCTCTTTCATCTGTTCTGCTGCCCAACATCCTAGTCCACATCCAATACCCATTACTCTGGTACTTTGCATGACTTTCTTTCACTTCACTCCTTACAGACACAACCTCCAAGAAGATGTCCGTCAGGATCTGTACAAGGCAGCCAATACCTGGGTGGCAGCTGTAGGAAAACATAGAGCGTTTCTTGGTGGTTCACAACCAAATCTGGCCGATCTGGTAAGAAGTAATTCTCACCCTTATATTAGAATTCCCCATGGTTCTAGTTGATTGGTATCATGTTGTGGTCTCTCTGCATCTCCACAGGCCGTCTATGGGGTCCTGAGAGTCATGGAAGGTCTTCAGTCTTTTGATGACATGATGGCGAACACAAAGATCAAGCCCTGGTACCAGCGGATGACCAAAGCCATTCAGGAGCAGTCCACATCACAATGAGACGATCTTCTGGATATTGTAAGGGACATTCCTGTCTCTCAAGGGCTTCCAACCATCAATAATGGACTAAACGGTTTTTATTCTGCCCCATTGAGCAGCACCTCAGGATTCTGGTCACCACTGACTTGGTAGATTATGTGTTGCAGGTAGTGACCTCCATGTATCATAATGTCACTGACACGTGAGGGTTCTCGCCAGTTTTGGTGCTAGGTGGAGGGCTCTGAAGGCTGTGATATCATGTGACATTGTGTCAGTCAATCGCCATGAAAACGGTTATGGCTCTACCTGCACAGTCTTTCTTCATTGATTTTAGTTGCTTTAAAATGATGGAATGTATAAGGTGAAAGTCTGTTCTTTGTGTGTCATAATCTCTCCTCAGTTCTCTAGGCAGATTACACCCATTATAGAGGTCAGACCACTTTAAAATTTCTAGTGGACACATAAGAGACCTTTGTGGCTGCAAACTGACCTCATGCAGTGATTATGTATTTTATTTAAATGAATATGTAATCTGCTTTCACGTGCACTTGTGGGGAAGAACTACACCTGTAGATGCGTCTATGACGCTCTAATAAAAGTCGGATTTATCAGTGTCGCACTTTTTATCCCAAACACCCCCTTTACCCTGCCGGGCGACGAGCTGCAGCTGATTTGTGCTCTGAAAGAAGGTCATGTGACCAGAGCTCAGTTACTTGGTCACATGATCCCCTACAGCGGCTATTGGCTTGAGCGGTAAGGAGCGGCGTCCTTTTTCAGTGGTCGTGTGCTCGTGCATACGCAGCCTTGGGGGTAGGGAATGTGGTGTGCCAGCTGTAGCCTGGTCTGGACAGTGGGGCAGGGTTTGGTTCTGGATGCTGGCCGGGTTCCGGCATTAGGCATAGTCTTCAGAAATTTCAACCTACAGTGTGGAGTTGAAAAAAAGTTTTTTTTTAATGCATGATGTGAAATTATTATAATTGTTTCAATTAGCTGTTAAAAGGGATATTCCCATGATGACAAGATTCTTAGATATACTCAGAATAACAAAATAACACATTCATTAAGTCAATGTTGTTAACAATAATACAGCATTTCACAGATTGGTTGTAATTACAGTTTGTCTCTATCAGTCTTGGTGTTTAGTTGTCCCTGGATACGACCATAAATCTTCTGACTATGGGCAGATTCTTCTCATGAATAGCTTCTCTTGTCTCCACACTGTGGTGCTCTCTGCCTCCTGCCCCTCCCCTCTGCATTACAAGACCAGGTCAGGCACAGGCAATTCATGCCAGCAAGCAGCAGTGTGAACAGACTTACCCTACAAGCTACAGACAAGATAATGTCTTGGGCTGAGGGGAAAGGGAGGCATAGCAGAGCTGACTCTGTGTGTGCTATAGGGGAGGTAGCAAAGCTGATAGTGTCATTGTGTCTTATATCCATCTTATCTCTGATCTATCTCATTTCTCTTTGTGTCAGATAGTAGTGAATGTTCAGAAGGTAAATTAAATTGTATATAAATCTGCACCCTGAAAATGTAAGCACATTGTCAGCACACAGCATCTCATAGCACAGAGGAATCGTGAAGTGTCTGCTTAGAGCAGGGGTCCCCAAAATTTTTACATGGGTGGCCGTTCACTGCCCCCCTCAGACCGTTTGCGGGCCGAACTAAAGTTTAAAAATAAATAGCGGTACATGTATCCACATCCATAATACACTGGCACCCCCCCCCCCCCCCCCCTCAATTATTTAATATACTGTACCCCCTTCTGAACTACTTTATATATTGGCCCAATTAATTATTAAATATACTGGGACCCCTCTCCATTAATTATTGAATATGCTCCTCCCCCCCCCATTAATTACTAGACTGCCCCTCATAATTATTTCCTTTGCTGCCCCCCACCATTATTTTTTTCCTATGCTGCCCCTCATAACTAACGACCGCCACAATCTTTTTACTGCCCTTTTTAATAAAAAATAAAAACCCTGTACTCACCTAAGTCTCCTGCTGCACGTCTTCTATCTTCTTGCCGCATCCGGGCAGGAAGGGGTGCACGGCCGCGCATCCTATTTCACAGAGCGATGGGTACCGGGGTTGTCTACCGGCCCCATCGCTCCAGTAATAGTGCACGAGCGGCTGGGGGGGCTGCATCGAAACGGTCCGCGGGCTACAGTTTGGGGGAGCCCTGGCTTAGAGAGTCCTAACTCACCCCCTGGAATCTTACACTGACCATCACTGAGTGATAGGAGCTGAAACTAATAAAAAGTCTAATTGTAAAGTAAGGGGTTAAAAATGATTATTGTGTGAACATCACTGGAGGGTTTAAATTTGAGAACTTTCTTTCATGGGAAAACCCCTTTAAGCAGAGAAAACAGGGACTGTAATGATTTTGTTGTATAAATGGAGTCTATTAACATTATATACGCCGAGACAAATGTCATACTCTTCCCTGGCTAAAAATACCCCCTAATAGTGTGCGACTTATTACTACGTCGGCTGCGGGTGTATGGAAAGGACTCACAGGGTGAGTTATCTCCGTAACCGGTGATGTCCATCAAGTTCATCCAAGGAATGGTAGGGATTTAGTGGAAACAATTCTATATAATATAGCTGACAATGTTATTTAGGTGTAAAAAGGCATCTAGACCCTTCTTGAAGCTCTCTGCTGTCCCTGCTGTGACCAGAGCCTGAGCTTGGCTATTCTGCAGATTGACAGTTCTCATAGTTAAAAAAAATCCCTGTCGTCTCTGGTGATTAAACCTTGTTTTCTCCAGGCGGAGACAGTGCCCCCTCGTCTTTTGATTTGATTTAATCTGGAACAACTTACCACCATATTTTTTGTATGGACCATTCATATATATTAAATAATATAAATTATATTCATATAAATTCATCATGTCCCCTCGTAGTCGTCTCTTTTCCAGACTAAATAAATCTTTAGTCTGTATTTTTGTAATGTAAAAATGTTATAACTTCAGTGTCATCTCATGAAAAGAAATCAAATATTTCCAAATATGTGAAGGGTGGACTATGCTTTGTGAGATTCTGTATATAAACTGGACCATTGTACTGTAAGCAGCTTTTTACTTAAAGGAAATGAGCCCGGTTATAATTCATACAAAATCTTTTATTGCCACACGTCACACAGCAAATGTGAGAATAAAGCATTATTGTAACTTCATATAAATAACAATAGAAAAGGATATAAAACACATCATAACAGTACAACGTCTCGGGTGCCTGAAGCTCTGTGTTATACCTGGTCTCCCTCCTACCTTGTCTATATAATATCTGGTCTGGGGGGATCACAGTGGGATTATTATTGGTCTCTGTAGTAAATGTCGTAATGGCCGTTGTCCTGTATACAGTAATAATAGGAGTCCCGGTACTCTGGGTGGTCACATACACTGCAGGACCTATCAGCAGCACTTTCCTTCTGGCTCATTGCCAGCTGCACATAGATTCATCATTGTTGTAGGTTTGGATGTGCAGCAGTAATCAGTCATCCCTGGACATGTAATAGCACCAGTACAAGTAATATTCTCCTGCAATATCTAATCTTAGGGTAAGGGTCCTGCTCCACGGTTTTAGTTATTGACATGATAAGAGACATAACATTCAATAAAATGTAACAGACATGCCAGGTCCTTACCTCTTCCCATAAGTTAAATCAACCTTAACTTATCCCCTCTTCACAAGATAGGGGGATAACATTGTGATCATTGAGGGTCCCATGCTCAACGATGGGTGGAGTGGCAGGTTGAGCAAGCATCCTGCTGCTTCATTAAATCCTATAGGAGTGTCGGAAATTGCTGAGCACAGCGCTTGAGGTATCTCCTGCACTCCCATTCACGGTCTAAATGAGCTGCAGAGATAGGAGAGCAACACTTCCATACAATTAAATGGCATGAAAGGACACATACGTGTCCTACTGCTTCACCTATTAGTGAGAATCTCTTCTCCAGATTGCTGGGGGTCCCGTTCTTGTGATAGATAGGGGTCCCAGCTGTCTCACTGATCGGCTATAGGAAATAACTTGATAAGTTGGCAAATCCTCTTAGATTAAAAGGGTTGTACAGCATTAGAAAAAAACATGCCTACAGCGCCACACCTACCTACAGGCTGCATGTAGTATTACTCCTCCGCACCTTTCTGATGAGCTGCCATATTACACACAGCCAGTGGCAGGAGCAGGGAGCAGCCATGTTTTTGCAGTCCTCTACATCCCTTTAAATCTCTCAAACTTCTGACCTATCACTTTTACTTTATAGCCTTTATAAGACATAAACCATCTGGTTATTACCACCATCTGGTTTTGTGCCCATGTGGGAAGCCCGGAACAATAAAATCAGTATTCATAAAAATATAAAATTAGTAAATATCATCTATAAACCGTATACAAATTTAGGAGAAAATGTGCCTTTTAATTCTGAGTCCCTGAGTCTGGGCCATGTCCAAGGGTTGGGTCCATTGGGAGGGTCTGGTCCGGAAGCTGATATTAAATCCATTTGCAGTGATGGGGTTGTGTTGTCCTGTCACAGAGGGGTTCGGGGACGGATTGGGGAGCTGGATAAAGTGGCCTCCCCAAAAACATTGGCGTATGAGGATTTCAGGAACTGGACGTAGGTCTGCATGCTGCGGTTGGTGCTCTCGGATTGCTCCAGACGGTCTTTTAGATCCTGCAGGCGACTCTGAAACCGCCGCTCAGCCTGGGAGAAGGGTAAGGAGATAAAATTAAGATCTTATAACAAAAACCAAACCCCTCAGTCCAGGAAAATCCACCGCACGCCCCTGGACACAACAAACAATGTCATAGATTCACACAAGTTGTCACCTTCCAGTATTGTCTCCACTGCACCTGCTATATGATGGATGAGATATGAAGAGGGGGAGAGTTGTGTCAGGATTACAAATAGTTAATAGTATTAAAAACCTTAATTTATGGCCTCGCTCAAGACTAGTAAAGCACTAGATGCAGACGCATTAATATCCCATTTCCACACCCCGCTTGCTCATCAGTGGGGGTCTCAGTGGTGAGACTCCCACAGCTAAAGAGAATGGGGGTCCACTGTGCCCCAGGTGATCAAAGTTTCTGGTTACACCTGTGTTGATTGCTCAATTCATCTCTATGGCGTTAGTGGATATAGTCCAGCACCAGACTCAGCTATTTGCATCGGTTGCATTGAGAGTGAATGGAGTGGCAGCACACATGTCCGACCAGCTGTTCCTTTCTTTTGGGGTACAACGGGATACAACGGAAGCCAGTTCTCGTGATCAGCAAGTTAGTCCCTATCATGTGCGCAGGGCAACCCTAAAACCTAGCGGGGTCCAGGCCAGGGTATCCATATTCAGTATCCACCCTATGTTAGCGCCATAATAGACAGACACGCAGCTGACATTGCATCAGGGTCTGTCACGTACAAATCCATTTCCAAATCTGCAACTTACATCTTCTTTGCTGCGGCGAAATTGGTTTAATTCAGTCTTGGTCCTGCTCAGCTGTGTCTCCAGATCCAGGATTTTGGATTGTGTTGTCCTCTCCTTAGAGGAGGCCCTCTCCCTGGTCTGCTCCACCTTAAAAAATATATAGATATTAACCTCTGCCAGTGACTGGTGCGCTGCCACCTGATGTGTGGCATATATACTGGTCCTGTCTATACGGTCCAGCTCACCCTATGGAGGCCTTTTGGTCTGCATCGTGTATTATATAGTATATTGTTATGTCTTATTATGCCTTGTGCTTGTCCGCCCACCAGAAAGTGAAATCTATGCCATCCAGAAGCTGGTGTGTTTTTTGGGCGTTATTAACTAGTAATGGTGGTAAATTTGTCTGGGCACCCACTCAAATTTGGAAAAAGGTTACATTTTTGGCACGGAGATTGTGGTGTATCCATGTTGGTTAATGTGACATGAGAAAAACCCCTCCTCACCTGTCTACGGGAGTCCTCAATGGCCGCCTCCAGCTGGCGAGACAGGGAAGCACAATCCCGGCTCTTCTCCTCCAGACGCAGCTGGTTCTGATGGATTGTCTCTTCTCGTTTGGCTACAACTTGGAGAAGTTCTCGGTTCTGAGCTCCGGCGTCATCTAGTCTCCTTAAGAATTGCAGAAAGTTAGATGACAGCGGTGAATGTCAGGATGTAGGGAACATACAGAGGACCCCTAATTCCTGGAGGTTCCTGGACTGAAGCGCCAATCGTTTTAAACAGATTTGTTTAGAGCAGAAATCAGGAACCAATTAAAGGGATATCAGAGTCTGAAGTGCAGAGCATCATAAAGGATCTTTTTTGAATCTCCTGTATTCTGTACTACACTCCCCATCCTCCAGGCCTTGCAGTGCTAACAGACATTGGATAACTAGTAATGTGTCACTTACCTTTCTAATTCCTCTAATTTCAGAGCCAGAAGTTTATTCTCTTCCATTGCAGACTGATAGCGGTCTCTGGTGGACTCCATCTTGTCTCCCTGCTGCTCCATCTATGGAATACAGAAACGATAAAGTTATATCCGCTAATACTGACCCCCAGTATGGAGGATGATAACAGCTAGTTGTAGCGTAGTTATTACAGTCCACTTCCTTAAGAGTCTGGTACTGGTTTCCTACAGTGAATTGCTAAGATGATGTACATTACAGGACTGGGGTAGACATTGAGGATGGGTGAGATCCCCTTGTATCCAGCGTCTTCATCTCCAGGTCCACTGCTCGCAGGTTCCTTACCCGAACACGTAAATCAGAGATGATGGAGGAAAGCTCAGAGTTCTTCAGCTCATATCCCTGCAGCTGCTCCTGACACTCCTGCAGCTTCAGCTCCGTCATTTTCAGCATCTCTGGTAACTTCTCTAGTTCTTCCAGACGACTCTGAAATTTCCGATGGATCTGGAGATAAGGGAAGTCTGCTGTGAGCTACATATGGATGCAGGGATAGGATACACTACAGGCTGGATATTGGTGGACACAGACACCAAGCAGTTGGATTCCTCCATGGATGAAGAAGTGGTAAGTTGTGTTCTTACACATTAGATTTCCATTGTAGACCAAGAGTGGTCGTCTCCATGGACAGCAGGGCCCTCCGAGTAATAGAAAGATTATGAGTAAACGCAATGGACGTAGCCAGATATTGACAGGTCCTGGATTCCTGTTAAGTGATTCCAGAATAATTCTGGAATGTGCCAGAACTTCCTGATCACCTTCAAGACCTCCAGTGATTCTGAGAATAGAAGAGATCCATATATATAGGAAGGTTATGGCCAAACACTGTGCAGGGAAACGCCAATACCACTCAATTCACATCCAAATAGTCTATTTCCATTGATTCTTCTTTCATAGACTCATTCCAAAGTTTACAAAGTACCGTATGTCGTATTAAATAGGATGTCCGTAAAGTCATGGAAGTTCTTGAAAAGTCATTGGATCTGTTTGAAGGACCGTCTCTTGGTGGATGACGATAACCCTAAGCTTTGACCGGCTGTGTGATAATAATAAATCCTGGAATTTACACGGTTACGAGTCTTGGTAATGTGTATATAATGCACTTCCAATTACTTGGTGATAGAAATCTGAATGTAGTTTATCCTGGCAGAAGAACCTCTTCCTTGTATCTGTGTCCACCAAGGTCCAGAGCACTATCTGCTTTATGCAGATGGCACCAGCAGTGGACAGATGATGGCGAGTGTCCCCCTCAAAGTAGTACCTGAGCCTGTATGCAATGTACCCGTGCCAACTACAATAAGACATGGCTGACATATCAGCCAGTTGGTGCATCAGTGTGGCAGCACAATAAGACATATGGCTGTCATATGCGATGCGGCAGCTGGTGCATCAGTGTGGCAGCACAATTAGACATGGCTGACAAATGCGATGCGCCAATTGGTGCAGCAGTGTGGCGTGCTGCTAACACATAATAGATATGGCACATGTGGGGCCGCATGGGAAACTTGTAGCAGGTATTATACATATTTAAAGGGGTTGTGGAAAGATTAGACCTTATCATTTATAGGTGAGTGTGTGATCAGTAGGGGACAGGACAGGTAGGTATGTGAGCACCGCACACAATGCCGGGGGATGTGAAAGCTAGAACTAATGTCATGTACCGTATCAAGCTCTACATTCATGTCCTCCTTCAGTGTCTTATTCTCCAGGTCACATCTCTCCAGCTGTAGGCTCATCTGATCGGCTTCCTGCCGGGTTTTCTTCATCTGCATGAGAGAGAATACTTGGATGAGTTATTGTACCCGGTCGCCTGAATGCTGGAGGGACATATCAGGCACCTGGCAGGTCGTACACTTATCTCAGTCAGAATGACGTTACATGAGATATATAATATGACAGAATAGTAAAAATACTGGCACATTACCCGTCATTACTACATACCTGGTCTTTGTAGGTGTCTACAAGCCCCTCGTACTGGCGCAGAGAACTCTTGAGCTGCTGCACCTCGCTGTGAGCCAGCGTCAGCTTCTCCTCCACCACTATAAAATGTGTCTAGATAAAAAACACCAGAAAAAAAGTTAAAGAAACATTATCTGCTACTATGTAAATGCCATTCTTGACTTAGAGGGGTTGTCCAAAAGATGGGGGAATCACTTGCTGATCGGTGGGTCATGAGGGGTAGAGGGCTCCATTGTACCCCCATATAAACATATTAGCTGTTAACACAAGCCCCTGCTGCTTTATTCATCTTTATAGCGCTGTACCCAGGAGATAGCCGAGCGCTTTACCCAGCTTCTTCCAGCAGTGCCATAGTCAGTGAATGTGGCAGCGCCAATATCCAATATGTGGCTGCTTCATTCAACGGAGATACAACAGACGCTTTTCTAGTGATCTGCTGACAGGGGACAACTTTATATGCCTGGAAACCCCTTTAAAGGACATATTTACTGGTGGTAGACTGTCACCGAGGTAATGCTTGTTACCTTAGGGGTTAACCTGCAGTTTTTCTACACTGAAGAAACAACTTTATAAAAATATGCTAATGAGCCGGGGGCGCTCAGGTCTACATCAGCCGAGCGCCTCCTGGTTCCATCTGCTACTAAATTATGCCCCCTTCATAAAAGATCCGTTCCTGGAGATAAAAAAAAAAACCTGTGCCTGTTAACCCCTAAGGTACCAGGCATTACATTGCATTACCACCAGTAAATCCGGTATAACTAGTCAATAGGAATTGATGTCCCACAAGAACAGATAATACAGAAGGCGCTTCATCCATATAATTATTGAACCCGCCAAAGAAATACTCTATCAAGATCTTTCCTTGGGCAAAGTCCTCCTTACAGTTTTGGGCTCTATATTGGCATTTTTCTTAAATATGGAGGAAAAGGTGGAGAATATAAGCTCTTGTCTTATGTTTGCGCCATTGTTGGCTTCTCGTCCTATTTGTCTCCTGATCTCTGTACAGTAGTTTTGTATTATACTTGCACCTGTTTTTGTCTTAATGTAATGTATGTGACCCCCTTACTGATTGTACAGCACCATGGGATTAATAGTGCTCTATACATAATAATAATGGAAAATTGATCAGCATCAGAACCATCTGTAGGACTAATACCAATAGTTCTGACAGAACAGTACAGCTGATCCTGGTCCTGATCCTTGTATGGTGATATGGATGGATGCAGGTGGTAACGCGATGCCCCTTTTAAAACCTTAATCATTGACATTTGGGTGTTCCCTTATTTTAGGCTCTTGGCCACCGAGTACAGATTATAAATCTGTAGTAAATGATGTGCAGACCTTCAGCTTCTCGTGCTCCAGGCGGAGGCTGCTGTTCTCTGCCGTCTGCTGGTGTAGTCTCTCCATTATAGATTCCCGTTCGGAGCGAGCCTTGTCCTCTGCGCGCTGCTTCTCTTCTAGCAGGTGGCTGATCCGACTGTGTGAACACAGGATACAATTATGTTACATCACAAATTGAGGGATTTACAACAATCACCCACATTAAACCCCAGAAATCTGCAGTATGGACCCAGTAGATTGGACTGGAATGGATATAGGTAACATCTTACTCATTGAGCAGGACGACCTCTGACTCCGCCTGACCCCTCTCTTTGGTCAGCATGGTGCAGCGGCTCTTCAGAGAGTCAATACTTGAGAGCGCAGAAGAAAGCTCAGCCTCCTGTCATAAGAAGAAAACTATGAGGAGTAGACAAGACGTAGAAATACTAGAAATACTAGAACACCCATGATGGGAGTCCACAGTGTGACATATTGTACTGACATTAAGTGTCACTCACTTTTGCCAGGAGCTGACTATTGAGCAGCTGCAGGGTCTCCTCACTTTTCTCTGCCCGATGCTTCTGGGCACGGGCCGATTTCTTCAGACCTTCCTTGTCCGATTCCAGTTTCTGCCTAAGATCATGTAGCTGTGATGTCAGCAGGTCCAGTTCTTCTTTATGTCGGACCTCATTGTGCTCCATGTTCTGAAACCACAAGAAGAACAGAGTTTGGATAAAGGATTTTTACATGTATCACTTGCTCTAAAGTGATATCTATTAAAGGGGGTGTCTAGTGCTGCACACATGGCTGATGAAAGGGGATGGGCCTTTAAGGATGGGGTAACACAATAGTTTTGTTGCTTTTGGTAAAGAAGTTTGGGCCGAAGTCAGCAATGGGTTACACAGAATGGATTGGACCCACTTATAGAATATTGATGGCAAATCATACGGCATCAAGTCATTGAGGAGACGACCCCTTAACAATTGCATCACAGCCTTCTCCATTACATCACCCCCTTCCTCCTCACCCTCAGCTGGACAGAAAGTCGATTATTGTCGGCCTCCCGGTTCCTCAGCTGCCCCTGGAGGTGAGCCCGAGTGGCTTCTAGAGACTTTGTAAATTCGGTTGATGTCCTACATAGATCCTATGGAAGAAATCAGATGACAGTGGACTGAAATTAGGGACAATCCCAATCCTCCTGCCGAGAGAGATCATGGAAAACGCTCCCAAACCTTCTCTGTCTTCAGCTGAATCCGGAGATCTTCAAGTTCCTTGTCTTTTTCATGAAGTCGGAGCTGGAGATGCTACATTAGGGAGGAGAGATGGTCATATAATGATGGACATTACTGGGTCAGGAGATTTGGGGCATGGTGCATGTTCTCCCTGGAAGCAGGGATGCATCTACTGGACCTTTCTGCTTGCAGTAATTTATAAGTGTTCATTATTTAAGGTAATTATTCACTATTTAGGTCTATAAGTATGTGACCTCAGCAGATTTGTCCAGTAGAGGGCAGTGTACTTACCGCTCTCTCGGTGTCGGCATCTGACAGCTTCTTCAGCAGCAGCTCCTTCTGCTCCAGCAGCCGATGGGTCTCTGTCTGTAAGAAGAATCATTCAGAACCGATCCATAATCTTCGAGCCTCCACCACTGATTATCCCCCATTTGCAGTTTCTATTCACTCTGAGCTGAGCATGCATGTGTTTGTGGAAGTTAGCGGAATACCCATGACCTCTCACCTCTCGGCAGTGTTGCTCTCGCAGCAGAGTCCTCAGCGCCCTGTTGGTCTCCTCGAATGTGTTCAGCTTTTCCAGCAGGATTTCCTTCTGCCGGGTGAGAAGGTTGAAGTCCGTACTTGTCATTCTCTTCTCCTGCGTGGAATCAGGGTCTTTAGGATTGGGGGTCTCCAGTTAGAGAGACATCATACCAATGCCGGTGATATACAGGTCACTCACATGTCTCATCTGATTTATGGTTTCCCGTAACTGATCCACCTGTCTTGCTGCTTCGGCGCCGTCCATCTCGGTTTCCACTAGTTTTGATAGAAGATGGGACTTCTCCTGCTGCAGCTGATGCTTCTCCCGCCTGGGATAGAAGATATACATCTAATAGAAGACAGATCTATAGGGCCCTATACAGAGCTGAACACAGGACCCCCAACCACTAGACCCTCATCCCCTATACAAAGCCAAGCTGAACATGGGACCCCCAAACACTAAACCCTTGTTCCCTATAAAGAGCCAAGCTGAACACGGGACCCCCAACCACTAGACCCTCATCCCCCTTATCCTTAGGAAAGGTGACCAAAACCATTGGGGTGTGATAGAGCTTAGCTCTCCCAGCATCCCCTCATATCATGCGACCACTCACCAAGCACAGCACCATACATTGCATAGTGGCTGTTCTTGGTATTGCAGCTCAGCTCATTTACCTGAATGGACAGAAAGCGGGCTGTGTATATGATGGATGTGACGTCACTTGCCTGTAACAATCACTAACATAAGTTCCTGACCCAACTGATTTTAATTGCTTCAACCTAAAGATATGTGTTCATACATAAAATTAAAATAGCCCTTTAAGTGGGCAGACATATTGTGTCTTCCTCAGACACCTACAGACTGAGGTCGGCCTCCTCTTTGATGCGGTCGATGCTCCTCCTCAGACGGGTGTTCTCGTTCTCGGTCTCGGCCAGCTCCAGCGACACCTCGTTCAGCTCCTCGTTCCTGGCGGTCAGCGCACGCTTGGACGCGGTCAGTCGCTCTTCGTATCTCTCCAGGGAGTGGTCTCTTTTCTTCTGATCCACCTGATGGGAGGTCACAGTTTGGGTTGTCTTCCTTGTGCCAGTGACCTATACAGTGCCCCCTGTACCCGGCTCCTCACCTCGTTCTTCAGGGTCCCGACCTCACACATCAGGCTGTCAATCTTCTTTTCGTAGGAGTTGATCTTGCTGCGCATGTACTCCTCTTCATCGGTGGAGAGGTCGCTCATACGCAGCGCGGACATCATCTTCTCCATGTCTGGCGGGGTGATCTCCAAGCGATGGGTCAAACCCTGGGGAAATTCATTTATGATATGTTCATAATTGTCAATTATATTGCCATTCTATTCAAAGGTGGGACCCCCCCAATGTCTAGTGAGACCACCCACCGATTATTAGGTGATGTCCTATCCTAGCCACAGGAAAGCCCCTTTAATCAGATTCATGTGAAGCCAGAGCCAAGATCATATGTAAGAACACAATCCACCCTGATACATTGTATATGTTTAACCCTCCCTGTGCCTTAACTGCAAGAAATTAAAGGGAATCTGTAGTTTTGACTCTACAAAGCTGCAGCCTGTGTTAGGCATTGTCCCAGGAGATATGTGTAATCATACATTTTTGTATGTAGCAGCAGGACTGTGAAATATCGATTTATTTTCCAGGATTGTAACTGGACTTGAATGACTCTGGTGCACTGGTGTGTGAGATCCCTGCAGAGATCTCATACACCTGTGTCCACCAAGTCCAGCTACAATCCTGGAATATAAGTCCATATTTCACAGTCCTGCTGCTACTAACATACACAGCTGTATAACTACACATCTCTCCAGGGCCAATACTTAACACTGGCTGCAGTTTTGTATGGTCCTACCTGCTGACAGATCCCCTTTAAGAAATACTACAATCAATTTCTTATGCCTGACAACCACTTACCTCCCATTTGAAGCCTGTGTCCCGCATAGAAGCCTTTCCTGGGGGGATCCAGGGGACTCTGGTCTTTACCTTGGCACTTCGTCGTAAGTTTCCCACGTCAGTCTTCATTTTACTCTTTGTCCCCTTCTGCAAGGAGGAATGGGAAATGTTATCCATGTAAGCAGGGCTGTGGAGTTGGTAAAACTTCCAACATCAACTCTTAGGGTGATGCCACACATGGAGTTTTTAAGCCGTTTTTGGTCCGTTTTCAAGCAATCCATTAAAAAAAGTTTTTTAAAAATGCATGCGTTTTTTAAAAGGTTTTCCGCAATTAAAAACGGACAAAAACAGATGCGTTTCCAAAAACCGCATGCATTTTCAAAAAACTGATGCGTTTTTTAACGGATTGCTTGAAAACGGACCAAAAACGGTTTCAAAACGCCATGTGTGGCGTCACCCTTACTCCAACTCCACATATCTGTATCCTGGTGGCTCTAGCAGTGCTGAGATAAATGCATTCCTTCCCAGCAGCTTATGCCTGTAATCTATAGCAGAGGAGCTTCACTGTTGAGCATGTACACAAAGTGCAGGCACATTCATCTCCAATAAAAAGGGGATGAGGGGTGCAAGAGCAGCACCGGTCAGCTCTATGCTGAAGTGAGTCCTAGGAGCACTTCTGATGGCAGCACTTCTGTTGGTTCACACGTTCCGCTAGCGCCGCGTTCATAATGCGACGCTAGTGCACAGGGGGCGGAGTTTGGGGCGATCGCATATGCGTTTCCTGAGAAACGCATGCGATTGGGTAATCAATCGCATGCGTTTCCTGGGAAATGCATATGCGATCGGCCCGAGCCCCACCCACTGTGCGCTAGCGTCGCGTTATGAACGCGACGATAGCGGAACGTGTGAACGCGCCCTGAGAAGTTCTCACTTCTCCCTGGTCCTCTCAGGCTACTCCTCTCTGTGTCCTGACACTGCTTGTATGTGTCCGGGTTAGGACACAGCGCAGAGCGGCCCCAGGAGAGGTAGGTACTTGTCAGCTGTACTGCATTGCTCCTAGGTCCTGGTACAGTTTGCTCAGGGTCCTGATGCCGGCACATACAACTAGCGCAAAACACAGAGCGGCACATGGAGTAGAGAAGAAGCCGTGCGGTGCAGGAAGGAGAAGAGGGGGAGAGAGGATTTATTTATTTGTCTGCTCTGGGGTCTCCAGTATTATTATGGTCTACTCTGGGGTGTCTCTATTATTATCATTATCTGCTCTGGGGTCTCTCTATTATTATCATTATCTGCTCTGGGGTCTTTCTATTATTATCATTATCTGCTCTGGGGTCTCCACTATTGTTATGGTCTACTCTGGGGTGTCTCTATTATTATCATTATTTGCTCTGGGGTCTCCACTATTATTATAGTCTACTCTGGGGTCTCTCTATTATTATCATTATCTGCTCTGGGGTCTCCACTATTATTATGGTCTGCTCTGGGGTCTCTCCATTATTATCATTATCTGCTCTGGGGTCTCCACTATTATTATGGTCTGCTCTGGGGTCTCTCCATTATTATCATTATCTGCTCTGGGGTCTCCACTATTATTATGGTCTGCTCTGGGGTCTTTCCATTATTATCATTATCTTCTCTGGGGTCTCCAGTATTGTTAGTGTCATAATTTTTCCAAATATCTATGAAAAAAACCCATTCAGCCCATATGGCACCAATTTATCAGATATTTGTGGAGTTGTGCGCAGAGGTCATAACCAGCCCGGACTATCGCACAGCAGTGACCTATGACCCAGACATGGTGGCCACCTACCTGTACTTTGGAGGAGACTTTGGGCCCCTTCTTTATGTGGACGTGCACCGGCGTGCTCTCATCCACGTGCAGCGGCGGGGAGGGCGAGCGCGTCTTCATTGTTTTCCGGGGGAAGGTCTTCTGCAACAAGGAAACTCTACATGTAAGTATCAAAAGCGACAGTTCTAAACGGGTCAGATCCACCAGAACCGGATCTCCTACCACAATGAGGGAGCAGAGATCCTCAGCTGCGGCTCACTAGACTCTCCCTGCAGTGTGATCCCCACAGACTCCTCTCCTAGTAAACTGTTCCTATAGTTACTGATGCCTCTTACAACTGTCTCCTCCAGGAGCCGCTCCCCAGGGCGGGAGACCCCGCCTTCTACACATCCTAACATTGCAGCAGCGCCAGAAAGCAAGTCATCACACTGACATAGACTGCAATACAAGCCACATAGTTTACTTATGTTTGTTTTTGCTGTTGTTAATAAAGTTTTTGATTGAACAGTTAAATGCTATAAGCAGGTTCTTTAAATTAAAAAAAAAAAAAATCTGGAGATAATTTAGTTTCTCCAAGTGAACCGGAAGTTTGTCCTCACACTGCTGTGCTCTTCGCACTCTGCTATGAGCTGCTCCACAGATTCACAGGCATCTGGGTTAATATAATGCTATAGAAGGGGCTGTGGAGCAGCTCAGTGCACAGAGCACAGCAGTGTGAGGGAAAATAATAATCATGTATAAAACTGTTATCATAGGAAAGGATTTATATTGCAGAATTGTAAAATCGCCTAGTGCACTGGGGGCGTGTCCTCACACTGCTGTGCCCTTAGCTTTCTTCACTGTGCTGCTTTAGAGCCATTCCCTGCTTCCAACCAAAACAGATTTTAATCAGAGGGGAAGGGGGTTAGGCTGTAGAGCAATTCATTGCAGAGAGCACAGCAGTGTGAGGACAGCTCCCTCATATATAATTCTGGAAAATAAATCCATGTGTCACAGTCCTGCTGCTACTAACAACATATACAACGGTATGATTACACATCTCTTCAGAGACAATACATAACACTTACTGCAGAAAACACAGTACACTGCAGTGTGAGGACAAGCGGAGAAACTACAATCCTGGAAAATAATTTCTATTTCACGTTCCTGCTGCTACATAAACATAAACCACATAAACACATCCCTCCAGGGACAATACCTAACACAGGCTGCAAAAAGCACAGAAGCACAGCAGTGTGAGGACAGGTCCCTCATATATAATCTTGCATCACATAAATCCATGCATCACAGTCCTGCTGCTACTAACAACATATAAACACATCCCTCCAGGGACAATACCTAACACAGGCTGCAAAAAGCACAGCAGTGTGAGGACAGGTCCCTCATATATAATCCTGCATCACATAAATCCATGCATCTAACAGTCCTGCTGCTACTAACAACAACACATAAACACATCCCTCCAGGGACAATACCTAACACAGGCTGCAAACAGCACAGAGCACAGCAGTGTGAGGACAGGTCCTTCATATATAATCCTGGAAAATAAATCTATGCATCTAACAGTCCTGCTGCTACTAACAACATATAAACACATCCCTCCAGGGACAATACCTAACACAGGCTGCAAAACGCACAGAGCACAGCAGTGTGAGGACAGGTCCTTCATATATAATCCTGGAAAATAAATCTATGCATCTAACAGTCCTGCTGCTACTAACAACATATAAACACATCCCTCCAGGGACAATACCTAACACAGGCTGCAAACAGCACAGAGCACAGCAGTGTGAGGACAGGTCCTTCATATATAATCCTGGAAAATAAATCTATGCATCTAACAGTCCTGCTGCTACTAACAACATATAAACACATCCCTCCAGGGACAATACCTAACACAGGCTGCAAAACGCACAGAGCACAGCAGTGTGAGACAAAATCATGGTATATAAACCCATATTTCACAGTCCTGCTGCTACTAACAGACATGAAATGTATGTTTACACATCTCTGCAGAGACAATACCCAACACTGGTTGCCGAGCACAGCAGTGTGAGGACACACCTCCAGTGTAACCCTGAAATAAAAATCCATATTTTACAGTCCTGCTGCTACTAACAATATACACATAAGTAAGATCATATATATTTCCAAGAACACAACCTACCACTGACTGCAGAGAGCACAGAGCACAGCAGTGTGAGGACACACCTCCTTCTTGGAAGGAAACTCCATATGTCACAGTCCTGCTGCTACTAACAACATACACACAGGTGATTACACGGATCTCACTTATGATGGCGGCTGATCAGACGCTGCTGGGAGTTGTAGTCCTCCAGCCATGAGCTGGGTGCAGTTACATCCTTCCTCCTCTTACCATTGGCGGCGCCATCTTTATCCCCGGGACCCCGGTATTTCCTCTATAGACCCCCCATCAGTTGCACTTCTGTCCTGCTTTGTTCCGGGACACGCCCCCTACAGCCGCTCATTGGTCAGTTTAAACGTCGTCCCAAAAAGGACCCCCCGCGTGATTGGTGAACTTATTAGGAAGTGGGCGGTGTTTGTAACGTCTGTTGCCCTGACAACAACCGGCGACGCGTTCGGCTTCCTGGTCCCTCGCCGCGTCACGTGACTGCTGACCCGGAAGCAGAAAGGCGGGACGTGAAAGTGCTGTATCTTGCCCCGCCAGTGTGAGGCGTGACAGGCTCTGCTATACCGGCCATGGACTGGGAGACACTGGAGGCGCTGAAGAACTCCTCTAAGGGGCGGCTGCGGTATAAGAGGGACTGGAGCCTGGAGGTAGAGGCTCTGATAGGTGTTATCTGATGCTGGGAAAGCTGGGTGGCCCCCCATGTTATATCATTTACCTGGGGGAAGGGGGGTGTAGAGTAATCATTATCCTTAGGATTGGGGACAAGTATATGAGTGCAGCTGGGGGGGGGGCCCTGATCACCAGTCTAGACTCAACCCATTGAAGGGTCACATGATTGTGTCACCTATAAACAGTTCCGCAAATACAGACCGCACGCTGACGACACCTCTGGGTGCCCAAATCTGTCACATCCCCTCCACACGGATCCCTACAAAACACATTCATGCCTTTGGATTCATTTAAATGAGTCAGTGAGTCATCGGGTAGAGAAAACGGATGGTACAGGGACAAAAACAGCCTGAGGCCGGCGCCACGAGACTGTGCTCAATCCGTGAAAAATGCAGAGGACGATGAATGATGAGAGTAGGGAAGCAGGGGATCCTTGCATCATGGATCCATCCCTGACACCGTGCTCGCTCCGTGACGTACAGCTGGTCCGTGTGGTCATGCGACGCTCGCCTCCGTGTTATTTTATTTTTTTGTAAATTTAGCTGGGTTGCAGTACCCCACGCAGAAACTCTGATGTGTATGCGGCCATGTGACATGATTTGGAGATCCCCTTTAAAGGAAATCGGCCACATGGATTTAGTGGTTTTATGCCAAGCATACTTACATGCTGGTGTGTGCCCCCTAAAACAGGACCCATTCTTCATTTAGCTGTTAATGGGTTCTTTTTCCCCATTTAAGACTTTTTAAAATATGTAAATGAGCCTCAGGGGCTCCCGTGTACTTCACAGATGCCCCTTCTGGCTCTGTCAGCTGTCACTGGCACCCTAGCAAGAACAGGGTGGAGGAAGCGGGCAGAGGAAGGTGTGAATAATTAGCAGCCAGAGCCTCAATGGGCCTCTTTACTGTACACAGGAGCCCCTGAGGCTCAATTTCATAATCTTAGAAGTCCTATTTCACTAAAAAAAAAAAGCCATCAACAGGTTGAAGAAATGACGCTGCAGTAGGGGGCTCACGCTACAGTATAATTGTACTTGTGTTAAAACCACCTAATCCATGAGTTCCTTTAAACTTTTTGAAATGTGTTTTAGCAGAATACTTTTGAGCCCACTGTGGTGTTGTCGGAGTATGCCGCCTGGGTCCTGGACAATTTTATTGGCCGAACAGAACCGGACATCGCTCCAGCTGAGGCGCCACCACCGCTGGATGACACGGTGTCCCTCGCTGACAATGAGTTGGTAAGTCTGTATCTTCATTACTCTTACTGCCATTGCACCTTCTTGTTCTCACTAACTTCTCTTCCCAGAATAACCACAGCTCCCAGGAATCCCTTAAAGAGGCAGAATCGTTGTCTAAACAGCGGATCGATAAAGTTATGGAAGTTGAAGGCAACATATTGTTGTTTGAGAAGGCGCACAAGATGAAAGTGAAGGTCCGTCTAATTCATGATATATTTTCCTTGTAGAGGGATTTTACAGGTTTCCAAAAACCGCACCACCATTCTTCACGGGTTTTGTTCCGTGTTGGTAGCCATGGTGCTGTTTTAGGAATCCTAAATAGCCCCTTTTATATCCATAACTACTAACTCCTGATTTGCTGTCTAACGCCAGAATGTCAGAACTAGAAATTGAAATGGATGGCGTTTTCCAAAACCCCTATAAATTGACTATAGCTCATGTCTGCCCTCCTTGATCGGTTTTAGATCAGCTGGGATCAGACACCCCTATTAAGTCTGGTGATCGCTATGTCCGCACCATTCAAGAAAATAGGTCAGAGCTGTAATTCAAAGCACTCCGGTCTCCTGATTTCTGAGCTGCTGGAATACCCCTTTAATTGGGGCTGAGCTCCAGTACCATACACATCCACTACTGAAAATATGGAGCTGTGCTAAGTCAACACAGCTCCTTACATCAGCTGATCATTGGGGTTTCTGAAGTCAGACCCATATATCTATCGCACTCATATTAATAGGCTATCCAAAAATAGTCTTATAGGAATCCAACCATTAGGGAATATGATAGATCACATGTTAGGTTGCTACTTAATCATGCCTATAGTGTCCTATCTAATCTTTTTAGCAGGTAGAAGTAGAGATTATCTTATATTTATGCAAATGATTGGCAGAGGCTAACTCAGGCATGGGAGCAAAGGCTACTCCTCATCCCAATAGTCTCTGCAGATCACAACATCTAAAGGTCCTCAGTGCGCTCCTTACGTTTGTTCTTTGGTCCTGAAGCTGGAGATCTACGCATGCACAAAACCTTTGGCTTTGAGGCCGAGGGGAACGCATTCTATCTAAGCAGAGGACACATGCATGCACAGATTTTCTACACTGTGACCACATGGCGAAAGGAACGAACGTAAGGGGCGTGCTGAGGGGCTTTGGTAGGCGGGATCAGCATTGGCTACCTATGTGTGGAGTAGCCTTTGCTCCCATGCCCCAGATCTGTCCCAGATAAGCTTTTTCTCTGCATCTGCCTGCTAAAATGATTATTCTATAGGCATGAGTTTAGATAGTTGCAACCTACCACGGATGTACCTTAGGGGGAGCACAGTGCCGGGAGGATGAGGGGTTGAGCGCTCTTCCTTCTTCCTATGTCATAGGCAGACAAGCAGCTGCTGTTCTATATTTTGCGGCGATGCCGTCCAACTCTGTCGCGTTGTGGTGTGACAGGGTGTGCTCACGGCACCGTGACTGGGAGCCATAGCCTTCTATTGTGGCCATGATCTGGCTGCAACTGGTGGTAGGTTTCCTTTACACATTTTTTGTTGAAGGTTGGTTATTTTGCTCCCTCATCCTAACATTTGCCTCTGTTCTTCAGGCGGATTTGCAGGCTCGTCTTGACATGTGTGATCAGTTTAGTAAGGCGATGGCGGAGAAGTCTGCAGAGCAGCTCAAGAGGTTTGAGGAGAGGATGGAACTGCAGCACCGACAGGAGAAGCATCAGCTGCTGGAACAATTGGTGAAGGGGTGAGGGAGGATGAAGCATCCATAACCTCCAATATTATATGGGTAATGTAGGGTCTTAAGGCTCCATTACTGATGTATTCACCTTGTTCTTTTTTGTGAAGATCTAAGGAGGCCCTAGGACAGCAAGAGAAACTAAAGGAGGAGCATCGCCATAGGGCAAAGGTTGGTGTCTGTTGATGATTCGGTCACATCTGTGGTTTGGATTCCACTGCTAAGTGGGACAAGGGGGTGATGGCTGACTGTTGTGGTACATCCAGAGGTGCAGAAATCAGAGTTGTTATGTCACTAATCTGTCATCTGTGGCCATCCCAAGTTACATAGTTATTGCCTTTTCCCCAAGATCCCCCTCCAAACATGGCAATGGGAGTTCTGTTCCCAATAGTGTAAGAAGAAGGTGCCTCCCTGCTTCATTCTCTCAGGTGTAGCCATTTACAGTGCTCAGCAGTGTCATAGGGACTGCATAGAGCAGCAATGTGTATACTACACTCATTCAGGAGACTGAGATCCCAGCATATTTTTCTTTATCCTAATGGATAAAGCATAACTTGGGACCACCACTTTAACCCATCGTGACTGTATGATTGACCTGCATGGAGAGGGGTCCTGGGCTGAGCTCTTCCCATACAGGGCCAGCATGAAGCATATCAGTGAACCTGTTAGATCATTAGCCATGCCAAGGCTTCCAGGTCTGTTATTCAGCCCTCTGGTGGAGGGTGTCTGTAACTAATGCAGATTTTTTTCATATTCAACTGTGTTGCAGTATTTTATTTCTTGCTTCACAGTACATGGCATGGGATATAAATGATGATGCTGCTGTTATGGGGACTCAACACTACAAGTCCTGGGGGTTTTAACTCTGTGGGGTGTAACGTGACATCATAGTAATGTGATGGGAACACTGCCATTTATGGGACTCGTAGTTCTCTAGATCTCGCATATACAATGATGTACAAGATCCTTGTGCAGTCATTCTATGTCTTCTTTTCTCAGTTATTGACTCTGAAGCTTCGTGAAGCCGAACAGCAGCGCCAGCAAGAAATAGAGCGCGTCCGCCAGGAGGAAGGTCGCGAGAGGATGCGGCGACTATGCTCCTTACAGCAAGAAGCGCTGCAGCTTATCCAGAAAATTCAGGTGGACTACAAGCAACAGGAAGCACTGCGCGTAGACCTCTCTGCCTACGGCCATCGGGGGAACCAGATATGTGGCATTTTATCCACCGTTGTTCGCTCTAGTAGTGAGGTAATAGTGATTCTTATACAGTGTCCCTGTACTGAGGGATCACCAGGATCTTGTAAGACCCCATCAGTCCTACTGTGCCAGTAGGGGACTATAACATTTCTATGATCATCTTTTCCTCCACAGAGGGGTTACCCCACACAGGATGACGTCAGTCTAGGAGAACACTCCCTGCAGGAGATGAAAATGTTGGTCAATACCATAGAGAAGGAGCTGGCTGCAGCTGAAGAGCGGAAGAAAGCCGAGGACGAAGCTGCCAAAGAGAAGCAGAAGGAGGCACAACTGATACAGCAACAGCAGGCAAAGCTGCAGACCCCAGCCCCAACACAGGACCAGAAGCAAACCAAACGAGAAGGTAAGTGACTGGCCACAGTATTGCCCCACCAGTGTCCTGCCATCCAGCACAGATGAATATATTTCAGTGTTGTAGTCTTGCAGGGATTTTCCACTAAAACTCATCATCTATCCAAAGGATTGGTGATGATTACTGAGACCCCCACTGATCACAAGAAAGGTGGTCCACTATCCCCTGTTTGAATAGATTCAAAGGGAAAATTGTGTGAGTCCTTTTTATTCATCATCTATGGGACTGATGGAGATGACCAAATGCTCCATCAGTCCTATATATAGTTAAGCTTTCTACACTTACACCTTGTTGACATTCAGTGCAGTGTTTATAATCCACAATATGTTAAGTCCTTTCATCACCTTTCTTTGGTAGACGTTCTTCCTCTTATTCTGGTTTAGTTTGAATTCTTTCTCTATCCCCCACTGTTCCAAAACGGTAAATTGTGAAATTCTGCTGTCAAGTAGGTGGCCCTCGGCTGGAACTGACTGCTTGGCTCCGCCCATCTGACAGTTAAGAAATGATGAAATTGATGCTTTGTGACTTATGGGGGCTACAAACTATGTAAGGACTTTGTGATCTTGGTGTCTCATAAGCCCCTCTTTGTAGGACTTCAGAAAAAGGCTTCAAAGGGAACATTACAAAGATTCCTGGAGCTGCAGAAAGTCCTGGAGCTGTGTCAGAAAGTCTGTGAAGAGCTGGCCACGTGTAAAGACCCTCAGGTACTGTTTTCCTCTTATTTATGGGCTGTGTTATTGTCACTGTTTATCTTACTCCGTTCTCACTTCCAGACTAAAAAGATCAGAGCTGATCTTCAGAGAGCAGTCACCACCCCCGTCAGCCAGATATCCAGTGTATCCGGTGAGTATATGCCCTCTGTAATTGGGCTTTGACGCGTATGGGCTTTGTGACTCTGGATCTGATTCTGGAACAACCATTTAAATCTTTTGGATGCCTGGTTGTATTCTCCTTATCCTGTTTACACAAGGTTCCCCTTATCTAATATAAGTCTTGTAGAACATAAATCTACTACCCTCCGATGGCTATTGATGGGGGTATTCCCCAGACTTGGGATTATAGGTGCAATTTAGCTTTACCCCTGGAAAAGAGAAGGATAGTGACAACGAGCTGGTGATTGTTATATACTTCTATCTATTTACCTTTGTAGGGTCTCAGGTGAGGGACACCTTTGACAAAATCAATAATTTCCTGATGGGAAAACCGATTGTCTCTGCCGGAAGGACGATTGTTGTGTCTCAGCATCCCCTGGGTCTGGACTTTGTCTGCTTAAAGTTGGCAGAGAAGTTGGTGGTAAGTGAAGTTTAGACCTTTATGTTGCTTAAAATTATAAACCTCTCTTTATAACTTCTTGTCACCAATGGCACCACCATCATTTTTGGGTTATGTGATGTGCGGCATCTCCGCCCTATTCCGTTGTAGCCTTGGCCAATTTTAGTGAGAGGAACTGAGTTTCAGTAGCAGACATAGCCACTGTTCTTGGTGCAGAGCCGTGCCTGGAATGAAATGAAGAGTTACAACATCATTAGTCATTGGGGAGTCCTGAGGATAGATCATCAATAGTAACCAGTCATAGAACGCTACATCTCTAGTATCGATTGACCTTTATTCTTGTATCTACAGAGTCAGGGGGAAGAAGAAGTCGCTTCTCATCACGAATCTGCATTCCCAATTGCCTCAGTGGCCTCTGCTTTATGGGAACGGTATCCCAAAGTGGGGGAACTCTTCCTTGCGAACTTGCACAAGAAATGTCCATATGCTGTGCCTTTTTACCCTGCCTTTCAGGAGGGGATTTCCCTTGAGGAATACCAGAGGTGAGAATTTGGTTGTCTTCTGCACAGATTGAATGCAATTTGTAAAATTGTACAATAGTTCTAGTTCAGGCCCTTTAAATCCACATTCTGGGCAGAACGTAAAGAGGACCTGTCAGGGTGTTTTGGGACACTTAACCACCCACAGGTCCTTTTTAAAGACTATTGTTTACCATCTCTTCAGAAAAGTGTTTGAGCACTGGGTCTTATAATGATCAGTAGAACAGGGTTGTGTGTACCCTGTTCATCCTCGCCTCACTCCCTGCAACAAGAAGAAACTTTAAAAGAGAAGCCGCTGAACATTTGGGATGTAGGATGAATGTGGATGGAGACCGAGGGGGCCCCATCCTAGTCAATAGTGGTCAATCCAGTGGTAGGATGTGGGATGAATGTTCTGAATATCAGATGTGCCAGACCATGGGTTGCCTGGTATTATACCTCAGTGCAGTTCACTTCCATTTAAAAAGTTGGAACTGAGATGTAATGCCAGTCACAACCACTGCCACCAGTATGGGGCTGCAGCTGAATGGCTCATCACTGGTGTACCCCCATCTAACAGGTCATCAATATGTAGTAGGTGGAAAATCTGCTGTAAGTGGAATGATTTACTCTATGGAATGAGAGAGGACCTTTTTGGCCAATAAGTAGAAACAAAATGGCCTAAAAAAAAAGGACAATAAAATCGTATTCTAGAACACAGACTCTTTCCAAATATCTTTCAACAATAAAAATGTGAATGTTTCTCTTGTCAGATGTATTTGGCAGCGACACATTACCCGCCATCTGTTGTCCTCCTGTGTCTGCACGTCATCACTTTTCCTGTGTTTTTTTTTTTTTTTTTTTTTTTTTTTTTTTTTTTTTTGATGATTTTTATATCTCTTATGTGTTTTTGGTGTGTAGATTGCTGGGATACCAGGTGAAGGATTCCATAGTGGAACAGCAAGATAGTTTCCTGAAACGAATGTCCGGGATGATCCGCCTGTATGCAGCCATTATGCAAGTACGGTGGCCTTACGGGACAAATCAAGGGGTAAGTAGACTTTTTTTTTTGCACTGGACTCGTTTTCTTTCCCCATCATAAAAAAACTGATCATTAGAGGCACATCACTGTTGACTTGGGTATGACTCCATTCCACTTGGGTGATATAGGACAATAGGATTTTAACAAGATTTTCTACAATGGTGCATGCACACAATATACATCCATCAGATATGTTGGTGGAGCTCCAAATCCTAGGAATTCCAAGGTTGCGCACGGGGTGGAAGCCATGTCGCCCACCATCCCATTTAGTGAATTGGAGATAAAGAAGGAAGTGAACATGCTCACCCTACATTGAAGCCCCATACGGCTATACAGGCGGTCCACAGGTTACGTACAATATTGGTTCTTTAGGTTTGTATATTTTTTTTTTTTTATGGTAACTCCCGACAAAACATTTTTGTGACAATTGGATTTTTAAAATTTTTGCTGTAATGGGACCAAGGATTATCAATAAACCTTCATTACAGACACTTTACAGCTGATCATTGCAGTCTGGGACTATAGTAACATCCAGAGACTTCACCAGAGGTCACAGGGGGCAGAGGGGACCGTCTGTATACATCCTATTTGTACATGCCCCATACAGAAAGCACATGTACATGTAAAATTTACAAAATTTTCACACTTAAAGGGGTATTCCCACTTCAGTAAATTAATCTTATTGTTTGTATAATGAAAAGTGAATTTTCCAATATACGTTCTGAATCAATTCTTCACAGTTTTCTAGATCTCTGCTTGCTGTCCTGCTATAGAAAGCTTCATTGCTTACTACCAGTAGACCAAAATCTGACCATGGTCACACAGGTGCACGGCTCGTTATATCACACAGCTCTGATTACTCTCTATGATACTAACGAGCCGTGCACCTGTGTGACCATGGTCAGATTTCTGTCCCCTGGAAGTAAACCATGAAGCTTTCTATAGAAAGCAAGCAGAGATCTAGAAAATTATGAAGAATAGATACAGAGTAAGTATATTGGATAATTGTATAACTTTTCCTTATACAAACAATAAGATTAATTTACTGAAGTGGGAATACCCCTTTAAGTGTGAAAATTTGGTAAAACTTCCCTGGTCATTAAAAGCTTTTAAGGCCTGGTCAGAAACAACACAAGAATTCAGCTTTCACAGGGGGTAGTGCTACCACCCATCCACAGTATAAGTGTCAAATACAGAGAAGCCCATCTATGTTCCATGTTCTTTGTTTGGAAAACCCCCTTGATCTTCTTGGGAAGTAGATTTCTCTCTAATATACAATATCGCCCAATGACTGCTTGGATTTTACCCATGGGTCACCAGTTTACCCCATGTGGTCAGTCCTGGATAGTTGCAGAAGGCAGATCATGGACTCTCTGGTTGGTTGTAACACAAACTTTTTTACATTTCCTATTCTTCTAGAACCACCCTCATGGCTTGAATCATGGATGGCTTTGGTTGGCACAGATGGTGAACATGGAGCCGCTGTCTGATATCACGGCTACATTACTCTTTGACTTCTTGGAGGTATGTGGTATTTTATCAATGTATTGGTTTATTTGGTACATTTTTAGAAAGAACCACTTAGAAATAACTATTCAAGAGAGGGAGATAGAGTGGACGCTTAGCCTCTGACACCTGTGACGGGGTGGGAGGGGAAGAGGGGGGGGGGTGCGGGATATGGATTTTGTATCTGATTCACATATGTATGATGTTTTCATAATGTCTCGAAAAACCTACACCAGTTTTGAATGTTATTTCATTTCTTATATCTGATAAAAAGAAAACTAATAAAATATGTTTAAAAAAAAAAAAGAAATAACTAATGATTTCTCTTTTTATATACAGGTGTGTGGCAACGCCATGATAAGACAGTACCAGGATCAGTTCTGGAAGCTTTTATTACTAATCAAAGACCAGTATTTTCCAACGTAAGTTGATGGGCGATTTATCCAGTGCATCTCTAGTACAGAACAGATGCTATTAGGCACATGGATAGCTTTGAATGTATTCTCACACTACTGACCGGACTGCGTTAAAGAGGACCTTTCACCACCAAACTTGGAGAGTCACATGCCATTCTGTAGGGGCTGCTACTCAGATTTAGGGACACTTTGAATTTTCTTTTTAGTCCCCACAGTTGCAGAGACATCCATCCCAGTGTCTGTACATTTGTATCTGTGTTTGGCTAGAGAGGAGGAGCTGAGGCTCGAGGCGTGTGTTATACTAATCCTCTCTCATACTGTCCAATCAGTAAGCAGGCAATGTCAGAGAAGCTGATATGAACGACTTTGATTTCTCTATGCTCATCTAGAGTCTCATTTCCAGAGTTCAGGCATTTTATGTTCCAAAGCTTCTTGTCAAAAATGTTTCGTACCAGCAGTGAAGTTGCCGCAGACTAACCTCTTCCTCTATCTGCCCTGAAGCGGAGTCAAATTTAGGTTGCCCTTTCTTCCGATGACACCTTCTGTTCTCTCATTTAGTAACTTGGCAGCACCAAATCCAGTGAAATTTAATAAATAAATCCTATGAACACTGCAAAGTCTACATGATGATGTATACGGTGACTAGCCTGGCAGCTTTCACTATATGGTGGTACATGAAGTGTGTAATAAGTAATTGAAACCAGCTGTGAAACAGTTACATTAAGTGTAGTGTCTGTTCTGTGTGAAATGGAGGGGGTGCAGAAGAGTCTATGAAACAAAATGCTGTACAGAGAGAGACAGAGTTCTGCAGGATTACAGACTTGGATGGAGAGACTGATGGGGAACAGGGGACTTCTGCATCCACAGAGCAACAGACTCGCCTTTGCTGCTCCTCTCTGCTTCACACAGAGAGGACAGAAATGAACTCCCCTCCTCTGTGAGATGATACTAACGAGCCGTGCACCTCTGTGACCGTGGTCAGTGGTCTATCCACTGGAATTAAACAGAAACAGAGGCTTTCTATAGAATTACAGCAAGCAGAGATCTAGAAAACAGAGTTTGATTGATACAATTTCTAATTTTTCATCACACAAACAATACTATTAATTTGCTGAAATTTGAGCACCCCTTTACGCATGACACAGTGTCCATTCATGCGGGTTCTCTAATCTAAGGTGAGGATCCTGAACATATGACTCCCTAATGGGGCTTATAAAAAATTGGAAATTAGACAACCAAATATTCGTGGCGGACTTCTCCACGCCGTGGGTTTCCCTGTTCGTCATATGACTCTTCCTTCCGTTCTGCAGGATCGAGAAGATCACCACCAGCACAGAAATGGGCTCGGCGTCCCGGCTCAAACACTTCCTGGAGGTAAGTGGCCGCCTTGTGACCAGTCACGTGGATCCTAGTACACAGTCTACATAACATCCCTATTTTCCTGTATTCCAGGGAGCGGTGCGGCGGAGGGACA
Source organism: Engystomops pustulosus (assembly GCF_040894005.1). Classification (NCBI taxonomy): domain Eukaryota; kingdom Metazoa; phylum Chordata; class Amphibia; order Anura; family Leptodactylidae; genus Engystomops; species Engystomops pustulosus. The sequence goes on from NC_092419.1 coordinate 99,655,022, forward strand.
TCCCTTTACCAAAAGGATTCCTGCAGCCTTCATTCTGGAGGAGTTGATCCTGTCGCTCTCAGCAGTTGTGTGTTTTATATATCATTTTATTTTTTAAAATGAGAATTTTATTGTTTTTTTGTTTGTTTTTTTTAAAATTTGCATCATTTGTAGAGTCCTGGATACACGAGGGTGGATGTTATTATGTATTCTAGACCTGGTGGCCATCCATGAATTGCCTCTCTCCTACCGACTCATTGGCTGTTATGTCAGTGAGGTTTTTTTCCCCAGTAACAGCGCCACTTATGACCAGGGGCTATGTCTGGTACTGCAGGTCAAGTTAGTCCCAATACTTCCAGCCGTCATTTTGCCAATAAAATTTGTACAAGTGTGTAAATAAAGTATTATTTTAATTACTATAGTATGTATTTCCTTTTTGAGATGACTTCTAATGTATGTGTCATTATGTGATGTACAAGCTGTGTAGTAACACACAGTAAAGTATAATGCATAATCCGGGGATCACCATCTTCTTCTCTCACATCCCCTGTTATAGACCTTCCGGTTGATCTTGGATATATTATAAATGATGGAATGTGTGATGAATTATTGATGGCACATACCGTCATCTCATGCATTACACTGCCTCTCCGGGTGCTGACCTAGATTTCTGACCCTTCCAATAGACGGCGGCTTGTGACATTGTGCAGGTCCTGTGCCGCTGTGATGAGCGCTGTCAGCCTGGTATTACACTGCGGGCAATGGCAATCGCTGTGTTCTCTGCTGAGGCCCAGCGTCCTGTATAATGAATGTAAATTGATCCGTTGTCTTTTAGAGATGGAGGTTAATGCTGCTGTAGATGTTCAGCTTTTATTATTTATCCCTTTTAGGGCCAATATTCTGTGCTGATTCATTCAGTGGTCGATATGTATAGCAGTGCTGACACAGAGCACCCAACACCCTGCAAATAATGCATATATGTGAAATATGGACTTCTATACAAGGATTGTACTGGGGGGTTGTCCTAACACTGCTGTACTCTGTGATCTCTGCATCCAGTGTTTGGTATGGTCCCTAGAGAGATGTGTAACCATACTTTTTGTATATGTTGTTAGCAGCTGGCCTGTGAACTATGGATTTAGATACAAAGATTGCACTGGGGACATTTCCTCACACTGTAATCCTCTGCGCTTTTTGCAGACCGTGTTATAATACATCTCTCCAGTAACAATACCTATCTTAAAGGGCATCTACCACCAGGATGAAAGACTGTACGCATATGAGCCTGAGGGGCTCCAGGCTCCATTAACACCTATGGAGCCTGGAGCCCCTCAGGCTCATTTGCATACAATCCATCATCCTGGTGGTAGATGCCCTCCCTTGAAGCAGTTAGTAGCAGGATTGTGAAATATGGATTTATATTCCAGGATTAGAGCTTCTCCACATGCACTGGGGGTGTATCCCTCACACTGATGTTCTCTGTACACTCTGCTAAGGCATTGTCCCTAGGAGAGATGTGTAACAATACATTTTATGTATGTTGTTAGAATATAGCTTAGTGTATGTTGGTGTAGCAGCAGGACAGATTTTATGAAATGGTTTTGGGATATAAAATCTTTGTGCAGAGAGCTAAGCGCACAGCAGTGTGAGCAGTGCACTTGAAGAAGCTACAATATTGAAATATAAATCCAAATCTTCTGCCAATAACGCACACAGAGGTCTAATTACACTTCTCTACACAGACAATATCTTACGCTGGCTGTATCTGTATAGAGAAAACGAATGTGGAACTGTCAGGTTGCTCCATAGTGGTAGCTGCAGGCAGCAAGAATTTTATTTTTTGCTTCAAGAAGCAGTCAGTGTGGTTTTTGTTTAATTTAAAAAAAAAAAAAAATTCTGGTCAGGTAAACTTTAACCATCCTATATTACATCAGATATAATCTGGTCATGGAGAATTATATATATATTATAGTGTGTGTGCATGCGTTGTATACATATATATCCAATTTGAGAAGACTAATGTACGGGCATGCTGCTCAGTAGGGGATAATCCTGTTTTGGGTATCTATGACTGAATTTCAGAATATTATAAAATGCCTGATAGGTGCAGATTTCTCCCTCCCCCCATGGCTAAGCAGATAGTAGTGGTGACTGCACGTGTGCAGTTCTCCATTCAGGTCAATGAAAGCGCCCAAAATAGATGAGGGTGCCTACTCTGCAAGTTTTGGCATTTTTAAAGACTTGAATGGAGAACAGCACATGTGCACGGCTACCACTGGAAGATGGGGGTTAGGATACCCTGGTATCTCAAGAGACTTATAGATCTCAGAGAGAATATAACATAGGAATACTCCTTTAAGAATGGGGTCACATGGGTGGACACAATGGAGGAGATTTATTAAGTTTAATTTTTTTAAGTTTCTGAGGTAAATCTGTTCTAGTTGATGCAAACCATGAAAACCAATCAGAGCTCAGCTTAAAGGTAATAAACTGCTATGGGAAAATGAAAGCTGAGCTCTGATTGGATGCCATGGGCAACTACGACAGTTTTGCAGCATATTGCAGTAAAGCGCACCACTGGAATTCTGTGACAGAACCTCAGCTGTGTGTCGGCGGTTTGATGTTTGTCATCTGTGGTTCTACATTTAGTTTATTGAGATGGTGCCAAATCGTTGTAACATTCTTACATTTTACAATTCAGGTCTTAAAATAAACGCACTGTGTGTGTACACCCTGTAGGTTTTGTTAAAAAAAATAGACATTTTTAGTTTTGCAAACGATTTTGAATCAATAGATTCAAGTCTATTGGTTACTGACATCAAGTTCCTACAGCCGCCATTTTTTCCCCTTCATTGTAAACAAGCCATTTTATCTTTCAATGCGTCGGCAATTTCCGGAACTCCTCGTCCATCTCCGACACGTTCGGAGCGGTGGGTGTGTCCGTAGTACTCGGCTGCCTTCGTGCTTTTCCGGAAGGGTTGCGCATGGTGACGTCAGCGTTTCGGGCCCCGGCTATAAAAAGGGCAGGACCCCGCCGAAGCGCTCAGACGAAGATCCGGAGATTTGGAGTGAGGAAGCTGGAGTGCAAAACGCCCTCAGATCTGGTGAGGCCGCACCCCTCTCCCCCAATCCTTCCCTCCCTGCTCCCACATATCCCCAGGCTGCACATGCACTGCCCTGTGACCATAACAATGCACTGTGTCACCCTGTATCAGGCATTATGGCTGCTCTGCCTCCATTGCTCCCCTTGTATTGCTTGCATTTAACCCCTCCATGCCCTGGCTGGCTGTAGATTCACTATAAATAATCCCCCCACAATGTGCACCTATAATAAACCTGCCCCATCACTGCAATATGTGACACATCTGCAGCAATCCATGACATTTCTGCATCAAATATTGATATTATAAGTAATTCTATGCAATAAATTGGGGAGTTAACCATTGCTTCTCTGGCCCCGTGCACTACAGTATGCGGCAGCCGGTAATAGAGTAGATGGAGCCATTGACGGCTTCGCCTTGTGTAGAAATGAATGAGATGCAGCTGATTGGATGTTTGCCATTGTAGATGCTTTTTCGTGTTGCGGAATGGGGGGCGTTGACTGCGTTATACGGTTTTATTGGAGTGTTATGCGATTTGATATTGACCCCAGTTTGATGGATTAATGAGGGTTATTTTGTGTTCTTGTGTTTGTCATGTTATTGATACATTGTATCACTGCTTCCTGTTTGTATCATGCCCTATTATTGTTGGTGATTTTTGACCCCCCTCCCCTCCTGTCAGACCCACCACTGACAGCTATTGATATCACTGCTGTGATAGGAGCTCCCACCCCCCAAATTGCTGATTGTTTTACTATTAGCACCCAGTTACCTATGTAGATCCTATCTAGGGGGTGATACACCATATCCAAACAATGCACCCCCTTCCCTTCTGATGGACGAATTTGCAAACAATGGCTGGAAGACCAGATAGTGGGGGGAAGAATAGGGAATGACTTTCCCATGTAAACAATCCTGTTTCTCTCCCCCCTGGTGCATACATTTTTAATCCTGTTACCAAGGCTGCTGAAGACAGCGTTTAACCCCTACCCTCCTGGAGTCTGTGTTTTTCTGTTTATTGCATTGTCGCTGCTCCCTCTGCAGACATGCCGCGATGGCCATTGCTATGGGTGTAATAGGGCGTTAGCCGCAGGAATGTCATTCAGGAAAATATCAGGCCTGTCATTTCCCGGGACAAGAGCTTGGAGTCAGGACTATTCCACCCAGCAGCTGTTCCCTCCCCTTACTGTACAAGGTCATTGTGCTTTGCTGTGATATACCGAATATTCATTTCTCCACCCGCACCAGTGTTTGCAAAACTACAAATCCCAGAATGCCTTGACAGCCACAAGCAGGGAGTTGTAGTTCGTGAGCCAATGGAGTGATACTAATTATAGTCCAATTATTTGTACTATGCATATGGTTTATTTAGGTGTCATTATAATAGTTTGTTGCATAAGCATTGACACCCTAATATTATGTAATCTGCACATCTCTCCTGTGAGTCAGTATTCTCCATCTATGCACAGGCCAGTGCCACCCCTGCCGAATACGGGCTGCCACCCCTGCCGAATACGGGCTGCCACCTCTTGTATAGGGAGTGACTCTGATAACATAAGGACATTGCTATGTATTATGAGAATCTTGTATGTTCTGAGATCAGGGAGGGCGATATTATCTAACCCTGTGTGTGGGGAGTCAGGTTCTCGCCATGCACACATACCCTGCATAGTAAGGATTCCAGACATGCACTGGGCTCTGTACTCCAGCCAGCTGAACTCCGTGTGTGACCCCCATCTGCTCCGGCTTGGCAAGTGCTTAAGTTTACTCCAGTGTCTTGTCTTACACATCATAAATTTCTATGAACACTGACTAACCTAACAGTGCTTTACAGAGCATTGTCCCTATTTAATAGAAGTGGATAAGCTGGGTAGTTGGTATGGCCACTAATCCAGCCCACTGGAGATTGGGCTCCATCAAAGGTGGGTCACTCCTTACATATCCGCCATATTGGAAGCTTTACCAGAAATGGACTCAAATGTCAATGGGAGCTGTAATGGTGGCCATATTGACTGTGAAAGTTGCAAGAAAGTGCTGGAAATTTGGGTTTTTGCTGCAAAATGTCAAAATTTGATATTAACCCTTGTATTGCAGGGTGTGTCCGCAGCATAAAATGACACAGAGAAATCAGTTCTGTGGGTTTTGGACATCGCATCCCCCTCCACTAGTGTATATGTCCTGTGGTCCTATTACTTTGGCAGACTTTAAATATCCGTGACGGTCGATCCTTAAATACTAAAGTGCTCAAAAGCTATTCCCTCTTCTTTCCAGAACACATGCACACATGGTCTGGCTGTGCATTCAAGTTTGTGGAGCAGATAAGGGAAAGAGGTTCTTCCATAAACTTCTGGTGGAGATTAATCTCCCATACTAGACATGTTCAGTGAGGAAGGGGGGGTTCAGAGTACCTCAGTAACACAATGGGGCAGATTTACTTACCCGGTCCTGTCGCAATCCCGCAGTGCGTTGTCCGACAAGGATTCAGGTCTGCCACGATTCACTAAGCTTGTGCGGCCGAGTTCCTGCATCCGTTGCTTCTGCCCCGAGGTCCGCCGGAGTTCACCTTCTTCTTCCTGCTGCTTGTAAGTGCGTGTCTTACGTCACAATTCTAAATGTTAAATCCTGCGCTTTGTCCGAATCCGTCGCGTTGTCCAGCTGTCGCGTGCAAGCCGGCGGCAAAATCCGATCGCGTGTGCCAAAATCCCACTGCAATTTGGTGCAAAATGGAAACCCGACGAAAATATTTCTGTATCAGTAGGTACTGGATATAGTATTCAGAAGTCGTCCAATGCAGATGCTGCTGCCCCTTCTTTACTGCGTGGCTGCCGCAGCGTCGGCCAGGGGTATGTCCAGAAATAGCCTTATAATGTAATAATCTGTATGATTTCCTTAGGGATGTCAATATCCTAATGAGTCCAGACACCCGGCACCATGCCAGCTCATAACTGGTCCAATCTGGCACAGCAGGATGAAGGTTCCCTGCAGGGGCATGACTGGCAATGTGATTGGGGTCTGATTTCAGGAGATTGATCTATGGCTACAATTTTTTTATTTTAAAGGCATAGAATTGTCTGTGTTCCGCCATGTTGTCCCTCCGTAAGATCCGAGTCCAGGTATCGGCGTGTGCTGTGCTTGCAGTGATGTGTTTCTACCTCCGTAATATCTTCCTCTGTGTTATTTGTCTCCCCTCCTTTTAAGGGGGTGCCTTTTATATTGTGTGGCCTTGATGTGGATCTATACTGTATGTGCATGACTCTATATTCACTTCTAGAATTATTTTCATACTGGTTTTCTTTTCTTGGGAAAGCTGGGTAACCATAAAGGGACCTCTTTTTAGTTTTGTTAGACTCATGTACAGCAGAGTAGTTTTTCTAGGCAGTTATAGGGGAGCAAGATGCATATGTCAATTGTGACATTCAGGGCTCTGGGAAAGCTGGGTACAAGTTATAACGGAGGTCATATTGGTGTTCACTCTGGTTTTCCAGAATGAGAAATTGTGTAATATTATTTGTAAATCATAAATTTAGGGGACACTTTTCTCTAGTTGGTTTAAAAACATATACAAGACGTAGTTTTGGCAAGGTCATTGCTTTATCGTGACGTGATGATGGGAGTTGTAGTTCTTGGCCGGCAGGGGATGGTGATAGTGTTAATATCGGGCTTGTCAGATGCTGGTTCTGATGCAGCAGAATGGAAGGTGCGGTATCCGGCATCTATCTGGACTTGTTTATGACGGGAAAGTTCTGCAGTCCTCTGGGCGGGACCTGGATCTCCGCAGACGTGCTGGAGGCTTGTCTTCTGCACCAGAAAGTTCTGTAATAAATGGCAATACGTATACAGATGTAGCAGAGCCGGGTCTGTCCCTGAACCGTGATGTGACCTCCCTGCTATTGCATATCTTTGCGATTTATATGAAGCGACAAACTCAACCCTGCTACATCTAGTAAATAATATCCAGAGCTATGTGGATATTGATAATTTACTGGGAACCAGCGTCAATTAGTAAGTAATTTTCGAGGACCAGCCTCGGCCTGCATCAGTCCGATGCTGTAACCTTGAAGTGATCCTGTCTGACCGGCCTTGATCCGACTCGGATGGAGCTGCAGAACCGGTTTTCTCTGAATCACAGCTCCACACACAACTACTACAGAATAATTGTACATCTTCTATAAATAGGTGTGAATTTGGTTCACGTTAGGACTAAATTCCTGAGTACATTATAGAACCGAGAATAAAGCAAAATATCTGCGGTGAAAAAATATGGAAATAAGTACAGAATACAAGAAATTAGACAAATCACAAACAACCAATCAGAATCCAGCTTTCATTTTTCTAAGCCGTGTTGAAACCCTAAAGCTGTGATGTCATTGGTTGCTACTTGAAACCATATAAAACGAGCACAATGACCATTATAAATACCACGGACTGGAATCTGTGAGGAGAATATTGATGGCTACTAGCACTAACGGACTAAAACCGTATAAATCTTGCTCAATGACAGTCAGATGGTGCCGGCGGCCATTGATTTTCTCCGAACAGAATCCAGTCTGTGGTAATGTCAGACCAAAACACGGAGAACATTCATTGCGGTATAACTACTATAATGTAATGTCTTATGTGAGACGTGCACAGAGACACTTGGCAGCCAGTCACAATCCAGCTTTCTCGTTAGGGAGGTTTACTTTATGTTTACACGGACAAGGCCTTGATTCTGGGAACCAATATGGCTGCCATTCCCGCTCACACAGGGATTGACACCTACTAAACAGCTGGTTTGCTTATAATTAAATAGTTTGTGTTTGCCATTCAGAAGTCTGGGAAAGCTGGGGGATATCCTGCAATGCTTCCATGGTATATCTACATCAGATGGGGTTATCACTGTGATATTCAGGAGACATAACAGCGGCCATATTGGTGGTCCTATACCAGAAATGCTGCGCTACAGTATATAGAGCTTCACACACGCCATAATGACACATACTGAGAGCCACAGAGAGTGCAAAGTGCCTGCATGTCCGGCCTATAAATACCTCCGCAGGAATGTCTTATCAGGAGGGGATAGAGAGGAATTGGTGTTGTGAGGTATGTGTTATGGCAGCTGGAGAGAGGTATTTTAGCAAGGGTGGGGTGTAATATGTATAGGGTATGTGTAGAATTATATACTTCCGTTACAATTATCACACTATACGTAGATATAACTCCAGCGGATCCTGTTCCTAGAAAATTGGGCGCCAGAGGTTTCCTTTTGGGTTATCAACAATACGCCATTCACATGACCGTATGAGGAGCTTGTGTATGGCCGCAAGCTTGTGGCCATACATACGTCCCTCCAGAGAAGACAATGGCTGCACATATCCATACACGTGCGGCCGTGTAGCGGCACGTACGCCGTGCGTTTCTATGGACCGGGGAGGGGGCCTGGCAGGCATGCGTTCGTGTAAATGTAGCCTAACTAGAAGTCAACCTGGTCATCATGTCCTCCCTTTCATACTCTCCCCAACTCCTCTATAGTTGGCTGAGCATGCATGTATTTTGTATTGCTGAAGGGAGGATAAACTACTAACAGGAGCTCTTGAGATGGAAAGTTATTCCCCAATCTCAGATGCACCCCTTCAAGAATAGAGCAGTGTTCAGACTGACTGAACTCTCATCATTCAAGTAGGGATGGGGCTGCTCTTACGGACCCTAGCGATATGTCCTATCACAGTATAACTGGCCGCAGGCATTAGCTGTCATTCAGCCTCCGCTATTCCTTTCCGCCACACTAAACACATGCACTCTCGCTTGCCCAGGCTGAGGATGTGTGTGTTTTTCATTAGGTCAGAGGAATAACTGGCATACTGTATTTCGGCATGTCTCCCCCCATCCTGCCACCACCTTGCAGTGTGTTTGGTTTTCGGCAGCAATGTGTTAAACACGGCAGAAGGTTCTGGTGTTATCAGTGCGATGCAGGAGGGAGGGGCGGGCGGCGCTGTTCTCGTCCCTCGCTGATGGATCCCGTGGCAGTAGTGAGACGCGCAGCTAGGAATGCGTCTTATCTGAGGCTGGAGAGAACTGATAGGGGCGACGGTGACATAAATACCGATGAGACAGGGAGCTGAGCAAAGGTCCTCGCCCACAGTAGGATGAATAAAAATGAAGGATTGTCATATTTGTGTTATTTAGAATTAAAAATCTGCTCTTTACGGTGAACTTTGTAGATGTTCCATGCTTGGGGGGCATATGCTCCCATCATGGCGGGGGGGGGGGGTCCCCTCGCGTTAGGCAGCCGGACTGAAAGAAGGGGCACCTTAAGTACCTTTTCCAGGCATGCAGCTCAGCCCCATAACTTAAAGGGATACAGTGCTCTGCTGATTTAAGGGGGTCTGTAAATGCTGACGTAGCAGGGTGCTCATATGGGGCCCGAGACTGGAGGATCTCGCTTTGCAGCACTGCTATGCACTGCATTGCTGGGATCTGCACTGATGCTGTTAGTATTCTGGCTGCAGCAGGCTGCGGTAGTACTGGCACGGCTGGGAGTCTGCAGAGCGTCTCTGCTGGGCTGATTTTTTTGGCATTGGACGGACAGGGTGACGTCAGCTGATCCACTGCAGAAAAGATCAGTCCATTAGCGATGGCCCAGAGCCCTTCCAGAACAATGAGCGGCTCTGCTGACTATCACAGATAGCCTTTTATACGGTTAATACCATAGCGGAGCCCGTCCAGGGCCCGGTCAGCAGCCTGATAACATCCCGATTCATCATCCGTCTCCTGAATCTCCTAGTGGGCAAATTCTTTATCAAACATTCACAATACGCCCGTTCTATGGAGCTTCTAGCCCAAAGAACTTACAATCTCTGTCCTGCTTTTGTCACATTTTCAGACTACATTCCTTGATTTTGGGAAAGTTGTGTGACAGCCGGCATGTTGTTCTTTCAGTTTGTCACTCAGCTTTTCTAGAGTCCTGAATTACTAGTTGTGACTAGTGCTGCCTTGTTGTGTCCTCTGTGGTAGTTTATTGATCACACAGCTTTCCCAGAAGCGGATATAACAATGAGATGACCGCATGGCTTGTATATGGTGGTGATGATTCTTACCATGGAAGTAAAATACACTGCTGCGCTTCAGTGTTTATACTGAGAGACGGCTACGCACGTCCTTCCTACACATTCCAGGCGTAGGAGACAATGCACACCATCCGGAAACCGGCCTCCGGGATGATGGGGCCCATTACAGGACGTTTCATGGGGTGGGGCCTGAGAACAGCGGGGTATATCCCTGGAGATATCTGAGCAATTTACTAGTGCAGAGCGATCCATTCTTCATTCTCATATCTTTGCATATTTGCCTTTTAGGACTCTGGCAAAGCTGGGTGACGAGCCATATGGGATGTAATAAACTGAGATATGTGAATCCACCACAGTCTGTCTATACAAACCACATATGGCTGCGAGTTATTGTACCAGTTGCTGCTCCGTGATGCTCTGTATTATACTTGCAGATTCTACATCATGCTCGCTGCATGGATATAAGATACGTAAAATCTATGACACAGGCCTTGGCAGTGCTCGTGTCAGCTGCTGTCTGGCCGCCAATGCGATAACAGAAGAGGAATGCAGCTGGAAACGCTCCAGATCCATCCGGCATGGAAATGAAAGCAAAAAGAACGCCCAGTCCAGGGCTGATGGCTGAAGTCATGTGGGTGGGGGATGGGAGCATGTTCTAGGTGTGGCTGGAAGCTGGTGGAATGTGAGTTTTCCCATCTGTCCTGCTCCATTGTATTCCTCTCCAGCAGCATTCCCAAAATATTCCCAATACAATCCTATGCACCAAGATACGTACACAGGTCCAGCGCAAAATAATGTCATGTTCTTTTTGGCTTTGTATCGGTTATGTAATCCATTTGCACCATGTTGTAGGTTATAGCGGATCGATCACGGAACCAGTGTGGATCTTTTTTCCTTCCATTTGCATTTTACTTTGCTATATCCACAACTTCAACATAGTATTAGGCCAACGGTCCAATCGCTACAGAACCAGTAAGTTAAACGGGTCTGGGTCCTCACTGGTATTTTATGTTCCTTCTAGAAAATGGATTCCAGTGGGGTCAAAGTGTTGGAGACGGCGGAGGACATCCAGGACAGGCGTCAGCAGGTTCTGGACCGCTACTTGCGCTTCAAGGAGCTGTCCACCATCCGTCGGCAGAAACTCGAGGATTCCTACCGATTCCAGTTTTTCCAGCGAGACGCAGATGAGCTTGAGAAATGGATCCAGGAAAAACTCCAGATCGCATCCGACGAGAACTACAAGGATCCGACCAACCTCCAGGTGAGATGTCCTACAATATACAATATGGGATGGGGTTGTTGGAAGTATATATTGCAGGACTGTGATAAACAAATGGTTAATCTGAGGTTTTTGTGTTGGCAGGGGAAGCTGCAGAAACATCAGGCCTTTGAGGCAGAAGTACAGGCCAATGCCGGAGCCATCGTAAAACTGGACAATACTGGAAACCAAATGATCGCCGAGTCCCACTTTGCATCTGAGACAATCAGGGTACGTGCCTGAACCCTAAGACTGCAATCCCTTGAAATGACTATCCAGAATATCTTATTTTGTATGATAAAGCAAGCTGCACCTCTGTTATTCCTGTTGGAAATGGTAGAGCACATGGACAACTGGGTGTTACCATTCATTCATTTTATATCCATGAGGAATAACGGAGGGACAATGCATTGTACATGTGAATATAACGACCCCAAAGTATTCTAACCTATCAGTTTAGTGTAAAAACATGGTTTCATTATTCCCAAATAAACTAGTTGTGTGTGGTATTGCAGCTCAGCCCCATTTACTGTAGTGAAGCTAAGCTGCGATACTAGACACAACCCATGTGCAAGGATCGCACCGCTTCCTGTAGAAATCAATACTATATCCTAGAGACTTTCCATAGCGGATCATATTAGCAGCCATTTTTATTAAATTCCTTGCCATGTGTGATAATTTCACATCATATAATATAATATATTGTGCCCTGGAGTGCTCAGTGCTATATATCACTAATGGTGAGCACGTGTTAGACTGTGACACTCTAAACCATAAAGACACCATTGATCCTTTACTGTAAGATCCGCGTGGTCCATACACAGATAGCAGACATGGCGATGCCCGTGTGAAACATAAAGTTACTGACTTGCACATTTGTGGTTCAGTCTTTCACGCCGTACCGGACAGCACAACGACCAATTGTGACCTCTGTACAAGTTGGGGCTCACATACACGTAGGTGGAGGTGTTTGGGGGTGCAGTGATGACTTGTTACTTGGTCTGTATAGTGCATGATCTCTATACGTCTGCCTTCATCTGTCTATCTTGCATTTATTATTTAGGGAACTGTGTGAACTGAGCCTTGGGCCCTATTCCCACAGTTGTAATATACCTTTGTATATGTTGTGGGATTTTATTCTTCCGATCTTTTATTACTTCTCACCTTGATTGAGTTTTTGGCTGCTTCTTCTCAGGAAGATGTGACTACTGTACCTTCATAGTTCCAGTATGATGTAGACGGCCGTTAATGATAATCTTGTGTTATCCCTCAGACACGCCTGGTGGAGCTGCATCGTCTATGGGAGATGCTGCTGCTGAAAATGCAAGAGAAGGGGGTCAAGCTACAACAGGCACAGAAGCTGGTCCAGTACCTGCGCGAGTGTGAGGATGTTCTGGACTGGATCAATGACAAGGTACACAAAGTCTTAAGTTGTGTGTAAGAGTTTCCCTATTGGGGGTGTCCTGTTTCTAACCTATCCTCTATCCGCTCGGAGGATAGGGGATAACATGCTAATGGAGCGTCAATGCATGGACCTCTCCATTCAGGGGGGTCCCACCCCCAATACATAATGCAGAGGCAGGTTTAGCTTGTGGACCTGCAATTCAAAGGACTTTTGGTCTTCCATTCCTGTGAACACTGGGGGTACAGGGTAAACTTTTGTTTGTAAAGTTTTCACCCGATGTGTAATTTACTTCTCTGATCTTATCAGGAGGCCATTGTGACATCTGAGGAGCTGGGACAAGACCTTGAGCATGTGGAGGTCCTGCAGAAAAAGTTTGAAGAGTTCCAGACTGACCTGGCAGCTCATGAAGAGCGGGTGAATGAAGTCAACCAGTTTGCCAGTAAATTGGTCCAGGTAAATAGTCTTTCCAAAATCACTGCTCATCAGGAAAGCACGGGGAGACTCCATGATACCATCTCTTTCTGTTCCCATTCTGTCCTGTAGGAGGAACATCCAGAGCTGGAGCTTATCAAGACCAAACAAGATGAAGTCAATGCCAACTGGCAGCGCTTGAAGGGGCTGGCACTGCAGAGACAGGGGAAGTTGTTTGGAGCCGCAGAAGTCCAGCGATTTAACAGGTTCGTTGCAGCATCTATTTACTGGGTCCAGTGATACAGGATACTGCCATATGGTGCTGGGTCAGGCTGTGAATTCTGTCTAGTCCCTTTCTGTAGCCCGTTCTCACTTTGCCGCTTTCATTCCTGGCTTTAGAGACGTAGATGAAACCATTGGCTGGATCAGAGAGAAGGAGCAGCTGATGGCATCCGATGACTTTGGCCGAGACTTGGCCAGTGTGCAGGCGCTTTTGCGTAAGCATGAGGGCCTGGAAAGAGACCTGGCAGCCCTAGAGGAGAAGGTATGTACACCTCACACACTCATAGAAGAACATCTTATAGATGCAGCACGGCTTCAGTGATTTCTTTCTTACCAGGTGAAAGCTTTGCGCTCCGAATCTGATCGCCTGCAGGAGTCTCACCCTCAGAATGCGCCCCAAATCCAGGTGAAGGGAGAAGAGCTCCTTGCAAACTGGGAGCAGATCCGCACACTGGCTGCAGAGCGTCACACACGCCTCAATGACTCCTACAAGTAAGTGATGAGAACATGACATATTGTAGCCTGCACTGGCACAGCCTGCGCGTCATTACAGGTGGTATTTTTTTTTTTTTCTTTTTCTTCTCAGGTTGCAGAGGTTCCTTGCAGATTTTAGAGACCTGACTAGCTGGGTGACCGAAATGAAAGCCCTTATCAATGCTGATGAGCTCGCCAATGATGTGGCTGGAGCCGAGGCTCTTCTCGATAGACACCAAGAACATAAGGTGAGTGCAGATGTTTGCTGGGTAGTCTTTAGAGTGCAAGCTTGTGGGGGACTGTGGTCCTTGTCATAGCTGTGGTGAGCCAGAATCACTTTCCTTGACCAGACTTGCCCCGTCTGCAACATCTGTTTCTGTTTTACTACTGCTGTGGTTAACCACTTTATTCCTTCTTTGGTCCAGGGTGAAATTGATGCTCACGAGGACAGCTTTAAAGCAGCCGATGCTGCAGGACAAGCTTTACTGAACGCCGGACACTACGCATCTGATGAAGTCCGAGAGAAGGTATACAATCCATTTTTTTTTTTTCCTTCTGTTTAATTCTTCTGTCCATCTTAAGTTCAACAATTTACTAAGATATTTTGTGTTTGTTTCATTTGTAGATTACCATCTTGGCAGAGGAGAGAACTTCACTTTTAGAGCTGTGGGACCGGCGCAGGCAGCAGTACGAGCAGTGCATGGACCTCCAGCTATTCTACAGAGACACCGAACAAGTAGACAACTGGATGAGCAAGCAGGAGGTCCGAACCTGGACTTACTCTCGTTTAGTTATATCACACTTAATGATCGCTTCCTAACCTATCAACTCTTTGTATTCTAGGCCTTCCTGTTGAATGAAGATTTGGGAGATTCTTTGGACAGCGTGGAAGCCCTTCTGAAGAAACATGAGGATTTTGAGAAATCTCTTAGTGCCCAAGAAGAAAAGATCACGGTATGTAACATACATGATCATTGTGAGTTTTTTCTTAATCGTTTGTTCACAGTGGAGTTTTTCTGCTGCCTCTCCTGTGACTTGGACCTGCAACCCATTCTCTCCTGTACTATAGTCACTATACTGAATCTGTTTTTTAGTATTCTGCACTATTAAGTAATGACATTGATAATTTGTCTTAATTTTTAGGCTCTGGATGAATTTGCAACAAAGCTGATTCAGAATAACCACTATGCAATGGACGATGTTGCTGCACGCAGAGATGCGGTAAGTACTTTTTATGGTGTGGATGGAGTGGACCCTTCCTCTTATATGGGTGGACATCATTGTAATATTATCACATCTGGTTGTCCTTTGTCAGCTCCTAAATCGTCGCAATGCCCTGCATGAGCGAGCTCTATATCGCCGCACCCAGCTGGCGGACTCTTTCCACCTGCAGCAGTTCTTCAGGGACTCTGATGAGT
The DNA here is from genome assembly GCF_040894005.1 of Engystomops pustulosus. Lineage (NCBI taxonomy): Eukaryota > Metazoa > Chordata > Amphibia > Anura > Leptodactylidae > Engystomops > Engystomops pustulosus. Next base: position 99,670,396 of record NC_092419.1, read on the forward strand.
TGAAGAGCTGGATCAACGAAAAGATGAAGACTGCCACTGATGAGGCCTACAAGGTGAGGTTTACTAGGTATAATTCTGTTCTACCTTTTGATTATTTGGTATTAGAATTTGCTTCATTGATGTTCTCCCCTTGCAGGATCCATCCAATCTTCAGGGTAAGGTTCAGAAGCACCAGGCTTTTGAGGCCGAACTTTCTGCGAACCAAAGTCGCATTGATGCTCTGGAGAATTCCGGTCAGAAGTTAATTGATGTTAACCATTATGCGTCCGATGAGGTGGCGGCTCGTATGAATGAGGTGATTTCCTTGTGGAAGAAATTGCTGGAAGCCACAGATCGCAAAGGTTAGAACTTGTCCGTCACCTAAGACTTCTCAGAAAGAAAGTTGCTTTGCTTAAAAAATTGATAATATGGGGTCTCTTCACACAGGCATCAAACTGCGAGAAGCCAACCAGCAGCAACAGTTTAACCGAAATGTGGAGGATATTGAGCTCTGGCTGTATGAGGTGGAGGGACACCTGGCATCTGATGACTATGGCAAGGACCTGACCAACGTGCAGAACCTTCAGAAGAAGCATGCTCTGCTGGAGGCTGATGTGGCCGCTCACCAGGTACACAAAACATTACATCTATTCTGCGTGTGTGACTGCTATCACAAGGGGTGTAGTGAATCCAGAACCTGACATTATCCACACAGGACCGCATTGATGGCATCACCATCCAGGCACGCCAGTTCCAGGATGCCGGCCATTTTGATGCAGACAACATCAAGAAGAAACAAGAGGCTTTGGTTGCGAGATATGATGCTTTGAAAGATCCCATGGTGGCTCGCAAGGAGAAGCTCTCAGACTCCCTGCGCCTGCAGCAGCTTTTCCGTGATATTGAGGATGAGGAAACCTGGATAAGAGAAAAAGAGCCGATTGCAGCCTCTACCAACAGGGGTAACTTGTAGTTGTTAATATTGTGGTATGGTCACTGTTAGGGTTAAATCTTGCGCTGATCCATCTTGTGTCCTTGTCTCCAGGTAAGGACTTAATCGGTGTCCAGAACCTCCTGAAGAAGCACCAAGCCCTGCAGGCGGAGATCGCGGGGCATGAACCTCGCATTAAGGCCGTCACCCAGAAGGGAAATAACATGATCACAGAAGGTAAGCACATCACACTACTTCTTAAGCTTCACCTGTCCTGTGGGGGCACCGCAGGGAAATTGAAAACTTACTATAAACTGCAATATTGAAAAATCCTCTGATTTACAGGACACTTTGCAGCTGATGAAGTGAAGGTGAAGCTGAAGGAGCTCAATGACAAGTGGCAGTCCCTGAGAAATAAGGCCTCTCAGCGCAGACAGGACCTGGAAGACTCCCTGCAGGCTCAGCAGTACTTTGCTGATGCTAATGAAGCCGAGTCCTGGATGAGGGAGAAGGAACCTATTGTTGGTAGCACAGATTACGGCAAGGATGAAGATTCTGCTGAGGTATGAGCACTGAACCCCCTCCCACATCCCATATGAAATGCTAATGTATGGATGTAATAGTCATAGTAATTCCATCCCAATCTTCAGGCTCTACTGAAGAAACATGAGGCGCTGATGTCCGATCTGCGAGCCTACGGGAGCAGCATTCAAGGTCTGAGGGAGCAGGCCCAGTCTTGCAGGGTATGTACAGTCCTTGATCGAAACCTGTCTAACGAGTGGGTGGTCAGCGACCTCCCCCATAGATCGAGTGGGACTGTCATGTACATGTAATCCTCATATTCTATGAATGCAGCATAGCAAGGTTTTCATTGACTTATTCATTGTTATTTAGCAACAAGTGGCACCGACAGATGATGAGACTGGGAAGGAGTTGGTTCTGGCTCTGTATGATTATCAGGAGAAGAGTCCACGGGAGGTGACTATGAAGAAGGGAGACATCCTGACTCTGCTGAATAGCACTAACAAGGTGAGAAGGGGGGGTATGGACCCCGCTACTGTCATCTGTGGGTCACGTATACCTATGGGGTGGGCAGGGGTGGCGCTGTTTCTTTAAAAAAAAAAAAAAAATTTCTACTACATGGAGTTAACCTAGTGTTCTGTGTCCTCCAGGACTGGTGGAAAGTGGAAGTGAATGATCGTCAGGGTTTTGTACCCGCTGCGTATGTGAAGAAGCTGGATCCGGCACAGTCTGCTTCTCGGGAGAACTTACTGGATGAACAGGGAAGCATTGCCCTGCGTCAGGAGCAGATTGATGGCCAGTAAGACTCCATTGTACTAGTGGGGGGGACTCACTAAGTTACAGGTCATGTGACCCCACGGACAAGGACAGATGGCGCTCCCGTGCCTTTATCTTCTGCTTTCACCGTACACATCATATATGTCCTCATCATCCTCCTCCTCCTTACCCATCACAGTGACTGGCATGTTATAATACTTATCATCATATAATCACCAACATGGTTCTCCCGACAGATTTACCCTTTCACCTTCCTAATATTGTGCACCCATCCATCCCACTGCAATCACAATAATCTGCATCTTTCCTCTGATTTTCTATGTGTTTTTGATTTTTCTGTGACTCCAATAAGAAATAATATATCACACCTTAAGAAAATTATCATTCCTGGGGCCAAAGACGGCTGTATAGAAAAAGTATATTACTAATATGGTCATAAACGCCCACAGTTGCGCCACCCTGTATGCAGTCACTGAACAGTACTGCAATTTAGAGGGATGTTGTTATCTAGCAGTGTGGGCAGTACTCCTTTTATACAGCTGTCTGTGCCTAAACCTGTTTTGTGATACTTAAAAAAAAAAAAATAATGGGCATGTCCACTTCTACTGATTTTAGTGGTAGCTACAATAAAATAAATCCTGGAATATCCATTTCATGGATTAAAAGGGGGTCCTGCTAGAATATCATCTACTTGTAGCTCAACAAATAGGTTACCCAGTCAATAAAGGAGATGTATCTCAACAACTCCTATTATGTAGATATGTGGCTGTGTGACTTGTAAGGGTATATAGATGTATCGGGGTGGGAGCAGGCAGAGGTGTATATAGGACACCTCTAGACATCAGTAGGGGTGGACAGCCTGTACTCTGTGGACTACAGCACCCATACGCTGCACTCCTCCTAATACGGCTCATTGATGGAGCAGCACCCCCTGCCTGTCGGTAATCACTAATTGTCTGCATGCCTTTTTGCTGTGCTCCCTTCTTGTCTGTGCAGGACTCTTGTGCCTAAGGAAGCGGGCAGTGTGTCTCTGCGTATGAATCAGGTTGCAGAACTGTGAGTAGACTCGTTCCAGTGTCACCATCTCTTATTATAGCTAGTTTTTAGCGGTAGTTGTCCATAAGGGCATCCAGACATTTTACATCTACGGAAATGCTCTGTATTGGGGCGTAACATACAGCTGAACGATGTGGAGTCTCGTAGACCAGGAGCTGCCAGTATTGGCCACACAACCTTCAGTATCCAGTAACTGGTAATTTGTAGCGTCTGGTTTATAGACGGTCCATTTAGTAGCGTCAGCATCTCTTGCCACCTAGGCTGACACTCCATAGAACATCGATATGAAGCGGCACGCAGATACCTGACCATGGCCCTTTTGTTTGTAGATACCAGAACATATTGGAAGTGGGAGAGAAGCGCAAAGACATGCTGGAGAAGAGTTGTAAGAAGTTCATGTTGTTCCGCGAGGCGAATGAGCTGCAGCAATGGATTCATGAGAAGGAGTCTGCACTCACCAATGAGGAGGTCGGGGCCGACCTGGAGCAGGTGGAGGTGTTACAGAAGAAGTTTGATGATTTCCAGAAGGTAACGTAACGTAACGTTACAATCTTCTATTGTCCATTCATTGAAAGGGGCTGGGGTGGTAGACATGGGTGCATGGTCAGGTCCAGGTCTCTGCACAGCAGGGGATGTCATGGCTTGTCTCACTGTAAACCATCATCTTTCAGGATCTGAAAGCGAACGAATCCCGTCTGAAGGATATCAACAAGGTTGCGGATGACCTTGAGTCTGAAGGACTGATAACTGAAGAAGTGCAGGTTGTACAGCATCAGGTAGGACTTCTGTTAGTCTGGAGGTATTGTCTTCCTTATATCCATTGCATACAGCATAGTGGTAACATTTATGACAGATGTATACAGTGTATACTCTCGTATATAACCAGTCCTCTATTAATACTAAAGTAGTCATTTGATTACAATTGTTACTTCTTAATTTTCTTATATGGACTCTGATATAACATTTTGTTTTTCTCCCATACCCCTAGGAGTTGCAGGGTGCCATGCCAAGAGTAAGTAGAGATATGTGCACTTGGTGTAGGCTTCATTCATGTCTTGCCCTTCGTGGTTATAATTGTCTTTTTGTGTTATCTCCTGTAGGATGAAGCAGATAATAAAGGAGCCTCTCCATGGAAGGTAGGAGTCTAATAACCCAGGCATCAATAGACATACCATAAAGGCTACCCACATCCAAAAGATAATAATGTACTGCTGCTTCTCTGACATGTGCTCTGTCTGTGTTATCTTTCTACCAAATTACCCAATGACTATCCCTCCCTAAACTTCCCTCATACATGTACCTCGTTGGTTTGGCTGAGCATGCATGTTCTCCAAATAGGAAGCGGGGGGAAAGCTGTTACACTCTCCTAGTGGCAACTTATCTAAATTTGGAAGTCCGAATGAATGATACAGATGGTCTTGCCTTGTATTCTGTATGACCCCAGTCACCTCTGTATGTTTCTTGCCCTGTGCCAGTGCTGACCTCATGTACTTGTGTATTGCAGGCTGTGAGGACTGTTGTGCACTCTGTGGCCACCTTTAACTCCATCAAGGTAAGAATCTATGACCAGGACTTCAGTACAGTCTTCTTATACCCTAAACCCTGTGCCAGAATATGACCTGTGCGATGCTTCTTCCTCCTCCAGGAACTGAATGAGCGCTGGCGGTCCCTGCAGCAGCTGGCAGAGGAGAGGAGCCAACTGCTGGGCAGTGCCCACGAGGTGCAGCGATTCCACAGGTAGGCAGCAAGGATCCAGGCTGTGGTGCATGGTGGGGAGCCCTCAAATCCAAATATTTGGCTGTTTTAAAGGGTCTTTCTCCATTTTGTAGGGATGCTGATGAGACCAAGGAATGGATTGAGGAGAAGAACCAGGCTCTGAACACAGACAGCTATGGGCATGATTTGGCCAGTGTGCAGGCTCTGCAGCGTAAACATGAGGGATTCGAGAGAGACCTGGCCGCGCTGGGTGATAAGGTGAGGGATGTGGTGAGGTCAGATGTCACAATGACAATTGTGTTGGGGCCTTCACTGAAACTCTCGTCCATCCCCAGGTGAACTCCCTTGGAGAGACCGCCGAGCGCCTGATCCAGTCCCACCCGGAGTCCGCTGAGGACATTCAAGAGAAATGCACAGAGCTCAACCAAGCCTGGAACAGCCTGGGCAAGCGTGCCGACAACCGTAAGGAGAAGCTGGGAGACTCTCATGACTTGCAGCGCTTCCTCAGTGACTTCAGGTAGGGAGAACACACATCTCATCATAATGGTGGTCTCCAGATCATACCTGCAACCCCCTACATGGTGGGAGTTGTTGTTTTTGATACGACTTGAGAGACACCAGTTATAAATCATCACTTTAGACCATAGTACAAATCTTCTGATCCACTTTTTCAGGGACCTCATGTCTTGGATTAATGGAATCCGTGGCTTGGTATCATCGGATGAACTTGCTAAAGATGTGACTGGAGCTGAAGCTCTGCTGGAGAGACACCAGGTGAGTCGTACAGAATTGTTATTTTTAGAGAACCCTTTGATCACCTATTCAGACCACTTGGAGATAAAGCTGTAGTTACACAGCCTGACCACTACACAGAGAATGGAGCTTTTCTCACAATATATTCCAACATCAGAGCAGTCAGATTTGACTAACTTGTGGAGGTCCAAGGTGTCACCCCAATGATCGGTGGCTTAGTGGTTAGCATTACAGCCTTGCAGTGCTGAGACCTAGGTTCAAGTCCCAGGGTCAACATCTGCAAAGAGTTTGTATGTTTGCGTGGGTTTCCCCCGGTTTCCTCCCACGCTCCAAAACATACTGGTAGGTTGAGTAGATTGTGAGCCCCATTGGGGACAAGGACTGATTTGGCAAACTCTGTGCAGCACTGCATAATCTGTGTGCGCTATATAAATAAAGGAATTATTATTATTTATAAATGATTGATTTCTTACCCTTTAATCCTATATCACTGCCACTTAGCCAGCACTGCACAAGTCACATAAACCTCGCTTTTAAAATTTAGATCTATCACATGATTATGGCTTCAGTTTTGTGATGTAGTAACGCTTTCTGTCCCCTCAGGAACACCGTACCGAGATTGATGCCAGAGCTGGCACCTTCCAGGCGTTTGAGCAGTTTGGTCAGCAGCTTCTGGCAAGAGGCCATTATGCCAGCCCTGAAATCAAAGAGAAGCTGGACATCCTGGACCAGGAACGGGCCAGCCTAGAGAAGGCCTGGGTGCAGCGCCGCATGATGCTGGATCAGTGCTTAGAACTTCAGGTAACACTAACTTCTTCACAATTCCGTTTCCAATTCTGTTCTATCAACCCTTCGCAGAGTTAACATTTTTATCATTAAATTTTGCAGCTGTTTAACAGAGATTGTGAACAGGCCGAGAACTGGATGGCGGCACGTGAAGCCTTCCTCAACAGCGAAGATAAAGGCGATTCTCTGGACAGTGTGGAGGCGCTCATCAAGAAACATGAGGACTTTGACAAAGCCATCAATGTGCAGGTAAATGGTCAGATGGAGGTGTAACCTGCCATGTAATGTGGACAACCAGCAATCTGGACTGATGTGTAACCTCATCTATGGCCTTGTCTCGTAGGAAGAGAAGATTGCCGCTCTGCAGGCCTTTGCCGATCAGTTAATAACTGGAGACCATTACGCCAAGGGGGATATTGCTGTCCGCCGCAATGAGGTTTTGGACAGGTAAGTCGTCTGAGGTGGTGATTAATGGCTTATGTGGGACCAACCTACAAAATGTGGCCGATGCCTATTGATTTACACTCTATACGTCTGGCAGGTGGCGCCGTTTGAAGGCTCAGATGATCGAGAAGAGATCCAAACTTGGTGAATCTCAGACTCTGCAGCAGTTCAGCAGAGACGTGGATGAGATAGAAGCCTGGATCAGCGAGAAGCTGCAGACCGCCAGCGACGAGTCCTATAAAGATCCCACCAACATCCAGGTGGGTTGAAAACACCTGTTTAACTTATCATTGTGCAAGGAGGGTATTAGTGGTGGTTAAAGGGGTTTTCCTCCTTTTTAGATATTGATGGGTTAACAATACAAGATTGTTAGGGTTCAACATTTCCAAAGCTTGTAATGTCATTCACTGGTTGCAGCTAAGTCCTATACATGTGAAGCTGCAATTCCATGCACAACCACTATACTATATATATGGGTTTAGGAACCACCGCTAAAATATAGATTATTTTTTATTTTTGTAGGGACACCCCTCTAAGTGGTAAAGGATAGTGAACACTGAGTAATTTAGTGCCTGTACTACATATGTATTAAAGGGTTTGTCTTGTAAAGGAAACCACTACTGCTAAATCCAACAATAACCTGGTGTGGTATTGGGAGGGGGGGGTGACAGGCTATGCACTCCCTCTGCATCCTAGGCCAGCACTTGGACATTTTGGTGCTACCTTGATGAGACAATCCCTTTAAGCAAAAAGTGTATTGAACGCAATAATCGTGATTGTAGTAGAATCTTTTCTGCTTCATGTACTCAATGCCTTCTCTCTTTAATCTGTTTTATAGCTTTCCAAATTACTGGTAAGTGGTCAGGAGCACCCCCTCTCCTGTGTATCACCCCCTGTGTGTTATAACATTAGAACATGTTTCTCCATTCATCTAAACCACATGGTTATTTTGGGTTTTGCCTTTGTTGTAGCTATTAGTTCTCCTTGTGGCTGGTACCGTGGGCTCCTCTTATGTGTCCTATCAGTATGACACACTCTGCATGAAGCCTGGTAGTGGGCAGCGAACCTCGTACTCCTACCTGTGGGTGGTGTGTGACTACACCCAGGGAAGATGGGGCACGTCTATGATTGAGTCAATTTGTGCCTGGTGGTCTAAAATGTGACAAATTCCTCAAAGTATTGCCAAAATACCGACGGAAGTCCTGAATAACGTGATGATTAAGAGCTCACTTCTGGGTTGCACTAGTGGTTGAGTAGATGGTGCCTCTATCCAATACTGAGTAGAATCAAAAGTTAAAATAGTAAACCAGTCCGGACCAGTGTGAAGCCCCAGTCCATGACGTCCATACTAGTCTGTACCTCATGCAGAATGTGTTCTGTCCCGATCTGGTTCTTTGTGAAATGTTCCATTATTTTCTAGTAGTTTTAGCTTTGTTTTGTGTCTCCACCACATCTCTTGGGCTTTGTGGACTTTCAGGACTCCTTTTATGTATTCCTGGTCCTCTACAATATTCAGATTTCCTACTTGTACTACTCATCCCTCTTTCCACTGGACAGGGGGATTAGTTTACAGCACTGGGGTTCTGATTGCTGGGACCCCCCATAATCTCTCTGGGTGCATATACATGGCCGGTGGAGATGGTGAATGGGGCAATGGTCTTGCACTGCCACCACAGTCACATTGACTAATCCAAAGTTATTGGGGGTCCCAGTGGACAGACACTTCTGTGTCTTCAGAGCCAACAAAAAGTCACATCTACCTGTGGATGGACCAAGGAAACATTATAAAAGGAATGGATTTCATTGGTTAACTCATGTCGCCTTGTTCCCATATTCAAACTTCTTAGTACATGACCCTCAGATGTTCCCAAATGACCTATTGCTTCTTATCCGGCAGAGCAAACACCAGAAGCACCAGGCCTTTGAGGCAGAACTTCACGCCAATGCAGACCGTATCCGCGGTGTCATCGATATGGGCAACTCCCTCATCGAACGTGGCGCCTGTGCGGGCAGTGAAGATGCAGTGAAGGTGAGCAATGTTACAGAAAGGAACAGAAAGAGTAATGTATACGTTCCCAGGTTAACCCTTCTGATCCTGTATGGTTTTTCAGGCCCGTTTGGCAGCACTCGCCGATCAGTGGCAATTTTTGGTGCACAAATCTGCAGAGAAGAGCCAGAAACTGAAGGAGGCCAACAAACAGCAGAACTTCAACACTGGCATCAAAGACTTTGACTTCTGGCTCACAGAGGTAAGCGGGATAGAAGACCCGTAGTGGATACATAATACAGATTCTTATGTAAAGTCTTGACATTGGTCTTTCTGTCACCAGGTGGAGGCCTTGCTCGCCTCTGAGGACTATGGAAAGGACTTAGCATCCGTCAATAACCTGCTGAAGAAACACCAGCTACTGGAAGCCGACATCTCTGCCCACGAGGTGAGCCGTCCTCTAAATCTGTAAGACTTGGAGCAGGTGAAAGGACAATGGGAGGTTTATGGTCCTTGTACTTCTCTCCAGGATCGTCTGAAGGATCTGAATGGACAGGCTGACAGCCTGATGACCAGCAGCGCCTTCGATACAACCCTAGTGAAGGAGAAGCGTGATGCCATCAACGAACGCTTCCAACGCATCAAAAGTATGGCCACTGCCCGCCGCAGCCGGCTGAACGAGTCCCATCGTCTTCATCAGTTCTTCAGGGACCTCGATGATGAGGAATCCTGGATCAAGTAAGTGCTGGTCACTCGGCTTGTGCTAGAAATGTGTGATGGCATGGGGCGTCTTCAAAGTGGCTGCACTTGTTCCGATTTTTTTGTTAAAAATGTATTACTTACAGGGAAAAGAAGCTGCTGGTTGGGTCCGATGACTACGGCCGAGATCTCACCGGCGTCCAGAACCTGAGGAAGAAGCACAAGAGGCTGGAAGCAGAACTGGCTGCCCATGAGCCGGCCATCCAGGTAAGTGCTACACTCACCTTTCCTATGTGTAAAGAAGCCTAGTATAGGCCAGAATACTGAGGAGTGGTCTTGTGTTATCTTAGGGTGTGCTGGACACCGGGAAGAAGCTCTCTGATGACAATACTATTGGAAAGGATGAGATTCAGCAGAGGCTGGCTCAGTTTGTGGAGCACTGGAAGGAACTGAAGGAACAGGCGGCAGCCAGGTGAGGACCCCTACTCCCAAACACTAGGGCTGTATCACTTCTGTAAAGATGGTGAGGGGTAACCTTGCTTGGTTTTCAGGGGTCAGCGGCTGGAAGAGTCTCTAGAATATCAGCAGTTTGTTGCCAACGTGGAAGAAGAAGAAGCCTGGATTAATGAGAAGATGACTCTTGTGGCCAGTGAAGACTATGGTGATACTCTGGCTGCCATACAGGTGAGATGGGCTCAATAATCCTATAACCTAATCTTTAGGACTAAATGCCCCGCAATGAGAATGATTTTTATATACCTTTTTCCGTTCCCAGGGTCTGCTGAAAAAACATGAGGCATTTGAGACTGACTTCACCGTCCACAAGGACAGAGTTCATGATGTCTGTGCCAACGGTGAAGACCTCATCCAGAAGGTAAGACTTGTCATCCAGCAAAGTTGTATTGAACAAAACCGGCTGTCGTCTTGCCAAACTGAATGTAACTTTCTATTCTTCATAGAACAATCATCATGTGGATAATATAACGGCAAAGATGCAAGGCCTCCGCGGAAAAGTGTCCGAACTTGAGAAGGCGGCAGCTCAACGCAAGGCTAAGCTTGACGAGAATTCTGCCTTCCTGCAGTTCAACTGGAAAGCGGATGTGGTCGAGTCCTGGATCGGTGAGATTCCCAGACTGTTATATTGTGCATGGACTGGACTATTGTGCAGGTTATAACCTCTTGTGTCTGGTCTGTAGGAGAGAAGGAGAACAGTCTGAAGACTGATGACTATGGCAGAGACCTGTCGTCCGTGCAGACGCTGCTCACTAAGCAGGTAAGCAGGAGGGTCTGTGGACACGCTCCTGGGGGATGATGAATCCGTTACTGATCGTTCTGGATTCACATTTTCCAGGAAACCTTTGACGCCGGACTCCAGGCATTCCAGCAGGAGGGAATCACCAACATCACCGCACTCAAAGACCAGCTACTAGCGGCCAAACATGTACAATCCAGAGCCATTGAGAGCCGCCATGCCTCCCTCATGAAGAGGTGGAACCAGCTGCTGGACAACTCTGCTGCCCGCAAGAAGAAGCTTCTAGAGGCTCAAGAGCATTACCGAAAGGTAAGGGAATAGGGGAGGGAAGGTATCCTCACCTAAAACTACTCACATGTCAGATGGTCAGGGATTGTGATCACGATGCCCCTTGGGTCCATCTTCAGAAGGTAAAACAGATTAGCCATGGAGATTGCCAGTTATAAGGATGATATTCTTTGTTTCCGTAGGTGGAAGATTTGTTCCTAACATTCGCAAAGAAGGCTTCCGCTTTCAACAGCTGGTTTGAGAATGCGGAGGAGGACCTTACTGACCCAGTCCGCTGTAATTCCCTGGAAGAAATCAAGGCGCTGCGCGAGGCACACGACGCATTCCGAAACTCCCTCAGCTCCGCGCAGACAGATTTCAACCAACTGGCCGAACTGGACCGACAGATCAAGGGCTACCGCGTGGCATCCAATCCTTACACTTGGTTCACCATGGAGGCTCTGGAGGAGACCTGGCGCAACCTGCAGAAGATCATAAAGGTAAATGTGATACATTGAAAAAAACCAGAGCTGGTTCCTGTCTAGTCCTTGGTGTCTGCTGAGCCTCCATCTATCCTCAGGAACGTGAACTGGAGCTGCAAAAAGAGCAGAGAAGGCAGGAGGAAAATGACAAACTGCGGCAGGAATTTGCCCAACATGCCAATGCATTCCACCAATGGATCCAGGAGACCAGGTCACTGCCCCCCCCCCCCCTCTTCCTCCCCCTGTGCAATGTCTCCTCCCGCCTGCGTCCCTGTCCTGTAGCTTCTGACTGCTCAGTACTTCTCTGTAAATGGAGATTTTGTAATGTTTTGTGATTCTGTAATGCTTTTTTTTTTCACTTTTTGTATGTTCTTTTTTCCCCGATCTGTCCGCTGCTCCCTTCATTTGCCTCTACAGGACCTACCTACTGGACGGGTTAGTATTTTGAGATTTTTGTGATGCACTAGATCTGCTTTGTGTAGTTGTGCGGTGATTGTGGGGTGTCTCTTTGTCGGGGTGTGTTTACTTATGTATCCATGGGGGGGCCCTCTACCTCTTAAGGACCCGGGTTGTCTAGCTATGGATGCTGTGTAATGATTTCTCCAAAAATAAGATATTTTTGTAGTAGTAAGCCACCAGGCACCTATTGGTTCTTTAGAGAACTCCGCCCCCTTGCAGAGAAACTGAGTTTTTTGTAATCCTGACATTGCCCGGGTCCAATTCCTCCTGAGCGCCCTTGTTGTGTGGGTGGCCACAGTCAGTATGGCGGCTGCTCCGGCTCCATGTTTCGGTGTCTTTGTGTTGTGTGCGGGGCATTCATCTCTGGGTCTCTCTCCTTTAGCATAGCCTATCGCAGAGTCATACGTGTGTATCAGTATGAAGTTGGGGATGATCTATCTGGAAGGTTGCGTTTTCCTCCTTATTCCACTGGTTTTCCCTGGCACTTTTGCTTTTCTATACTAACTCCCACTGCGAGGATTGCTGCCATGTTGTGTTCACCTCCCTGCACTGCGAGTGTAGCCTGAAAACACAGCGGGTACAATAGCTCCAAAATCTATGAATAAATCTATGACTATAAACCTGTATAGGAGAGGTCTGTATGTCTCCCTAAGTCTCTATGGCTCATCCAGTAGGAATTGGTCAACGTGGATCCCACTATCAGGCCCCAGTGACCAGAGAGCACATGTCTCCTCAGTCCATAAAACAGACTGGACTGGACAAATTCTCACAATCTAATGTATATGAAGGGTCCCAAGGTCAGGTGTCCTTTATTCTCTTTCAGAGGTGATAAACCCTACTATCAGTATGTGACCACTTATTCCCCTCTTCCCCTGAAAACACATGTATTCCTAGTCTCACTAGGTGTGCATGTGTTTGGGGAGGGGGGATAACTTTAAAACAAGACAGATCTCTAAGATGTGTATGTTGATAGTAGCAGCAGGACTGTGAACTATGGATTCCGGGATTGAAGCACTTGCAGGAGTTACAATCCTGGAATAGAAATCTATTTTGTATAATCAATGTCCATGAGGTTACATCACCCCCTCTTCTAGTAATGACAAGCACAGTTTGCCGTGATCTGATAACCCCACGTACTGCACCCAGGCCGGGATTTGTCACCATATTATTGGCTGGAGTGATGTAGCGTATATACGTATGGCTGTATATTGGCTGCAGGAGGTGACTGATCACTAACCCCTGGTGTGGCTGATCTCTTGGGAGGCTTCCATGGAGTTTGGGCACCTTTTGGCTCTTCTACACGGGTTGGAGCAGCGCTTGGCATGGATCTGTGGACCTTACTGTTACCATGAAGACATGTAGTGACTGTGCTAACAGTAAGGAGTCTATGATTACATCCACGTCTGCTCACTGCTTCTCGTCTTGGACAGGTCCTGTATGGTCGAGGAGTCAGGAACGCTGGAGTCTCAGCTGGAAGCCACTAAGGTTTGTGAAGCCTTTGGATTCCCTTGTCCCTGTATTCAACCCATTTCGAAATTTTTGGCCTGACCCCATTGTCATCTAATTGAACCCCAGAGAAAACATCAAGAGATCCGTGCAATGAGGAGCCAGCTGAAGAAGATTGAGGACCTCGGAGCCGCCATGGAGGAAGCCTTGATCCTCGACAACAAATACACGGAGCACAGTACGGTGGGGCTGGCACAGCAGTGGGACCAACTGGATCAGCTGGGCATGAGAATGCAACACAACCTGGAGCAGCAGATCCAAGCAAGGTGAGACGTGTGTGGCAATTCCATATACTATCTGTTCAAGGGATCCAGGATTAGAGGCTGCACCAGATGTTCCCAGTGGATGGAGTAACATCTAGGCCCCTCTGTGAGTGGTGGCTCTGATTGTTCTTCTTTTTTTCAGAAACACAACAGGTGTAACAGAAGAAGCTCTCAAAGAATTCAGCATGATGTTCAAGTGAGTAGTCGCCCCACATTGCTGTGTATGATTTTTTTTTTTTTATCCAACTTCCCTACAATTAAATGCCCCTTCCCTCGCCCAGGCACTTCGACAAGGATAAGTCCGGCCGCCTCAACCACCAAGAGTTCAAGTCTTGTCTGAGGTCCCTCGGCTACGACCTTCCAATGGTGGAAGAAGGTGAACCCGATCCAGAGTTTGAAAACATCCTAGACATTGTAGATCCGAACAGGTAATGATGGGGTCGGCAACGTCATCACCAAGTGGACACCTACCAGAGGACCCCAACTAATAGTTCTTTTCTCTGTCCTTTTCAGAGACGGACACGTGTCCCTACAAGAGTACATGGCCTTCATGATCAGCCGGGAAACTGAGAACGTCAAGTCCAGCGAGGAGATAGAAAGTGCATTCCGGGCGCTCAGCACCGAGCAGAAACCTTACGTCACAAAGGAGGAATTATATCAGGTGAGGACAGGGCCCCCTACCCTAATGTTATATGGCTCTGGGGTGATACACCAATACAAGTGTCTAATCCCATGTCGTTCCTTTCCAGAACCTCACACGCGAACAGGCAGATTACTGCATCTCACACATGAAGCCATACATGGACAGTAAGGGCCGGGAGCTGCCCTCCTCATACGACTATGTGGAATTCACACGCTCGCTATTCGTGAACTGACGTAGCAGAATTAAAGCCCTTGCTTGTGGCTGCTGACTTTGGCTGTGCATGTCCTCTCGCTGCGCCCCTGTGCCCTCACTGTGTTGTCATTGTCTTTAGCTTTGGATTTAGCCGCCTGATGAAGCGATATGAGCAGTGTGCTTTAATAAATGCTAGTTATCAACCTGTCATGTCTTCACGGACCGGCTCTGGGGGGGTGTGGGGTTATGGATTTAAAGGTCTGCAAGGCGTCTGGTTGTTAGGACCTCCACAATCCTGATATTTCCGGTCCCATAATTGGGATCTCCATTTTTATTTGGTCATGGGGCCGTGTTAACACGCAGCGGCTGTGATCTGTTACAAAGTCTGTGTTTTGCATTGTTTACAGGCAAAAAACATGGAGCTTGTTCCCAATTACAAGCATTTCATTTGGACCTTCAAAGATCAGATCATCACTAATCTTGTGGACACAATTCCGCTTGGGGAAACCTATTTATATATGCGGATCATAAACTTGTGTTACAGATTTAGCCTTTGAAACACGTAAAGTTAAATCTGCTGCAGTTTAGACTTTAAGACCTAGTTCACACACTGCATTTAGGTAGAAAGGGTCACTGCAGCGGGCCACCATAGGCTTAAAAACCTCCAGAACCAGACTGCTGAGCCCAATAAATAAGAATTTATTTGTATGACTTCCAACATGAGCATAAATATATATACAACACAATAGATGCGACACCATGAGATCAGTCAGTGACCGCCCCAGCCAGCTCATCCAGTGTCTGCATCTCTCGGGCTCCTTGCTCTGTGAAGTCAGAACTCAGCTGCCAAATCTTGACGACACCAGTACCATCACCGGCTGCCAGGAGCTGGCTCTGTGCCTGGTTGAATGCCAGGCAGTAAACCGGCTTCTCATTGGACGTCTGCTTTATGCTCAGTGATGGCTTCTGGGAGCTTTTTCCAAAATCGAAGAGCAGCAGTTCTCCTTCAATAGAAAAGTTGGATGTTACATTGTGGACCTGGTCACACTTAGTATATCAGTACCAGTACATGGTGCCACCTCTATACATCATTACACGGCAGCTAACAATTCCTTAATATAATGCTGTGTTATGTGAATGTTGTAGAAAGTATCTCAAATTGAAGGGGTCTTCCATCTGATCAATGAGTCTGACATGTGGACCCAGAGACCATAAAGAAGACAGACTTCTGCTTGTGGCTCCAGGTCCAGATGTCAGAACCACTTGTCGTGGCCCATCCTGAGCTGCTCCATATGAAAACTAACACAGAACCCCCTCTAAGCTGCAGGATACAACTCCCATCCCGGTCAGGTATGAGAAGAGCCTCAGGTCTTACCTTCTCCTGAAGCTGCTGCAAAGACCAAGGGTCGCACTGGAGACCACTGGATGCTGAAGAGGTATTTCTGGGAGAGCTGCAGAGATGCCAGAGGTTTCTCCTGGAGCATGGAGTACAGGTGAGCGTGTCCGTCTGTCCCTGCGCTCAGGAAGAGGTTCCTACAAGCACAGAGATCTCTAGTATAAGACATTACAGCCCAGTTCACACATGCAGTTTAGCTGCTGTTCTATTATTGTTTTTGGAGATATAACAGGGATCTTACACCTAGAACCTCACCGATTGGCCACTCTAGTTAGCGTGGTCATGTGGCCCTTGTGCAGCTGAGCCCCCATAACACCCAACCACTAGACTATACTCCACAGGATAACAACCCAAAGAGGTTTCTTAGACCAGATTTGAACCAGAACCCTGACCTTGGGCCTGATACACACTTGTTATTGAAGGACAATCTGGAGGCCACGATTACAACCACTTTCCCTTAATGGGGGTATGTTGTAAATAAATAACTGGTCAGGGTCTGTGTCCATTACTTATAGTGGTTTTTCCACTAACAAAAGTTAGGCCCTATCCATGTACTAGATAGCGATGTCCCCCCATGTCTTACCTGTGGAAAGGTGAGCAGTCTACACAATAGACCGGTCCTCCATGAGGGGAGAAGGTAAACTGAGCAGGGGCCTTGAGGGGTATAGAGGAGGCCATGCTGGTGAGAGCCGCTGTCTGGACCGCAGTGGAGCACTTCAGCAGGTGGCCGCCTTCTACTCCAACCACGAATACACTTGGATCAAAGCGTGATGAGGAGAGGCAGGTCACCCCCACAGCGGTGTCACCCCGGATGTGCTGCAAGAGAGCAGGAACGTCACAGACACCACTACTGTGTACGTGACCCCAGAATCATCCATGATCACGTAGTGGCTGGTGCACAGGGTCCCCCCCACCACCACCACCACCACCAGAGCAGGCAGTAGGTTGCACCACTAGCCCCACCCCCCAGAGCAGGCAGTGGCTGGTACGGCAGGGCTGCCCCCACCAGATCTAATCGTAATAACTCATTAGATTACAGTTACCAGTGATCTGTACATACATACAGACATGACATGTAAAGAGGATGTACATCCATGCTTCTTCCCTACATGCCAAATAACCCCTCTGCTCCAAAGTCCAGTCCCCAGACATTACTGCGCACAGTGCTGTGATTTTATCAGCCCCCTGTCATGGTACAGGATTGGGGCATCAGTGTGACAGCCCACACTTGCTGATGGCATTGTCTGCTGGAGTGCAGTGCCATACGGACAGTTCATTCTGTCGCAGTCCTGCGCTAGAGGTCATGTGACCGGAGCATCAGCAGCCTATATAGGATACCTGGGCTCTAGTCACATGACCGATCTGCAAGGACTAATGGAGGGAATAGAAAAGACATACGCCCGCATGGGGCTTTACTGAAGGAGCAAAATTGCCTGTAAAGTATCTATGACGCTTGCACAGGCGTTATTGCGACCTCCCTTGTATTACCTTGTTCATCCTACTGGGCATCTGCTGAGACACCAGAGCGTATCCATTGTGCAGCGTGAGTTGTCCCTCCTTTTCCATCTGCCAGACGAGGATCTTCCCATCAGTAGAGACGCTCAGAACCTGCAGCTTGTGAGACTGTGGGCCCTCCTGAAGCCATTGGACCTGGCAGAAAATGGGGAGGAGGTAGATGAGGTCCCCCGGTCACATAACAAATGAAGTTTAATACAGGCACCCAGCGCCCCACACCATAATGAAGACCCCCGAGCACGGATAGACCCCGGCAAATACAGTCATCTGTATTATCACCTGGTAGACGGCGTCCATATGACTGTCTGCCGAGAGACCAGTTCTTCCTATCAGTGGGTCATCTGTCCGACTTGTGTCCCACACCAGAACTTCCCCATTATAGAGACCACCTGAAGGGGATAGAGGGATGTAGCAGAGCTGTGTTTGTCACTTGGCCCCTGATATCTATGGACACTACTCAATAAGGGGCCATAGTAACATCCATACTATACACACCGGCTATAAGCGACGGTCTGGAGGGGTGAAACGCCAAACACATGACAGAGCTGGGCACGTCCAGAGCGAGATCGGGGTGATGAGGATTGAAGCCACGTCGGTCCAGATTCCAGGTGCAGACGTAGGACTTCTCTGTGCTCCAATCTCCGTCTCCCAACCTGGAGAAGACAAAGGGAAGTTGGCAGAAACATCTGTCAGCCTCGGCAACAAAACTATCACATTACTGATCCTACAACATAATAACTGCACACAATGTCTCACCTGCCGTAGGAACAAGCAAGGACCGATCCCGTAGCGTTCCACGTAACGCTGGTGACCTGAAGATGATCCGCCACGGCATCCGGATACTGTAAGCTGTGCAAGCAGGAGACCTGTACACACACAAGACACAAGACTAAGGAGGGGACAGATTCCTGCAGCCACCACTAGGGGCAGCGCATGCAGTGATCTTAGTAATTTTTCAAGGAGTAGAATTGCCTGTACAAGTGTCAAACCCGACTGGCATCAGCAACTTGTAGGGGATGTGAGCGCAGGAGGACAAATACGAGAGTATTCCTAATACCCGTCCACCTGGGAGGCCTCATCCAGGTAATAGTGCGGAATAGACCAGAATGGAGGCCTGATGCTCACAGACAACATCCATTGTTTGCCTCTTCATGAACAATAAACTTTAGTCGCTTTATAAGTTTTTGGGGTTTTACCAACTGGGCATTTCATGTATTTCATTTGCCATCTGGTCTGGATAAAGTTGCTCCATTCCGTACTATGGGAGAGTCTGGAATTGCTGAGCACAGCGTTGGGGTATCTCAGGTATTCTCATCACTGGCCTGTGTCGGACCCCTGGACCTCCTATCCCTTATACCCAGTTACCTGCGGATTCTGTTCCTCCCTCGTCACTTCAAAACCATCGAAAGCGCGACTTCTCCAGCTCCTCTTCAGCTCTCGGATCATGTCTTCCTCCACTCGTTTTAAGAACTTCCCTACATCTGGGTAGTCCAGGAGAGGTCCGAGGTCCACGTCCAGGGCTCTCTGGTCCTGCTTCCATTCTGTCTGGGTGCCGGCCTCACTGGCTGCTCGCACCTGCACAGACGTCTCCTTACTGGTCACAGGGAGAGTCTGACAACTTCTCTGAGGAGAGAGAGACAAGTATTATATCACATGGCGCCAACATAGACTGCGGCTCTGTACACACAGATCTATCACTATTCTAAGTGCATACAAGGACTAGCTCCAGCTCTCACTGCCAATCACTGTGTGTGGGAGGGGAAATCAGGACACTGACCTCCAATCATTGTGTGTGGGAGGGGTAATCAGGACACTGACCGCCAATCACTGTGTGTGGGAGGGGTAATCAGGACACTGACCACCAATCACTGTGTGTGGGAGGGGTAATCAGGACACTGACCTCCAATCACTGTGTGTGGGAGGGGTAATCAGGACACTGACCACCAATCACTGTGTGTGGGAGGGGTAATCAGGACACTGACCACCAATCACTGTGTGTGGGAGGGGTAATCAGGACACTGACCACCAATCACTGTGTGTGGGAGGGGCAATCAGGACACTGACCACCAATCACTGTGTGTGGGAGGGGTAATCAGGACACTGACCACCAATCACTGTGTGTGGGAGGGGTAATCAGGACACTGACCACCAATCACTGTGTGTGGGAGGGGTAATCAGGACACTGACCTCCAATCACTGTGTGTGGGAGGGGTAATCAGGACACTGACCACCAATCACTGTGTGTGGGAGGGGTAATCAGGACACTGACCGCCAATCACTGTGTGTGGGTGAGGGGTAATCAGGACACTGACCTCCAATCACTGTGTGTGGGAGGGGTAATCAGGACACTGACCTCCAATCACTGTGTGTGGGAGGGGTAATCAGGACACTGACCACCAATCACTGTGTGTGGGAGGGGCAATCAAGACACTGACCACCAATCACTGTGTGTGGGAGGGGTAATCAGGACACTGACCACCAATCACTGTGTGTGGGTGAGGTAATCAGGACACTGACCACCAATCACTGTGTGTGGGAGGGGTAATCAGGACACTGACCACCAATCACTGTGTGTGGGAGGGGCAATCAGGACACTGACCACCAATCACTGTGTGTGGGAGGGGTAATCAGGACACTGACCACCAATCACTGTGTGTGGGAGGGGTAATCAGGACACTGATCACCAATCACTGTGTGTGGGTGGGGTAATCAGGACACTGACCACCAACCACGTTGTGTGGGCGGGGTAATCAGCAGGGCTGTTGGAGTTGTGGTAAAACGGATAGAATCCTCAAACATATCACAAATTATAACAATTATGACATTTCCTTTATTTCCTTCGCATTGCAGCAATTTTTGTAAATTTTTTGCTCCGCACCTTCAAAATTCGATAAGATTTTCATTATTCCGTGCACAGAGCTGCGTGCTGAAAATGTGCTGAAAAACCGTAACTCAGCTTATACTCAAGTTTATGAAAATAAAACCTCTGTACTCATCGCTCCGGCACCCCCGCAGGTCCTCTTGTGTCTTTAGCACCTGCACGTTCCCATCGCACACACTATGATGTCGGCAAGAGGCTGGTGTCATGGTGTGTGCAACAGGAACGCGCGGGGAGCTGAAGGAAAGGTGAGTACAGAGTTTTGGCTATATACTAGGGGGGCAGGCGCTGTCTATATACGGAGGGGGCAGGCACTGGCTATATACTAGGGGGCAGGCACTGGCTATATACTAGGGGGCAGGCACTGGCTATATACTAGGGGGCAGGCACTGGCTATATACTAGGGGGCAGGCGCTGGCTATTTACGGAGGGGGCAGGCACTGGCTATATACTAGGGGGCAGGCGCTGGCCATATACGGAAGGGGCAGGCACTGGCTATATACTGGGGGCAGAAACTGGCTATATACTGGGGGGCAGGCACTGGCTATATACTGGGGGGCAGGCACTGGCTATATACTGGGGGGCAGGCACTGGCTATATACTGGGGGGCAGGCACTGGCTATATACTGGGGGGCAGGCACTGGCTATATACTGGGGGGTAGGCACTGGCTATATACTTGGGGGCAGGCACTGGCTATATGCTAGGGGGCAGGCGCTGGCTGTATACTGGGGGGCAGGCGCTGGCTATATAATGGGGGCAGGCACTGGCTATATACTGAGGGGCAGGCACTGGCTACATACTGGGGGGCAGGCACTGGCTATATACTGGGGGGTAGGCACTGGCTATATACTGGGGGGCAGGCACTGGCTATATACTGGGGGGTAGGCACTGGCTATATACTGGGGGGCAGGCACTGGCTATATACTGGGGGGTAGGCACTGGCTATATACTGGGGGGCAGGCACTGGCTATATGCTAGGGGGCAGGCACTGGCTGTATACTGGGGGCAGGCGCTGGCTATATAATGGGGGCAGGCACTGGCTATATACTGAGGGGCAGGCACTGGCTATATACTAGGGGGCAGGCACTGGCTATATACTAGGGGGCAGGCACTGGCTATATACTGGGGGGTAGGCACTAACTATATACTGGGGGGCAGGCACTGGCTATATACTGGGGGGCAGGCACTGGCTGTATACTGGGGGGCTGTTGGCTATACATTGGGGGGAGGGGCTGGCTATATACTAGGGCAGTGATGGCTAACCTATGGCACTGGTGTCGGAAGTGGCACTCGGAGCCCTTTCTGTGGGCACTCAGGCCATCACCAGAGAGGACTCCAGGTATCTTCCTGCAGACCCAGACGGCCCAGGACTTGCTGTACACAGAGGTATTTTAAAGTGACAGTGCTACCTGGGACTATTTTCTGCTTTATTTGTGTCCTCAGTGAAAACTGTGACAGAGAAGGGAGTATAAATCACAAATTAAATTTCTGTGTTGGAACTTTCCGATAAATAAGCGGGTCTTTGTTGTAGTTTGGGCACTCTGTCTCTAAAAGGTTCGCCATCACTGTACTAGGGGGTTGTTGGCTATACATTGGGGGCAGGGGCTGGCTATATACTAGGGGGCTGCTGATGTCATACAAACCCCACGTTTGTATGACGAGGTGCTCACCCCACGTTTGTATGATCCATCCTCATACAGCATTAGCAGCTCTGTGATGTACTATTACGCCACGGAGCGCTAAGAGATTTAGGTGCCGCATTAGTAACCAGAACCCTGGATGTACCAACAGCCACAGTACAGCACAAAATGCCAACCCAGAAATGATAAATAACACAGGACAGCAATAAGTACCACCCCAGCAACCAAATACAGATGGTTCCCTACTCAAAGACACCCGAACCCTCTGCCCCCTGTGACCTTTGGTGAAGTCTCTGGATGTTACTATAGTCCCAGGCTGCAATGATCAGCTGTAAGGTGTCTGTAATGAAGCTTTATTCATAATTCTTGGCCACATTACAGCAAAAAATGTTTAAACTCCAATTGTAACTGGGGCCCAAATTATTTTTGTCTGGATCTACAATTATAAAATATACAGTTTCGACTTACATACAAATTCAACTTAAGGGAAACCTACCACCATGGATCTACCTATTGAGGTATAATGTATAGTTGTAGTTGCCTGGCCAATAACTTTAATTCACCCAATATTAACATTTTCTAAAGAGGCGGAGTGGCCGGAGCAGGGGCTACACGGTGGCAAAAAAAAAATTTAAATATTACAAAATGTACAAAAGTAAAGGTTTCAATCACCCCCCCCCCCCCTTACCCTAAATGCCCGTTCTATCAGAATATTAAAATAAAATGATTCCCGGCCGTGAACACCATAACGGAAAATAGCCCCCAAATGTCTGAATCGCCATCTTTTTCCCCATTTTTCAATTCATAAATATTTGAATAAGAAATAATCAAACAGTCCCAAACTGATATAAGTGAATTCACCAGCTTGTACCGCAAAAAATGACACCTTACACAGCGCCGTCCACCAAAGTGTGAAAAAGTTACTGGCCTCAGAATTTGACAAAATGGCAAATATTTTATTTTTTTTTTTTAATCTATTAAAACCTCATAAAACCTTTATAAATTTGGTTCCCATGTGATCGTAGCGATCCAAAGATTAAAGGGAAAGAGTAACTTGGAGCACACAATTAAACACGTAAAAACAGAGACTGTTGGAGACCCCAGAGCAGACAAATCCTGGAGACCCCAGAGCAGACAAATCCTGGAGACCCCAGAGCAGACAAATCCTAGAGACCCCGGAGCAGACAAATCCTAGAGACCTCAGAGCAGACAAATCCTAGAGACCCCAGAGCAGACAAATCCTAGAGACCCCAGAGCAGACAAATCCTAGAGACCCCAGAGCAGACAAATCCTAGAGACCCCAGAGCAGACAAATCCTAGAGACCCCAGAGCAGACAAATCCTAGAGACCCCAGAGCAGACAAATCCTAGAGACCTCAGAGCAGACAAATCCTAGAGACCCCATGGCAGACAAATCCTAGAGACCCCAGAGCAGACAAATCCTAGAGACCTCAGAGCAGACAAATCCTAGAGACCTCAGAGCAGACAAATCCTAGAGACCTCAGAGCAGACAAATCCTAGAGACCCCAGAGCAGACAAATCCTAGAGACCTCAGAGCAGACAAATCCTAGAGACCTCAGAGCAGACAAATCCTAGAGACCTCAGAGCAGACAAATCCTAGAGACCCCAGAGCAGACAAATCCTAGAGACCTCAGAGCAGACAAATCCTAGAGACCCCAGAGCAGACAAATCCTCCTAGCACCACACTGCAGCATCTTCTCCCCTCCATGTGCTGCTCTTCTCTGTGTCCTGAACTCCTTGTATGACCAAGAGCTGAGCTGTGCCAGGGGCAGGAGAGGACCTGGGAGCATTACAGCTGACAAGTACTTACCTCTTCTGGGTCCTCTCCTGCTCTGGGTCCTTGCCCCAATGAGCAGTGAGGATACAGAGCGGAGCGGCAGGAGAGGAGCCGGGAGCAGTGAGGACACAGAGCGGAGCGGCAGGAGAGGAGCCGGGAGCAGTGAGGACACAGAGCGGAGCGGCAGGAAAGGAGCCGGGAGCAGTGAGGACACAGAGCAGAGCGGCAGGAGAGGAGCCGGGAGCAGTGAGGACACAGAGCAGAGCGGCAGGAGAGGAGCCGGGAGCAGTGAGGAGCCGAGAGGACACAAATCGGAGCGGCAGGAGAGGAGCCGGGAGCAGTGAGGACACAGAGCAGAGCGGCAGGAGAGGAGCCGGGAGCAGTGAGGACACAGAGCAGAGCGTCAGGAGAGGAGCCGGGAGCAGTGAGGACACAGATCGAGCGGAGCGGCAGGAGAGGAGCCGGGAGCAGTGAGGACATCGAGCGGAGCGGCAGGAGAGGAGCCGGGAGCAGTGAGGACACAGAGCAGAGCGGCAGGAGAGGAGCCGGGAGCAGTGAGGACATTTCAGCTGCACTCACGACTACCCGGCCTCCAGCACCAAAGATCTTCAGTTAGGCCATTGTCACATGTAGCGGTTTTCAAATGTTTGCGTTTTTAAAACCGCAATGCTTGATGTGCACCAGCTGCATGCGCCTGCGCCTCTTGGAGTTTTTCTTCTCCCTGATGTTTGTGCAACCGCTTTTGAAAAGCAAAATGAAAACAACCTCAAAAAAACGCAAGGGATAAAAGGCAAAGTTAAGACAGTTCATCCGAAAAATCCATCTAAAAAGCCAATATGCAAAACTGATGCGTTTTATAAGGATGCAAAAACGCCAAGTGTGTCACCGGCCTCAGGCTGCGTCCTGCATGTCACCCTGGCTGGTTTGTATCATTTGTGGGAGTGTAAGCGGCTGTGAAAATATGAATACACCTGCTTACACTTCCAGAAATGTTATTATTATGGGATGTATACTGTTATGGGGGCTCTATTGATGTTATTATGGGATGTATACTGTTATGGGGGCTCTATGGATGTTATTATGGGATGTATAATGTTATGGGGGGCTCTATGGATGTTATTATGGGATGTATACTGTTATGGGGGCTCTATGGATGTTATTATGGGATGCATACTGTTATGGGGGCTCTATGGATGTTATTATGGGATGTATACTGTTATGGGGGCTCTATGGATGTTATTATGGGATGTATACTGTTATGGGGGGCTCTCTGGATGTTATTATGGGATGTATACTGTTATGGGGGGCTCTCTGGATGTTATTATGGGATGTATACTGTTATAGGGGGCTCTATGGATGTTATTATGGGATGTATATTGTTATGTGGGCTCTATGGATGTAATTATGGGATGTATACTGTTATGGGAGCTTTATGGATGTTATTATGGGATGTATAATGTTATGGGGGCTCTTTGGATGTAATTATGGGATGTATACTGTTGTGGGGGGGGGGGGGCTCTATGGATGTTATTATGGGATGTATACTGTTATGTGGATTCTCTGGATGTTATTACTATTGGGTTAGGGGATTATGTTTGTGTACAGTCTCCATCAGAATCTTTGTTACAAGATGGCTGCCGGAGGATGCTGGGAGTTGTAGTACCACCCCTGCAGGCGGTCGGGCGCTGGGGTACGAGTCATAACTCACTGATTCACAGCGGGACCCCTGCGATTTCCTCCACAGAGACTCCACCGACACCACATCCACAGCCTCATCTACAAAACTCATGGTCCCTGCGGTCTGCAGAAGTAGCAGCACTCCCTGATAGCCGCGTTACCTCGGCAACCGCCAGCAAGCGGCGCACACAATTACGTCATCAGCGCGATATCATGTGGGGCCATAAACCAACGAAACATTTCTCTTCAATATTTTGAAGGTTTAATGAGAACAGAATGAATCTGATAGACCGAGAACACCGAATTCACAGCAAAAACGGCGAAATACGCAAAACCGAGTTGTTTTAATCCGTCAGTGAAGAAAGTCACCTCTATGGAGGCAGCCGACGCCATCTTTAAAATGGGCAGACTTGAAAAAAACCGAAATACTTGTAATGTGAAGGGCATCTTGGGTATTCATAC
This sequence comes from Engystomops pustulosus, assembly GCF_040894005.1. Classification (NCBI taxonomy): domain Eukaryota; kingdom Metazoa; phylum Chordata; class Amphibia; order Anura; family Leptodactylidae; genus Engystomops; species Engystomops pustulosus. The sequence goes on from NC_092419.1 coordinate 99,696,473, forward strand.
AAAGAAGTTCTTCATCAAACTTCGAGTTTTTACAGAGAAAAATGATTTACACGACGATATTAAGCACAGTGCTGAGCAATGCTTGCCATTAACGAATATGGCGCCTGATAGATTTTTCCATGTGACGCAGAACTAGAGCATGATGGGTAATTCTAAGCAACAGGGGGTCTATTGATTGTGTCCCTGTAACCTCCATTAGAACTAGACTAGCACGTGGCTCTGCTCAGCTGCTGCAGGACTAGAAGCCCCAATACAGTGTGAAGGAAGTCACAGAAAACACAGACTATAAAATCCAAAGGATGTAAATACTTATTAGACAATCATTTCACTTTACACCTAAAATCTCTAGTATAATGAACATCTATGGCAGAATCAGTGCTAATTATTTTGTTGTAATATGTTTCTACCTTTCATCGTACAAGAAAAATTCACCATAAATGACACCTTTCTTTTTCTGGCGCTGCTTTTTTTATTTCATTGGATTCCCTGTGAGACAATGGGGCACATTTACTAAGGGTCCGCGGAACGCAATTCTGTGGGGTTTCCCGAATTTTTCCTCATTTAACTGGCGCAAGCGATCGGATTTTGGCGCATCGTCGCCAACTTTCACAAATCGGGGGGGGGGGGGGGGGGCGTGCCGTTGGATGATCCGACGGATTCGGACAAGCAAGGGATTCAACATCTCAAATTGTGTTGCAAGACAATGCACTCACATACACCGGGAAGAAGAAGGTGAACTCCGGCGGACAGCAGTGGGGAAGCGACACATGCAGGATATCGGTGCACGATATTGGTGAGTCGCGCCGGACCTCATCTTCGTTGGACCGTCCGGATCGTGACAGGACCGGGTAAGTAAATGTGCCACAACGTCTGCCGACTACCTCTGGATGGTGATCTGTAAGATTGGTTGCCCACAAACCGAGTTTTAAATTGATTTTGATCAAAGCTTGTCGGATTTCAGTGCCAGCGCAATGCAACCATCCGTTTTTGTGCTCCAAGTGTCATTCAAGTAGCTTCAGGTTTCCACATGCATGAAAAACTGACCACTCTAGGATCCTACTTCCATCTGTTTTTCTTCAAGCAAGTAGTAGTCCATGCTGTGTTTTTCTCATATAGGATCAGATCCAAGGACTGATGTCTTGAAAGGACAATAGACTATCAATGAGACACAGTTCTGACCAATTTAAGACAGACAACAGCACTGGTACCAGAAAAACGGCAAACCTCTCAGGGTGCGTTCACACGTTGCACTTTGGTTGCGTTTTCATTTCGTTTTAAAACGCATTACAACAGCTGAGGAGAGGTGATTTGCCTAATTACATTACTATTTACATTTGTTAACGCATGTGTTAACAAAACACATGTGTTAACAATGTGTTAACACATGCGTTTTGTAAACGCAAACGTTAACAATAATGTAATTAGGCAAATCACCTCATCTCAGCTGTTGTAATGCGTTTTAAAACGCAATGAAAACGCAACCAAAGCGCAACGTGTGAACGCGCCCTCAGCAATACATCTAGAACAGCGCAGTGGGAGACGGGGTCATATCTGTGACTGAGGGGAGGGTCACACAATGGGGCTTATTTACTAAGAGTCCACGGATCGCACTTTCGTCGGATTTTCCGACCTTTTGGGATTTGCACAGCTGTTAGGGTGATGACACACGTATCGCTTTGTCGCCGCTTGCAAACGCAGACAAAGCCGCGCCCACCAGGGCGGGCCTCGGCCCGATCGCATCGGCGTTTCTATGGAAACACCTGCGATCGGGAATGAGCCGCCGGTGTTTTGTGTTAATTTAACGCAAAACAACGGCGGCTCGTTCCCGATCGCAGGCGTTTCCATAGAGACGCCGTTGTGATCGGGCCGAGGCCCTCCCCGGTGGGCGCGGCTTTGTCTGCGTTTGCAAGCGCAGACAAAGCGCTACGTGTGGCACCAGCCTTAGGTGGTGGCTACACGTGGTGTCTGTATTGCATTTCCAAACACAGTGCAAGCACCCGAGGGCAGGGTTGGCCTTGATCACATATGCCTTTCCATTGAAATGCATGCGGTAACCAGCACCCAGTGTCTTGCATTTAAATGATACAATGCTATAGAAATGCCCTACTTTTTTTTTTAGGGGGGCATTGAAAATAAGGCCAGGAAATTCATACAATTTTACATTTATTTGGCATTCTTGTTTTTGTTTTCCCTGCCAAATGACATGACAAATACAACAGCTACTTAATCCCCTTACATGCACCTCCCAAACCAGGTCCAAGGCCAACAACGGAATTGCCCGCTTTCTACCATACAGCAAAAATTAACCAAAAATCACTTATAAAATAGGAAGTTGTGTTTTGAGGTTAAGACAGGAAATTGTAACCACTGGATATGATTTGCGGCATCTGCTGTAGTAACTTACCTTGTAAATCAGTCATGTGGAGATTACCTTGCCTCAACCCATTTATTAAAAAAATATATATATATTTTTCGATTTCCACAGCTTTTAACTTTTAATTACAGGCAGTCCCCCGGTTACGTAGAAGATAGGTTCTGTAAGCTTGTTCTTAAGTTGAATTTGTATGTAAGTCGGAACTGTATATTTTATCATTTTAACCCAAGACAAATTTATTTTGGTCTCTGTGACAACTGGATTTAAAAAATGTTGGATTGTCATAAGAACCAGGATTAACTATTAATAAATGTTAATTACAGACACATGTGATAACTGTTACAGCTGTTTATTGTAGCCTAAGGCTAAAGTACAGTAAATTACCAAATACCAAAGTTCCGTTTGTAACTAAGGGTCGTCTGTAAGTCGAGTGTCCTTAAGTAGTTGACCACCTGTACATTTTGAAAACCTGTCTGCACTAGAGTGACATGCCAGTGTTGTCTCTTTCTTTTCATATACTCATTGACCTATAGGCCGTCATAACGCGACGCTAGCGCACAGGGGGAGGTCCTCGGCCCAAACGCACATGCGTTTCCAGGGAAACGCATGCGATTGTTAAGCCGATCACATGCGTTTCTCTGGAAACGCATGTGCGTTCGGGCCGAGGACCTCCCCATGTGCGCTAGCGTCGCTTTATCAACGGACGCCTAGCGGTACGTGTGACCGCGGCCATATGTGCAAGTTTCACACACTCTTTCCAGTGTAATGGATGCTACAAATTTCTCGTATCATTTCTCTGGATCAAAGGAATATCATATCTGTGCATTAGCACAATAGCCTTTCAGTGAGCCAGACTTCTGTCTGAGACTCAGACGTGAAAATCTTAAAGGGAACCTGTCACCCGGGACCTCATTTTCACTAAAAACAGGTTGCAAAAGCTCATTACAGCTGCATTGCACAGATGCCTCTCTTCTTTCTCTAAGCATTTGCATTACAATATAATTGTGTTTTATAACTTACCTTGCACCCTGACAGAATCCTCTGTGTAGTCCCAGGGGTTGAGCTTTGGTTTGGATGCATTTCAAAAAACAACATGTGACATGTGATGAGATTTACAGGAGCACAAAAGTGGGGTCTGAGGACTGAGGAGGGAGCAGCACACACAAGTCATGTGTTGTTTTTTAAATGTATCCAAAGCCCAACCTCTGGGACTACACAGCGGATTCTCTCAGGATCTAAGGTAAGTTAAAACACACAATTATATTGTGATGCAAAAGCTTAGAGAAAGCAGAAAGACATATTGGCAATGCAGCTGTAATGGGCTTCTGCACAAATTTAAAAAAAAAATGAACACAAATAAAGAATGAAATTTAGACTTCCTATCGACCAATGTCACCTGTTACCCTTTGCCTGACTGCGGGTGATGCCACACATGGCGTTTTGAACCCGTTTTTGGTCCATTTTTAAGTAGTCAGTTAAAAAACGCATGCGTTTTTGACCATTTTCAATGCGTTTTTTAACGGACGGCTTAAAGACGGACCAAAAACGGGTTCAAAACGCCATGTGTGGCATCACCCTTTTATGTAGAGCTAAATCGTAGAGCTTTCAGAATGTTAACATTACAGACCCTGCATCAATCTATACTAAGGCCGGAGGCACATGTGGCATTTTGAACCCGTTTTTGGGGCGTTTTTAAGCAGTCTGTTAAAAAAAGTAAACATTTTTTGAAAACACATCCATTTTTGATAGCTTTTACCAATTATCTTAATCAAAATTGTTTAAATAACGGATGCGTTTTTAAAAGCATGCTTTTTTTAACGGACTTCTTAAAAACGGCCCAAAAACGGGTTCAAACCTAAGGGTGGTGACACACGTGGCGTTTTTAGGCCATTTTTAGTAGTGCGTTTTCAGATCGGGAGGAAAAAACGCATGCGTTTTTGACCAGTTTGAATTAAGATAATTGGTCAAACCTGTCAAAAACGCATGTGTTTTTCAAAAACACATGGGTTTTTTACAATCTGAAAACGCACTAACTAAAAACGGCCTAAAAACGCCACGTGTATCACCACCCTAGGGGTGATGCCACACATGGCGTTTTGAATACGTTTTTGAGCAGTCCGTTAAAAACCGGACTGCTCAAAAACGTGTTCAAAACGCCATGTGTGGCATCGCCCTAAGGCTCGGCTATCAGAATGAGATATTAAAGAGGATCTGGAAAACGCCTTTAAGACTCCTAAACGTCATAGAGGGGTACCTGCTATAGGTACCCATTCACATTCTGGACTGTACTAAGATTTTGTAGCCAGATTCCTGATTAACAGATACCTAATTAAAGGAATTCCTCTGTGATATGATTCTTAATATTGTGTTGTTTATACATGTATTTTGATAACATGATACAATGTGACATAATGATAATGTTGTTTGGAGCTCAATGAAAACCGTGAACTATAGAATAACCCCCCTGCAGCCACTAGAATAAGGGGCCCATTTTGCAAGGCTGCCAAGAGGCATCTAACAATAGACCCACTGCCGCCTCTGCTGAATGACATGGGGGGGGGGGGGGGGGGTAGGAGTAGAATTTAGGGGAAAATAAAAAAAAAAGTTTACATGCAAAGCCTATTCAGAGGCTACAAGTGTCTATAGCGCTGTCAAATAAATTATGCAAACAGTTCTCAGTAGTGAAGAGACATCCCCTGGCTTCTCCACGGCGCCCCGACCATGGTGGACAGCCAATACAAAACATAGTCATATATACTAAGCTACAATACACAAAAGGGGAGTCACCCATCTTTCCGAGACCCCTGAATGGCAAATCTTATGCAGTACATAGCAGCGGGATATAAAGTGGTCATTTTCGGTGTCATTTTGGCTATACTGTCTCTCCATAAGTAACATATCAAAGGGATTTGTAGTAAGGATTAGTAATTCAATTAGTAATTTAGTAAATCAACAAATTGTTGACCTGGGATAACAAACTGTATAGGTACAAGACTATCATCAGAATCCATCATGATAAACTATCAATTGCTCATAGATCCAGGCACCAAGGCTGTGGTCATCTTCCTAAATGTGTTATTCATGGCCTCCTTCCTTCTAAAATCAACTTTTAAAATTATGCTAATGGAACACAAGTATTATTGTAGAAAAGAAGTGAGTTACAATTTGGACCCAAGAAGCATTTTAAAACATCATCTTTATTATCAAATACAATAACACAAATACATGTGACATTGAAAAACCATTAAATGTACATCTGATTTCATGGGTCAGGTAACAGCACTATTTGATCCACCACCCCTAGCCAATGGGAATTGGAAAAATATTATGGTTGCAGAACAAAATGATATATGGGCAGCTCAGTGGTTAGCACTACAGCCTTGCAGTACTGGGGTCCTGGGTTCAATTCCCACCCAGGTCAACATCTGCAAAGAGTTTGTATGTTCTCTCCGTGTTTGTGTGGGTTTCCTCCAGGTCCTCTGGTTTCCTCCCACACTCCAAAACATATAGGTAGGTGATTAGATTGTGAGCCCCATTGGGGACAGGGACCAATTTGGCAAACTCTGTGCAGCGCTGCGTAATCTGTGTGCACTGTATAGATAAAGAATTATTATTATATTCCCTGATCAGTCAAGTGATCAAGTCCCTGGTTAATGCTAGTTATCTGAACATCCAGAAAAGTAGCTGTAAAGCAGACTCGGTGCACTCACTGATCTGTAACCATAACCAAGTGGCACAAATACAAATAACATGCCAATCCAAATGGAAAGCAATAATTACAGATCACAAAGACACAAAACCAAAAAGTCTGCTAAGGAACACTAAGGGCTAGAAGCATCTAAGTTATGAAGTCATCTGTAATGTCCTCAACCAACCAAAACCCCGGCCGGGCTAGGAAGCTCCCCAGGCGTATCGTCACTCCAAGCTACTTTCTCAGGGGTGTCCAAATTGTAACACGCTTCTTTTATAGTTCATACATAATTAAGTGTGGGCCCTCCATATGATATTGCTCTCTGTGACCCTCCCCCCCCCCCTCTTTTGTACCACAAATGCTATTGCGGCGTTACCAGAGCCCCTCCATGCTGCAGCTTCAGGCCACGTTCTCAAGATGCGTTGCGTTTTTGACGCATTTAAAAAGACAATCCCGTTCCCGTTCCATTTAAATACATGTGTTTTGGACCTCCTGTCTCTATTTTGCGTTTTTGCCTTTGCATTTGTTTTTTAAAAAGCAAACAAACTATTATTGCTTTGTGTCGCGTTTTGTGATGTATTTTTACATTTGCCTTTTGCTGGGAAGCAGTTTCCTAACTTTTATGCGTTTTTCAATGGTGCAGAAGACAACTGCTTTCATCTGATATAAAACGCATTTGCAAACTGTTCTATTGCTGCGTCAAAAACACAACAAAAATGCAACACATTGTGTGAACACAGGCTGTTACACTGTCTCACCCTACCCCTGCTCCCTCCACATTTCCCCTCCGTCTATGTGCTGTAATCTCACAGTGGGAGGGGGGAGTGTAACAGCCTGTGAAGCTGCAGCACAGAGGGGCTCTGGTAACGCACTTGTGAGCATTTTAAAAGTGAATTTTATAAGGAAGGAGACCATGGACCACGCTGCACTCATCAGGTTTAGTTTTATGTTCACATTTTCTGTAATTTTTTTTATGTTTCTATGAATAATGTGACATATGGCAGTGTAAGGCCCTGTTCACACCTTACAGCAGATTCTGATACCCCTCAGCAGTCTGTGATGTTGCCTAGCAGCCTATGGGATTAGAGCATCAGGGTATAATCACACTGTGAGGTCTAAGGGTGTTTTTTTCTTTTGTTTTTCCCTCGGAATGACATCAGGACACTGCAATTTTTACAAAACCCTAATACATGACAAGTTTTGCTATGATTTCGCCTTAATCGCATAACAAAAACTAAAACGCAGGTGTGAACAGAGACCTAACGCCCCCGCCCTCTGTGCCATGTGCTCGGCTCGCCTTGTTGTGACAGGTGCTACTGGGAGCCCCGGACCCAGTCCGTAGACTACAAGGGGTTTCCATAGTGACTAGGAGAAGCGAGCCCTGACCCCCCCCACCTCCGTTATAATTTATTACGACGACGGCATCCGGCAGTGGAAGGGTGTCAGGCCACGGGTGCGGGGTGGGCGTGGCCCTCTCCAACACACACCCACCTCCTCCTCCACCACCACCACCACCACGGCGTGCGGCGGGAACTGAAAGCGCATCCACAAGTCCGTCGCCCCTCCCCTGTCCCCGCCCATGACACCATGTGACCGGCCGCGCGCCGCCAATCGCCTCCCGCTCTCCTCCCTGACGTACGCTAAGCCTCCCGAGACACCCCCACGTTGTCGGGTCGCCCCACCCTCATAGGATAGCGCAGGGGGAAGTGGGCGGAGTTGCCGCGTCTAGAGCAGCGTTGCACTCCGCCCCTTTGGTTGGCTACCACCCCTCGGGCTGGGAGGTGGTACTGTCTTGAGCGGGAGCGAGTGTTGGTGCCGAGCGCAGTGCGTCCCTCCCCCCTCCTTTCTCTCACACACACATTGGTCGGGAGCGAGATTTACCTCACGCAGCAGCGGCCATCGCGCGCTCCGCTCTCTCTGCCTTCTCCCGCTCTAGGTCGTCGCTCTTCCCCCGCACAGCCGCGGCTAGTAGGAGCGGGGAGACCACCGCGGAGTCCGGCCCCCGCCCAGGAGCGGTCCCTGCGCCGCCTCAGCACCGAGGAGCTTCCTCTCTCCTCCTCCTCCCAGCCAGGCCTGAGCCTGCACCCGCCTCGCTCCTTCCCCGCTCTCCTCGCGCCTCTCTCCCGCTTCTTCCGACATGTCGGCGCCGGCGGCCAAACTCAGTAAGAAGGAGGTGAACTCCAACCACGACGGAGCTGACGAGACCTCAGGTAAGAGCCGCGGCTGCTGTGTCTGTGCTGTTGGGGGGGAGGGCGGCCATTTTCCCGCGGCGGAAGGCGGGCTCGCTCGGGGCACAGCGGGGGAGGCTCCGGGGGGTCCCCGGGTGCGGCGGGGTGGTGGCGGGGGACACTGAGGCCGGCGGCGGCGCGATGCGCAGGAAGGAGCCCGCGGTTTCATTGTCCTCCGCCATGATGCTTCCGTCCTGATCCGCATGGCGCAGGCCGAGAGAGGCGGAGGAGCGGTCCTGGGGACCACCGCCGCCTCCCGTGGCCGGGGCTAGTGCCGCGTGCTCCGGGCGCTGCCTTCCCCGCGCCGCGGCCTGGCCTCGCCGCCTCCACGTGGGTCCCCGCGGCCTCCGGGTTTTGTCCTTCCCGCTGTAGTGAGCAGGCCGCCGCTTCCGCTGCCCCCTCCTCCTCCTCCCATGTGATGCGTTTCGTGTCCCCCAGTCCTGGCGCCGCCATCGCTCTGATCCCACGTGTGTGAGACGGTGTTTACCCCACATGTGATATAACAATAACCGGCCCGTAAGCCCCTCCCTGCTGTATGACCTGTGCCAGGGCCCTTTAATTGTAGTTATCAACCATCTTTATTGGTAACGTGTTAGTGTAGAAATTATTATTCTACTATTCACTCCTGCAACAAGTGACCTGTGTAACGCTGGAGGCCCTGCCTATGGTTGAGGGTCATCCTCCAGTCTTCATAGAGTTAAAAAAACATGGCTGCTTTCTTCCTATAGGCATCCCTGCACTTGACCATGATGGCTCTATTTTATAGCAATGATCACACCCCACCTGTGGTCACAGTGAAGCTGTTTTTGGTAGAAGGCAGCAGTGTTTCACTTGAATATGCAGGTGTTATCATTGAGACTTTGTTGGGCTTGGTATATGATACACATAGCACAACTTGCATGTTTTGATTGTCCGGGAGTGAAATCCCAGTCTGCAGCAGATATTTACATAACCCTGATTGTTAAATGTGTCTCAGTTCTATTTCAAAACACATTTACAAGGGTAGTAACACTTCTGCAAGTCTATCCGATCAGCGTAACCTTCTTGATTGTGTGCAGCTTGTGGAAATGTGCCATATGTTGGTCCCTGTAATATATAGAAATGTGTAATGCAACAATGTCCCGTCTATGCCTGGCCAGCAATTTACTAGCTATTGTGTTGCCATCTAAGATGCACAATTGGCAGGACATATCTTATATTTCTATTCGAAGCAGAGCCTGTGGGATTGTGCCACCATACAGCCCAATTTACACAGGCTGCATACATTTGTGTATAGTAACTGGAGCAATAAGACCCGTTACCTGCCTCTGATGTCTAGTGATAGTTTGGAAAAGTCTTTTGGGGTAACGGTTTTAGACAGTTCCTATAATAAATATTCATTTGGTTGATATCATATCAAAGAAATAATATCCTCCTTTTTTTTTTCAGAAAAAGAGCAGCAGGAAGCAATTGAGCATATTGATGAAGTACAGAATGAAATAGACAGGTACGTAGTAATCTTGTAATGTCAATGTCGGACCTTATTCTCCATGCAGCACTATATGAGACAAAATGCTTGGAAACTATTCCCAATGTGACTTAAAAAAGAAAATACTGATCAAATCTGTGATGCGACTACAGATTTAAGGAGAAACAACATTCAAGTGTGAAAATGATTCCTTAAGCAACCACTAGGCAGATTTATATTAACATTTGCAACATGTGTAAGGCAAAACAGTATATTGTACATTAGTTGGGTCTTAATTCCAGTGTTCTTCCTTTTTAAGACTGAATGAACAAGCAAGTGAGGAAATCTTGAAAGTAGAACAGAAATACAACAAACTCCGCCAGCCATTCTTTCAGAAGAGGTCAGAATTGATCGCCAAAATCCCCAATTTTTGGGTCACGACATTTGTCAACCACCCACAAGGTAAGAACTATACAGGGTGTATGTAGAATATAATTGGGACTGGTGGTAAGACGGTAGATAATTCGCAAGTCACTGCTTCCTGCCAAAAAACTCTGTGCATTGTTGGTAAAGAGTTAGTTTGGCTGCAGGGGGTAATTTTTATGCATTCAGGTACTTAATCAGCCTGGATGCAAAACTCTACCGAATATTTTAGATGTGTTAACACTTTTAATATCTACTGTGTATGTTGTGTTTTTGCAGTCTCTGCACTCTTGGGTGAAGAAGACGAAGAAGCCCTTCACTATCTGACTAGGGTGGAAGTGACAGAGTTTGAAGATATAAAATCCGGATACAGAATAGATTTTGTAAGACTTCCAGCACATATTTTACTGTAAAATGCAAGTGTTTTGCAATTCCAGTTGATCTAAATATGCACCTTCGTATCTTGCAGAATTTTGATGAAAATCCTTACTTCGAAAACAAAGTTCTCTCTAAAGAGTTCCACTTAAATGAAAGCGGAGACCCCTCCTCAAAGTCCACAGAGATTAAATGGAAAGCTGGCAAGGTATGTATCGTGTGGTGATATTATTTGGCATGCATTTGTTGTGGTAATTTCTGTTATCAGCCAGCTTAGGCTGGCCGCTGGTTGTCTAAAGTATTCATCAGTCCTTAGACTAACAAGTACTATAACAAATCTGTTACATTTGTGTCTGGCAAATTCTTCTAAAGATGCCCTATTCCGGATATCTAAAGAAGGTTCTGTCATTGCAAACCTAAATACTTTGAGATGGGTCTTGTTTTGCATGTACTAAATGGATAATGGCTTATAGGACTCCATGTTCACTACAACTTGTGCTGCTCCGCTTTAGGAAGTAGAGATCACCTCTTGTCTATGGCTTGATTTATTTGTTCTAATGCTTTTATTCTGTTTTACTTCAGGATTTGACAAAACGTTCCAGCCAAACACAGAACAAAGCCAGCAGAAAGAGGCAGCACGAAGAGCCTGAAAGCTTCTTCACTTGGTTCACAGATCATTCGGATGCCGGTGCAGATGAGTTAGGGGAGGTCATAAAGGATGACATCTGGCCAAATCCATTACAGTACTACCTTGTGAGTAGATATAAATGTACAGCAGAAACTCCACTAAACGGATCCATGTTCTTTTATGCTGATTCTTTTATTGCTCTTTAAAGGTTCCTGACATGGAGGATGAAGAAGGTGAGGGCGAGGAAGAAGATGATGATGAAGAGGAGGAAGAAGGATTAGAAGATATCGATGAGGAAGGGGATGAAGATGAGGTTGAAGGAGAGGAGGATGATGACGAAGATGAAGAGGGAGAAGAAGCAGAGGTATGTACGTAAAATCTTTTCTATTATTATGCATGCAAACGAGTTGTAGAAAAATAGCTGTATCTTTCCTAACAATGCACCTAGCACCTTTGATTGTATTCAGTATCGCTGATAGAGCTCTGTATTGTCTCTCCTATAGAAGTATATGTAGCAGCAGGTACACATGCACTCCATATACTCCTGCTCCACCTCCTGGGCTCAAAGGGGGATGTCATTCAGTGATATTGCAGGTCCCATCAATCAGATGCTTATCCTCTTACTTTAGACTAGGGTTTAAGCACTGCTCATGCTCAATACCTTGTGTATGGGGCTCAGTCTAATGTATAGGGCAGCTTCTTTGTCTCATAGCACTCCATTACGCAGTGACAACAGCTGCTTGTCTTGAGCAATAGTCAATGTCATCTGATTATTTTGCAGCCAGGATTATGGAAAAAAACTTGTATATTAAGGCATTTTGTTTTCTTCTCTTTACAGGAAGATGAAGGTGAAGATGATTAAGATTGCAATGTTTGGATTCCACCCTTTCCTTTTTTTTTATCCAGTCCCTGGGAGCAAGATGCTGTTGTGTTTCTTTATTTTGATTTCCCCCTTCCCTGATTATTTTTGTTTTCTTACCCTTTTTTTAATTTTGTGTGTGTGCTCGGTCACCTTGTTCTTGGTCCTTTCCCCCCCTTACCTTCTCTTTATACCATGGTTCATAAATTTATTTTTGGGGAGAGGTGAGAACTGAGTAAAAATACAGTGGAAATCTCTAAACCTGTTTCTGTTCCCAAGTCATTCTTAAATCAATAAAGAAATACATTGTACCATCCTATGGTGTATGGGGCTGACATGCCCCTCTGCTGCCACTGCTGGTGGAGGCTGGGGAGTGTGCAGGACCTTGTTATGCATAGCAGCAGTCTAGCTTTTCACTTTTTTTGTTTTCTTCCTTCCTGTGTATATTGGGCTCAGAGGTTGCACTGTTTCCATGTGAATATGGACAGATAGCATCAACCGACATGTATCAGTCTATTGTTTTGTTTTTTTTTGTTTCTTGTTTAAAAAATTCTGAAAAAAAGTTAAAAAAAAGACTGGGGGAGGGTTAGACAGTGGGGGTTTTCAGACAACAGGGAGGGGTGGGAGGGCTAGGTTGGGCATTTTGGAGACATGGCTTTTTTTTTTTTTCCTCTTTGGCATGTTTGTGATGTTTTTGAAGACATCCATGCAGTTTAAGATACTTTTAAAAATGAGCAAAGATAAATTTCGGTGGCTTTTGGCTCTGACAACCTTCAGGGTCTCCCTTTAAAGGACCCTGCAGGAAAATATTAGAAACGGACATTAACAAACTTTTTTTTTCTTCTGGAAAAAGACAAATGCTCAATTTTAAACGTTAAAGTGTACAAGTTGCTTTGTTACAATAAAACTAAATGTGTACACAAAGGGACTACTGGTTTTCACTTGGATGCTGCCTTCTTCCCTGCCTGTATGTTGTCGCACACCCTCATTTGTTGTCATATTTTTGTTGAGTTTTTCCTCTTATCCCCTCCTTTCTTCCCCAGACTGATATTTAATGTTTTTTGATACAGGGCATTTTTGTAGTAACCTCCAAACTAACCAGCCAAGCAAAGCCAGAGGCACATGGCGCTGGTTGTCTGCGGTATACAGTCAGCACCTCTCTATACTCCGTCTAGGATGGAGTTTTCTTTTGTGGTAAAAAAAAACATTTTTGTAATTTGCTTGGCAAAGGTGTGTTTAGGCACTTAATCTGATTCCTAGTCTGTTATAAATCTACATATTGCTGTCAGATTTCTGCCTGTCAATCAACACTACAAATAAAGTAATTGGTGTGATCTGTATGTGGACTGTCACATTTTATACCACCTGCACGGAGGCTCCCGTGTGGTGGGGGCACTAGCTCATGGCATGAATCTACACAATACAGCACAGGAAGATGCTCCATGAATTCTAAGTGCTACTACTAGTTTCTTTCTAAAATTTTAATATACGATTATATACTCAACCTTTTAACTACACAATGAATCATCTGAGATCAGGCTAAGACTGGTTGGGAAGCATAGCTTCTCTATTTTAGGTTTGTGCAGTACACATACATGCTCTGTCACATAGTTGAGAATATTGCCCTTCAAATTAGAAATGTTTCCAATTTAGAGAGGTAAAACACGTGAATTATTTACCAGTTTGTATAACTCACAAAACCACAAGCCTGATGCCATTTAAAAGTTAGGTTCATAACTTTACTATAGAAATGAAGATGGGTCGGTCTGATACACCCTGCAGCATCAACTAGTGTCAGGCATGAAGTGTCACTTGCTCATTTGCATATGATTTTGGAGTGTAGAGGCTCCCTTTAAGTGTGGTTATTTTGGTCTGCACATTATAATGGCAGTGAGTACCACTAGTAACGTAGGTGCTATGATGGGTTTATTCAAACTCTGACCTGTATTGTGAGTGCAGGGAGGGGATGACTATTGTGATACGCCAGATTCCCTTCTATAAGAGGCTGGAGCATGAACTCTGCACATTACACCGTCACAAGTCGTCTTTTCTGACATCTTTATACATGTGCATGAATTTTCCTTTTAGACTCGTTGCATCATATATTGCCACGATGCATGACGTTTTGTCCTTTGCCTTGTTCTCATTCTGCGACACCTGGCAGCACAATTGTTTCAGACTATGATTATGTCCTGTCCACCTCCACCTAAGCCACGTGTGTCAAACACAAGGCCTGGCTGGCTCTTATCGGCAGGATTTCTCCAATTCTTGCCTTTCTTCATTTCCCCAAAGCCACAGCCATCATCTTTCCTTCAGTGTGTGGTCGCTGTATGTGCCGGTAATAAAGCCAGTACACCGTTCATAGCCCAGGTACAGTGGACACACACTTGGGCAAAGATGACAATAGGCAAGCAAGATGGTGGGGGCACATACTTTGCCTCCTGGGGAAATTGGTTTGAATCCCTTGGGTTAAGCCCTGTATTTGTCGTATAGAAGCTCCTTACGAATCTAGTTTTGGTTACATGAATATGAGATCATTACACATATCACCTATAGCGCAACCATAGAGCATGGGGGAGCGACTTGGCTCGATCGCATATGCATTTCCCTGGTGTCTCATGGTTTTAAAGTGCATCTACCACCAGCATGAAGGACTGTATGCAAATGAGCCTGAGGGGCTCCAAGCTCCATAGTTGTTAATGGAGCCTGGAGCACCTTGGGCTCAATTGCATAGTCTTTCATCATGGTAGATGTCCTTTAAATTAAAGACACCATAGGCTGGTTAACAATTGCATGCACTTCCCTGAAAACCCATATGCAACTGCGAGACTGCGGCCTTAAATGAATTTCCAGGTTAATATCCATTATTTAAACATACTATAGGGCAGTGATGGCGAACCTTTTAGATACAGAGTGCCCAAGCTACAACCAAAACCCAATTATATGTTGCAAAGTGCCAACATGACAATTTAAGCAGTAAGTGATTGATCCCTGGTGTATCACAGGTTTTAATCGTATTGGCGTCCTGAGTTCACCAATACAATAGAAAGATGGAGAAATTTGGATTGTAGCTTCCCTCCAGGGTGCCCTGAAGAGGAAGGATCAGGGGACCCAGAGCAGGAGCTCCAATAACAATCCATCTCTATCCACACCATGGCACGTCCTGGGCTGTATTGGATCACAGGAGAAAACCTTGAGTCCTAGCTGGCAGACTCTGTGTTGGGGTGAAGGCCTGGGTGCCCACAAAAAGGGCTCCGTGTGCCACAGGTTCGCCATCACTGCTATAGGGGGTCCTGAGTTTCAGACCTCCCTACTTATCTGATTGCTAATCTCTCCTGCGTATAGGTTATTAAAACGCTTGAAATTCCCTTGGGGGTACGGTCACTTATACCGCATGCGCTGTGCTTTGAAGCGCAACACTAGCTAACGCAAGATGCACTAGTTTTGGTAAATGTGGGTTACAAGCTGTTGTTTTGGACTCAAACAATGGGGTACAATGTTCTGGATAATCTTGTCATCTTGAATGTGATAATGACAGCCCTATCATGAGTGAGCGTGCAATACCCAGGTGAGCCCTAGCAGGATAATTACCGTGTCTGAAAATGGGAGTAATCTTCCATCGTGTCAGCAAGCGAGTAATTCACAGATGAAAGTGTCTGGTACATGGTGTAGGATGCGGGCACATCTGTCGCTGCCCCTTACTGATCTGATATCATGCCCCAATATAAACCTCATGGTGAAAGGTATTTTACAGTAACTACAATAAACCAATTATAACTATAGTGTTTTGCGTGGGTTCACCGCATGCAGTCGTTTTATCTCATGCAGCCATTGAGCTTGTTGTGGTTACCAAGGTAATAGTCGCCTCATCAATAGTCTGTGTGAAGCTTCCTTCCCAAGGCCATATATTTCAGTTTTCGCCCTCTGTATATACAGTGCTAAACACATCCAGCCCCATTTACATAAAGCAGTGATAGGGGCGTGCTAATGAAGAGTCACTCCTTACATTATTAGGGGAATTAATGAGAGATGAGGACTCGGGAGGAGAGATTTGTAGGCTAGGGATTTTCCATTAGAATAAAGCTATGCGTATAATGATGTAGATCCCCCTATATATTGCCTTTTCCGGCTGCCGCCTGACCCCCCCCCCTGTGTTCTGCACCTCCTGGTCCAGAGGGTATGTTTTTTTTACTTTTTTTTTTTTTTTTTTTATCTGCAAAGAATTTGTATGTTCTCTCTGTGTTTTTGTGGATTTCCTCCGGGTCCTCCGCTTTCCTCCCACACTCCAAAACATACTGGTAGGTTGATTAGATTGTGAGCCCCATTTTGGACAGGAACCGATTTGACAAGCTCTGTGCAGCGCTGCGTAATCTGTGTGCTATATAAATAGTTATTATTATTACAGGGAACTTCATCATAATGCAAATTATTATATCTCAATGGGAAACCCCTTTAAAATATCAAAGTGCATCAAAAACCGTCAAAATATGTATATGCAAATATGCATCAAGCAATCAGGGTTCCCCGAAACACACAAAGGGCAGGTACTGCTAATGTAGGGTATAAATTCACATATCCAAAGATATACAAACAGAGAAAAAAGACATGTGAAAAGCTAAATGTAAACAACCTATCTTTATTCATTATCCAAATTTTATACATCACAAACATCTCAAACCCATGATAAATACACCATAACCTCTCATAGGATGAGCCCTCGTTATACAGAGGTGGGGTTTGCTGCAAATTGCTAGCACTAATCATGCGTATTAAAGGGGTTATCCAAGGCTATAGAGGAACACATCGGTGGCCGGGACGGGGCGGGTTAAAAAAAATCTCTGCGGTCCGTGCCCCATGCAAACAAACGCGCCCAGAAGCTGAAGAAAGCACGGTTCCGTGGCCCAGTTTGTTTACGTGGGGCACGGACAGTAGAGATTGCAGTGTGATCGGCGCCAGGATGTAAGTACATCCCACCCACTAATGTGTTAGGCCCATTCCACACTCGCGAGTGTGATGCGATGAACTCGCATCACACTCGCAACGCAAGCTCACAGCCCGAACGCTGCACCGCGGGAGTGAACTGACATGCTGAGTTCACTCCCGCGGTGTGGAACTGGCCTTATACTATAGCCTTGGATAACCCATTTAACTCCCTAATTACCGGCGGCGACATTTTAAAGACTGAGGCTATATGGTTTCTGCGGGTTTGTTACAATGTGCCAGTTGCGCATTGTAATGAATCCTACTGTATGTAAAAACGCCATATACTGCAATACAGTAGTACAGGAGTATTGCAGTATATGGTGGGAACGATCAGACCACTTAGGGTTAAAAAAACACTAAAAGGTCTAAACAATTGTAAAAATTAAAAAAAAAAATAAAAAATATTCAGATCACCCCCTTTCCCCAGAACTGATATAAAACAAAATAAAACAGTAAAAATCAAACATGTTAGTTATCGCCGCGTCCCAAAATGGCCGCTCTATCAAAAGATTAGCGTGCTTATTCCCGGCAGTGTACCCCATAACGGAAAATAGGGCCCAAATGTCCAAAAAGCCACTTTTACAGCATTTTACATTGCATAAAAAATGTTATATAAAGTGATCAAAAGATTGCACAGTCCTCAAATGGTACCAAGAAAATGTCAGCTCATCCCGCAAAAAAAATGACACCTCTCACAGCTTCGTACACCCAAGTATAAAAACTGTGGGGAATTGCTCTGGTAGTTGACTGGTAGCAGTGCAGGAAGCAGTGACACACGCAGGTTTAAAAGTCCAACTTAAGTGTTTATTCACACTTGCAAAACAGAACACAAATTCAGCCTTGGCTTAGGCACATGCAAAAACATTATAAAAGTAATTCCTGCCCGGCTAGGCGCTGTCTAATACATTTGGAGGACCCTAGCTATCCGGGTACCAGGCTGCCTGGCACACGCTCTTGGCCAGCAGTAAGACAGGAGGCCCTCAGTTACCTTTGCTGTGAGAATGCAATCTCGCTTTAAGCTCTCCAGGTAGGGCCTCTCCTACTGCTTCTGGCCTGCAGACTAAATCAGGCCCTAACGAGACCTGTGACCCGCACCTGTGGGCAATTCACAAACCCAGGACCGAAGCCCGGGTGGAGTAGGAGTCCCACTACCAGCCTACCCCTACTCCATAATAAGCAGCCCAGTACGGACATTACAAATGTGTCTGTGTTAGGCTATATTCAGGCCGGCGCCACACAGGACGCTTTGTCTGCGCTTGCAAACGCAAACGCAGACAAAGTCGCGCCCACCGGGGCGGGCCTCGGCTCGATCGCATCGGCGTTTCTATGGAAACGCCTGCGATCGGGAACGAGCCGCCGGTGTTTTGCGTTAATTTAACGCGAAACACCGGCGGCTCGTTCCCGATCGCAGGCGTTTCCATAGAAACGCCGATGCGGTCGGGCCGAGGCCCGCCCCGGTGGGCGCGACTTTGTTTGCGTTTGCAAGCGCAGACAAAGCGCCCTGTGTGGCGCCGGCCTCACACTGCCGTTGCCCGCCCGTACCGTACCGTAGCGGGCAACGGCAGTGTACGGGGAGAGGAGGAGGAGGTGAGCGCAGCTCACCCCCGCCCCTCTCCATAGGAATTAATGGCGCACGGCGCCGTACTACGGATAAAGATAGGACAGGTCCTATCTTTTTCCGGGTACGGAACGGTACGGCACCGTACCACTCCCGTAGGGTGCCGTGCGCCCATTGCTGCCTATGGGGGCCGTATATCGGCTGTATATACGGCGGCCGTATATACGTCCCCCATACGTCAGTGTGAATATAGCCTTAGCTAGGCCAACACAGACAAAACAGACTATTCCTGCTTATCATGTCTGCATTAACCCTTGGGTTACTGCAGACAAACCCAGGGCTTTTACCACATGCATTTCATCTGCCTATAGGACAGATAGCGGTTTTCCCACACAATACCTCTTACTTTCTCACAAAACGTTATTAGCGTCCATGTGGGGCACATTTACTAAGGGTCCGATCGCCACAGTTTTGCAATTTTTTTCCATTTTGCCCTGAATTGCCCCGGGTTTTTGGCGCACGCGATCAGATTGTGTCGCATCGGCGCCGGCTTTCATGCCAAATCGGGGGTCTTAGGTAACAATTCACATGACAAGCTAGTGGGGCAACCTTACCGCTACCCACTATTGTTTGTGTACAATTTTTTTGTATAATTCGGAAGTGTGGTTTATTAGTCTCCATTTTCATTACATCACCAGAAAGGAAAGGATTTAAAATTACTTTTTACTTAATGACTATGGTGCAGAATATGGCAACATCAAACACAATGGGGCACATTTACTTACCCGTCCCGTCATAATCCCCGCCGTGCGTTGTCCTACGAAGATTTGGGTCTGCCGCGATTCACTAAGAACGTGCGTCCAATTTCCTGCATGTGCCGCGTCCCCCGCTGAGGTCCGCCGGAGTTCACCTTCTTCTTCCTGGTGCATGTGAGTGCTGATCTTGAACACAATTTGCTTTTTAATTTAAATTGTCCTAATTAGAGATGAGCGAACACTAAAATGCTCGGGTACTCGTTATTCGAGACGAACTTTTCCCGATGCTCGAGTGCTCGTCTCGAATAACGAACCCCATTGAAGTCAATGGGAGACTCGAGCATTTTTCAAGGGGACCAAGGCTCTGCACAGGGAAGCTTGGCCAAACACCTGGGAACCTCAGAAAAGGATGGAAACACCACGGAAATGGACAGGAAACAGCAGGGGCAGCATGCATGGATGCCTCTGAGGCTGCTTAATCGCAACATTATGCCAAAATTATGGGCAACAGCATGGCCATGAAAGAGTGACAGAATGAAGCTAGATAGCATCTAAAACATCCAATAATTGACCCTGACACTATAGGGGACGGCATGCAGAGGCAGCGGCAGCAGGCTAGAGAGTGTCATGGCGACATACCCTAAATGGACTCAGGCTTCAAACCAATGGGTGGCAGAGAGGAACCAAAGGAGGTGAGCAAGAAGCGCTCAAATAATATCGGTACATGATAAAAGTTTGCCAGTATATTTTGTGGATTACACAGCAGGGTGGCGACAAAGTTAACATGGAAGCCATGAAAACAACCCAAAATTCTGCCTGACACAGCTCGTTTGATAAGGGGACCATGTATGGAGGCAGTGAACAAGTAGTAGATTAAAGGTGCTGCAGTTAAAACTATGTTAGTTGGATCTTGGCATGGAGCTGGCGCTCCGCTGCCAGGCGAGCTTTCGCCAATCCAAGCCCCTGTCTCTAGGCTACTCCCCAAACAGCACTTCTAAGAACCTTTTGTATAAGATCAAGTGTAGTAGCGTTCTTATAAATTTAGGATATGCCGGGTGAGGGGAATGTAAACAGATGCGCAAGAAGCGCTGAAATAATATCGGTAAATGATAAAAGTTTGCAAGTATATTTTGTGGATTACACAGCAGGGTGGCGACAAAGTTAACAAGTTTGATGTGGAATGCCCTGTAATAGCTCTTGGGCGGTGTGCCTTTTATCGCCTAGGCTCAGCAGTTTGAGCACCGCCTGCTGTCGCTTAGCGACGGCACTGCTGCTGTGCCTAGAGCTACCGACTGATGGCGCCATGCCCACGGATGGTAATTCGGAGGAGGAGGAGGTGGAGGAGGGTTGGGAGGAGGTATAGTAGGCCTTTGAGACCTGGACCGAGGTAGGCCCCGCAATTCTCTGCGTCGGCAGTATATGACCAGCCCCAGGGTCAGACTCGGTCCCAGCCTGCACCAAGTTAAGTGTAGTAGCGTTCTTATAAGTTTGGGATATGGCGGGTGAGGGGAATGTAAACAGATGCGCAAGAAGCGCATGATGCGCATGGAGCTGGCGCTCCGCTGCCAGGCGAGCTTTCGCCAATCCAAGCCCCTGTCTCTAGGCTACTCCCCAAACAGCACTTTTGTATAAGATCAAGTGTAGTAGCGTTCTTATAAGTTTAGGATATGCCGGGTGAGGGGAATGTAAACAGATGCGCAAGAAGCACTGAAATAATATTGGTAAATGATAAAAGTTTGCCAGTATATTTTGTGGATAACACAGCAGGGTGGCGACAAAGTTAACAAGTTTGATGTGGAATCCATGAAAACAACCCAAATTTCTGCCTGACACACCTCGTTTGATAAAGGGACGATGTATGGAGGCAGCTATATGGACGACTTTTGGAGGTAGCAATGGAGACAACGTGTGGAGGCTGCTATGGAGACAATTTAATTTGGATAGTGCCTGTATGTGGCAGTCCCAAAAATTTTTCAAACCAGAGGAGCAGGTAGGTGGCCCTCCAGTAAAATGGAATAGATTGAGTGCCTGTATGTGGCAGTCCAAAAAAATTTTCAAACCAGAGGAGCAGGTAGGTGGCCCTCCAGAAAAATTGAATAGATTGAGTGCCTGTATGTGGCACTCCCAAAAATTGTTTAAAACAGAGGACTGGGTAGGTGGCCCTCCAGAAAAATTGAATAGATTGAGTGCCTGTATGTGGCACTCCCAAAAATTGTTTAAAACAGAGGACCGGGTAGGTGGCCCTCCAGAAAAATTAAATGCATAAAGTACTATAGCTAGAGCCAGTGGGCCCTGTCAAAAAATAGCCAGTTTCCTCTGCTTTACTGTACAAAGAGGAGGAGAAGGAGGAAAATGAGGAGGAGGAGGAGTGGATCAATTATTCAGGTTGAGCTTCCTTCACCTGGTGGAGATTGGAAATTATGAGAAATCCAGGCTTTATTCATCTTAATAAGCGTCAGCCTGTCAGCGCTGTCAGTCGACAGGCGTGTACGCTTATCGGTGATGATGCCACCAGCTGCACTGAAAACCCGCTCGGACAAGACGCTAGCGGCAGGGCAGGCAAGAACCTCCAAGGCGTACAGCGCCAGTTCATGCCACATGTCCAGCTTTGAAACCCAGTAGTTGTAGGGAGCTGTGTGATCATTTAGGACGATGGTATGGTCAGCTACGTACTCCCTCACCATCTTTCTGTAAAGATCAGCCCTACTCTGCCGAGACTGGGGACAGGTGACAGTGTCTTGCTGGGGTGACATAAAGCTGGCAAAAGCCTTGTAAAGCGTACCCTTGCCAGTGCTGGACAAGCTGCCTGCTCGCCTACTCTCCCTCGCTACTTGTCCCGCAGAACTACGCACTCTGCCGCTAGCGCTGTCAGAAGGGAAATACTGTTTCAGCTTGTGCACCAGGGCCTGCTGGTATTCATGCATTCTCACACTCCTTTCCTCTGCAGGGATGAGAGTGGAAAGATTTTGCTTGTACCGTGGGTCCAGGAGAGTGAACACCCAGTAATCGGTGCTGGAATAAATTCTTTGAACGCGAGGGTCACGGGATAGGCAGCCTAGCATGAAATCTGCCATATGCGCCAGAGTACCAACGCGTAAGAATTCACTCCCCTCACTGGCCTGACTGTCCATTTCCTCCTCCTCCAACTCCTCCAACTCCTCTTCTTCTGCCCATACACGCTGAACAGTGAAGGACTCAACAATGGTCCCCTCTTCTGTCTCGCCAACATTCTCCTCCTCTTCCTCCTCATCCTCCTCCACCTCCTCCGATATGCGCTGAGAAACAGACCTGAGGGTGCTTTGGCTATCAACAAGGGAATCTTCTTCCCCCGTCTCTTGTGACGAGCGCAAAGCTTCCGACTTCATGCTGATCAGAGAGTTTTTCAACAGGCCAAGCAGCGGGATGGTGAGGCTGATGATGGCGGCATCGCCACTGACCATCTGTGTTGACTCCTCAAAGTTACTCAGCACCTGACAGATATCAGACATCCACGTCCACTCCTCATTGTAGACTTGAGGAAGCTGACTGACCTGACTACCAGTTCTGGTGGAAGTTGACATCTGGCAGTCTACAATCGCTCGGCGCTGCTGGTAAACTCTGGATAACATGGTCAGTGTTGAATTCCACCTCGTGGGCACGTCGCACAACAGTCAGTGAGCGGGCAGTTGGAGGCGGCGCTGCGCTGCCCTGAGAGTGGCAGCATCTGTGCTGGACTTCCTGAAATGCGCACAGATGCGGCGCACCTTCGTGAGCAAATCAGACAGATTGGGGTATGTCTTGAGGAAACGCTGAACTATCAGATTTAACACATGGGCCAGGCATGGCACATGTGTCAGTCTGCCGAGTTGCAGAGCCGCCACCAGGTTACGGCCGTTGTCACACACAACCATGCCTGGCTTCAGGTTCAGCGGTGCCAGCCACAGATCAGTCTGCGCCGTGATGCCCTGTAATAGCTCTTGGGCGGTGTGCCTTTTATCGCCTAGGCTCAGCAGTTTGAGCACCGCCTGCTGTCGCTTAGCGACGGCACTGCTGCTGTGCCTAGAGCTACCGACTGATGGCGCCGTGCCCACGGATGGTAGTTCGGAGGAGGAGGTGGAGGAGGGTTGGGAGGAGGAGGAGGCATAGTAGGCCTGAAACACCTGGACCGAGGTAGGCCCCGCAATCCTCGGCGTCGGCAGTATATGACCAGCCGCAGGGTCAGACTCGCTCCCAGCCTCCACCAAGTTAACCCAATGTGCCGTCAGCGATATATAGTGGCCCTGCCCGGCAGCACTCGTCCACGTGTCCGTGGTCAGGTGGACCTTGTCAGAAACGGCGTTGGTCAGGGCACGGATGATGTTGTCTGACACGTGCTGGTGCAGGGCTGGGACGGCACATCGGGAAAAGTAGTGGCGGCTGGGGACCGAATACCGAGGGGCGGCCGCCGCCATGAGGTTGCGAAAGGCCTCGGTCTCTACTAGCCTATAGGGCAGCATCTCCAGGCTAAGCAATCTGGAGATGTGCACATTAAGGGCTTGGGCGTGCGGGTGGGTTGCACTATATTTGCGTTTCCGCTCCAGCGTCTGGGGTATGGAGAGCTGAACGCTGGTGGATGCTGTGGAGGATCGTGGAGGCGACAATGGGGTTTTTGTGGCAGGGTCCTGGGCAGGGGGCTGACTATCAGCTGACACAGGGGAAGGAGCAGTGGTGTGCACGGCCGGAGGTGAACGGGCTTGTTGCCACTGAGTGGGGTGTTTAGCATTCATATGCCTGCGCATACTGGTGGTAGTTAAGCTAGTAGTGGTGGAACCCCTGCTGAGCCTGGTTTGGCAAATGTTGCACACCACAGTCCGTCGGTCATCCGGTGTTTCCTTAAAGAACCTCCAGACTTCTGAAGATCTAGCCCTCGCCGCAAGAGCCCTCACCACGGGAGCTTCACTAGTTGACACATTTGGCGCTGATGCACCAGCTCTGGCCCTGCCTCTCCGTCTGGCCCCACCACTGCCTCTTCCAACCTGTTCTGGTCGAGGACTCTCCTCCGTCTCAGAAGCACTGTGTTCACCCGGCCTCTCAACCCAGCTTGGGTCTGTCACCTCATCATCCTCCGATCCCTCAGTCTGCTCCCCCCTCAGACTTCCTGCCCTGACAACAACTTCCCCACTGTCTGACAACCGTGTCTCCTCATCGTCGGACACCTCTTTACACACTTCCACTACGTCAAGAAGGTCATCATCACCCACAGACTGTGACTGGTGGAAAACCTGGGCATCGGAAAATTGCTCAGCAGCAACCGGACAAGTGGTTTGTGACTGTGGGAAGGGTCCAGAAAACAGTTCCTCAGAGTATGCCGGTTCAAATGCCAAATTTTCCTGGGAGGGGGCAGACTGGGGGGGAGGAGGCTGAGGTGCAGGAGCTGGAGGAGTGGCGATTTCGGTGACATGGGTGGACTGCGTGGAAGACTGACTGGTGGACAAATTGCTCGAAGCATTGTCAGCAATCCACGACATCACCTGTTCGCACTGTTCTGGCCTCAACAGTGCTCTACCACGAGTCCCAGTAACTTCAGACATGAACCTAGGGAGTGTAGCTCTGCGGCGTTCCCCTGCTCCCTCATAAGCAGGTGGTGTCTCACCCCGCCCAGGACCACGGCCTCTGACCCCTGCAGTAGTTGGACGCCCACGTCCCCGCCCTCGTCCTCTACCCCTAGCCCTCGGGTTAAACATTTTTAAAATGAGAGTTATAACTTTAATTGTTTTTTAAACTTTTTTTTGTGTTTTTTGTTTTTTTTTGTGTTTTTGAGTTTTTAAAAACATACAATGCTATCCTATAGCTATGGCTATTTTCTAGCCAAGTATGAAAGCACACTACTATGCCAGATGAGATGACACTGAGTTATTAAACAAAATAAACGTAAAATAAAAAAGGAAAAATGGCAGACTGTGCCTAATTGAAATCCAACCCCTACAAAATTTTCCCACTTCGGTCTTTGCAATGGATATGTGCGTCACTAAGCGCAAAACACAGCGGTCGCAAGTCTCACTACAAATTGCTCACAATTGGCTAGTAGATGCACTGCAGCAAGTACAGCCACCAGCAGATCAACCAGAAATCAAATATATAACGCTACTGTAGGCGCAAGTAAGCCGTTTGGATTCTCCTATGGCTATTTTCTAGCCAAGTATGAAAGCACACTACTATGCCAGATGAGATGACACTGAGTTATTAAACAAAATAAACGTAAAATAAAAAAGGACAAATGGCAGACTGTGCCTAATTGAAATCCAACCCCTACTAAATTTTCCCACTTCGGTCTTTGCAATGGATATGTGCGTCACTAAGCGCAAAACACAGCGGTCGCAAGTCTCACTACAAATTGCTCACAATTGGCTAGTAGATGCACTGCAGCAAGTACAGCCACCAGCAGATCAACCAGAAATCAAATATATAACGCTACTGTAGGCGCAAGTAAGCCGTTTGGATTCTCCTATGGCTATTTTCTAGCCAAGTATGAAAGCACACTAATATGCCAGATGAGATGACACTGAGTTATTAAACAAAATAAACGTAAAATAAAAAAGGACAAATGGCAGACTGTGCCTAATTGAAATCCAACCCCTACTAAATTTTCCCACTTCGGTCTTTGCAATGGATATGTGCGTCACTAAGCGCAAAACACAGCGGTCGCAAGTCTCACTACAAATTGCTCACAATTGGCTAGTAGATGCACTGCAGCAAGTACAGCCACCAGCAGATCAACCAGAAATCAAATATATAACGCTACTGTAGGCGCAAGTAAGCCGTTTGGATTCTCCTATGGCTATTTTCTAGCCAAGTATGAAAGCACACTAATATGCCAGATGAGATGACACTGAGTTATTAAACAAAATAAACGTAAAATAAAAAAGGACAAATGGCAGACTGTGCCTAATTGAAATCCAACCCCTACTAAATTTTCCCACTTTGGTGTTTGAGGTGGATATGTGTGCCACTAAGAGCTAAACACAACGGTAGCAAGTCCCCCTGCTAATTCCTCACAAAATGGTACTAGATGCAAATAAAAAAAAAAAAAGTAGAACGTTATTGTAGCCCTAAGAAGGGCTGTTGGGTTCTTGGAGAATCACTCCTGCCTAACAGTAAGCTAATAGAACACCCTAACGCTTTCCCTGACCAGCAGCAGCTCTCTCCCTAGCGGCATCCAGAGACAGAATGATCCGAGCAGCGCGGGCAGCGGCTAGTCTATCCCAGGGTCACCTGATCTGGCCAGCCAACCACTGCTATCGACGTGTAAGGGTACCACGTCATGCTGGGTGGAGTGCATAGTCTCCTGGCTTGTGATTGGCTCTGTTTCTGGCCGCCAAAAAGCAAAACGGCGGGAGCTGCCATTTTCTCGAGCGGGCGAAGTATTCGTCCGAGCAACGAGCAGTTTCGAGTACGCTAATGCTCGACCGAGCATCAAGCTCGGACGAGCATGTTCGCTCATCTCTAGTCCTAATCAGTCGGGTTGTCCGACGTCCATGCCCCCTGATTGGTGTCGCATGACAGCCAGCACCGATGCGACACAATCCAAAACCCCGGGGCAATTCTGGGCAAAACGGAAAAAAACGCAGAACCCGACAAAAATGCGGCGTTCAGACCCTTAGTAAATATTCCCCAATGTCAAGGTCTATTACAATGCAGATTCCCATTAGAAGCTGTCACTAGAAACAATAAGACTCTGTGGTACCCATAGCAACCAATCACAGTTCAGCTTTTAATGATTTATAGCAGTGTAAGGGATTAAAGCTGAGCACTGATTGGTTGCTACTGGCCACATTGAGGCCTACATTATTTGCTTTTACTGCCACTTTTTCTTAGGCCTCATCTGTGATTTCATATTATGGAGCTATGACTGGGCCAGACCCCTGACTTATGTATTTCTCCAATAAGAATATATCTTCCAGAAACAACACCTAATGGGACATATTATAAAGACATATGTAGTCCCTGCAGTAGTAGCATAGCCTAAGGGTGATGCCACACATGGCGTTCTGAAGCCGTTTTGGTCCGTTTTTAAGCAGTCTGTTGAAAAAGGGATCCGTTTTAAAACTGGTCAAAAACGCATGCATTTTCGGACGGAATGCTTAAAAACGGAACAAAATGGGTTCAAAGCGCCATCAGCTTCCCAGTAGCTTCCTCTTATGTTATATCTCCCAAGATGCTCCCCCTGATGTTGTGGCTCCTCACCTCCTTCTCTCCTTGTTAATTCTTAAAGGGGTATTCCCATCTGGGCATTCACATTTCATTAAATTCATTTGCCAAAACATTTCTTCAATTGGATGTTAATAAAAAAATGTTCCTTTGTGAAGATAATTTCTCATAAATTTAGCCATGTTGTCCCTTAGAAACGAGATAGCTTCCTTGGATACGACCACCTCACTTTATGGCAGTGGTGGCCAGACATGCGCTATTGAGTCCTGCCTGACTACCAGGATTCAGCGATCATCAGCACAGGACGGCAGTGGGACATGCAGTAACTCCCAGACATTTCATATACAAAAACCTTTTGTTTCTTTGTGAAATCTCTCCAGCAGAGGTGGTCGTATCCAAGGACACAGTCTTGTTTTTTTTTAATAACATCTAATTGAAGAAATGTATATATCCGTATGGCAGATTAATGAAACTGAATGTTTCTTTATCTCTATATTAAACCATACCTCCCAACTTTTGGGCTAGAGGAAGAAGAAAAGCCCCCCCCTACCTTTTTCCAAAACCACGCCCATTGTCCCACCTCCAAACATATTATAATATTGTTGTTAATGACCAACACATAGAATAATACCCCGTCCTGTGGCCAACCCCCTAAGGACCCATATAATACCCCTTAATGCAACTCAGCAACATTTAACACTGTCCTCCTTTTACATTTGTCCCCTCATTTGTCTCACCTTCGCTTATATATATTCTGTAGTCCCTACCCCTCTCTCCTCCTTATATTGTGGCCCCTCTCTTACTACTTACCTTACTCTTACCTCCATCCTCCCTCATATTGTTTACTCTGTCCTCAATCCTCCATATATTGTGCTCTCCATCATCCCTCATATTGTGGTCCTGTCCTACTTTATCCTCCCTCATATTGCGGCCTTTGTCCTCCACTCTCTACATATTGTTGCCGGCTTTCTCCCTTTATATTGTGGCCTCCTGTCCTCCATCCCCCTCATATTGTACCCTCCCTCCCCTATCACCCTTATATTGTGGCCACCTGTCCTCCACCCCCCAGATAATGAGGCCTCCCTCCTCTGAATATTGTGGTCCCTGTCCTCCACCCTCCTCATATTGTGGATCCTGTCCTCCTTCGCTCTCATATTGTGGCCTCCTGTCTTCCTTCCTCCTCATATTGTGGCCTCCTGTCCTCCATCCCCCTCATATTATGGAGCCCTGTCCTTCAGTCTCCCAACTGCCCGGGATGGCAGGTCAGCACCTAAAAACCGGGACTGTCCCACCAAATCTAGGCTGGTTGGGAGCTATGTATTAGTCTGCTCTGGAGGGCTCCTGTATTATACGTCTGCTGTGGTGGTCTCCAGTATTATACATCTGCACTCCTGTATTATAGGTCTGCTCTGGGAGAGTCTCCTATCGTCTCCCTTGTGCATTGTATTTGTAGTCTGCCCTGGGGTCTGTATTAGTTGTGGTACAGATGCAGTATTCGGTTTTTGGGGTGGCATTTGTGCTGTACTGCGGTCTACAGTGTTGCTTACCACTGCAGCCCCTTGAAGTTGATGGTTATGCAATGTGTCCCTCAGACTGATAAAGATTTAGATGATGATCACTGACAGCCCTGGCGGCCCACCGGTGGACTTACCTTTTCACCTGGTGTGCAGGTAGATATCTCTAACAGCAGCTGAGATACAGTGACTCGGCTCTTTGTTTAGTAGATACCTCTATGATGACAACTTAGAAACCATATCTCAGCTCTTTGTATAGTGGTTATTCCTATGATGACAGCTTAGATACAGTAGCTCAGCTCTTTGTATAGTGGTTATTCCTATGATGACAGCTTAGATACAGTAGCTCAGCTCTTTGTATAGTGGTTATTCCGATGAGGACAGCTTAGATACAGTATCTCAGCTCTTTGTATAGTGGTTATTCCTATGATGACAGCTTAGATACAGTAGCTCAGCTCTTTGTATAGTGGTTATTCCTATGATGACAGCTTAGATACAGTAGCTCAGCTCTTTGTATAGTGGTTATTCCTATGATGACAGCTTAGATACAGTAGCTCAGCTCTTTGTATAGTGGTTATTCCTATGATGACAGCTTAGATACAGTAGCTCAGCTCTTTGTATAGTGGTTATTCCTATGATGACAGCTTAGATACAGTAGCTCGGCTCTATCTATGTTTTGGTTACTTCTGTGATTGTAGTTCTGGTGAAGGAGAAAATTCTCCTGTATCTGCAGTCTCCTCCATCCATAACCTGTGCAGCCTCCATTACTGGACTATAAACTCACCTACTGCTACTTTTTTCATTATAAGGTTAATGATCTCATGCCAGGGGTTGGAGGATTTATGATACTGTGACTGCTCTGTCCCCAAACTCACTACTTTTTTTTTTATAGGAAACCTAGTAATCCATGTACTGAATAGCCCAGGAGACCCATGCACAGAAGGGAAGAGCTCACTTTGTTCAGATTTTATATTTGTTAGATATAAATATTTTGGTGATAAAAATATATAATAATATGTATTTATAAAGAGAAAATATCGTGTCCTGCAGTTTAATTTGTGTCCACTAAGTGGCGCTTATGAAAGTGTCTGTGGCAGTAGTTCTCACATTGTCCACCAGATGCCACTAATGTTCAATGTTCTCTTCTGACCGTTACTGGTCGTGCACACGCTAGATGGCGCATCTCCCCAGCTGTAGTACCCCGGGTTCTCCACTGGGCGGCGCTGCTTTCCCCGGGAAGATTGAAGTTACAGGGAGTGAGGGCGGGCGGGCGCCGGTGTCCGGAGGGTCGCGGCTGCAGGTGAGCGGGGTCCGGGGGAGATGGCGGCTGCCACAGCCCGGGGGCAGCACTGTACACTATATGTACGGAGCGAGTACTATACCCGAGCGTATGGCAACCTGTTGGATCACGTGATGTAACTGTGCCCTATATACACTGCTGTATACCGTCACTACTCCTATATACTGTTACTACTGCTGTATACCGTCACTACTCCTATATACTGTTACTACTGCTATATACTTTCACTACTGCTATATACTATACACACTGCTGTATACTGTCACTAATGCTATATACTATACACACTGCTGTATACTGTCACTACTGCTGTATACTATACACACTGCTGTATACTGTCACTACTACTATATACTATACACACTGCTGTATACTATACACACTGCTGTATACTGTCACTACTACTATATACTATACACACTGCTGTATACTGTCACTACTGCTGTATACTGTCACTACTGCTGTATACTGTCACTACTGCTGTATACTGTCACTACTGCTGTATACTATACACACTGCTGTATACTGTCACTACTGCTGTATACTATACACACTGCTGTATACTGTCACTACTACTATATACTATACACACTGCTGTATACTGTCACTACTACTATATACTATACACACTGCTGTATACTGTCACTACTACTGTATACTATACACACTGCTGTATACTGTCACTACTGCTGTATACTATACACACTGCTGTATACTATACACACTGCTGTATACTGTCACTACTGCTGTATACTATACACACTGCTGTATACTATACACGCTGCTGTATACTGTCACTACTACTATATACTATATACACTGCTGTATACTGTCACTACTGCTGTATACTATACACACTGCTGTATACTGTCACTACTACTATATACTATTCACACTGCTGTATACTATACACACTGCTGTATACTATACACGCTGCTGTATACTATACACGCTGCTGTATACTGTCACTACTACTATATACTATACACACTGCTGTATACTATACACACTGCTGTATACTGTCACTACTGCTGTATACTGTCACTACTGCTGTATACTATACACAATGCTGTATACTATACACAATGCTGTATACTGTCACTACTGCTGTATACTATACACAATGCTGTATACTGTCACTACTGCTGTATACTATACACACTGCTGTATACTGTCACTACTACTATATACTATACACACTGCTGTATACTGTCACTACTGCTGTATACTGTCACTACTGCTGTATACTGTCACTACTGCTGTATACTATACACACTGCTGTATACTGTACACAGACTGCTGTATACTGTACACAGACTGCTGTATACTGTACACAGACTGC